>NC_081382.1:29633134-30833134 GCF_030684315.1 Stegostoma tigrinum
TAAGTAGTGTCTAGCAAACTCAAGTGCAAACGTCAATATCTTCTTCATTACAGTATTTTGTAATAAAGGTTCCATGTTTAGACTTGCAATGAGCAAAGCAACCAAGTAAATTTCCAACTATTGTTTTCAGAAAGAGTATATTGAAGATAATTAACAACTGTGACAACATGAGCAAATTTCAATAAAAATATCATTGTAAATACTGACTATACCAAAATATAAAATGTGGACAAATTTGAAGTACCTACCTATGGTCTACAAACATGTTCTTTGAGAGCAACCACTACTAAAAGCGTTAAGGCAAAGTCCTGAATGGAAATATTTATATGTATAAAAAGTAAGTTATTCCATATTGTCAGGTGCAGAAGAAACGAAGACATTCAGGGAATGTTCAGAATACTGCAAACAATAAATCTGTTACTTTGAAGTGTGCTTCTCAAGCATAATTTTCAATCATCAGCTCAAAATAAATTCCTAAACAGTGCCTCAAAATTAAATTGATACGAGTGTGTTCTCTCTTCCCTGTTCCTGCATTGGTTACATCAATTCGCAAGCAAATGGATTCAAGCTGTAAAAATAATTTCCAACATGCTGG
The DNA here is from genome assembly GCF_030684315.1 of Stegostoma tigrinum. Classification (NCBI taxonomy): domain Eukaryota; kingdom Metazoa; phylum Chordata; class Chondrichthyes; order Orectolobiformes; family Stegostomatidae; genus Stegostoma; species Stegostoma tigrinum. The sequence goes on from NC_081382.1 coordinate 29,633,730, forward strand.
TGTCATTTGACATTTTAAAAAAAATAAAGGCAATTAACTGTACTATACACACACGAGAATGCCAGGTCTTGTGCAGGACTTTGGTTCATGCAGCATTTGGCATTCTCTGAAATATCATCTGCAGCAGCAGCACAAGCACTCTATGCCTTACAGTTTTCATACTTCATCCATTCTCCTTCCATAGGACCAAATGAATACTATGATCCGGCATGCTCGTTGCAAAAACCAGGCCTGTGTCATTCTTGCCATTGAGTCCATTTAGCCATGCTGTTTCTCCTGCCAGGAAGCTTGAACCTCTCTTAGATTTCCTGTATGCGGGTAGAGGCCAACGACCTACCAGTTTCTCTGTCCTTAGGTCCATGATGTACAGATAGTGGCTGTCAAACAGCAGAGCAAAGACTTCTCCCTGGCTCAGCAAAGAAAGGTTCGAGGAATCCGGAGTTCTAATAACTCTGAAGAAAAGAAATACAAGTAAGTGAAGCTGTATTCTAACTGCTGATTTTAACACAATGGGAAAAAAAATCATTTAACGCTTGGATTTCTCCAAAAAGGTCGAAAAGGAAGCAGGCAAATTGACAATTTAGTAGATTGTTATGTTGAATGGCAATTATCAATGTGCATTTATACAGCACGCATCAGGCAGGGATATGTCCCACGGCATATCCAAACAATATCTGACACCACAGCACGTAAGTAGATACTAAGGCAAGTGCCTTAAGGCCTAAAATTGTTGGACTTGATATCAAGTCCTGGAGGCTGCCGAGTTCTCAAGCAGAAAATGAGGTGCTGTCGTTCCAGTTTGCGTGGAGCTTTGCTGGAGGACTGCAGCAAGTCTGAGACAGAGATGTTGAACAGGGAACACTGGTGTGTTGCAGTCTAAGGCAACCGGAAGCTCGGGGTGATTTTTGTTTGTCAGAACATAACTGCTGTGTAAAGCAGTCATCCTGTCTGTGCTTCATTTCCCCAGTGTAGAACAGACCATATTATGAGCAGTGAATACAGTAGATTAGATCGAATGTTGTGCAGAACAGCACTGTGTTCCCTAGCCAACATCTGTCTCTGCTTGGGAAATCAGCAACCTTCTGAACTTAATATCAAGACTAACAATTTTAGGCTGGAGGCACCTGCTCCCTTGTCCTTAGCCCAACCTCCACACAGCAAACCTGGTCATCACATGGGGTGCTACTGCCCCTAACCCATTGTCAACTGCTAGTCGTCCCCATCAGCAGCTATTCATTTCCCACCCCTCCTTTGTCTGTCCAGCTATTTTTCTCTCTTTGGGCTCTATCTCCTCCTATAGTTACCCCTTCACCGCTCAGCACCACCACCACCTTCTGCATAAATACCAACCTTTTCCTACCCACCACCAATTCTGAAGAGGAATGACTGGACCCAAAACTGCTATCTCTCTGCAGATGTTGCCAGACCTGATGAGATTTTCCAGCAGTTTGTACGTCTGATAAGGCATCCACAGTTCATTCAGGTTTTTTTTTGTACCAGGAATTACATTAACCTCAGTCAGGCCCACAGTATGATATATTTGCACTTACTGGAAAATACATATATTAACACACGCAGCCCTGTTCTTTACAGACATACACTGAACCCATTTCGACTCAACAAAATAGATTAATATTCTTTCGCTGGTTCATTTTCAAGCCAATGCCTTGATCAGAGTCAATGTGTTTAGTTAAGTTTAAGCAAATTTGGCAGTTAACTGTCAATCATCCATTTGTTGCATTCCCCATGGCAAGACCTCTAACAATCAGATCTAACACTCTTACCAATCAATTGTCTCATTCGTATAATATGAAAAAGGTTGTTTTCCCATTAGACTTGTATTCCTTGCCAACTCCCCTATTGAGTCATGACGAGAAGCTTCAACAAAATATATATTGTTTTCAGCAATACTCACATTCTGTACCAAAGAACTATTTGTTAATTTCTCTTGTACAGGGCCACAATGCAGATTTATTGAATTTACATGTTGGTTATTGAACAAAATAACCACCACATGCCCCATGCTGAGACAGTAAAGTTTTCATTACGAATGTTTTTGATAATCTTGACAAATGAAACAACTGAACAATACCTAATAATATCATAACTGGCAAAGTCCCACTGGTACAATCCTAGATCAGACGCACAAACAATGTGCTTGCCATCAAACTGCAGTCTTGGTTGGAGGCATATGCTTCGATCATTTGACACAGCAAGCGTCTTCAAACACTTGCAGTTGACTTCTCGCCCAATTGGCCAAACCTATAAATGCAACAGTTAATTATATTCTGTAAAGTTTTTAGAACTATTAGCAGATTGTTTCAAAAAAATGTTAGTGTGCACATTAGAATGCAACAACAGAATACATAACTCAACCATTCCGAAACGACAAGCCAGCCTTCCTAAAAGGTTTCTCCCAATTTATATATTTGAATCAATGTATTTCCGTTAAACGGCCCTCAACGGACCTCTTAGATTAGAAGTAATAGAATCCAGAAGGATGGAACCAGCTTTCAGAGTGTGCAATGAGGTAACCAAAAAAAATAAAGCATCTTTTAATTCCAGGAATCCCCAAAAAATATTGACGAAGGCAGCAGGATGCAACTTCTTGAAATGTGCTTTGCTCACCCAAGTACATTATAGTTTCACTGGTACTTTTCACACCTTTACTGGTTACTGAAGGGGAATCATTAGAAATTACCACCAACAGATAATTCTCTAGCATGCAAAATATATGAACTCAAAGTGTTAATCAAAAGAACCATTCTCACATGATGAGAATGTTTTGAATATTTTCATCCTAGCAAATTTTCCTGAAGGGATGACTCTGAATGTAATGGATTTGAAGAAATACTATTCAGAACTCAACTTGAGATTCGCAGTTATTTTAAAATGTGTGAGAATTTTTTTTTGGAATGTTTAGAAGTCCTTTTTCAAGAGGTTGTATTACTGCTAAAAGGAATAAATTGTGATTATTGATAAAAAGAATGGGCCCATGCAATCTGGGAGCCTTTGACATGGTAGCAGTGCCATCATTATGGAAGGTAAAATACAGAGACTCATTGCCTCTATGTTCTGTGTGTGCCAAAGAGGAAAGAAGTACAGATTTTAAAATGTTACCTGCAAAGAATCCACAAACTCCTTGAAGAGGAGAAAGTAGAATGCTACTTGGAACAACTGACTGGATGAAACTAGGGCTAGACCTGTGGGGTGAACTGACTACTCATGCTAGGAGGTAGCCTTTTTGTAGGTACTATTCTGCATGCAACGTACCTATTAATTCACATTTACTTTGCAGTGATACCGACTCGTTTTCAAGTTACAAAAATTGAATTCTTAGAGTCATAGTGTGGAAGCAGACCATTCAGCCCAAATACTCGAAGAGCATCCAACTCAGAGCCACAGCCCCTATCCCATCCCTGTAACCCTGCAACTCCCCATGGCTAATCCACTTAGTCTGTACATCCCTAGACACTATGGGCAATCCACCCAGCCTGTATATCTGTGGACTGTAGGAGGAAACCTACGCAGGCATGGGAAGAATGTGCAAAACTCCACACAGACAATTGTCCGAGTTTGGAATTGAACGGAGGTCCCTGGTACAGTGAAGCAACAGTGCTATCTACCGAACCACCAATTCTCTGATTGGGGGGGGGGGGGGCACATCCACTAAATTTTGCTTTATGGATCAGAATCCATTAACAAATTATCTGAACATTAGCAGAACTGCTGTGGAATCAGCATGCCTAACCTCTGTGCAAAAAGTGAGGCAACGGGGACTTGGGTGGGGTTTCTTTGTGAGGTGGAAGAAAAGATAAGGGTGGGGGAGACGGAGAGGGAGATAGTCACGTCTCCTCAAAGATTGTGACACATCCCTGGTTAAGTTACATGCTAACTCCCTCATCAAGAATCAAAAATACTTAAGGTTGTGCAAGTAATAGTACTTTATGCACAAAGAGGTCAGTATATAAAAAAAACAAAGATAATTAAAAAACAGATGTGTAGCAGTCTCCATTTTATACCTCCAACACGGGTCTGAAGCTGAAATAAGCCCATAACACTCACCAATTTGGAGTTTGTTTCCTGTGCTGGTTTTGGAGACAAACTTTCATCAAAACCTTAGTAAATTATTTGCTTTTTGAAAACTATTTATTTCAGTTCAGTTGCATCTACATTTCATAAGCTTCAAATGTCAAAGAAAATATAGATTTATATTTTGCTATGCCAGCTCATCATTTAGCTGCTGTTACCTACGGGTCAAATCCTGCTAACGTGGCAGAATGAATAGTTCCACGCACTGCTGTGGCTGAAAACCCACAAAAAAAACTCATTCACAAACTGCAGATAAAAGTTAAATATTGGAACAAAACATATTTCTATCAATCCATTCCACCATTCAAGCTTGTCTGTTATCTGATAACTGTAAGACTGATGCAACAGACTGAAACATTGTTTGATGTACAAAGACCTAAATCTTTTATTTATATAAATCTGGCTTACCAGTAAATAGACCACCTTATGCCAACTGTTTTGTAGCAATCTTAAAATTCATATAATTGAAGTAGGTCATTAGTTATATGCATCAGTAATAAAAGGACAAAAGGATAAGGAGTTCTAATGATAGTTATGAGAAATAGACCAGTAGAGTCATGTCTAGAAATAGCAATCATTTAAACAATAAGACCACAGAACACCTGCACATACTTTAGGAGTCAGGCCATGAGTACCATTATCAGTGTGCAAGATTTCCAAGCTGCGCGATTTGAAGAAGCCCAATCTCAGCAATCTCAAGTACTGCTGACAAAATGCAAGTCCCCTAGTAGTAAAATGTTACAAGAGTGCATCTTCCCTTAAAAACTGAGTTACCTTGATTTCATATTTATCAGCACTTAGTAAAATATAGTCCCCCGGATTGTGCATCACGGATTCTACCTGGCTGACTTGTAAAACCACCTACATTGGGAAAGAGAGGTGGTTTAGGCAGAGATTGAAACAGACACGAGAGCATCAAACATTATTAAAAATCAGAGGACTACGACAGCTTGAACTCACAGCCCCATCGTTATGGCAAAATTATCCTCATTTTTGGGATTTTCAACATAGACTGCAACACCACAGAATTGTCCACCAAATGCCTTAAGATCAAACAATTCACCAACACAGTAAGCATGTTGCAAATGAACAATTAGAGCAGTTTCCTGAAAGTCATTAACCTGGTCAAATTATAAGTTTTGAGATTGCACTTAAACTTAAGACAAACAGGAAGCATAAGTCCATTCTAACTAATGAATAACACCTACTTTACATGCACCTTACGATATTCCAGTACTCCACCTACTCCGGTTAGAATATTACTGTGCAGTTAGTTCTGCCATAATGTGTTTCTTCAATGCAAACTGGCTTTAAAGGGGATTAAAGAATTTATTTCTAGAACGCGAACTTTCCTTACCTGTTTTGGCTATAATGCAATTCCACCCCATTAGTTTAAATGGTGCGGCTATTGTGCCATTTTCTTGTAACACAAGAACGGAACTGTGATATGTTAAACAACTATATTATATTTTTTAATTCAGCTTGGCCAAATGGCCATGACTAGACCAGCTTCTTCCGACAATGACATGACTCAATCCCTTACGTTAAAAGGCAATAATTGACATTTTCATAGTGGTAGAAATTTAATCCTACATGCTGAAACCGTCAAGCTTTGCTTAGGGTCTTCAAACTTCACAACTACCGAATGCTACATAACAGCAAAACTGTTGCAGCTAAATTCCTCTGATCACTGTTTAGCTACAAAGAGAGACTAGATAGACTCGGAGGTAGAAGGAACTGCAAATGCTGGAGAATCTGAGATAACAAGGTGATGAACACAGCAGGCCAAGCAGCAGAGGAGCAGGAAAGCTGACGTTTCGGATCGAGACCCTTCTTCAAAAAAATGGGGAGGGAGGGGTTCTGAAATAAGTAGGGAAAGAGGGGGAGGCAGATAGCAGATGGATAGAGGAGAAGACAGGTAGAGAGGAGACAGACAGGTCAAAGAGGCAGGGATGGAGAAGTAAAGGTGAGTGTGGGTGGGGAGTTAGGGAGGGGATAGGTCAGTCCAGGGAGGACGCACAGGTTAAGGGGGCAGGATGAGGTTAGTCGATTTGAGATGGGGGTGGGGCTTGAGGTGGGAGGAAGGACAGGTTAGGGAGGTGCGGTCAACACTCGGACTGTTTTCTTTAGAGCAAAGAAGGCTGAGTGGAGATTGAAATGCACAAGACCTTGAGGGGCCTGGACATGGTGGATGGGAAGCAGCTGTTCCTAAGAGATGAAGCTTCTTTAACAAGGGAACATAATTTTAAGGTGAAAGGCAGGAGGTTGAGATGGCATTGCAGGAAAACTTCATTCTCCTCACATGGGGGTGATGGGAATCTGGAATTGACTGCCTGACAGGGTAAAGATGGAAAACCGCACTACCTTTAAAAAGGTAAATAAATGAGCAGTTGAAATGACATAATATTTAAGATTATGAGTCAAATGCCAGAAAGTGGGATTAATGCTGTTAGATTCGCTCAGACTCAATAGATTAAAGTGCACAGAAGAGGCTCTTCAATGTGTTAAATGACTAACTGCTCTGAAGTCTCACATTAAACAAAACTTTCAACAGTTGGAGTACAAAAATCTTAGTGTGAAGTACTGCGATAGCATAGAGCATGTCACTTGCATTTGACAGGTCCATTTTCATGAAGTGATTCATTTTGATCTAGGTACCATAAACTGGAGTTGATGACAACCACCAAGTACATAACTAAAGAAAATGAGAGTACGGAAAAATAAATAGTCTGCCCTTTTACTTTGGGTTTCAGTTTCCAAACCAACCCCATCTCAAATTTGGCAGCTCCAAAGCAATGCTTGGTCTGTAAGCCAACAAGCTCAGTTAAAGGGACTCTCAGATGAAAAATGGAAAATTTACACCAGTAAAGTCCTCTTCCCAGGGGCATTTCTGTGGTATCAGAAAAAAAAGCTTTACAAGGCATCCGGATTAGAGTAGACTCATGAAGGTTCTGGACATTGAATACCTGCAGTAGAAAATAATCCATTTCCGCTACCAGCCCAGAATATTAAAAATTATCAAAACCCATAGTATGTGGCAAAGCACCGAGTTAGGTCTTCATAGGAACAGCTTCACTTTAATTAAACAGAACAAACAAGCAGTGCTGGAACTGAAATGTGGTGCAATAGTAGTACCTTAGTCACCCATTCAGTGTGCTCAGTAAGTGTATTCAGGCAGATTCCTGTTGACAATGACCAGACCTTCACAGTGAAATCTGCAGACCCACTGACCAGGATATCTAGCTCGTCACTATAATCAACACTGAAAACTGAACAGAAAATTGTTTTGATATTAGAACAAGCAGTTTAATATCAAGAGTCAGTAAGCAAAAACAACATTTATTTAAACGTATGGATAAAATGGCTTGTGCTTTCTATTATATTTCTCTCTGTTCTAACCAACTATGCTGTGAAGGTGACATTTAGTTTAAGATAGCTGAGCTTACCAGGGTCTAGGGAAGGGAAGGGCCAGGTCAAATCAAGAAAGAGAGATGATCTTTCGAATCACTACCTATGCCAGTAAATAATCCAATGTGTATACCAGGGCTTCCTTAAGTCCCTTGCCCCATCCCCATTCTCATTAGGTCTTCTCTAATTCCATCCCAAACAATGATTCACTGAGGGATAGTAACATCAGAGACAATTTTCAAGGTTCTAAATGGAGTCACAGTGGGGGAAGTAGTAGTTTGAGAAGCACTGATGAGTTATCACTCACTGACTTTATTTTGTACTAGGACTAGTTTTAATTTCACCATTAATTTCAACAATGATACCCAGAATGGATATGTCCCAATTAGTCAAGTAGCTTTCTAGTCACTGTGGCAGCTTGGTAGCAGCGTACAGACTGTGGCATTGAAGCAAGGATGCGAATAAAGCTAAGTAGCTGAAGAAAGGCTTCACTAGACAAGGGAGGAAAAAGAAATGAAAACTAGTAAATTAGTGCACCATGCTTTCAATGTTCAAGCAGACTAGGTGATGTATGACATTACATACATCAATTTAATATTCTCAAAATATTTTAGAGCTTCAAATCCATGATGGAAGATACTTTGGGCAAGGAAAAAAAAAATGCAAGATGAACAAAGCAAAGGCTCTTAAGTTGTGAATAAATGCCAAATTACAACACCCACCTGCTCACCAAAAAGCAAGAAATGATGAATGCACAAGTTAAGGTATTCCCTGTGTAACTGATAGAAGGAATTGTGCTTAGGATTTAGAGTATTTACAGATGCCAGCTAGGGAGTGGAAAAAAAAACACTTTCTACAAGAAGTGAATAGTAACAAAATATCATACCTAATATATTGGAGCTGCATGATGAAAAATAAGAATCCCCATCCCCCTTATTATAGCTTTACAGGGTTTCTTTTATTGGAAGAAATATGGGCCTGTTAAATTAGAGATCTTAGGACTTCAGGCAAAGGGTTGCAACACTCCAAATTTAACAGCCATTTCTAATTTAACCACAAATTTACTGTAAAAGGACAATGTACAGCAGTCACAAGACATCAAGTTATAGCCCAACAGGTTTACCTGAAGTCAAAGGTTTTCGATCACTGCTCCTTTGTCAGGTGACTCTGAAAGCATGTGATTTCAAATAAATCCCTTGTGGGGCTATAGCCTAATGTTGTGTGATTTCTGACTTTGTCCACCCATGTCTAACACCAGCACCTCCACATCACTACGGTAAAGGTCTATTAACAGAATCGTTGATCACATTGTTTACAAAAGGTATGGCACTGTTCACTACCTGCTCCTGTATGACCTCGGAAGTTCTGGGTTTTAGCTCCTGAGCTCCAGTCCCAACAGGCTATCGTGTTATCAAATGATCCAGTAACTAGTTTCTGCTCATCAAACTTTACTGTAGCGCACGTGTGAGTCTGGATTCCATATATACACTGACCAGTACAAACATCCCAGAGTTTGGCAGATAGATCGTCAGAGCCTGCAGTTCAAAAGAAAATAAATTCACTAATATTGTCAGCAAATGCGTTGAAGGATTTCACCGTAAAAATGCATCAAATTTAAAGCACAAACAGATAATTCCGCATACTTCCGATGTCTGCAAAACAGGACCTGATCATTCTTAAATAACCAGTTTCTCTTACCTGGAGACATTCAATCCTCAATTATTGTTGCAGCAAACATTAGATTTAGCTCAACTGAGTTAGCAGTGTTGAGAAAACTCTCTAACCCCTTTTTACCGTATAACTTTACCTAAAAGCACTTAAGCATTGAGACAGGACCTCTAACCAAAAGCACCTGTCAGTGGTACTTCCAATCCAAATGACAAAAACTGAAATTGTTTTGATTTACTTAGTTTTAAGTAAATACTAAAAATTTTCTAAAGCTATGTAGAATAAGCAGTTGAGAAAGGATGACATGCACAAAAGCACTATTGTATATAACGCAAGTGGATATTATTACAAACTTTAAACTGCAGTAATTTCCCTACAAAATTCCTTTTATCAGTATATCAAAAGTTAGTTTCTAAAGTGGACCTCAACCAATGGCACTCTAATATAATTTGAGTCACTTGTTACCGATTACCTCGATCCTCAGAGATCCAAGTGCTCAGCATATCCATGAACCTGGGTTCAATTTGTCAAGGCAAGGTAAAAGGTGGAGCCTCAACAAAAATAATAGGCATACTTTATCTATGATAACTGAAATTACAAATTTATTTTCAGAAGAAATAAAAGCCCCCATGCTGGATTAGAAAAGTTCTGGGTTGTAATGTCAACTTTAATGCTTTGGTCAGTACTATGGATTCAGTTTGTTTGTGTAGAAGGGAACATTGTATCTCCTAAATTGACTATAGAGCCAAGAGACAATTAATCAAACAATACGCAAGATGAGACGAGACATTTTGTATGCTAGCATCAATGGCAAGTGGAACAAGCACGAGACTGAAATGTACTCTTGAAAGCAGCGCACTGGCAAATGAGGTAGTAACAGGCAGATACAGCTTATTTTTAGTAACAATCAAGATACAATAGGTACAGTAGACTGGCGAGGTCATTACTCCTGCAGAATTCTAAACATAGAGACCTTAACTCCCAGTGATTTTCATCTCCAGAATGATAACATGACATTTGATACTATTTACAGACAATTTTTGTCTGGAGTGGATTGTAGCAAATACCCAGAAAGACTGATGACAACCACAACCAGTTACAAGTGACACCGATATATTGATGACACAAAGATTTCAATCTCATTAAAAGCTATGTGGCTCCCTAGGTCAGCCGTGACTTGAATACAGAACCAGGATGTTAGTCAGAGCAAACAGTATCTGTGCTGACTGGAAGAAAGTAAGGGAAATAACGAATAAATAAGATTAGGCGCTGCCTTCCTAACAATCTGAAGCTAACTGGGCAACAGAACAGAGAGGATTTCAGCCCCAATAGGTTTGTCTGTCATGTGGGGAAAAGAACTTAGGAGGAAAAGCAGAACACAACTACAACAAAAAAACATTATCTTACGCTGCCAATAAATTCTGGCTAACAATTCACTCTATTTTATGGGTGCTATTTTGTAAGAAGTCCAATAGTTAGCACAAATAAACATTTCACAAATCATATCTTGTACACATTTTTTTCCCAAACATTCTTGGAACAGTCGTTGTTTGTTATACTGACCTGTGCACAACAATCCATCTTTATAATAAAGAGCATACACTCTAGCACTGTGGCCAATTAAAGAGGAGGTCTCAAAGGCTTCTTTGTCCTGTAGCTGTTTTATCCTTCTAACTGCCTTCAGATAAATCTTCTTCCAGTGCACAGTGTCCTGAATTGTATCATCAATCTGCCAGCCTAAGCTTCGACAGGCTTCCTGCCACACTTCAGTACAGGCACTTATCACCTTGTTCCACTGCTTGCAGACTAGGCAGCAAATAAGTAGGGTTGATGGGTCAAGCCACTTCAACAGGTAAAAACTAAGCTCCAACGGTAGCAATTTGAGGAAATCCCGTTTCAGAAGTGTCTCCAGATTGTTGGAGAGGTGTCTCAATTGGACAGCCCCACTTAAGCTGATCAGGTGGTCTAGGGTCTCATTTTTCTGGTTCTCGGTCAGAGTGATAAATGTGCTGGAGAGGGTATCAAGCCATGCATTAAAGTCCTTTCTCTCCATATGGCCATGTGACAATATACCTGTGAAACATAAGACAACATATTACGTCTGCAGTTAACCACATATAGAAAAGATTAAAATATCAGCCAAAACATTTTGTGGGAAGGGGTTGAAAGGAGACAATCACACTCCACGCTGCCTTATGAACTGCAGTGAATATATTTGCACAGGCAGGGCTTTGTCATAGAAAAAGCAGCAAATTTTATGGAACTGCAACTTTTGCTTCTTTTGAGAAGAGCTTCCTATAACCAATTTTCTTGTCACTTACTTCTGTGAAGCTGGTATTTCAATGTCTATGTCATTTGCCATTTCAAATTCTGCTCCAATTTCTTGAAAGCACAATGGAACCAACTGTTTTAATTATGAACAACGCCTAGTACACTGTAGATTATACAAGTTTATATGAAAGCATTGTTTAAAAAAAAACTTGATTTCTGATGACACTGAACAAGTACCTTTGCATTTAGGCCATCAACAGATCAGCGTTCTTAGGTGCTCTGCTTATCTACCTACAAAGTTCCACTCTTCAAAAGTGCTTAAGTGGCTGTGTGACCACAAAGCACCACAAAGTAATACATGAGTATGCCATTTTTAAAAAGTGAAGCACATGGATTTGCCATTCTTCCTGTTACACTAAAGCTACTTAATTAAAAAGTTGTGTGTCTGTGGAATTACAATTTTCCATTCACCTGTAATGCAGCAAATAGTTTTAAATTAACTAGCAAATTCAAACTCACATCCAGTCTTCTTTGTTTATCTGCTGAGAATAGGCAAATGATATCAAGTAGTTGGTCCCTGCTCAAAGCGGCTATTAGCAGTTTAAAGAGAAGCATTTTTGTGACAAGATAGAGGAGTAATGTTGTGGAGTTGCAGGAAAATGCCAGAGCTTAACAAGAGCAGGGCTCCAAAATTTCCTGACAGCAGTGGAATATTGCACAATGGATTTGTCAGATGTCACAGCAGTCTTCTTTCTAGAGCAAGTCAATAACCCACACGGGAATGCATGCAGAATTTTCCTTCATGGCATGACTAGCTTACAGGTAAGACTTGATGCTAACATTACACTCCTTATGCTCTATCATGTCCACACAATTGCAGAGCCTTTCCAACTTTATGGCTGAATCAAAAGGGAAAAAGTGAAACCTTTACGCATCTTCACCCTCATAATAACTCTATGACCATTTCCAATACCTCTCATTTAAGCACACAGTTGGGCTCTGAATTGAAAGCCTGTTTTCACTTCTGGTTTTTGTAAAGGAGAAGACGGCGCACAGCTGGAGTATGGTGCCGTGGCTCCATAAACACTTAGCCTGATGAAAGAGGCCACAAGGACGTACCGAGAAGCCCCAGCAATCTTTGGAAATAATGTGTGTCAGGTGTCATTCTGTTTAACCCCTTCTGCTCAACAGAAGCTAGTGTGGCATAGTGCTGGCAATGAACTGAGAAATGCTTATCATGGAAATTACTTTCTCTTGTCCTTTGCCTGTGCTCTGCTCAGTTTGTCAGGATACTTACAACAGTGCTGTCAGCATCTCAAACACAAACACAGCTAAATCAGGTGGACCTGACAAGGAGAGCCATACAGCGAGCTAACCAGAGGACCAGCTCACTTCCTGGCACTACTGAAGACAATACAGACCCAAGCTTCAGGATGTCATGATTTCAAAATAGATCTCCACGTTCCAACCATTTACTGAAGAAACTGCTCTGGAGCTGGCAAAACAAGTCAGACAGCATGACAGCAATCTCCCCTGAAACAGATGTTCAGCATTCAAACCATGAAGCCTGTTAATACCTTGAAGTCCATTACACTAAGCATCCCTATAGCAGTATCAGCATATCACGGGACACGAGGGATACACAAGCTCTGACTTTCACCTATTTTCACACCTTGGAGTGTTTTAAAAATCATATGAACAGCCGTTTGACTCAGATCACTGAGCTTCTCATCTCCTCTTCTGTAAATCAGTAGCAGTATCAGCTTAAGCAATCAAAATGAAAAACAATTTCATGTCATGATAATGTTTTGCAGACCTTGTGCTAGAAAGCTAGTTAGCGTGCTGGTTCTACACATGGAAAATTCAAATTCTGCAAGTAAACTGCACCTAGAGTTCACTAAACATCAACACCATGCAAGTTCCTGAGCCACAGTAACCTACCTCTGCTCAAGAATTGGAGCAATAAACAAGCATTGAGTTTAAGGCTTTTGCAAAGGTTTGTGGCTCAGATTGTGGGTGAGGTTGTTGATTTGCTCACGGAGCTGGCTTGTTTTCATTCTGATGTTTCATCACCATGATAGGTAACAACATCAATGAGGCCTCCGATGAAGCAATGTTATTCTACTCCGCTTGGAACAGGCCAGACAGCATAAAGTCCAAGTAGAACAACGCCCACCCCCTCTCCCAAATCCCTCACTGATGGAACTTCCAGGTGCCCAGGAAATTTCTTTGCCAGCGATCCGACAGCATTGCTAAGTGGTGGGAGGAAATTAAATTCCTTTTACAACCCACCAACATCCTGGTTTCATGCAGAAATAATGCATCCAAAATTATCCAACTGTGTTTATCGAGCAGTTTATTTCAAATGAGTTTCTTGTCTTCTGTACAAAGACTGTAGATGACAGATTATCTTCATCTACCGACATTTTACTGGTTTAACATTTATACCACTTCTAGCTCTACCAGCTTTCAGCTTACTTCAGCTGACCGCACACTAACCTCTGTGTCAGCAGGTCAGTCGTCCAAATCACATTCCAAAGCTTGAAAACATAATATAAGCACTGTATCACTGAAATAAGGTCACACTGTCATACACAATGTCTTTCAGATGAGATGTTAAGTCAAGGCCATTTCAGAAATCTCCCAGTGCTTTGGTCAACATTTTTCATTGAACCAACCATCAATATACTTGTTTACTCAGCTGATATTCTACTTCTGGAACTTAGCCATGCATCAAATTAGTGGTATGTTTATATAGAAAGCAGATTTCACAAATAATTCAGTGCTTTGGGGATGAAAGGAAGCTGTATAACACAAATATAATTAAGTTAACATAGGCAACACAGAGTCTTTGGGTCCACTACTTCTGTTAGTCACTAAAAATACAGTACAGTATTAAAACAAAACTTTACAAAATTCAATATATAAAAGAAATTAAACCTTTAGATTTTACTCTATTGAACAGTAATGCTACCTGTTCTCAGCTCTTCATATTGGTACCTTTAGAGACAGATAAATGCTGCTTTATGCTCACGCTCAATGATGCATGAATCGGAGATCGCCAAAATTTAGAATTAAGCACAACTGGCTGACCGTGGACACAATGCACAGCTCTCACCGTGAAGCATAATATCAGCAGACACTGCATTCACTCAGGCAGATTGAGAGTGGGCAACCCAGGCCAAGACTGAAACCGCAAGTGTGTTCTTCTCAACAGGGAAATCAAGCAGAAACTGCAGCTGTGTATCATGTAAAGAAATAAACAAAATACTCAAGATGCTAGCATACTGAAAACAATCAGCTGGTCAGACAACATTTATATCAAAAATCACAGGAGTCAGTCGATACCTTAGGCCATACAATCCATAAAGCTTGAAAAGGTGACAGACGTTGTCTCCCAAGATCCTGCCCCATATTTCCTATTTCTGATCTGACACGTAGTCTTGTGTTACAATTACAACGAAGTAGAGCATTGTTTTAGTTCATGTGAAATCTTGTCACAACTACCGTGTTTACATCTCATGGAGTTCCGGTTAAATTACATGCATAGCAATTTATACTATGTCCACTTGAAATGTATGTTTCTCACAGCGCACTTGATTTTTTTCCTCCTTCTAGATTTGGACTGTGTCTAGATCATTTTGATTTATACTGCATCCAATGTGTGCTAGTAATGGTGGTGGCTGTAGCCTTTAATTCATTTCACTGCTAAGATGCTCCCACCATTAAATTACAGCGGCTCATGTATGCCCCTTCTTGTATCAAGCTATTAACAACAAAAAAGGTAACAACAATATAAACATTCCAAGTATCTAAGTCAGCAATGCAGGAACAGAACATTTTCAGAAGGTAAATACTGAAATGTCGCCCTCATTCCAAAGGGAATCTGGTATTCTCACTAGATAGAATGCTATTGGGAATCTAGCCTCAAGGTCACTGCTCTATGCAAAGTTTACACAAGGTTGGATCAACTTCCTATTAAACAGAACAGACATTAGTTTAACTGTGTCATAACTAAAGCAACTATAAACCCACAGCATTATTCAGAACTCCAGTCAATGGACTGGCCTGGTGGCCATGCAAAATGTTCTGAGCAGCAATTTAGTCCTCACTGCTTCAAATTATGAGACAAAGTAGAAGCTGATCTATTTATTCTTTACAATTAATTACCTTCTGTCTGCAAAACTAAGAATGCCTGTCTTTCCAAAATGAAGAAAAAGAGACACGCACACTGCTGGAAGATAGCTAAGTCCAGGTACACAAAAGGAAACAGGCAATGACCTCAATGTGTTAGGAAAGATGCCGTTTATGACATTGAGGGGTTTCATCCAAAACCAAAGCAGTACCAGATCAGGATTTACAATATACTGGGCCAATAGAAGAATATTATTTCAACCCTGATTTAATTCTAAAACCAATTCCTTTTAAATAGTAACAGGAAGAGCATTCCCTCCCTGAAGTGTCACTATCTACAGAATTTTCATCTTTGAAGTGAAAACAGATTACAAAGACTCCCTGATAGAAGTATGTACCGTATACTGAGTGGGCTGAAAACAATGACAGTTAAATAGTACAACTATTGAAAATATTCAGACTAATGCGATAACAAAATCCAACCATAGCAACAGGGAGAGAATCAGTCTGTAGTTCAACAAGCTAAACAGAGGGATTATTTTTCGACATCAATGCTGCTGGGAGTAGTTTCACACATGTCAGCAATCCATGGGCACCATTTTTAATCACAAATTAATGCATGGCAATTCTTAACCATTTATGTTTTACAAGTGAAAGAGGCTCCCTGTACAGTGTTAGAAAGTGGCCACAATAGTCACATAGGGTAACTGACAGTAAATCCCAAGATAAAAAGAACTGCATTTTTATAATGTATTACATGGGCACAAGATGTCTCATTGCACTTTACAGCCAAGGAAGTACTCTCAAAGTGAAGTCATTTCTGTAATGCAGGAAATATGGGAGCTGATTTGCACACAGCGAGATCCCATGAACACCAACCACAATGTTTTTGTAATGTTGATTTGGACATTGACATTGGCCAACACACCGAGCTAACCCAGAGACAGCAAGAACTGTTGATGCTGATATGTTTGACAATATGCAATATCAATTATCACATTCTGTGCTACCTCTTTATTGACCATATAGTGGCAGCCATGACTCGAGTTGATAGCACACCAGCCTCTGAGTCACAAAATTCCAGGGTTGAGTCCATCTCAAGATCTTGATGCTGAAAATCAAAGCTAATGCAGTACTGGAGGATAACAGTGCAGGGTTGGAGGAACACAGCAGGCCAGGTAACAGAGGAGCGGGAAAGTTGACGATTTCGGCCAAGGGTCCCGACCCAAAATGTCAACTTGCCTGCTCCTCTGATACTGCCTGGCCTGCTGTGCTCCTCCAACTCCATACTGTGTTAACACTGGGAAAACTGCCTGGTCTTCACCGAAACAGCGTTTTAGGATGTCTTGTATCTACAGGAGGGGAAAGATAAGCCCTCTGCTTTAGCTCTTGCAACAACATACTATTCCTCCAGTACTGCATTAGCTTTGATTTTCAGGATCAAAGATCTTGAGATGGACTCAACCCTGGAATTTTGTGACTCAGAGGCTGGTGTGCTATCAACTCGAGTCATGGCTGCCACTATATGGTCAATAAAGAGATAGCACAGAATGTGATAATTGATATTGCATATTGTCAAACATATCTTGCACTCATCAGGACAAAACAAGACAGAATGCCAAACCGCCAACTATCGCATTTTATTCCACAGGAGGAAAAGAGAAAAAAAAAGAGTGCTAAGCAATTGACAAGTCAATTCTGGTTTGTCAAAGCATTGCCATGGAGAAAGAAATGAGGATTCAAGCTGCAGAGAAAATTCCTAAAAATGCGCAAGGCTTGAATAAATTATTTTTGTAAACAGAGAACTTTGTCTAGCTAGCATAACTGAGTCAGATTAAGAGTTCAACTCATCATGTTAAATTGGTTGCAAGCATAGATATAACTGCACTCGGTGTTGTTCAGCAAGTATTGCTCAATATCAGAATAGCATCTAATGGCAGACATGCTACTTTGGAGACTGCAAGCGCTTTGCAGTGTACAACCTGTGCTCTGCCTACAACAAATAATTGAAAAAACACGCTCTTTGATTTGATCGAACAAGCATTACAACATGTGGCTCATATAAATAGTATCATACCAACACAAATTCATACACTGCTGCAGAAATATGTTGCAGACTAATTTTTGGACAGGTATCAGCATTCTGTTGGCAATTACTTAGTTATTGCAAGTGTAATAAGAGTCACACAGCTTAAAATTTCCCTGAAAATTGTCAGATTTGAAAGTATCAACAGTTGGCATTTTTCTGCATTTGCAAGGTGCACAGCACACAATGATCTGATCTGGACAGCCAGTGACCTGTGTGTGCATCAGGCTTACAAACTGAGGAAACGGTGAGAGCCCTATTTACATCTTTGCTGATCAATGTTAGGTGCATAAAATCATACAAATTCTAACAGGTGAGTTTTTAAAATTGAATCATGGGAAAAGGGCATCACTGTCTTGCATTTATTGCTCACCCTAATTGCCCACAGGGTGGTTAAAGAGTCAACCACATTGCTGTGGATCTGGAGTCACATGTTTCCTTCCCTAAAGGACACAGTAAAACAGATGGTTTTCCAATAATTGATAAAGGATTCAGGGTCATCTTTAGGCTCTTAGTTCTAGACTTTTTTTAAACTGAATTCAAAGTTTTCAAATTCCACCATCTACCATGGGAGTCCATGACCTAAGTCTCTGGATTAATGGTCTGGTGATAACAGCACCAGGCCATCACCATCCCATGAACTTATTAGCAGAGTGGAGAACTCATCTGCAGATTTTCAACTCCCCAACTCAAAATTAAATTTGAGCATAAGTGGAGTGATTCCAATGAATACCTTTGATTCCTGCAGTGTAAATTGTAACGATCATTTGAAATTTGGCATTCTACACGTTGTCCTGATGAACATGTAACAAAGTGCTTTGAAAATATGTCTCCCTATTCAGAGACCAAAAGGAAGACGGTACTGTACTATAAAATAGTGTTGTGACAACTTGAAGCACGTCCTATTTAAACAAGCGCAAAGAATGGAACCACTTTTTCCATGTTAGATACTCCAATACAAAAGTTGCACAACATACAATACCAAGTGAGAGGGAAACTTGATTTGGCCCAACTTGCTATAATCAGGATTTCAAGAAAATCCTCTCCATAATCATCACAGTAGCGTCAGACATTTGGGCTGAAGCAAGTCGGAACTTTCTTCAGCTCAAAAATACCCAGCTTTAAAGCCAAGCAGTTCAACTTTGCATCCCTCTGCCACTGGTCCTTCCTTGGACATATTGTGCTAGATATCTAACCCCATCAGAATATCCTAGCCGATCACCAAATCTACTTCTCACCTCTGCTATTAAATGCACTATTTAATCATACAGAATGCTCTCATCTAACACCCACATCTTGGCTAATATGCAGCATCTTCCTGATCATCATCATTTCAGAATCAACATACTTTACCCAAGCCTGGCCTCAGCTCTGAATCTTATAAACCTCTCTTCCTGAACATAGATCATAGAATCCCTACAGTGTGGAAACAGGTCCTTCAGCCCAACAAGTAAACAGTGACCCTTGGAACATCTCACCCAGACCTGTCCCCCTATAACCCACCTAAGCTATCCATCCCTTAACACTAAGGGCAATTTAGCATGGCCAATCCACCTAACCTGCACATCTTCGGACATCTTTCTCCTCTTCAGACTTTGTCTACTGTGTGCGTCGATTTTCCGCCAATTTATTTTTCCCTCCCATCCTCTACGTCCGCTCTACTATCAAGCGCAGAAAGGTCAAAACAGACACGAGTGACAAACGACTGGCCAGATTTGCACGGTGTACCCATACATACCAAGAAAAGAGCACATCAGCCGAAGTTAAATTGAGTTACGAGATAAAAATCTGAACTGAAATGAAGGCTGTACTCTATTCACACCCATAAGCACGGCATCATGATATCACTGGCTGAGAAACGGAGGGCACGGCTGAATCTGTACAAATAGGTGAATGACAGTGGCGGCCACTCGTGCCTGCACTGGCTCATTAAACCAGGGAAAATTATATGAAGTGGAAGTCAAGCAGGAGAACATCCGATTCGAGTGATGCCATCGGGCTGGAGGCGGCCAGCCGTATAAAGCAGGAGCCCACACCTTTCAGCCATCGACGCTGGCATAACTTTAAAACAGTAAACGGACAGCGCCAGGCCCAGCGGGCCCTGACCATCGCACCCCTCCTTCCCCACCACAACTCACCATCTCCTGAATAATGTCACCATAGTTGCCGTCGCCACCGGTCCGGCGGGGGGACATTCACTCTTCACACGAGCCCCCTCCTTCTGCTACTGTTGTTGCTGCCGCTGTTGCTCCTGCTACCTCCGAAGCTGCATCCTCTGGAATACTACCGGGGCAGCCGTGCAGGAGGGAAAAGGGACAAGTCCAAGTAGGGAAGACGGTCGGAAATGACGACGAGAGGGGCGCGACCAGCCGGATACTGACGTAGGTCGCTCCGATAACGCGTCACCCCGCCAACCGGATTACCCGCCTTCCTTTTCGGTACACAGTGCGGTGGGGAAAATGGAGGAAGCTCCTTGGGATGAGTTAGGGCGATTAAGTCAAAAGGATATTTATGTTTTATCGTGAGGGATTGATTTTAAACCCTTACGTGTAAAAAAAAGGAGCCTGTATCAATGATGGCGGCGCCCCTGGCGTTCCCCCCCCCACACCAGGACTGGGTCAGCGTTACGCGTGCGCACGCGCCGTTCCGTGTGTTTTTGGGGGGAGGGGGGAGGTCCGGGGAGGTATCTAATACAGGGACACACACCCCTGTTAACGGGAGAGGTGGGAAAGCGGTGAACAACGAGATCCGGCCTGTCGAAACTAAAAGAAGGGGAGGGGAGGTCGATAGGTGAAAGGGACCGTAGTGTACTGTGTGTGTGATTGAACGCGAACGGTGGAAGTGGAGCCGTTCCGTCGGCAAATGGCAGACGAGGCAGTTGTTGTGGGGGAGGGGAGGTCACATGAGGGTCATCCCCTGCCTTGTCCCCCAGAGCGCATGCTCCTCCCGAAGCATCTGCTGCGCTAGCAGGAGTTGAGGAGGACAACGATGAGCAATGAAGAGCACACGCCGCTCCTGGAACCTGCTGCTGGGGGTTTCACTGAACAACAGCAACAGTATTTTCAGTAAGTGATCCTCCCCCGCCCCCCCCCCCCTCATTTGCATCTCCCCCAGTGCTTTCCAGCCGCATCTGATTTTGTTCTTTGCAATATTGTTACACCCAAGAGGCCAGGCAGCATCAGAGGTGCAGGAAAGTTGCTGTTCCTGCCCTGCTGTGTTCCTCCAGTTCCACACTGTGTTATCTCTGACTCCAGCATCTGCGGTTCTTACTGTCTCATTGTTACACCCAGTGCGTGCGGCAATTGCTGTCTTCCTTGTCGATCATGTTGAGTTATTTTCGCTAGTGTTTTTGCCATAGTACTTACTGGGAAGTTTTCGTTTGTTCTGCCACTTCGCAGACTTTTTTTGGTGAATCAGTAACTGACATTTGTAAAATGTTAATGTTCGTATACTCGTCTTATTTCTGAAGGTGTTGTTTTGCGATGCGATGGGGGATAGTGATGGCCAGGTGATATTCGTGTAAAGTAGAAAGATTTATTTTGTAAGGGTGTTCCTTTCGGTGAGAAATGGTCAACTATGCAAACACCCTACTATCCTGGGTGTAACCATAATCTAGTGTTTAGTTGCTGAGCTTTCAATAATGAGTTTGCAGCTGCTATTTGCACACTGTGCCCCCAAATAGTTCATTTCATACATTTCACACACAGATGGCGGTATACCCACTGTGCTGTCTACAGTATGAGCAGTGGGATTGTAAGGTAAAGAACTCTGAGTAGCAAGTGTTTGACATGTGACTTTGCTAGATTCTCAAAGTTGTCATCAATAGCATGATAAATAAGTCATTGTTCCTGTTAGTCCTGTAATATGGCTGGCAGCAAATAGAATACATACTTGAATCAGCACAACAGTCCCTGGAAGAGAGATCAAACTTGCATTGAGATAGCACACTCAGCATTCCTGTACTTCAAATGCCATGTTCAGAGTTATACTGAAAGCTATTGCAGCAGTAAAATTGCTCAAAGCAAGATAAAAAGCAGATTTTGTTTTGCTGTCGGTTGCAATATTAAAAAGTACCTTGGGACATCAGGAGAAAGACCCAGCACCATTTGGAACTGGTGCCATAGGATCTCGTAAAATTACTTGAGAAGGCAGATGAGACTGTATTTAACATCTGACATGTGACAAAATCATTGTGGAGCATGCCACTGGAGTCTCAGCCTCCGTTATACGCTCGTATCTCTGGGATTAGGCTCAAACCCAAAACGTTCAGGCTTGGAAGCAAGGGTAGCAGCGCTGAACCAAGAGTTGCACCAAAGTTGCACCTCGTTGCCCATTTCTAACATCAAGTTCTAGGTTTGTTAAATTTGCTCCCTGCTTTGTTTGTGATCTCTATTCTTAGGTGTTAATGAATCCCACAGGAATGCATTGTGCTTTGGTTTTCATAGCAAGGTTATTTTACCTTTTTATCTGTTATTTTAACACCGGAATTTAATAATAACATTTATTCTTGCTTTACAGGTTTATCCAACTCTGAATAGGGAGTCACTTGAGAAGGCTGGGGCTTCATAGGAATTTGTCAAATTAGAAACTGTGAAAGAAAATATAATGTTAGTCTTTCCTTGTCCACTTTCCAGTTATACTGTAAAGGTAATAACAACGTGATGGCATTTTTAAAAAGAAAGCAATAACTACAAGTGACACAAATTAAACAAGGCCGGATGTTATTCAAAATTGAGAGGCTGAGATTTCAGAACAGATTCCTAGAGAGCACCATTTGTCGCATCTGATCAGAATAATGCTGACTTTGTCTTCTGCCTCCCAACCAATTAGGAATCATATCTCAAATTTTCATCCTATTCTTTGCTTTTTAGTTTTAAGCCCATTATCTCATGTACAGCACCTTTATCGAATATCTTGAAAGTTCATGTGGACAGCATCCATAGGCTTCTATCTGCCATGCTGGTGCCCTGATCTCAAAATCCAATCAGATTAAATCAGGCCATGTCCTTTGTTTCATAAAAGCATCCTGACTGTTCCTGTGATATCTGTCCAAGTGCTTCCACTGATTCCACCAAATTTTCTACAGTTAATGTTAAACTGAGAGGACTGTAGGTATCTGATTTCTCCCTCCCTTCTTTTGATAAGACATTTGTAGCTTTGTGATCTAATGGGTGATTTTTAAATCAAGCTACATTAAGGTAATGCATAGAGTATCTTCAGGATAGCCAGTAAGCGATACATAGAATAAAGTGATTTTCTGGAAACAATGGTGAAATTAGCATATCTAAATCAGAGAATGAATCCACTGTTAACCTGCAGCCTTCTCACGTGACTCACTATTCAGAGTTGGATAAACCTGTAAAGCAAGAATAAATGTTATTATTAAATTCCGGTGTTAAAACAACAGATAAGGTAAAACAACCTTGCTATGAAAACCAAAGCACAATGCATACCTGTGGGATTCATCCTCCTGGGGCTTCTTACCTCCCCTTTTAATGCCCATTTTTCTTTTCACATTTAATCAAGTGAAATATTCAGAGATTTTTCTAATGCAAGGAGCATCATCTAAACTGGAAAATTTTGAAATAGAGATTTCTTGGCTGTAAAAGGAAAAAAGCTTTTTCCCTTTATAACACCCATCACCACTCTCATTGCCTTTTGATCCGTGACACTGTTGTCAGTTAATCCCTCCATCCCTCTGCCATATCCAAATTTTCCCTTGTGCTTATCCTCCCCTCCTGCATGGTTTATGATAATTGATAACCCATCATGTTTCTACCTTGCTTCAGTACTGAATAAGTCATTTAACTTGAAATGTTTACTGTTTCCACAGATCTGTGTTTCTTGAGCATTTTATTACTGGAAATCTGAAATAAAAACAATGACATTTTGCTTTATAGTGATGATGATTGGGCTGTAAGCACTTAATCAGAGCTAGTTTCATAATGTAGTAATATTTTGCCTGATAGCTGCTGGCTGGTCTACATACATAAGAACTAGGCGTTGGAATAGTCAATTCAGCCACTTGAGCCTGCTGTGCTGTTTGATACCATCATGACTGACCTCATCTTGACCTCACTGTCCTGCCTGCTGTCCAAAACAATTCTAATTTAAAAATCTTTCTCCTCCTATGCTCGGTGTCCCAGCATCCATACACTCTGAGGTAGTGAATTCCACAAATTCACAACCCTTTCAGAGAAGTAATTTCTCATCAGTTTTAAATCTGCTACCCGTTATCCTAAAATTATGATGTCTCATTCTAGATTGCCTCATATAAGGATATGTACTCTTTACACCTACTTTGTCAATCCATTTTAGCATTTTGTATACCGCAATATACCTCCATTAGATCTCCCCTCATTCTGCTAAACTCCAGAGAATATAGGCTTAAACTGCTCAATATCTCTTGTGAAACAAGCCCCTCATCTCTCGAGTCAATTTAGCATATCTCCTCTGAATTGCTTCCCGTACAACTGCATCTCTCCTTAAGTAAGGGCACTGAAATTGTACGCAAAACTCCAGGTATCATTTTATTCTAATGCTTGTGCAGTCACAGTAATGCTTCCCTACTTTTATCCTCTATCACTTTAGCAATAAATATCAAATTCAGAGTTTTGTTTCAAAATTATTGCAGTGCCCACTGGCATTGGACGTGTGTGTGTCCTGTCTCTCTTCTGCTAATTGTTGGATCAATTTGAAGAGATTCAAGTGTCTTTTTCATGCTCGTGTGTTTTGTAATGATTTGGTTTGAATAGCTGCAAAAATATCAGATTAATCTCTTCAAGCAATGACACTGCCTTGCTCCAGTTAGCAGAGATATGAACAGTGTCACTCTGAGTAAGATCAACGTTTTCATTAAAACTGTAATTATTTCACTGAGCAGCGTCTCCGAAATTAACATGTACCATTGGATTGTAAAGAGCTGATTCTATAGGTGTGTAAATTTTACTCAGATCTGTACATTATTGTGAAATTTGAATCAATGTATCTATGAATTTATTGATGTTCTAATTTGTTCTTGAATGTCATGAATAGCTCTGTTATTTCAGAACTATTGTTAGTGTCAGTACTTCTTGACTATGATATGTTATGTCTGCTTTCCATCATATACAGTTGTTTAAGTAATTTGATAATATAAGGCACGTCAGGAGAAGGACTATCAAGCCTGCTCCACCATTTTCTGATTATCCTGAAATCTACTTTCCTGCTTTTTCTCCATAACTCTTGATTTCTTTAGTGATGTAAAATGCCTGCCTATCTCAATTTTTGAATATGCCTAACAACGCAACCACTCCAACTCTGCAGTAAAGGTTCCACAGACTCATTTCCTTCTAAGAGAAAAATGCTCCTCCTTATCTCTGTCTGAAGTGGGTGACCGCTTAAAGTTTTTGAAAAGATTTGTAGCTCAGGTTGTGGATGAGATTGTAGACTTGCTCGCTGAGCTTTTGTGTTTGACTGTAGACATTTCATCACTGTGCTAGGTAACATTGTCAGTGTGCCTCTGGTGGAGCGTTCGTGTTCTGTCCCACTTGTTATTTATATGCTTCTGTTTGCTGGGGTAGGTGATATCACTTACGGTTCTGTTTTTCACTGGTTTTTCACGGGCCTGGTTCAGTGCGTTTGATGGAGTTCCAGCTAGTGTGCCAGGCCACCAGGAATTCCCTGGCATGTCTCTGTTTGGCTTGTGCTGTTATGGATGTGTTATCCCAGGGATGTTTGTGTCCTTCTTTGTCCGTGGGAGGCAATGGCCTAGTGGTATGATTACCGGACTGTTAATCCAGAGACCCAGTTAATGTTCTGGGAATCTGGGTTCAAATCCCACCACAGCAGATGGTGAAATTTGAATTCAATAAAAATCTGGAACAAAGAGTCTAATGATGACCATGAATCCATTGCTGATTGTTGGAAAAACCCATCTCGTTCATTAATGTCCTACAGGGGAGGAAACTGCCATCCTTACCTGGTCTGGCGTACATGTGACAGCAGTATGGTTGACTCTTAACTGCTCTCTGGGCAATTAGGGATGGGCAATAAATGCTGGCCTAGGCAGCGACACCCACATCCCATGAATGAATAAAGAATAAAGTGTGAATTGAGACCAGTGACAATTGGTCGTGTCTCTTGACGGCCAATTGGTGTTCATGTATCCTTATTGTGAGTTTTCTTCTCATATGGCCTATGTAATGTTTCTCACAGTCCTTGCATGGTACTTTGTACATTACATCAGTTTTATTAGTTGTGGGTATGGGATCCTTTACGTTCATCAGTAGCTGTTGTATGGCAGTGGTTGGTTTGTGGGCTACCCTGACACCTAGCAGCTTGAATGGTCTTGTGGTCATCTGTGATGCATCTCTGTATGGTAGGGTGACAAGTGTGTCTATTTGTGTTGTTGCCTTGTTGAGGTCTGTTGCGGAGGCAATGGTGGATTGTGCTTTTCAAGATGTGTACAACCTCATAAGTGACCCCTTAAATAGAGATTGTGCCCCCAATCCTAGACTCTTCAGAGAGGGCATCAACCTCTCTAACGTCTATCCTCTGAGACCCCAAAGAATCTTCTATGTTTCAACAACATGACGTCTCATTTTCGTAATCTCCAACAAATACGGGCCCAACTTACCTGTCCTTAGGTGTGGTTCTAAGATCAACTTGGGCAACCTTCTTTGGACTGCTTCTAATAGCACTATATCTTTCCTTTTTAAATGAGGGGACTAAAACTGCTCACGGTATTCCATGTGTGGCCTAAGTTGTAATAAAAGCAGAAAGTGATAGAGAAACTCAACATGTCTGGTAGCAACTGTGGAGAGAGAAAAACAGTACAGTTGGACTCTAGGCTCCTGGTCTGATCCCTATGGCACTTTGAGTTAGGTGTTGCTGCCCTGAAAATACCCCCCCCCCCCCACCCCCCGCCCCCTTATCCCAAGTCTGTTTGTTTTTTTACTAGTTAGTCAATTCTTTATCCAAGGTAATACCTTCTTCACCCCACCTACATCATGTTATTATTAAATAACCTAATGTGGCATTTTATCAAATTCAAATATTTTACTGCGTAGTTCCCTTTTATTTATCCTGCTTGGTACCTCTTTGATGATTTTTGGTAAATTTGTCACACATGTTTTCCCTTTTATGAAGCCCTGCTTAATTTGCCTGATTTATATTTCTAAGTGCTGTGCCATTACCTTCTTTATCATGGATGCCAGCATTTTTCCAATAATGGATGTTAAGCCAGTTTGGTCTAGGATTATCTGTTTTGTCTCCTTCCCTTTTTGAACTACATTTGTAATTTTGCAGGCCTCTGAAACCTTTCCAGAGTTTTTCAGAAGGATTCTTGGAATATTGGAACCAATTGCATCCAGTTCTTCATAGCTACTTCCTTTTAATATCCTAAGGTGCATTCCATCAAGACCAGAGAAATTTCCTTGTTTTGACATTGTGTTTTTCTTTTGATCTGTTTATTAGTGCCTTACACTGGAAAGACAGATGAAAAATTTTGATTCAACTCTTCTGCATCCTGGCTCCCTATTATTATCATCACCCCAGCTTCATTCTTTTAAAATAATATGTTTGCTATGGACTTTATGCTCTTGATGTTTGTCTTGATGTTACTTGAGCTTTGAGGGTAAACATACCTTTTCCCTCTTTTATTACGTATTTGGAGTGTGAATCACCATGAATTACCTGTTTGTACAGAATCCATCCCTTTGATTACTGGCAGCTCCAGCAAATTCTCAGCTCTGGGCTTGATTCTAAACCTTTTCCAAAAATTATGGAAAAACTACATTAGCCTTGGTAGTGATTCTTTCAATCATGTATTCATAAATTTTTAAACAAACCATTTGCCCTTAATTTCTCCTACAATGCAGTCCATCTGAAGATGAATGTTTCCTACAGTATGCTTCATTCAAGATGGCACGGTGGCTCAGTGATTAGCGACGCTGCCTCACAGCTCCAGGGACCTGAGTTCACTTCCACCCTGGCGCGACTGTCTGTGTGGAGTTTGCACATTCTCCCATGTCTGCATGGGATTCCTCCGGGTGCTCTAGTTTCCTTCCACAGTCCAAAGATGTGCAGGCTAGGTGGATTAGCCTTTGGAAATGGAGGGTTATAGGGATAGGGTGGGCAATGGATCTGGGTGGAATGTTTTTTGGAGAGTTGGTGTGGGCTTATGGACCGAATAGTTTGCTTCCCCAGTGTAGGACTTTTATGACAACTAAAATAATGGGAATTGACATGTAATTGATTGGACTAGTTTGATAGCCAATTCAGGCTGTTGATCAGAACATTTGTGTTTTTCAAAACTGAATTTCTTTTTTTTTGAAAAGAAACTGAATTGAATTTGACTGAACTCTATCACATGCTAAAGGCTTAATCACCTGTACCCTACTGCCATTTCCCTAGCATGCTCAGTAGTTGGTAGATAATGCTGTATTGGTACAAATTCTTACTGTTTTTCAAAAGCAGCACATGGGTAAGCAATTTCCTTTTAATTGGGTTAATGAGTGCAAATGTTCATACAATGAGAGAGTTTTGTTTTTGCAGAGACAGGTTTATGTTGAAAGAAGGTATTCTAACCTTGCTGCAAACCTTAAGCCCAAATTTTAATTGGTGATTAGAATTGTGGCTTTAAAAGAAAGTAACCATTTTTTAATTGTATTAGAAACACTTGAGAATTCTGAAACATGAACTCCAAGTTCTAACAGAAACTTATAGACTTACAGACAATAAGGACTGCAGATGCTGGAAGCCAGTGTCTTTAGGTGTGAATCTGAAAAAGCACAGCAGGTCAGACAGTGTCTAAGGAGCAGGAACGTCAATGTTTCAGGCTCAAACCCTTTGTCAGGACTGGGGAAGAGGAGGGGAGCCCAGAATCACATGGAGGGAGTGCAGCTGGTGAAAAGGTAGAAGAGATGGTGATAGGGGATTATTGAGAACATTTGGTGGGAAGGTGGACAAATTAAGTCAAGTCAGGGAGATGAGGACGAGGAGAGGGAGGGATGGGCATGGGATAAGGCTGGGGTTGGAGATATTTTGGTTCCCCAGCTGTAAAAGGAGTAGAAATGTCATCCAAGTATGAAAAATGGAAACTATCCATTCAACACTATTTGACTTGGATTCATTGCATAGAGCTCATAAAATACAATCATCTGGATTTTGAATTGGTGATAACAGTGACATTCACTGATCCTTTATAATGGAAAAGATGTGTTAGCAAATCTTGGCATCTATACTTAAGCACACAAACCTGGAAGATATCTCCCATCTCTTGAGGGTCACTGTAGCATTCCTCTCCAGAGATGTAGCGCTGAAGTCACTGCAGTGGCTCAAAATGTGATATTGAAACACCAGAGGTGCCAAAACCAGTTAAGCTGGTGTCTTCGGGAGTAAGTGAATTTTCAGTGTGGTATCATGTGTCATCAACTAGCTTCTCTGACCCTGAATATTTAGTTTTAGAAATCTGGCCGTAACTTCAGAAATTGATCTGTCAAAGCTTTTTTAAAATATTTAGTTTTATGCTTCTCATCTTTTATTTCTTGGACACACTTGAAAATTCTGGTTTAGTGAGGCTTCTTCAGTCACAAGTTGAAAAACCTTTGTTTTTTGCCCTGCTCACAGACTCCACCGATTCCCTTTAGATGATGCTATGCTGGCCCAATGCAGGATTTCAGCAAGCCTCGCACAAAACATCCCTCGTTTTCTAGACAGCTGCAAACTACTGATCAAAACATTTGAAAAATATTTGTTCGCTTCTGTGACCAAATCTTTCGAACTGCATTCTGAACCTTTAGTCTTCTACATACGAACTTTCTGAGAAGTTAATCTATTCCTGAAACATGAAATTTCTTAGGTAGTTCAGAATTTTAATTCTAAATTCTTGATGAAGATATTTTTCATGCTTTGTTTGCAAGAAAATATTTACTAAAGTGGCAACTTGAAAGACTATTCTAAAATGGGCATAGTTCCAATCACAAGGTTGAATATCCTTTGCTTGATAATGTAAACATAATATGAAGGAAAAACTAATTTCTGAAAATTCCTGTCTATGAGTGACTGACATAATTCTATAGATATTGGATTTCATTTCAATGCTCCTTTGTTTTTCTTCACCAATATTTAAAATGCCTGTTTCTAAAACAGGATTAGGTTCAGTTCTTGACTTTCGGTACTTCATGTGCTTTGATTCAAAAACGCTAAGTCAAATTTGACAATGTTCTCCTATAATGTGTTTTAAATAATCTTTTACATTTCTGCATCACAGGTCATTTGAATAGGGCTCAGTCCACTCTACATTTAAAAGTTGGCCCATTTTCCAATACTTAAGATTCTCATGGTAAAGACAAGTCAAAAGACAACTTGTTATAGCTAGCATGGTTCAGTTCAATGAAATTTGTAACATAAATATGTCTGAAAATACTTCACTGATAATTTCAATCATTATTTAACAATAAATTTCTTGCTGCAATTATATAGGGCCTTCATGAGACTACAGCTGGAATATTGTATGCAGTTTTGGTTGCCCGATCTGAAGAAGTGTGCTGTTGGTATAGAGGGAGTGCAGCAAAGGTTTACCAGACTGGTTCCTGGAATTGCAGGACTGACGTGAGGAGAAGCTGTTTAGAATTATTTTACCTAGGTTCAGAAGGATGGGGGGGTGTGGGATTTCATGAAAACCTATAAAATTCTGACAGGGTTAGACAAGGTAGATTCTGGAAGAATGAAATCATTTAGGACTGACTATGAGGATAAATCTCTTCAAGTTAGTAGTGAACCTGTGGAGTTCGCAACCACAAAGTACTCCAGTTAAAACATTATGATTTCAGGAGTTGGATGTAGCATTTGGGCCTCAAAGGATAAGGGGTAGAAGTTGGCACAAGATATCGATTTGGATATTCAGCATGAACATTATGAATGGGGGAATAGACTTGAAGTGTTGAATGGATATTCCTCCTCTTTGTTTCAAATATAACCATTTTTGTTTATTTTTAAATCTTGCCTTTTGAAGGCATCAACTTGTTGCTTTTTTAAAAAAAACTCTTTTAAAATCAGCGTTACACAGACGCATTTCCATAAGAATGAAGAAATGCCACCAGCCACCTCTGTGTATTACCTTGTCAGGCTCAAAAGAAAATTGGTCCAGAGTTACGGGCAGACACAGGTGGAATATGTCCAATGAATAGAAAAAGGAGAGTATGTAGCTAGAAAGCAGCTCAGTGACACTGGATTTGCAAGTGTCTGTGTTTAATTTAACCCCTCCGTGTCTTTTGCCCTCTGCTAGTATCCCATTCTAACAAAGGTTATCTGTGCCCCTGCAAATGTGTTGTTCATGTTTTGTTTATAATGAAGCAATCCTGCTTATCATCTTACAAAATGAAATATGACCAACATAACTTACCTTTGTTATTTGCAAGGTTTACATGCTTGTCCCACAGTGTTAAATGTTCAAATCTTCAAACATGTTTGGATTAAAGGCTGGCTCTGTTTCCCTGTATTTTCACAGAAACGTGTGGAATAGGAATCTGTATCTGGCTACATTTACTGCTGTTCTGGGGCCTCTTAGTTTTGGATTTGTCCTTGGCTACAGTTCTCCTGCTATTCCAGAATTGCAAACTGATTCAAACCCGCATCTGAATCTTGATTCCACTCAAGCTTCCTGGTTTGGGGTAAGCAATCACCTTACAATCTATGGATATCTTTTCAACCTTTTGAATGTTTGGTTTTGCAGATTCTTTAAATATTTAATTTTAGTGTTCCTCCTAATTGAGGTACTCATCTTGCTGTTGAATCTGATATTTGGTGTTTCATTCACCTCTTTGATTTTCCATTCTTCCCAACCATCAGCAAATAAGCTTGTAACAGTTATGGTGGTACTTAAAATAGGTTTGGGAAAAAGCATGTTACTAATTCATTGTTCAAAGAATTTCTCAGCTGACTTATCTCCTTCATTTGCCCCACTTCATCTGTCAGCTAGCCTTTTTGTGGCAACAGACATTTTAATTTAATCAGCCTTTTGTCACCATGGGGGTTGCATGTTGAAATTTAATGAATATTCATACTTCTTTTGATAGCGTGCAATGTCTGAATGAATAAGAAGGATACATTAAGTTGTTTGATTGTTAAGTTGCATGAATCGTTTCAATATTGAGTTTTTTTTCTGCCTAGCTAATATAAATGTAAGTGAAACAATTGAAATACTTAATGGAAATGAAAATAATACCTGCCTTTTTTCTTGTAGTCCTTAGTTACTGTAGGTGCAGCTGTGGGTGGCATAATTGGAGGATGGATTGTTGATAAAATTGGCAGAAAGCTGACCCTGATGAGCTGTGCTGTTCCGTATGTTGTCGGGTTTATGATAATTGTTGCAGCACGGAATGTCTGGATGCTGTACGGTGGTAGAATATTGACTGGATTGGCCAGTGGAGTCACCTCACTGGTTGTGCCTGTAAGTTCTGTGTGTCTACTTTGATTAAGGTTCTTGTATTTATATAAAAATGTTTGAATTATTGACAGCCTTGCAAGAATATGTAAAAGTACACTGAGTAAAATGAATTTCCAAGTATATTGAATTCCCTTCCAACACCTCCCCTTTTACAAATTGTTTTTCTGTATTTCCCTGTGATCTGGCCCGTTACTGTCAGACACGTCCATTAATTGTGCTGTGTGTATCATGACTCCTGCAGTGCTTGCTGTTGACACCTGTTTTGTGACCTGTGGACAGCACCAGAGACACATTAGACTAAGCTTGCTCTAAATTTTATCTTTTGTGGTCAGAATAAAGGCCAATGCAATATGGAAGCTCCCCCTTTGAAAATAGATATTATTGATAGCTACCAGCTGATCTCTATAGTAGCTCTGAGCAAAAGCTTTTGAAATGTCATTTTGGAGGAATGTAAAAGACCAAATCAATAATTAACACATTGCAGTCACTCAACATGTCCTCCTGTATTTTACCAATTAGAGTTGTGTTAATTACTGTCCTCTTTGTGCCCATTTCTCTTCTGTCAAAGATTAGCAGTGGAAATGAAATTAAATTGCTATCTTACTCCTATTTGGCAGCCCTCTAGGTTGAACTGGAACATGGAAAACACTTAAAGTTTCATCCCATTAGAAGCCCTTAGGATTAATAAGTTGTAATTTTCAGTGTAGAAAATTAAAAACTACAGTCTTTTTCTTGCGAGGTGCCTTTCTACTATGTAATATGTATCATATGATTTGAGGTCAGTTACGGTCAACAGTAGAAGGAGGAAAGTGTAAAGTCTATCTCCAAAAGGAGAAGCTGACTGAGATAGAAGGAAACAATGTGGATAATTGTAATGAAGAGATTTGCTCTTTAATACAGCAGGCTTTCAGTCACTTGACAGAATACCTTGTTGCTAGAAGTTCCCAACAAGGGCTAAGACATCACTTGGCTGATGGTGAGAAGAGCACTACCTGTGAAATCCTTCGTGTACACCGGGATGTTCTGCAACACTGCACGCTATCTTCTTGGTGGTTGTGTAGTGGATAGAGACTGTCACCGACTGGAATGTGTCTTTGCAAAAGAAGTCTGGAGAGAGATGCAGTAGTTTTTGTCAAGGTTCATCCCAAGCAGCTCCATGAAGCAGGACTGTGTGCTTTACAGGCTGTTCCCCTGAGATGCAAACTGCGACAAAATATCAACTACTCCTGGAGGACCATCAGCTTGGTGAAAGATGTTCTTTGGTTTGCCGGAAACTTGTTGGCCTTCAAGAGCAAAGAGTTGACCGCGACTGAATGTTGCAGACTGGCACGTTCCTAGGTCCAGAACTATATGCTGAGGGAGGGAATAAAGGTTGGGGCTGTTGTCCGCTTTCTGCTGAAGTTAGTTGGGGTCATTCAGTTATTGGATTGTCGTGGAGCCTCAAATGCATGTAAATATAGTCTTGTATAAGTAAGAAATGTCTTGGGTTTTTGTTCTCAATGTGCAACAGCTATATAGAACTGAACTGCTGTAGTAACTAAGGGTATAAAGCTTCCTTATGAATGGAATATGTTTTTGAAATTTAAAAAAAAAACCTTTTTTACACCATGCCCATATTTATTTGCTCACACGAGGGCCAGATCAGTGCAATGTAGTGCCAGTTTCTGACCCAAATCTGTCTCTTTTTGTACTGAGTGAATTAGGCTAAAATTACCCACAGCTGTTATCATTATTGTGAGTTTCTTATGTGATTGTTAGCAGAGATCAATGTGAACAGCTTTCACATCACAACTACATTGGGCCATTGCTATCAATTCTGTTTTTTTTTAACAAATTTGCACAACTTGGTTAATAAGTAAAGGTCCTTGAATTTTTATATTGGGCAAAAACCAGAATCTGTTTGGGATACTGAAAGTTTGTTTGCATTAAAATGGCAGTTTGCCTAGTTTTATATTTACAGATCCCTCGTAAGTTTAAAATCAATCTGTTTGATCCAAAGAGTTACTGTATAAACTTGGAATTGGGCATTTTACTCAACACATTTTGTATGATCACAGTTAAACTCTGCACGTACAGGTCAAACTATCCTCAATTATTAACCAGGATTCTCTACATATTAGCTATTTCACAAGTCTGACCATTTTAAAATTGTTCACCATCTCATCTATAAATAAAAATTCTATAGTGGCTTTTCCTATTTATAAAATTCAGCTGGATGAATGCTGTTCCAAATAAACAAATGTATCATCATGTCAGGTACAAGAGGATCAAATTGAGAGAAATGCATACTTGGGCAAGTTCTTCAAAAGAACCAAACCTGAAGCCAATAAGAGAGTTTGCAGAAACAAAAATGTACTTGTACTTATGTACTCAGCGGAGGATAAAGGCTAAAATGATCAAAATTCATTCTTTGTTTCCCTCAAGAAAACAAAGAGACAATCATCACATGGTGATGACTCATGTATGGTCCACAAGTTGAATTATGCAAGCATTCTCTGCCCTTGTGATCATCTCCACAGAAATCAAATGAATGAATCTGTGGAACTGCCTCTGCGTAATGTCAGAAAGCATCAGCTTCCCAACTGGTCTGAAATGCCTACTTTCTGAACCTGAATTGTTTCACATTTAATTAAATATTTACATGAATTGGGTGAGGTTTGGGGGAAAAAAAACCATCAGCATAAAGTATTCAAAACTTCTGCCACTTATTCTGGCTTAAGTCAACCACGAGAAGGCAAGCTCAACTGAAAAATTGATAATGTATTGTTAAGAAACACTGAGTTTACATTCCTGAAAACTGATTTGTTATTGCTTCCTGAGGAGTCAGTCAACAAC
Organism: Stegostoma tigrinum; assembly: GCF_030684315.1. NCBI lineage: Eukaryota > Metazoa > Chordata > Chondrichthyes > Orectolobiformes > Stegostomatidae > Stegostoma > Stegostoma tigrinum. The sequence continues at coordinate 29,668,655 of NC_081382.1, forward strand.
TCAGAAATAAGAGGAATGAGCAATGGTTATCGCAAAGAATTGACGTTCCTTGTGCTGGTGCGACTGGTGTAAGCCCTCTTCATTTTTTGGGTTTACCCAACAAAAAAATTACATAATTGATGTGCAATAATATTTTCTTTTCTAGGTCTACATTTCTGAAATGGCCCACCCTAAAATACGAGGGCTGTTAGGATCCAGTGTTCAGCTGATGGTGGTAACCGGAATCATGGGTGCATATGTCAGTGGTATGAATTAAGGTTTTCTTTTCAGTATGTGTGCTACTAATGCTGAAATGAGGTGCACATATTAAATGTGGCTGCCATAATCTCTCTGTGCACTTGCAGATGCACCCATAGGTTAACAGTGACAACAAGCGATTTTAGTTTTGTACACGTGCGCAAATGACCTCCTCGATGTTGATTTGGTTTGAGGAAAGACTGAAATCATTGTTCACATTCCCAAACTGTTTTCAAAGGAGCTTTTGTTACAAAGTCATCAAGACGAGACAGTGGACTTGCTTGCGCTGAAGACAGCAATTCCTGTGCCCCTTGACATTAATGTTGCTGACTGAGAAAATCTTTGGTTCCTCATTTGACAGTTCAAGGTTACAAGAGGTTCAACCAAATAATTCAATTAAACTGGGCCATCAAAGATGAACTACTTGCCCTTCTACCATACCCGGGCTAATTTTTTTTACTCCTAGCATGCATCATTTGAAACAAGTAAAAAGATGACCCTCCAATTTTGAGAGGCATGTTATGGTTGTGTGTGTATATTCTGTCACTCTCTCCCTTCTGCCACCAAGAAAAATCCTACAGGTATTACTGGGCAGAAATGCATCATTTTCTTTTAAGATTGCATTTTCAAAAAGCTGAACTATTATGCAACTTTATTGTGCATTTCCCTGTCACAACTACTTTGTTACTTCCCTGCACACCCTGAATCTTGCATCTTTACTCTTTAATTTTCCAGCTGACAATTTGTCATTTTGTTTAGGAAAGGCATTGAGATATGTAAAGTAGTGGTCATAATGGCTTTACCTGCAAATTATTTTCAGTATTGTTTTGATCAGTTCATTTGGTATAAATTGACAGCGCTAGTTGTCTAAGTTTACGCCTTTCAAAGAAAAGGCATGCTACATGGAAGCCCACTCTTAGTCTTCTGTTTCTGTAGAAATCAGGCAGCATTTCCACTTTGGCAATAAATAGCATTGACAATGAACATTGGTTGCAGAAGAGACTCAATCTTGCAATTAATTGACAAATTTTGCTTGGACACATTTGAACTCAGCCTGCTATGAAATCAGCCTGGGTTCAGTACTATTTCTGTGGCAATCATTTTCGGCTTAAAATACCAGCTTGTGGCTTTTTAGAGAACTGACCTAACTCTGCACTTACAGTAAAAGGAAACCGTGCAAGTATGGACGAATAAATTGGCCACCAAGTGTATATAACACAATGCAACACGAGATCATCAAATAGTAACATTAAAATATGCACAACTTGTATAGTATGGGTGCACGCATATGAGCGACCTTGTTGGTTTGCCCGTGCCATAGAACCACAGCTATATCCCTCAACGTAAAGTTTGGTATCAACTTATTTCCTGCTCACACTGGGCAATTAAAAGTGGGTGAATTGTTTTGGAGATTGGATCTTGTTTCTGATCTAACCTTCAGTTTTGTCAGCATGTAAGTTAAAAGTAATAGTAGGCCACATGGCACTCAAATCTATTCTACCACTCAGTAAGATCATGGCTAATTACGGTCCTGGGGAGAGGGGTATTCTTCTTTTTGTCTTACATTGGCGATCCCTTTATTTTTAAATGTTGACCCCCCCCCCACCCCGCCTTGTTCTAGATTCTCCAAGAGGAAGAATTCTTTCCATATTCACACTGTCAGGATCCTTAAGGATGATCTGTATTGCAGTAGCTCAACTATTTTACTGGTAACTACATCATGACTTGTTTTATTTTTGTCAGGAATGGTCTTGACCTGGTATTGGCTTGCTGTGTTATGTTCCTTACCACCAACCCTCATGGTCGTACTAATGTGCTTCATGCCAGAAACTCCCCGGTACCTGCTTAGAAAGAACAAACGTGCTGAAGCACTAAGGGTCCTGGCATGGCTGAGAGGACCTGAAGTAGATTCTGAATGGGAATGCAGACAGATTGAAGCAAATTGCGATGAGCAGGTAATTGTACTGAATGAAGCTCCAACCTTTTTAAAGTGGTTGGTCACACATTTTGAATAAACTTTGAAATTCAAACTGCTTCACTCCATGCTGTGGTTGGTTCGCTCACTGAGCTGGTTCATTAGTTCGCCGACGTTTCATGATCCTGCTGAGTAACATCATCAGTACAGTTTCTCATGAAGCACTGTTGTGTTTTCCCGTCTAGTATTTAAACTGTGGCATCTGTTAGAACTGGTTACGCCACTTCCAGTTTTTCCTAGCTGTGGTCCAAACTGAGATAGGCATGAGAATTTCTAGAGGCTTGGTTCTCCACCAAGAAGGGCATCAATAAACAAACTGAATTAGACCCTATATATACACCACTGCAAAGGAAAACCCAAGACATGCCCCTTAGCAAGCACTAGTGCTTAATGAGGATTCCTGTTGTAGAGCTGCAACGGTGACATTGAGCTGTCCAAACCATAAATGAAAAGCAGAAATAGTCAAATCACTTCAGTTTTGTTTGCTGTAATAAAAGTGTCGTTCGTAAGTTTTTCACCTTCAGTGAATTCAATTATATTTGCCAGAACTTGAAAAATTTGGCAATTCATCACACTTTAGTAGCAGTTATAATACTATTCCACAGTTTTAGTAGGCAGATCCATTGTTTGGTTATTATTCAAATTGATGCTGAAAACCCCCTTGCACCTCATTGAGCAAAGCTGCTTCTATTGTTTCTAACAGCAATATAACAAGCTAAATTTCTCAAAATTAATTGATCTCGTTGTTAGCTTTTTGAGAGGTGGGTGAGAGGGCATTGGCTGTAGGTGATAGCACAACCTGTTGACAGAATCAGGAATTCTGTGTTCATCTACACATGGGCTAAATTTTGTAGTTCTGACCCAATTCAGAAGGATATTGACAGTGCATGCAGACCAGTTTTACATAGCAAAACGTACAGATTTTGGGCAATGCTAGATACTGTAACAGCTATGTCAGTTGACTGATTCATTATATTTTAACTGCTCATGCCTTTTCTATTTTGTTCATAGGATACCAAGTTTGCACTTTCAGATCTAAAAAATCCAACAATTTACAAGCCTTTACTTATAGGAATATCTATGATGCTATTTCAGCAGTTAAGTGGAATCAATGCAGTGATGTTTTATGCTGAAAGCATCTTTGAACAAGCACATTTTAAGGTAATAAAGTTGTATAATCAGAGACAATATATTCATGTTTTATATTAACTGTTCAGCAGTCACCTTTTTCGTACTTGCATCAAAAAAGGTTTGCACTTGCAAGACATTCGGTTATTACCCTGGTTCTTAAATTTGACAAGTCGTCAACATGTAGATATATCCTTGTATTATGAGTCTGCATTAATGCACGTTGTTCTTGATTGACCTCACTGGTTTATAAGTGGCTTCTGTTAGAACAGAGATTTTTGAAAGCACAGGCCCAGTTAATGCAAGTATGCATGAGTCATACAAGACAAACTTGCAATTAAGTGATGCAGTAAAACCATTCCTTTTTTTCTCATCGATTCATTGGGAGAAAGTTACTACCATCTGCCATCACCACAGAAAAGTGCCCTTTACAAAGGAACTGTCTAAGCATATTGTTTAATATCTACATAAGATAGTCAGAAATGTAACAAGAAGACTTGTCTTGACCATCCCAGATTTTTATTCCTGAACAATTGGATGTACTTTCAGCTGTCAAAGGCCCAAGCTCTGAGCTTCTGTCTTAAATTTTCCATCTATTATTCATTTAAAACTTCTGTGAAAGCCTACCTTTTGACCAAACTGTTGGTCTCTTATCCAAATGATACTGTATGGGACCTGGTGTCAGGTTTAGCTTTGTGATGCTCCTGTGAGGCACTTGGGATGTTTCAATATGTTAGAGGTGCTGCATAAAATACAAGATGTATATTGTGCTCCATTGCCTTTGCGTATCACTTTTTCCTAGGGATGGGCAATTAAGGTTAGCCCAGCCAGCAAAGCCCACATCTCTTGAGTTACTTTTGTTTTAAAAAAATACACAATTTCAACTTGGGTAGATGAGCAATGATCAACATTGAAGCTTTATTCCCACTTTATTTAATGTATATATTAATTTCTTAACTCTGTGCTAGCTGCTTTGTTTAGAAAGGTATTTTAGTTTAAGTCCCAGTGGTACTACTAGCCATGAGTTAAACTGCCAGTAACCCCAGATAATGCAAAGGAAGTTTGTTTTTTGATTTACTAGTGATCTGACAGGACCTCATGTATGGTTTTGATGTGCTGCCAAACCACTTTGCCTGTTTCTTTTTTCTCCCTCAAATCCCAACCTCTAACTACCATCTGAAACTTCCTGCCCCAGGTTTATTTGAGTCGCCAGATCAAATACTCACTTAATGTATGCAGTTATCTATCCCTTGAAGAATAGGTTGTGTGTTTTTTGTCTAGTTAAAAATGTTCTTACAGCAATCCCGTGTTGAATAGAATCAGAACAGAGCACAATGTTGCTCCAAAGACCAGACTACATCACCCAAGTCATAAAACTTACCAACTATAGTATGTGATAACAAATTTCACTGTGGGGTATGGAATAGGAATGTTTATAGTCACTTATAGGTGGCACTAATAATCTTTTATCCTTAGGATGGCAACAATTATTTTTGTCCCTGCTGTTCTCTTTCAGAACAGCAGTGAGGGTTCTGTAATAGTTGGTGTTGTTCAGGTAGTTTTCACAGCTGTGGCTGCTATCATCATGGACAAAGCAGGGAGAAAACTTCTCCTGGCAATATCAGGTGAGCCCATTTCCTTCTTTTACCAAAAGAAAGAACTTCAGTTTGTTCTAAATTCAGCAAACGTAAGTTTTAAAAACCCAAGTGGCAGCATGTACTGTGGAAATCTTAAGTAAAAACCAAAAGAACGGCTGGAAATCCGAAACAAAAACAGAAGTTGCTGCCAGACCTGCCAGCAACGAGGAGAAAAATAGGAGTTAACTTGACTGGTCCGGTGATCCTTCCCCAGAACTGGACCTGAAACATTTACTCTGATTTCTCTCGTCAGATGCTGACAGACCTGCCGGGTTTATCCAGCAATTTCTGTTTTTGTTTCTGTAAAAGTAGTGTTGTTTTGCCGGCACTGCAAGCTGTCTAAATTTGAAATAAAACATAACTTTCAGAGCAATAGGGCAGACTTGGCAATCTGAAAATGATCTTGATCAAAGTTTGAATCATCGCCCATGTATTGTCAGAACCCAGAGGTTATTACTAGCTTAAGCTTGAAGTCAGATTGTGAACAAGTGTTGTTTACATTTAGTCTCTGTGAAGTCAGAGTTTTGCACAAGTATATTTCGGAATCTGAGACCGCTTATCACTAAAGAACATCCCTACCAGGACAGTTAACTTCTACATCTTTGTTTCTCCTTGAGCCTTTAGTAGGTGTCCAAGACTTTCTGTACATTGCCCAACTTAAAGGTGTGTTCCCCAACTGCCATGCCAGGGTAGATCTTAAAAAATGTATGTGCAAGAATTGGTACAGCAGTTGTAGGAAAGAGTGAAATCATGGAATAGAAACAAGACAGGGATTGTCTCTAAATTTTAGTCCATCATTCAGGTAGCCTTGTCCTAAATTAATCTCAGAATTTGTGCTAAAATAGTACATAGGGAGCTAGAAATGATGTAATTACAGAGAATTTGAAAGTCTGTCACAGTGAGCTCACTTCTCAACCTCCCCACTGTTTAGCAGCCCCTAAAAATGTAGGCCTAGAATTTTAGACTGTCCCCCTGTAGCTACAAGATTCATATGTACTATGAATTTCCTTGATTTGATTTTATTTCAGAGAAGCATCAAACAAAATCTTTTGAAACCTGATCATGTCGCCCCACCCTCCACATATTCCGTGTATGCCAGTACTGTGTGGATGCACGTTTATGACACAAATCTAAGTGCAACATAGCTCCGCAGCACCCATATTGACTTCTGGGGAAGGCCCCTGTCAGCAAGATCAATGCAGAAACCACCCAAAATTTCAGATTTGTTGGGATTATGGAGATTTAAAGCTTTTATTGTTTTTAAAAATTACTTGTTGCGAGGTCCAAACTAGCCGGTAATTGCTATTTTGTGCTTAATTACAGCATTGATCATGTCCATCAGTGCAGCAGTCTTTGGGGTATATTTTAAAATTTGGCAAGCGCATATCAACAACTCCTCTCTCCATAAAACAGACGTTTTAACCGTTGTGAATTCAGTTTCTGAGGTTCCAACATGGTTACCTCTTGTCTGTCTAGTCGTCTTTATAACAGGTAAATTTAATACTTGTGCTAATTCTTCTTGAACAAATGAAACAAATTTACTTTCCACTTTTCAGTGTTTGAAAAATTACTGATGTAATACAATTGTTAAAGTTTTTATGTACCAATGATATTTTCTCCATGTCATTATGCTCCCAAAGGCAGACTTACTGATGCGTCAGACATCCACCTAACGTAGCCTTATTCATATAAGCCTTGGTCATCACTCGTAGCAGACTGATTTGGATCACTTTTGCAATCAAACCTTACATCTCCTGATGTCCTCTTGCAGAATTTATAGCAGTAATTGCTGCATGGCCAGCAGGAGTTACAGCAATAACTGAATCCCCCTGCCTTGCTGCTGAGTTGAACTGAATCATCTGTGACTCTTAGGCCGTAACTTGCCATAGTCCAAGGCTATGAAACCCAAAGTGTTCTTAGTTTTGTATGTTTTATCTAAACATACATGAAAGCATTTTAGCAATTTGACTCTGACTCTGAAACTGGGAGTGGTGCCAGGAACTCTGGTTTTCATATTCCTGCTACCCAGATCACTGAAGTCACTGTTTTCATTGTATCATCAGATGTGGGTGGCGTTTTGAAGTTGTATTCCCCTCTACTTGCCATCATGAGAGATTGTCACCCTACCAGTATTGAAAAGAAAACTTCAATGAAACCACTGTGGTACCATTTATTAACAAAGTGCAAATGTGGAGGCAGGTTCAGTCACCTCTGTCTACCAACATGCCACTTACTCGGCTTTGCACGACTGTTTGAACAGAGTGACCTTTAATGCTGATAGACTGCTATATGATAACGCAAAACGACCACTAGGTGATTGACATGCTCAGCAAGAAACAGTGGCAAGCTGTGCGGCAAGGGATGCTGTATTGAAGCGAGGGGCTGCGAGATGCAGCTGGAGTGGTGGTGGTGGGCTGTTTTAATCTGCTAGCATTGAGGATGGGGTAGGGGATGGGGCAGGTGTTCTCTTGGTATTATGATGTCAGTGCTGTGCTCGCCATCTTGCCTTTGGCAGAACATACTCCGTTGTCATTCACTTCTTATCAGGTGATTCATGTTGGTTAATGGCAGTTGCTCTTATAAGAGAGGAGTAAAAATAGGCCTTACAGCCTCTTAATCCTGCTCTGCCACTTAGTATGATTGTCACTGACTTTTCAACATCAACTCCTCTCTCCTGCCCGATCCCCGTATCACTTCAAGGTGGTCCCCATATCCCTTCATTCCTTTGGAGTTCATACATTATTGAACCAGCATTGAATATATTCAATAGCTGAACAAAAACAGCCCAATCTGTCTCCTTCTTTTAAATATAAATTAGTTCCCTGAATACAGCATCACCATTTAATGCCCATCTTCAAGTGCACTTGAGAAATTGATAGTGAACTACTTCTTTTGAAAACAGCCCTGCTGTTAGGCAGTTTCCAGGGGGTGTGTAACCATTCGCTGTAGATTTTGAGTCATGTAGGCCGGACAGCAAAGATCTCCTTCCCTAAATGACATGAACAATCCAGATGTATTTTCATGATAGTCCCTTAATTTTATGGTCACTGTTACCAATACTGTCTCTATATGGAAGGTTTAATTGCATTTAAATTCACCAGATGCATAAAAATACCCGGAGCTATGTCCAGGCTTCTGGATTGCTAAGCCAGTAAAACAACCACATTGTATCTCTGGAATTGATCACTTCACAGATTCACAGTCTTGTATGAAGAAATAACTCCTTGTCTCATTCTTGACCCCTCATCTTGAGACGGTTCCTTAGTTCCAGATTGGAAATTGGAGCAAAACAGTAAATGTTATTTCTGCAATGTTTATAAATTACAACCTTTATTTAAAAAGACAAAATGATCACCTCAGGTTTTGCACTTGGCTGTGGCCCTATTCCATGGTTGGTGATGTCAGAGATATTTCCAGTCAGGGCGAGAGGCATAGCAAGTGGAGCATGTGTCCTGACAAATTGGTCAACAGCGTTTCTGGTAACCAAGGAATTCCATGACCTTGTTGTAAGTATGACATTTTTTTATTTGAGTAACTATCCGAAGAGTAGTAAACAAGAATTTAGTATCGGTATCAGAATTGACAAGCCAGTTTGACAGTATTCAATATGGGATTGATAATTGCTTCTGAGCATCAGATTTAAAAGGTTAGTTTTCTACCTCTCTGCAGTGATTGCATTTTTTTTCCTTGCAGGGGATATTGCCTTTGCTGGCATTTGCCCATTCCTAATTGCTTTGAACAACTGACTCTGTCTCTTACCTGTCCTCTGAAATGGTCTGGAGAACCAGTCACATTTTATTAGGGCCCAGAGTCTCATGTAGGCCAGATCAAGTAGGTATGGAAGATGTCCTTCCCTAAAGGACATTGCACCAGCTGGGTTTTAATGACAATCAGCAAATAATACTTGGTTGCTGTTAGTCTATCTTAATTAACTGAAATCTGGAATGAAATCGTATTTTACCATCTGCCACAGTGGGATTCAAACCCATATCCTGGAACATTAGGCAGAGGCTCTGAATTGGCAGCCTCGTGATGTTTACCACAATGCCACCACCTTAACCTTTGTTTTTAATGCCTTTGACCGCATTCAAATGAATGGATTTTTAACTATTTAAAGTTGGTGCGTAATAAATGGGAACAGGAGTTGGCCAGTTGGTCCCTCGAGCCTGCTCCATTCAATAGCTTAAACAACTGTCTTCAGTTTCACTGTTCTGCCAGTCCCCCATAAACACAAGCAAGGAGGGTACAAGAGAGTTAAACAGCCTCCATTCTCTTGGAGAAATGAATTCTGAAAATTAAATAACCCTATGAAAAATGAAATTCTTCTTCCTGTCCGTCTTAAATGGAACAGCCCTTATTTGCCTTCTACAACCAGATTCATGAGGAAATGTCCTCTCAGCATTCTTCATGTCAGTAAAAACCAAAAGAAAACTGTAAATCGGGAATAAAGACAGAATTGCTGGAAAAGCTCCATAGGTCTGACAGCATCAGTGAAGAAAAATCAGAGTTGTTGTTGTTTTGGGTGAAATGATCCTTTTGAGAAAGAGTCACTGGACTCAAATTGTTAACTTTGATATATCTTCACAGATGCTGCCAGACCTACTGAGCTTTTCCAGCAATTTCTTTCTTTATTCATCATATCAAGCCTCTTCAGAATCTTATGTTTTTGTAAGAGCGTGGCATTCTTCAAAACTCCAAAATATTCCGAGCAGTTTACTCGGACTTTCCTCACAAGTCAGCCTCCAACTCGGAGCGTTCACTAAGCTGATCCCTCTGAACTTTCCTAATGCAAAGATATCCCTCTCAGGTAAAGAGTCCGAACCTGTTGACCTCCCCAGTGCCACGTACACTTGTAGCAAGACATCCTTACTATTAATATGTCATCCCCCTAATTAAGGGCTGTACCTGCAGACTACCTTCGTGATTTATGATTAAGGACATAGAAATCCTTTCATACCACAGTTTTATATTTCCATTTGATTAATAATCTGTTTTTTTCTGTTCTTTACATCACACAGTTCAGTTTGGTACAATGTATGTGATTCTTATGTATTATCATTTGCTTGAGTTTGAATTTTAAAGTGGTCACATGGGTTCGTGTCTGTGTATGAAATCGTTTTGTAATTGACTGGAATAATAATGGGAACTTGTTTGAGTTGGAGGTTTTGATCTAACATTAAATATTGAAAATCATTAGGTTTCTTTCAGTTTTGAGGAAGCAAGAATTCATTTTTGCTGAAGGAAAGAACTTTGATTGGAATGGCTTTTGGTTTTGGTTAGCAAAGTTCTGCTTAAACGTAAGAACAAATTTCTCGTGGAGAAAATGGGTTAGTTAGAAAATAGATTACGTCAGCGTTACAGGGTTTTGTTTGAAAGTTCTAGCTGAGAAGTATTTGGCTAGAACTCTGAAGGAGTTATGTGAAGCTGAGAAAGTCCAACCTAAAATATGAACATACAAGGAAAAGCTGTCAAACTCTAAAGATCAAGAATTGAATGAATCAGATTAAGTTACCCCCTATAGATGGGATATAGAAGGATAGTTGAGTGATGTTGAACAGCTGGGACTATATTTTTACCAGGTGCTTCAAAATCTTTTAAAATTGTGTTGCATGTAAATAGCATGGTTTATTATGCTTTCACATTTTTTACATTTTTCTATTCTTTTAAATCTGCAGTATTGTTTGTTTCAGTGAAAGACCACACATCATTTTTTTAAAAATTAATTATCAAACTGGATTTCAGTCAGCTAGTAAAGATCATTGCTCAAATTTTGAAGATAGCTTCAAATGTTGCTAAAACTTTTCTGAAAGCTGAAGATGTTAGTGAATCATTTGAAAACTCGACTAATATGAAACAACGTTAGCAGGCACATTGAAACTTGGGAGTAAAAGCAAGATCTTTGTAAGGAAGAGCTGTTTCACGTGATTATCTAATGTTTAGAATTGGCAGAAAGGAAACCTGAAATTGGGCTATCACAACTGGAATTAGCTGCATTGTAGTTAGAAATAAAGACTTGAGATGCCATATGTACTCGAGTAAAAGTCAATCTCACGTAAAAGTTGACCCTTATTTGGCAAAAAAAAAGGTCTGGCATGTTTTGTATAATTCATGTAAACACTGACCCTATTTCTTCACAAATAACAGATCAACATTTGTGAATCAAGGTATTATCCTGTACATAAATGCTATGATGAGGAAATGAATGTTCTTTCGTGCTGTTGTGTTTTGAAATTTCTTCTTCTTTTAATGTAAAAATGCCTTCCGGAACAAAATTTTAAAAAACAGCAGCTTTTAAACTGAAAGTTATTGAAGTTGCAGAGAAGACAAATAACTCTAGCAGCAAGATAATTTAGCATTCGCAGAAACTTGATAGATATCAAACCAACTTCAGACAATGCTAAACTGAAAGTGTACCAACAGAGGTAGACCTAGCAAGTGGCCACAACTGGAGAAAAAATGTTGCTGAGTGGGCACTTGAAAATCGACAAAATGTACAACGTATTAGGCATTAAACCATCTGAATCCATGCATGAAACAAATCAAAAGATGGAATTTTGGATTTAAGACGAGTGCTAGATGATGTACAAGGTTCATGAGAAGGCGTGGTTTACTATTTTGCAGAGAAGTAAGATAGCCAACAGCTTTTGTGCAGAACTAGAAGATAAGATATTACAGTAATTACCATAATTTGTTCTGTTTCCTTCGTTTAGAGATAATTGGGCTTCTGCTAACGATGCGGTGTTTTGGACCTTAGCATGAATTTCAGCCCCTCGAAAGTAGCATCAATGTAATAGACAATTCCCACCCCCCCCCCGCCGTAACCTTTTAAAAAGTCTAAAAAATTCAACTTTTACACATGTATATATGGTAGAAGAAAAGTAAAGTCTCCTAAGGGAAAGCAAGAAAAGAGGGACATTAAGTTAAGAATACTTGAAATTGAAATTGAGATAAAAAACAAAAGCAAAGGCACTTGGAAGGAAAGCAACTAAGTCCAAAGAGGGAGAAAGATTTTAACAAGTGTTTAAGCATAAGAAATGCTTAAAGTGAAGAAAGAAGTATCAGCTCTGAGAATGATTCTGGTTCCAAGGAGGGATTTAATTTAATAATCAGCTGCAGAGTGCCTACATTTATTGAGGAGGCAAACATGGTTTCTCAGAATATTTTCAGAAGGGAACAGTGGCTCAGGACAGTCTTGAAATGTCGCCTTTGAATGCTGGAATTAAGTCTCTGAAACTGCTGGAGGTTAAATATTTCAACTCAAACAGGAGGTATTTCCTTATGTTTGAATCAAGTATGTAAATCAATGAGGATATTAAGAGACAGTGAAGCAGACATGGTTCCGCATGGTAAACTGGTTAGCAAGGTTAGATCACCTGGAATCTGGAGAGAGCTAGCCATGTGGATGCAAATTTGGCTTGAAGGTTGGAGACACGGTGGTGGTGGAGGGTTGTTTTTCGGACTGGAGGCTTGTGACCAGTGTGCTATCAGTGATTGGTCCTTTTCAACGTGACTATAGGAGGAATGGTTAGAAAGTTTGCAGATGACCCCTAGGTCAGGTGTAGTGGGCAGTGAAGAAGGTTACCTCAGTATAACTGTGCCTTGATCAGATCGGCCAATGGGCCAAGGAGTAGCAAATACAGTTTAATTTAGAAAAAAAGAGGTATTGCATTTTGGTAAGACAAATCAGGGCAGGACTTGTACACTTAACGTGTGTGTTGCCAACAAAGATACCTTGGGGTTCAGGTTCATAGTTCCTTGAAGTTAGAGTCACAGGTAGACAGGATAGTGTAGAAGTTGTTTGGTACACTTTCCTTTATTAGTGCATTGAATATAGGAGTTAGGATGTCATGTTGCAGTTGTACAGGACTTTGGTTAAGCCACTTTTTGGAATACTGTCTTTAATTCTGGCCTCCCTGCCTTAAGAAAGATATTGTTAAACTTGAAAGGATGCAGAAAAGATTTACAAGGATGTTGCCAGGTTTGGACATTTTGAGCTATAGCGAGAGGCTGAATAGGCTGGAATATTTTCCCTCGAGCATTGAAGGCTGAGGGGTGACCTTGCTGAGGTTTATAAAATCACGAGGGCATGGATAGAGGGATTAGCCAAGGTCTTTTTCCCAGCGAAGTAATGTCCAAAACAAGAAGGCATAGTTTTAAGGTGAGAGGGAAAAGTGTAAATGGGACAGAAGAGGTAACTCTTCATGCAGAAGGTGGTCCATGTATGGAATGAGCTGCCAGAGAAGTGGTGAAGACTGGTACGATAACAATATTTTAAAAGGTATCTGGTTGGGTACATGGATAGGAAAGACTGAGGGATTATGGGCCAAATGCTGACAAATAGAAGTAGACTAATTTAGATTATCTAGTCTGCATGGACAAGTTGAACCAAAGGGTCTGTTTCTGAGCTGCACAGCTGTATGACTAAGTCAGTCACTGACGTTGTCTGATGGTATTATTTGCCTTCCAGAAGGGTTAATGATGCAGAAAATATTAATTGAACTTGAATAGGGAAGTTACAAATTAGACCATTATACAGAGTTGGATTAAAGAGTTAATTGGTAAATGGAGAAATTGTAATACAACTAGTGAAACAAATTCCTATAGAAGGAGTTAATTTTATTTTGGGAAATAACCTGCCGGTCTCAAGAATGTTGTCAAGTGATAGTGGAACAACCAATAGAGATAAAAGAACCTGTAACATCACAGGAGGAAGCATCCTAGATTGTTTACCACCTGATTTTTGACTCGGGGATGGAATGAAAGCAGGAACATGGTACTTAGTAGCATGATCATCCGTGATCACATTGAATGTTGAAGCAGGCCAAAGGGTTGAATGGCCTGCTTCTGTACTTGTTTTCTATGCTTCTGTGATCTCAGAGCCCATAGAATTAGACAGCAAGAAGAGGAGCTCATGAATCAGTTATTGGAGATGATTTTCGAAAATCAAACTTCAAAAGTAAAAAGAGCAGGGTTGTGACGTTCAGTCACAATGGAATTGAGAGATACCAAACAGCCTATTCAGACATTGAATCAGAAACAATATCTGAACGTTTTACTTGAAAGATAAAGCACTAAATGATGAAAAAGAAACTACTTCAAATACCAGCCGATGAGAAATAGGTTGTTGATCAGGTCCTAGTTACGGTTTCTTACAACCTTACGTTTTCCCACCTTATACTCTTTGACAGATAGATTTGAGCGATGTCAAAAATATCAGCATTCAGATATAAGCTATGTATATTGCTTGTCACACACTGGAGATCGCTGCTACATGTTGAAAAAGGAATAAAATTTGTTGCTCCCATTTTGTAGTAAAAGTCATGCCCTTAATGAAGTTAGTCAGTGCTTTTATTTATGCGTAAATTTAGGATAATCCTTTGTTTCTTTTAAGTATTTAAATAACTTTTTTATTTTACCAGAAAATCTCAAATTATTCCATTTTGTTTTAGGAAAACATTACCCAGTATGGAACCTTCTGGCTCTTTTCAAGTTTCTGTTTCATGAATCTGCTCTTCACTATTTTCTTTGTCCCTGAAACAAAAGGGAGAACATTGGAACAAATTGAGGCCTATTTTAAAGCACCTACTTAAGGGCAGTTAAATGAATCAATTATTTTAAAGCTGCTTTTATTCAATATTGTATACCTGTGATTGTATACAAATCTTTTAAAGTGGTAATTAAACAGTACCAAACCCTGGACCCCTGTTGATACTGCAACTGTCGATATATTATCTTATTATTGTTTATTTCCTTGTATTGGTTCCCTGCTCATCTTCCCCTATAATCTGTTTTGACACGAAACGCAAATTCTAGGACTGGAAGTCATGCTGCACTGATATATATAAACAGAAGACTGGACACAAGTGAATATAGTACTGTACAGATTAAAATTTTTGTTTTAAAATTTTATCTTATTTTAAATTTGTTTTGACAATTGTGCATGGTCACTATAGAAAGCCAAATTTGTATGAGTCATTTGGTGGAAGAATCTCAACTGGCAAAGTTTGTACACAAACATTTATTTGGGGTAATTTTGAAGGATTGTGTAAACTGGAACCAGGAAATGAGGAGCCTGTTTTCATTTCTCCCAATTCCCTACTATTCAAAGTCAAAATTGCTACCACAGTGTCTACAGTAAATTTGTTTAAAAACAAATAGCAAGGCCCATTATCCAAAGCAACTACTTAATGCAAGCCTAATTTCTTTCAAAAATGTGTAATTATCATACTATTGTAAATTGAAGAGAATTGACAAGGCTACTTATTCCTTGTTGCTTTGATAAGTTTTATGTTTTACAGAAGATTACATCCTTGGACTTTCTGTTTTTAACCCTATTTAACACACTACCTCACTGAATAATGTCAGAAAAATGAAGTATGTTGTTAATTTCATGTTTACCTTGCTTGTTATAAAATGTGAATGATAAAATACTTGGTTTTTAAAATTGTTGAATTTTTTGCCAATATTGTAATAAATCGAACATAATAGAATCTATAAGTTGTTGTATGTCTAATCCACTTCTTTAATTAGGCATTGCCTTTCCTGATCTAAGCATGAGTACAACCTGGCAACTGTAGTTATTTCATTGAAAATTGGGATTTTACTGCTTTTAATGTACAAAGTGTAATTCTATATCTTGACAAAATAACCTTTACCATCCCTATCAAGTTGAGTAGAAAGGTTCAGATAACAGTTTGCCAACAAGAAGAGAGTGAGCTTTGGTTAGATGACAAGTATATGTGGCTCATCTTTTTCACCCGCCAAGGGAGGTGTTTGTGTGAATAGACTGAAGAAAACCTGGATGATTTGTGATCCATTTTAGAGAGCTTCAGATAACTCAGTTGAATAAGGAGCTTCAGTTACATGGACTGCGATATAATTGTTTCATTTGCACCTCACCAAACACGACCAATAGTGAAGCAGGGAAAGGAATTTTGATCCTAACAACATGGCTCAATAAGTGATTTGAAGTGGGTGGAGTAAAGAGAAATGTACTAGCCACAAATGTCCTGTTACTTGTTTTACAGGGAGCTTTGCCTCTGTTTTTGACGAATCTTAGATCATTCCTAAACCTAATACAAACAATTTAACATTGCATGCTGTATGAACTTTTGTTTTTTAAGCAACCGCCATAAAGCAGATTATGTAATAGCGTATCAAAAAATCTTCATGAAAATAAAAAACAGTTGGAATTGCTCTTTGAAGACAAGGAAATTGTGTAAAGAGTTATCAACCTGTCACTTAATGATACCAGTGATAATGGGAACTGCAGATGCTGGAGAATCCAAGATAATAAAATGAGAGGCTGGATGAACACAGCAGGCCCAGCAGCATCTCAGGAGCACAAAAGCTGACGTTTCTGGCCTAGACTCCTCAGAGAGGGGGATGGGGTGAGGGTTCTGGAATAAATAGGGAGAGAGGGGGAGGCGGACCGAAGATGGAGAGAAAAGAAGATAGGTGGAGAGGAGAGTATAGGTAGGGAGGGGATAGCTCAGTCCAGGGAAGACGGACAGGTCAAGGAGGTGGGATGAGGTTGGTAGGTAGGAGATGGGGGTGTGACTTGGGTGGGAGGAAGGGATGGGTGCGGGAAGAACAGGTTAGGCAGGCAGAGACAGGTTGGACTGGTTTTGGGATGCAGTGGGTGGAGGGGAAGAGCTGGGTTGGTTGTGTGGTGCAGTGGGGGGAGGGGACGAACTGGGCTGGTTTTGGGATGAGGTGGGGGAAGGGGAGATTTTGAAGCTGGTGAAGTCCACATTGATACCACTGGGCTGCAGGGTTCCCAAGCAGAATATGAGTTGCTGTTCCTGCAGCCTTCAGGTGGCATCATTGTGGCACTGCAGGAGGGCCATGATGGACATGTCATTTAAAGAATGGGAGGGGGAGTGGAAATGGTTTGCGACTGGGAGGTGCAGTTTATTGCGAACCGAGCGGAGGTGTTCTGCATGTAGAGGAAGCCACACCGGGTACAGTGGATGCAGTATACCACATTGGCAGATGTGCAGGTGAACCTCTGCTTAATGTGGAAAGTCATCTTGGGGCCTGGGATAGGGGTGAGGGAGGAGGTGTGGGGGCGAGTGTAGCATTTCCTGCGGTTGCAGGCGAAGGTGCTGGGTGTGGGGGGTTGGAGGGCAGTGTGGAGCAAACAAGGGAGTCACAGAGAGAGTGGTCTCTCCGGAAAGCAGACAGGGGTGGGGATGGAAAAATGTCTTGGGTGGTGGGGTCGGATTGTAGATGGCGCAAGTGTCGAGAATGTTGCGTTGTATCCGGAGGTTGGTGGGGTGGTGTGTGAGAACGAGGGGGATCTTTGTAGGTTACGTGGAACAGTCCCTCTTCCACACCTACACAGGCCCCAAACCCCACCTCTTCCTCCAGTACATTGATAACTGTATCGGCGCCGCCTCTTGCTCCCCAGAGGAACTTGAGCAGTTCATCCACTTCACCAACACCTTCCACCCCAACCTTCAGTTCACCTGGGCCATCTCCAGCACATCCCTCACCTTCCTGGACCTCTCAGTCTCCATCTCAGGCAACCAGCTTGTAACTGATGTCCATTTCAAGCCCACCGACTCCCACAGCTACCTAGAATACACCTCCTCCCACCCACCCTCCTGCAAAAATTCCATCCCCGATTCCCAATTCCTCTGCCTCCGCTGCATCTGCTCCCACGATAAGACATTCCACTCCCGCACATCTCAGATGTCCAAGTTCTTCAAGGACTGCAACTTTCCCCCCACAATGATCGAGAACGCCCTTGACCACGTCTCCCGTATTTCCCGCAACACATCCCTCACACCCCGCCCCCGCCACAACCGCCCAAAGAGGATCTCCCTCGTTCTCACACACCACCCCACCAACCTCCGGATACAACGCATCATCCTCCGACACTTCCGCCATCTACAATCCGACCCACCACCCAAGACATTTTTCCATCCCCACTCCTGTCTGCTTTCCGGAGAGACCACTCTCTCCGTGACTCCCTTGTTCGCTCCACACTGCCCTCCAACCCCACCACACCCGGCAACTTCCCCTGCAACCGCACGAAATGCTACACTTGCCCCCACACCTCCTCCCTCACCCCTATCCCAGGCCCCAAGATGACATTCCACATTAAGCAGAGGTTCACCTGTACATGGGCCAATGTGGTATACTGCATCCACTGTACCCGGTGTGGCTTCCTCTACATTGGGGAAACCAAGCGGACGCTTGGGGACCGCTTCGCAGAACACCTCCGCTAGGTTCGCAACAAACAACTGCACCTCCCAGTCGCAAACCATTTCCACTCCCCCTCCCATTCTTTAGATGACATGTCCATCATGGGCCTCCTGCAGTGTCACAATGATGCCACCTGAAGGTTGCAGGAACAGTAACTCATATTCCGCTTGGGAACCCTGCAGCCTAATGGTATCGATGTGGACTTCACCGGTTTCAAAATTTCCCCTTGCCCCACCGCATCCCTAAACCAGCCCAGTTCGTCCCCTCCCCCCACTTCACCACACAACCAGCCCAGCTCTTCCCCTCCACCCACTGCATCCCAAAACCAGTCCAATCTGTCTCTGCCTCCCTAACCTGTTCTTCCTCTCACCCATCCCTTCCTCCCACCCCAAGCCGCACTTCCATCTCCTACCTACCTACCTACCTCATCCCACCTCCTTGACCTGTCCGTCTTCCCTGGACTGAGCTATCCCCTCCCCACCTATACTCTCCTCTCCACCTATCTTCTTTTCTCTCCATCTTCGGTCCGCCTCCCCCTCTCTCCCTATTTATTCTAGACCCCTCACCCCATCCCCCACTTAACGATACCATTCAGCTTTAGCTGAACTAAAGTCACAAAACAAATATTAAAACCTCATTCTCAGTTTAATTATCTTCTCAAATAAACAAATCACAAAGTAGTGTGTAGGTGCAGCCTTTTTGAAAGAAAGTTACCCTGTTTTATTGTGAGTCAGATTTTAGTGACCCTGTATGTCCTAACACTCTGTGTACACCCTGCATTTCGACTAAGCACTTGGTTCAACTCAAAACCTGAACATCATGGATGTTCAATCTACAAATTAAAAACAGAAAATGCTGGAAATACTCAGCAGGCTGGACAGCATCTGCAGAGGAAGCAGTTGATATTTCTGGTCATCGTGAAGGATTAAGTGTAACATCAAGATGATTTTAAAACAAAACTATCAACTCTGGGTCTGAGCCAGTTGCTACTGATTGTTCTGAATGTTTCAAGTGTCTAAACTGAGGGAGTGATCGGGAAAGGTTACATTCTATCCTACTTGCTAGAACTTGTTAGAATTTCCATCATTTCTGCTTATGTTCAGATTGTTGCTCTCACTTCATTTGTGCTATTTTTAATGCATATCCTTGTATCAGATCTGAAAACAAAGACAATGGACATGAGTACCCGGAAGAAAACATTAAAGGCATCTTCCAATCTCACTCCAGGATTTAAACATACCTTCCAAAGTTGATTTTGAATTTCAGTGCTGAGGAAGTGTTGCATTGACAGCAATGTGGAATGATCCTTCATATACTCTCTCTGGGCTGTTGACATAAATGAGCTTGACGTTGGGGGAACTGAAAGGTCTTAGCCTATTTATCACCTCATATCGTTCAGCTTCTCTCTGTAAATTATTACCTATTCATAGACCTAAAACAAATTGTTCACTGAAGGTTTTTTCATTAAATATTTTAAACCCTGGATATTCTCCCTGTCTGTTGTTATAGACCAGAGCAAACCTCCTTAAAATATATCAAGAAGGTAGCCTAGGCCCTAATTTTTTTTTTCCCTACAGTTAAATACAACATTAGGAAGAAAGAATTGGTCTAACTTTATCTCTTGGAAAACTTTAAAAGAATAATAAAATTAACTACTAAACAGCAAGTGTTCAATATAGCAACACCCGATAAACACACCCTTGTCAAAGGCCAATTCAGTAAAATAGATTATCTCACAGGTAGTTCTCTAGTACATGAGGAAGGAGCATTGAGAGAAAATTCTCTGAGACCTCCAGTGTTTTGTGAGGGAAGAGAGAAATGTATAGCAACTTCAAACCCCCAAGTGCTCCTGAAAACTAAACTAAAACCCTGGTTCTGCTAAAATCTGACTATACCCATTCAGGCTGCTTTTATTGTTCCTTTTTTTTAAAAAGAAACGCCAAGGCCTCACAAGGTGTTTATTAGCTTGGAGGAGACACCTCAGTGTCTATGGCTCAAAACCTCAAAGAACAGCAGGACAGGGGATGCTTGCCAGTGGTGTACTTGATGCTGCTAGCAGCTGCTCGGTTTCTACTTGTATTATTTCCCTTGGCTTTTACTTTAAATATATAAGACGAATGTAGAAGAACGTCTAATTAAAATTTAATAATTTTTAAAGTATGTTGGGATCAGAGAGTTCCACACTCAAAAGGTAATACCACTCATTGAAGAAGGCAGTTTTGGTGAGTTTTGGATTGACTTCGAATGAAAGCTAATTACACATTTCACAGATCCAAGTAGCCTGTCATGGGCAAACAGACTTCCTGTTTCTACTGTCTCTTCACAAAGGATTACGTTGATGCTCGTACCATCACGCAACAGCTGTGAAATTTTCCAAGCTGTTGACATTAATGTCAGATCGCTGGAATGTGTCTTTGTTTCTGACGTTCTCACTGTGCTCACTGTTTCCAGTTCCTGTACCTGCTACCCTTCACAATCTACAGTTTTCCATTAGAAGCAATCTATTCTGGTTAACGGACCAGGCATCATCAAAGGAACAGGAAAGCTGACGTTTCTGGTCAGGACCTTTTTGTCACAAAATCAGCTTTCCTGCTCCTCTGATGCTGCTTGGCCTGTTGTGTTCCTCCAGCTGTACACTGAGATCTCAGACTCCAGCATCAACAGTTCTTACTATCTACTCTCATTCACAGCTGTATTCTCATCAGCGCAACCTCTATACGAAACCTATGCCCTCCTTTTGTCATAGAAGTTGAGAGTTTGTGGATGATTTTGCAAACCAGCTTTTAAAAAAAAACCTCTCATTTGATGGATCTGAGGTGTTGAAAGTGAAATTGACCAAGCCATAAAATGCTGTCAACTGAATTCTAACCAGAAAGATGCTTGCTAGTTACTAATTACTCCTGCAATAGTACAACATCTATTCATCCTGGTTGCACCCTAAATGTATTTGTATCATAACTTATTTAAAAATTGACATTTTCACAAATTTAGAGTAAAGTAATTATTTTACTGACTTTCTTTTCTACAAAGCCAAATAGAACCTTTTGATCAGTTATTCTACACAAACCAATGTTTCTTTTCAAACTGCTTGACAAAATTTACCTCTGAGATAGCTTCACTTCAACCCTCTGTAGAATGGTGTAGGTGTAAGAAGAGGTGCTTCTGGAAGTAGGCTAGCTCATATTAGAGAATTGCCAGTAAGTTGAAAAGATTGGAAACAACTTTGCACTTGAGTCCCTATACATCTGCATTCCCCATGCAGATGGCCTCAAGGCCCTCCGCTTCTTCCTGTCCCGCAGGCCCAACCAGTCCCCCTCCACCGACACCCTCATCCGTCTAGCCGAACTCGTCCTCACCCTCAACAACTCCTCTTTTGACTCCTCCCACTTCCTACAGACTAAGGGGGTGGCCATGGGCACCCGCATGGGCCCCAGCTATGCCTGTCTCTTTGCAGGTTACGTGGAACAGTCCCTCTTCCGCACCTACACAGGCCCCAAACCCCACCTCTTTCTCCAGTACATTGATAACTGTATCGGCGCCACCTCTTGCTCCCCAGAGGAGCTCGAGCAGTTCATCCACTTCACAAACACCTTCCACCCCAACCTTCAGTTCACCTGGGCCATCTCCAGCACATCCCTCACCTTCCTGGACCTCTCAGTCTCCATCTCAGGCAACCAGCTTGTAACTGATGTCCATTTCAAGCCCACCGACTCCCACAGCTACCTAGAATACACCTCCTCCCACCCACCCTCCTGCAAAAATTCCATCCCCGATTCCCAATTCCTCTGCCTCCGCTGCATCTGCTCCCACGATAAGACATTCCACTCCCGCACATCTCAGATGTCCAAGTTCTTCAAGGACTGCAACTTTCCCCCCACAATGATCGAGAACGCCCTTGACCACGTCTCCCGTATTTCCCGCAACACATCCCTCACACCCCGCCCCCGCCACAACCGCCCAAAGAGGATCTCCCTCGTTCTCACACACCACCCCACCAACCTCCGGATACAACGCATCATCCTCCGACACTTCCGCCATCTACAATCCGACCCACCACCCAAGACATTTTTCCATCCCCACTCCTGTCTGCTTTCCGGAGAGACCACTCTCTCCATGACTCCCTTGTTCGCTCCACACTGCCCTCCAACCCCACCACACCCGGCACCTTCCCCTGCAACCGCAGGAAATGCTACACTTGCCCCCACACCTCCTCCCTCACCCCTATCCCAGGCCCCAAGATGACATTCCACATTAAGCAGAGGTTCACCTGTACATCTGCCAATGTGGTATACTGCATCCACTGTACCCGGTGTGGCTTCCTCTACATTGGGGAAACCAAGCGGACGCTTGGGGACCGCTTCGCAGAACACCTCCGCTAGGTTCGCAACAAACAACTGCACCTCCCAGTCGCAAACCATTTCCACTCCCCCTCCCATTCTTTAGATGACATGTCCATCATGGGCCTCCTGCAGTGTCACAATGATGCCACCTGAAGGTTGCAGGAACAGTAACTCATATTCCGCTTGGGAACCCTGCAGCCTAATGGTATCGATGTGGACTTCACCAGTTTCAAAATTTCCCCTTGCCCCACCGCATCCCTAAACCAGCCCAGTTCGTCCCCTCCCCCCACTTCACCACACAACCAGCCCAGCTCTTCCCCTCCACCCACTGCATCCCAAAACCAGTCCAATCTGTCTCTGCCTCCCTAACCTGTTCTTCCTCTCACCCATCCCTTCCTCCCACCCCAAGCCGCACTTCCATCTCCTACCTACCTACCTACCTCATCCCACCTCCTTGACCTGTCCGTCTTCCCTGGACTGAGCTATCCCCTCCCCACCTATACTCTCCTCTCCACCTATCTTCTTTTCTCTCCATCTTCGGTCCGCCTCCCCCTCTCTCCCTATTTATTCTAGACCCCTCACCCCATCCCCCACTTAACGATACCATTCAGCTTTAGCTGAACTAAAGTCACAAAACAAATATTAAAACCTCATTCTCAGTTTAATTATCTTCTCAAATAAACAAATCACAAAGTAGTGTGTAGGTGCAGCCTTTTTGAAAGAAAGTTACCCTGTTTTATTGTGAGTCAGATTTTAGTGACCCTGTATGTCCTAACACTCTGTGTACACCCTGCATTTCGACTAAGCACTTGGTTCAACTCAAAACCTGAACATCATGGATGTTCAATCTACAAATTAAAAACAGAAAATGCTGGAAATACTCAGCAGGCTGGACAGCATCTGCAGAGGAAGCAGTTGATATTTCTGGTCATCGTGAAGGATTAAGTGTAACATCAAGATGATTTTAAAACAAAACTATCAACTCTGGGTCTGAGCCAGTTGCTACTGATTGTTCTGAACGTTTCAAGTGTCTAAACTGAGGGAGTGATCGGGAAAGGTTACATTCTATCCTACTTGCTAGAACTTGTTAGAATTTCCATCATTTCTGCTTATGTTCAGATTGTTGCTCTCACTTCATTTGTGCTATTTTTAATGCATATCCTTGTATCAGATCTGAAAACAAAGACAATGGACATGAGTACCCGGAAGAAAACATTAAAGGCATCTTCCAATCTCACTCCAGGATTTAAACATACCTTCCAAAGTTGATTTTGAATTTCAGTGCTGAGGAAGTGTTGCATTGACAGCAATGTGGAATGATCCTTCATATACTCTCTCTGGGCTGTTGACATAAATGAGCTTGACGTTGGGGGAACTGAAAGGTCTTAGCCTATTTATCACCTCATATCGTTCAGCTTCTCTCTGTAAATTATTACCTATTCATAGACATAAAACAAATTGTTCACTGAAGGTTTTTTCATTAAATATTTTAAACCCTGGATATTCTCCCTGTCTGTTGTTATAGACCAGAGCAAACCTCCTTAAAATATATCAAGAAGGTAGCCTAGGCCCTAATTTTTTTTTCCCTACAGTTAAATACAACATTAGGAAGAAAGAATTGGTCTAACTTTATCTCTTGGAAAACTTTAAAAGAATAATAAAATTAACTACTAAACAGCAAGTGTTCAATATAGCAACATCCGATAAACACACCCTTGTCAAAGGCCAATTCAGTAAAATAGATTATCTCACAGGTAGTTCTCTAGTACATGAGGAAGGAGCATTGAGAGAAAATTCTCTGAGACCTCCAGTGTTTTGTGAGGGAAGAGAGAAATGTATAGCAACTTCAAACCCCCAAGTGCTCCTGAAAACTAAACTAAAACCCTGGTTCTGCTAAAATCTGACTATACCCATTCAGGCTGCTTTTATTGTTCCTTTTTTTTAAAAAGAAACGCCAAGGCCTCACAAGGTGTTTATTAGCTTGGAGGAGACACCTCAGTGTCTATGGCTCAAAACCTCAAAGAACAGCAGGACAGGGGATGCTTGCCAGTGGTGTACTTGATGCTGCTAGCAGCTGCTCGGTTTCTACTTGTATTATTTCCCTTGGCTTTTACTTTAAATATATAAGACGAATGTAGAAGAACGTCTAATTAAAATTTAATAATTTTTAAAGTATGTTGGGATCAGAGAGTTCCACACTCAAAAGGTAATACCACTCATTGAAGAAGGCAGTTTTGGTGAGTTTTGGATTGACTTCGAATGAAAGCTAATTACACATTTCACAGATCCAAGTAGCCTGTCATGGGCAAACATACTTCCTGTTTCTACTGTCTCTTCACAAAGGATTACGTTGATGCTCGTACCATCACGCAACAGCTGTGAAATTTTCCAAGCTGTTGACATTAATGTCAGATCGCTGGAATGTGTCTTTGTTTCTGACGTTCTCACTGTGCTCACTGTTTCCAGTTCCTGTACCTGCTACCCTTCACAATCTACAGTTTTCCATTAGAAGCAATCTATCCTGGTTAACGGACCAGGCATCATCAAAGGAACAGGAAAGCTGACGTTTCTGGTCAGGACCTTTTTGTCACAAAATCAGCTTTCCTGCTCCTCTGATGCTGCTTGGCCTGTTGTGTTCCTCCAGCTGTACACTGAGATCTCAGACTCCAGCATCAACAGTTCTTACTATCTACTCTCATTCAC
Organism: Stegostoma tigrinum; assembly: GCF_030684315.1. Classification (NCBI taxonomy): domain Eukaryota; kingdom Metazoa; phylum Chordata; class Chondrichthyes; order Orectolobiformes; family Stegostomatidae; genus Stegostoma; species Stegostoma tigrinum. The sequence continues at coordinate 29,693,887 of NC_081382.1, forward strand.
AGCTGTATTCTCATCAGCGCAACCTCTATACGAAACCTATGCCCTCCTTTTGTCATAGAAGTTGAGAGTTTGTGGATGATTTTGCAAACCAGCTTTTAAAAAAAAACCTCTCATTTGATGGATCTGAGGTGTTGAAAGTGAAATTGACCAAGCCATAAAATGCTGTCAACTGAATTCTAACCAGAAAGATGCTTGCTAGTTACTAATTACTCCTGCAATAGTACAACATCTATTCATCCTGGTTGCACCCTAAATGTATTTGTATCATAACTTATTTAAAAATTGACATTTTCACAAATTTAGAGTAAAGTAATTATTTTACTGACTTTCTTTTCTACAAAGCCAAATAGAACCTTTTGATCAGTTATTCTACACAAACCAATGTTTCTTTTCAAACTGCTTGACAAAATTTACCTCTGAGATAGCTTCACTTCAACCCTCTGTAGAATGGTGTAGGTGTAAGAAGAGGTGCTTCTGGAAGTAGGCTAGCTCATATTAGAGAATTGCCAGTAAGTTGAAAAGATTGGAAACAACTTTGCACTTGAGTCCCTATACAACTGCATTCCCCATGCAGATGGCCTCAAGGCCCTCCGCTTCTTCCTGTCCCGCAGGCCCAACCAGTCCCCCTCCACCGACACCCTCATCCGTCTAGCCGAACTCGTCCTCACCCTCAACAACTCCTCTTTTGACTCCTCCCACTTCCTACAGACTAAGGGAGTGGCCATGGGCACCCGCATGGGCCCCAGCTCTGCCTGTCTCTTTGCAGGTTACGTGGAACAGTCCCTCTTCCGCACCTACACAGGCCCCAAACCCCACCTCTTCCTCCAGTACATTGATAACTGTATCGGCGCCGCCTCTTGCTCCCCAGAGGAGCTCGAACAGTTCATCCACTTCACCAACACCTTCCACCCCAACCTTCAGTTCACCTGGGCCATCTCCAGCACATCCCTCACCTTCCTGGACCTCTCAGTCTCCATCTCAGGCAACCAGCTTGTAACTGATGTCCATTTCAAGCCCACCGACTCCCACAGCTACCTAGAATACACCTCCTCCCATCCACCCTCCTGCAAAAATTCCATCCCCGATTCCCAATTCCTCTGCCTCCGCTGCATCTGCTCCCACGATAAGACATTCCACTCCCGCACATCTCAGATGTCCAAGTTCTTCAAGGACTGCAACTTTCCCCCCACAATGATCGAGAACGCCCTTGACCACGTCTCCCGTATTTCCCGCAACACATCCCTCACACCCCGCCCCCGCCACAACCGCCCAAAGAGGATCCCCCTCGTTCTCACACACCACCCCACCAACCTCCGGATACAATGCATCATCCTCCGACACTTCCGCCATCTACAATCCGACCCACCACCCAAGACATTTTTCCATCCCCACTCCTGTCTGCTTTCCGGAGAGACCACTCTCTCCGTGACTCCCTTGTTCGCTCCACACTGCCCTCCAACCCCACCACACCCGGCAACTTCCCCTGCAACCGCACGAAATGCTACACTTGCCCCCACACCTCCTCCCTCACCCCTATCCCAGGCCCCAAGATGACATTCCACATTAAGCAGAGGTTCACCTGTACATCTGCCAATGTGGTATACTGCATCCACTGTACCCGGTGTGGCTTCCTCTACATTGGGGAAACCAAGCGGACGCTTGGGGACCGCTTCGCAGAACACCTCCGCTAGGTTCGCAACAAACAACTGCACCTCCCAGTCGCAAACCATTTCTACTCCCCCTCCCATTCTTTAGATGACATGTCCATCATGGGCCTCCTGCAGTGTCACAATGATGCCACCTGAAGGTTGCAGGAACAGTAACTCATATTCCGCTTGGGAACCCTGCAGCCTAATGGTATCGATGTGGACTTCACCAGTTTCAAAATTTCCCCTTGCCCCACCGCATCCCTAAACCAGCCCAGTTCGTCCCCTTCCCCCGCTTCACCACACAACCAGCCCAGCTCTTCCCCTCCACCCACTGCATCCCAAAACCAGTCCAATCTGTCTCTGCCTCCCTAACCTGTTCTTCCTCTCACCCATCCCTTCCTGCCACCCCAAGCCGCACCCCCATCTACCTACTAACCTTATCCCACCTCCTTGACCTGTCTGTCTTCCCTGGACTGACCTATCCCCTCCCTACCTCCCCACCTATACTCTCTCCACCTATCTTCTTTTCTCTCCATCTTCGGTCCGCCTCCCCCTCTCTCCCTATTTATTCCAGAACCCTCACCCCATCCCCCTCTCTGTTGAAGGGTCTAGGCCCGAAACGTCAGCCTTTGTGCTCCTGAGATGCTGCTTGGCCTGCTGTGTTCATCCAGCCTCCCATTTTATTATCTTGGATTCTCCAGCATCTGCAGTTCCCATTATCTCTTGCACTTGAGTCACACCAGCTTTTCAAAAATATGTTTCGTGGCAGCCAGAATAAACTTCAAAGTAATTTCAATCTGCATCATTTACCGTCTGAACATCTTTCCAACGTGAGGGGTTAGTCAGTAAACAGACACACTTTTAACTAATGCATAGCAAAGGGCCTGTTTATTTGACAGCGTATGGGATTCGGTGAGAATGGGCATGTTGGTAATCAATGACTTTGAGTGGGACCAGAGCCATTAAGATCATGTGATGAAACCTTCCAGAACTTGGAAGCCAACCAGACATCAATGCCTTCTGGGTGGGGATTTAGCACTAAACTCATTCTTGTGCTGAATCCTGTGAATACCCAGCGATAATAGGACACTTGCTGTCAGTGACTTTAGATCAAAGGAGAAAGTACTCCATTGTAGATGCAAGAGGAGTAAAAATGATCATCAGACTTTGTTGACATTGGGCAAGTGATAAATTCAACGTTCAGGTATGATGACTAGACCATATTTGGAGAAATCTGGCTGGAATTGTCGTTTTGACAACCTGCAAAGGGATTGCACACTGTCCATTCCACTTGGGGAGGTGAATTTGACAGTGCTGTTGATTGATGGGGAGATTGTCTCAGCCTCCGGCACTTAGGAAAAAGTTGCAAATTGTGTACTTCAAAGAACAGTTTTAGATGCAGAAGGCTCTTTGGTACTTCACAAATACCAATCTTTCTGTCTTCGCATGTCAGCTGCTGTTTAAATTGTGAGAAGAATGTTCAATTAGCAGTCCGCAAGTGTTTAGTACCTAATCCTGCAGTCCAGTGCTGAAGTCTGTGACTACATCAGAAGTGCTGGCTTTCACATAAACTGGACATTACATTGTGGGGCCCCATCAGATGCTGGACGTAAGCAATGGAATATTGCTTTGGGTGCAATCAGAATGAAGCTTTTGCTGTGCGCCTAACTCATGAGATTTGCTTAGTGTTGAGTGAGAGAGAGGAAGATTTGCATTTTGATAGCACATTTCCCAATGTCAAAGAGCCCAGTGTAATTACCAGTTAAGCTATTTAAATGTATGAAATGAGGAATAAAGATTGTTCTGCCACAGAACTTCCCAACATTTCTTTAGGCAGCGCTGTGGGATCCTTCACATCTATCTCAGGACCTTAGTTTATTTTAACATCAAGAAGACAGTACCTGCAATACTGTTTCACTTTTTCAGTGCTGCACTGTGACTATCAGCCTGAATTTAGTGCCCAAGCCTCTGAAGTGAGGTTTGACCGCTCCTTCGTCACTGATAGTCTGGCCATATGCAACTTTATTTCCTTATTCAAGAACGGACATAAATTGGATAAGCATATGGACGTACATGGAATAGTGTAGGTTAGATGGGCTTCAGGTCGGTATGACAGGTCGGCAAAACATCGAGGGCCGAAGGGCCTGTACTGTGCTGTAATGTTCTATATAGATTTCCATTAAATCAATCAGGAATTGCTGTTTGGCCCAACTAGCACGCTATACATTCAGGTAATGCATCCATGAATAATGAGTAACTTGCTGAGCGTTTTTTTTTTCAATTTTATAAAACTCCTTTGTCAAAAGTTTAATACACATTCAGACCCATTACTGTGGTACAGTTCGTCTGCAAGTTGACCTGTGATAAACACTGTAGATGTCTAGCAGTCCCTTTGTGAATCTGAGAGAAAGGCATGTTCAGGAGAGAGTAGCTGCAGCTGTGAATGAATGTCCTGGAATGAGGATAAGTGAATGTCTACATATTAAACAGAACTTGCAGCTACCTTTCTGTACCTGGAGAATTTCTTTTGCTCCAAATGTAGGAGTGTAGACTTGCAGCTGGTGTTTTTTCCCTCCCATTTTGATATACTTCAGTAAAAGTAAAGGGTGCAGGATTTTGCTGGAAGTTGCCTACATATAATGAATTTGTGAGGGCCATATATAAGTATGAAGATTGAAGGACTATGACAGAAATAAATATTTGGGATGATAATTTTCGAACTTGCATCCAATAATGCCAAAGAACTTTTTGTGGTTATGATCATAAGACCGTAAGACATAGGAACAGAAACTAAGCCATTTGGTCCATCGAGTCCTCTACCATTCAATCATAACTAATAAGTTCCTCAACTCCATTCTCCCACTTTCTCCCCATAACCCTTTGTCCCTTTGATAATCAAGAACCTATCTATCTCAGTCTTAAATGTACTCAATGGCCTGGCCTCCACAGCCTTCTGTGGCAGTGAATTCCATAGATTCATCACTCTCTGGCTGAAGAAGTTTCTCCCTATCTCCGTTCTAAAAGGACTTCCCTTTTCTCTAGGGCTGTGCACTTGGGTCCTAGACTCTCCTACCAATGGGAGCATCTTCGCATCATCTGTCTTGTCCAGGCCATTCAGTGTTCTGAAAGTTTCAATTTGATTCCCCCTCATCCTTCTAAACTCCACTGAGTATAGTCCCAGACTCCTCAATGTTGAGCTTTCCATTCCTGAGACTGTTCTTGTGAACCTCCTCTGAACCCACTTCAGGGTCAGTACATCCTTCCTGAGATATTGGGCCCAAAATTATACACAATACTCCAAATGTGCCCTGACCAGAGCCTTATAAAGCCTCAGTAGTACATCCCTGTTTTTATATTCAAGTCCTCTCAAAGTAAATGCCAACATTGTATTTGCCTTCCTGACTACTGACTCAACCTGCAAGTTTACCTTGAGAGAATCCTGGACTAGAACTCCCAAGTCTCTTCGCACTTCAGACTTCTGAATTTTCTCCCCATTTAGAAAATAGTCCATGCTTTTATTCTTCTTACCAAAGTGCATGACCTCACACTTTCCCACGTTGTACTCCATCTGCCACTTCTTTACCCACTCTCCTAACCTGTCCAAGTCCTTCTGCAACCTTGCCACCTCCTCAATGCTACCTGTCCCTCTAACTATCTTTGTATCATCTGCAAACTTAGTCAGAATGCCCATAGTTCCTGATGTGGGAACAGGAGTAGGCAATTCAGCCCATTGAGTGTGTTCCACCATTCAATGAGATCGTGGTTGAACTTTGGTGCATATCCCTTTAACAGTTTTGCTTAGCAAAATAATTATGTCTTAAAATTAAATTTAGCAGCTGATCTAGCATCCAATGCTGTTTGTGGAAGAGAGATCCAAACCTCTACCATCCTTTTATGTGTTGAAGTGCTTCCTAACATCTCTCCTGAATGGTTTGGCCTTAATTTTCAGACTAAGCCCCCTAGTTCTAGAATCCCTAACCAGTGGAAATAGTTTGTCTACCCTATTAGTATCTTGAAGACTTTGATCAGATCAACCCCCAGCCTTCTGACTTTCTATGCCATTATCCAAGTCATTAACAAATGATGTGAATAACTGAGGCCCTAACACAGATCCTTGTGGGTTATCACTTGTCACATCCTGGCAACTTGAGTACTTACCCGTTATCCCTACTATCTGTCACTTGCCACTCAATCAATTACCCAGGCATGTTAGTAACTTCAGTTCCGTGAGTTTTTATCTTAATTAACAGTCTGTTATGTGGAACTTTATCAACTGCCTTCAGGAAGTCCATATAAACTACACCCATAGGCATTCCCCTATCCACTACCTCTCCAAAAAATTCAGTGAGCTTTGTCTGTCATGAATCCATGCTGGCTTTCCCTATCAAGGTTCCGTTATTCTATCAATGGTTATCGAATCCAGCAATTTCCCCATCATGAATGTTAAGCTAACTGATTTGTAATTCCCTGATTTTTCTATATCACCTTTCTTAAAAATCAGATCCAGAGGGATGACTTCTACACCCTGAGAATTCTGAAAGTTCATAGTTAGGGCATCTACAATGTGCTCCTCTTTAATACCCTGGGATAGAAACATTTCCTAGGGATTTGTCACTCTATAATTCCATTAATTTCCTCATTAGCACTGTTTTACTTACGTTAATTTTACTCCGCCCATTCCCAATCCACTCTAAACTCCCTGACAACATTGGGCATGCTATCCTTCTTTTCTACAGTAAATACTGAGGCAGAGTAATTTTACAATGTGTGCCTTTTCCTTATAGTCATTGACAGGATTCCCAGTTTCGGCCTTTACTGGGCTAACATTGCTGCTGACCACCTGCTTTCCCTTTACATATCTATAAAATTCCTTCTTACCGATTTTGAAGTCACTAGCAAGCTTCCTCTTTAACCCTTTGGTAGCTCTTATTAGCTGCCTTGTGGCCCTTTGTGGCCTTGTATGTTTCCCATTCAGTAGGATCTGTGCTGATTTTGCATATTTATAAGTCCTTTATTTAGTTTATGCTGTCTCTGGTCACTTTGGGTTATTCATGGCAAGTTTCTTTTTGTTATGAAGTGGAGCTTTTCCCTCTCAAGGTTATAAAATTAAGTATTAAATATAATCATTCATTTAATGATGGGATGTGGGCGTTGCTGGAAAGGCCTGCATTTATTGCCCAGAGGTTAATTAAGCCCAGATTTCTCTGGGTCTGGAGTCACATGCAGGCCAGACCAGTTAAGGACAGCAATTTTTCTTTCCTGAAGAATGTAAACCAGGTGGGTTTTTACAATAGTTGACAATGGTTGCAAATAGACTAGCTTTTTAAATTTATTTTACCACTGCAAGGTGTGATTCAAACCCATGTCCTCAGGGCATTAGCCCAGAGTTCTGGGCTACTAGTTCCGTGACATTACTACTATGCTACCACCCCTCTATGCGCTCTGGTATACTTCACTTTTATTTAAAAAAATGCCATTATATGCACATTGTTACTTTCCAGTCTGACAGCTGCATTCTTTTAATGTATGCTCAAAGCATCAGTCACAGTAGAGTAGTACAATGTCACAGGAAAAAAGTTATTAAAAGTTCCACTACAAAGAAATCTTCAAAGAATGCTGATGATCCTCAAAAACCCCTTCCAAAAGGTTTGTGCAAACTTCGAATAAAAACTCACCTCTATCACCACTCATCCATTCCCCTAAGTAACACAAAGATTCACAGCCTGATGTGTAATCAAATTAATCAAATACATTTTCATAGCTGTCTCTTGATCGGATAAATCTATTGTTCTTGTTTTATATGTTTCCTTAGCTTTAAATTATTGCAGTACACATTTGTATCAGAATGCATTAACAAAAAGGCTTGTCCCAGGATTATAACCCCCAATCATATCATTGTGTCTGTTTTACAAAACAATTTTATTCAGGAACTCATTTTTAATGTAACATGGGGATAACCTGTAAATCAAGACAGAAGGCATTTCCCTTTCGAGGGGAATCTTTGTTTTGAGGGGTATTTGGAAGACAGATTTAACATTCATAGTGACAATCTTCATAACTAAATACAATATGCCACTGAAAACATTAAATTTGGTTATTTCCTTGTAATTTACCCACTCGCCCATTTTCTCTCATTTTCCTTTGGCCTCCCACTGATGTAGCTAATCAGAAATCTTTCGTTTCTTTCAAGTATTTTGTTCCTTTAATTTTTTTTGTTACTTGATTGAGAATAATGAGCAGCATCATCAAGTAGAGATCCATATATATTTATTTCATTTCTCTTTACCATTCCTCCTCCTTTTACCTGAATCTATTAATATTTGTCCCAATTTCTTGGACTTGCAATAGGTACAACTCTAAAATTTTGACAGTTCCCTCCCTAGAAGCTGACTGACCTGCTGAGTGTTTGCAGAATCTTTGTTTTTGCACCAAAATTTTCATCAGTTCAGTTTTTTTTCAGCATCACAGACTAACATCTGTATTTTGGAGACCTCTTAAAAATTGTGAATGCAATCAACAGCACGATGTACAAATGATCGTTGTGTGGGGCATTGCTGTGGGATATCCATTTGCCAAGGCATTGGGGATAATCATCCTACTCTTCAAAATGGTGTCTTGAAATTTTTACAACCACCCAACAAAACAGACAGAGCCTAAGTTTAAGGTCTCAGCCAAAAAACAGCACCTCTAACAGGGCAGCACTTCCTCTGTACTGTACTGGACTGTCAATGTTGAAATTTATGTACTTAAGCCACGGACTGGGATTTGAAGCATGACCATGAGGTTTAGAGGCAAGAGTGCTGTCAACAAAGACACAGCTGACACTATCTGGTTAGGACTCTTATACAATCAGTGCCTCCTGGCAGAGATCTTTATATCAATTACCTCCTTTGTTAACTTTTAAAGAATAATTTTGCATTTTCTATCCTGCTTCTTTAGTGTGTCCCACATAGGTGACAGCAAGAAAACAAGGCGGAATTACAGAAGCCCGACATGCAAAACTTTAACCATTTAACATATCGTCATTTTATCATAACATTCCTCTTGCCTCTGCTTAAAGAGACAGCCAATACAATGAACGGAAATAATATTGTACAGCCCCAAAAATAATATAAAACATATCTACTATAACTTTTGTTACATGCATGTTAACTATAAAATTGTACTTTTTCTGTTCAAATTCAACTCAATGCAGGGCTTCTTTCTTTTCCGTTTTGTTCTTGACTATTTCAGCTCTTGCAATTGTACATTGAAAATGTGACATAAAAATCTATAGCCAGAGACTTTTTCCCAGAGTGGAGGTAGCTATTATGAGAGGGCATAGTTTTAAAGTGAGTGGAGGTAGATGTAGGGGAGATGTCAGAGGTAGGTTCTTTATTCAGAGAGTGATGGGGTGTGGAATGCATTGCCGGAGAGGGTAGTGGAGTCTGCCTCATTAGGGGCATTTAAGTGGCTATTAGGCATATGGATTATAGTATAAGATAGGGGTGGCAGTTAGATAGACCTTAGGTTTAGGGTAAAATTTCAGCACAACATCGTGGGCCGAATGGCCTGTACAGTGCTGTACTGTTCTATGTTCTAATTGTTGTCAGGTTCACTGCTGGGTCAGACAGCTGTGCAGGGTTACTCCCCATTTGTTTCACCTCCCACATGGCCACTGCTTTTTTCATTCTGAGCACAAAGGCAGAAATACTTTCAACAGGCCGACTGTATTCTGTGAACTCTCATTCCTTTATTATTAATCTGTCAACTCTTGTCTGGCTATTTCGGTGTCTAAACAAGCAGCCAGCACAAATTCATTCTCATCTCTTGTTTGAGCTGAATAACTTATTGAGACTGGTATGTATACTTTTCTGAGAAGGAGGAGCAGAAATAATGAGTAATTTGTATTAGCAACATGACGGCAACAGCAAATGGCCCTGAGTTATTCTTTTTGAATATTTTAATGAATGCTTTTCATCGGTAAAACATCGGTGTCATAGGGAATAGTCAACATTATGACAGCCTGCACTATTCTCTGCTCTTAAAGACTTAAATATCAAAATTTAAATAATCTAATTTCTTTGAACAAGAAGCAACTGCTTCTGGTTTTGTCAAACTTGTCAAATGCCAGACAATCATGTTGTGTTCAGTGGCTTGATGCTCACCAGAGAAGGACAGAGTCTGCATACAAAACAAGCAACAGATTATTCTCTCACTGGTCTGCACCTGCTTAGCAGCACAGAATACTGATATATTCACCAGCAGAAACAGTGTTCATTAGCTTGGAAAAGAGCGGGCCGCAGAATCATAGAGTTGTACAGCATGGAAACAGCTTTTGGTCCAACTTGTCCATGCTGACCACATATCTTAAATTAATCTAGTTTCATTTTCCAGCATTTGACTCATATCCCTCTAAACCCTTTCTATTCATATGCCCATCCAGATGCCTTTTAATCAGAGGTATAGATAGAGTGGATAGCCAGAGACTTTTTCCCAGGGTGAAGGTAGCTATTATGAGAGGGCATAGTTTTAAAGTGAGTGGAGATAGATGTAGGGGAGATGTCAGAGGTAGGTTCTTTACTCAGAGAGTGATAGGGGCATGGAATGCATTGCTGGAGAGGGTAGTGGAGTCTGCCTCGTTAGAGGCATTTAAGTGGCTATTAGGCATATGAATTATAGTATTAGGTAGGGGTGGCAGTTAGATAGACCTTAAGTTTAAGGTAAAATTTCAGCACAACATCGTGGGCCGAAGGGCCTGTACAGTACTGTACTGTTCTATGTTCTAATTGTTGTCAGGTTCACTGCTGGGTCAGACAGCTGTGCAGGGTTACTTTCCATTTGTTTCACCTCCCACATGGTCACTGCTTTGTCTTCCTTCCTCCTTTTTAAAATGCCTTTGCTCTGATCTCTCTTTTCTTCAAAGTTCCAAAACAATGCAACAGCTAATAAAACAGTAATCGCTGCTCCTAGCATTTAAGGCAATCAGCTCCAACACTGGAAATACCTCAAGAAAAGAGCAGCTCTCTACAGCCACAATTTTTTTCCCATCCTCTGTTTGGATTAAAATTGTTTTATTAAACTTGAGTATGGCTGTTTGCAAGTGAGAGGAATTCAAGACACAGGCCAAACTTACTCAAACTTTTACCAGAGTGGAATTAATATGAGATGGTAGTGGCCCAGTAAAGGAAAAGCTGCAAGAGACAACATTATGGCCAAATAATTATTTTTGATGCGTACTTATGGTTATCATGTGAAAAACACAGCTGCCAGTTTTTGCACAAAAAGCTCTCTCCAACAACAAAGTGATAGTATCCTGTAATCTGTTTTGTCACGTCTGGTTTGTCAACTTCTAGGGTAAATAGAATTCTAGACTAATGCAGTACAGAAAGCCTCTATTTGACTCATTGTCAGCTCTTTGGGAGGACAGTTCAATCAATCCTCATTTCTTGCTCACCCCATATCTCATTTTCTTCTCCAAAATTCTGAAAAAGGTCTGAAACAAAACAGACAGCTTGCTGGAAATGCTCAGCCCATCTTACAGAATCTGTAAAATGGGTAAGAGGTTTGCCCAGATCCCCCATTCAGCATCAATGCTGGGGTACAAAAACAGAAGTTGCTAGAAGAGCTCAGCAGGTCTGACAGAATCTGTGAAGAAAAGAAAAATTCAGAGTTAACGCTTCGGGTCCAGTGACCCTTCCTCAGAACAGCTCTGAGGAAGGGTCACTGGACCTGAAATGTTAAAATGATTTTCTCTTCACTGATGCTGCCAGGCATGCTGAGCTTTTCCAGCAACTTCTGTTTTTGTTCCTGATTTACAGCATCTGCGGTTCTGTTGGTTTTATTTATCAATGCTGGGTATATTGCCACTGCCCATGAAGCTCTCTTCCACCTGATGAAACTGCCCATTTTCAAATGAATCCTCCAATCTCAGCTGCAGTAGGAATGGATCAGTGAAGTCTTTCATGCAGAAGACCAGGAGGGTCAAGAGAAGGAGAGAGCACTCTCCCTTTTATGACAGTAGCTGCCATGTTCAGGGAAGAGTTTCAAGACTTTAGGTGAGTTTGTGGGACATAGTGAACTGATGGGTGAAAGCATGAGTGAATGAGTGAATCGGAGTTGGTCAGGTGGATAGAGCACTGGCAGTTCAGGGAGCAGTCAGTTCCTTGTTGGGTTTGTGGTACTTGCATTTGGGATCTAAAAGGGTTAAGACTGAGGGAAGTGCGAAAGCACCACCAGCTGTGATGATGCCCTCTAGAATTGTGAGCAGACAGCTTGAGATCTCGAAGCATTGTGACCTGACATCTCAAATTTTCTAACAGTGTCTATCACATCAATATAACCTCTAGCTAGCTACTAATGAAAACTGCTTACAATACATTGTATCTCATTAGACTCTTGTAGGTGAATGTGTAAATGCCACCCCAAAAGACCAAGCTGCCCCATGTAGTGTAAACTTAAAGAATACAGTGAAAGCAACCTTTTCAGTTCAGTATGATAAAAAATAAATCAAAAGAATAAACTGCTGTGGCTCAAAAGGCTGGCATTGGAAGACCGTGAGAAACAGATACACCGACTAGGTCACGTGCTGACGGAGGAAATTCTCATAAGAAACCGATATGATGTTTTATGAATGTGGAGAATGCACCGCAGGATTGGAAACAGTTGGTTTGTCAGGTTTTTGAATCACGTACTTCTGCAGTTGTCCTTTAGTCGCTAATTGGAGATCACAGCAAAATCAAAAGCATTGAAGTCACTGGGACAACAATGACATCGGGCAAACTGCACACTGACAGCTGTTATCACCACAGGAAATAATGCCCTAGTAATGGTCTAAAATATACACAAGAAGATGCATAAGTAGGCACCTGACATTGTCCATCACAGTACACAACCTCACTTGTACAGATTAACAACTTCTTTGTATTTTGAGTAAGATCTGTAGTTAATAATATAAATCAACACTTCTGAGGTGTTGTATGTTCCGCATGTAAGCAGGGCATTATTTTGACACTTTGAAGGAGTTTAAGATTTATTGCAATCATTAAAACACACCTTTTGACTGTAGTGTCATTTTAATTGTGCATGTTAATTTAGCTTTCACAAACTCAGGTTCAAGCTAAATTTATGAATGTTTTGAAGTTACCGTCGAGTGCACCAGAGCAACACATAATTTATAATAAGACAACCTCAGTCACCATAGACGTGCCTCTGATACAGGAAATGATACTTGTAGCTTGCAATGAATATATATTTGTAGCTGAATGGATTTAAGTAGCATTTTCTCATTTTTGCAATATTATGAGGCAATCTTAATATAAAATCCCATCTCAGTTAACTATTTCCAACGTGATCTATTTCTTCAAAAATAAAAGTATTTTTAACATATTGTTTAACAATGAATGAAGACTAAAGCTTTGGATATAAATCTGTTAACTGATCGATTTACTGACTCATATAAAATTGCTCGGTTCAACAGTTTATTTTAATCAACATGCCTGCTGGTCTTCTTCAGATGCTAGCATAAATATAATATGACGTACAAAAGCACAAGAGTAAAATCACTGTAGAGAGTAGCTAAGGCAGAGACAGTGGCTGCCTTTAAAGGAAAAGTGGATTAATGTTTAAAGCAGAGACACAAGCCAAAGGGGAATAGACAAGCAGAAACATTAGGCCATATTGTTCCAATGAAAAAACCAGCAGAGACATATTTGTGTGTCATGGTTCTGTCATTCATTCGCATTTAAATAATATGTAAAATAATGATTTTTCAGCTATTGTTGTAAAATGAGGCTGAATCCTATATTGCAGCAAAAATTACCATAGAAAAGATACATCAGGCTCTACCACTGCAGTCTCCCCAGCTACTTATGATAAATTATGCAGCAGGAATGAAAGGAAAAATAAGAAGCAAGGATCTTGAATATATTCATAGAAGGTACAACTCAGAAATGGGCCATTCAGCCCATATGGTCCATGCTGGTGTGTATGCTGCATTCAGCTTTGTCCCACTTATATTGTCATAGAGTCATACAGAATGGAAACAGACACTTCGATCCAACTCACCCATGCTGACCAGGTTTCCCAAACTAAACTCGTCCCATTTGCACATGCTTGGCTCATATCCCTCTAAACCTTTCTGCTTCATGTACATGTCCTAATATATTTTAGATGTTGTAACTGTAACTGCATCTACCATTTTCTCTGGCAGTTCATTCCACACACAAACCCTTTCAATATGTCCTTCCATTCATTTAGTCCTCATTAATGTCACTACCACGTTGGGGGAAGAGTTGTACTTATTTCTGTCATTGTCTTAGTTTTCCATTGGTCACAGCAGGGCAGGTGATATTACCAATTAAATATTCAGTAGACTGTAAGCAGAGCCATAGAGATAATATAGCGCAGAAGGTGAGCATTCAGCCCATCTTGTCCATGCTGACACAAAGGCAGTCAGATGTCCTATCTAATCCCATCTTCTTCCACAAGGCCCATGGCCCTGCAGCTTACACTATCAAAAATAGGGTCAGCCTGGTTTCTTAAGTAAAAACCTAGCTTATTGTAAAAAATGCCTACTCGAGCAAAGATGCAAAGATTATCAACATAGGATTTGACACTGTGCAAGTTTATGCAACCTGGAGGAACCCTACATAGCATTGAGAATAGAAAGACAGATGAGGATGGCTCTGAAACTAAAGAAAGCAAGTTAATTGGAAAAGGCAGGGAAGTACAAATCAGAGAATGATGTAACTGTGAAGAATTAAACTGCATTGATTTCATTGCAAGGGATCTTACAGGTAAGGCTGATGAATTCAGGGCACGAATGTTAACATGGAACTGGAACATCATAGCTATTACAGAAACATGACGGAGGGAGGGACAGGACCGGCAGCTCAATGTTCCAGTTTTTTGATGCTAGAAGAAAGACAGAATGGGAGACGAGAGAGGAGGGGGCGTGGCATTTTTGGTTAGGGAAATCATTACTGTTGTACTTAGGATATTTCTGAGGGTTCACTCAGTGAAGCTAAATGGGTAGAAGTCAAAAATAAGAAGAGGACGATCACCCTGATGAGATTCTACTGTACACCCCCTCCCCACCAGGTGTCTATGGGAAACTGAGGAGCAAATATGGAGAGAGATCTCATATATATGTAAGCATAACAAGGTTGTAATAGTAGGGAATTTTAACTTTCCAAATATTGACTGGCACTGCCATAGTGTTAAGTCTTGGATGGCAAGGAATTCATTAAATGTGATCAAGAATATTTTCTTTATCAATATGTAGGTGTACCTTCTAGAGAAGGAGCAAAACTTGACTTTGTCTTGGGACATAAGGCAGGGTAAGTGACTGAAGTGTTAGTGAGTGATTGTAATTCTGTTAATTTTTAAATAGTTATGAAAAAGGATAGGCCTTGAATCAACGTTAAAGTTCTTAATTGGAGTAACACAATTTTGACAATATGAGACAGGAACTTTCAAAAGTTGTTTGGAGTAGACTGTTCACCGGTAAAGGGAGGACTGACAAGGGGGAGGCTTTCAAAAGTGAGATAACAGGAGTTCAGAGGCATTGTGCTCCTGTTTGAGTGAAGGGCAATGTTGATAAGAGAAGGGAACAATGGATGAATAAATATATTGAGGCTCTGATCAAGAATAAGAAGGAGGCATACATTAGAAATAGGCAACTGAGATCAAGTGAATCTCTTGAAGAGTATAAGGGGAGAAGGGGCATTCTTCAGAGGGAAATCAGGAGGACATAAAGGGGATTTGAGATAGCCTTGCAGATGAGGTTAAGGATAATCCAAAAAAGATTCTACATGTGGGTCAAGAGTAAAACAGCAACAAGGGGGAGAATAGGGTTCCTTAAGATAAACAACGTCATCCAAGTGTGGAACCACAGGTCACAGGAAAGGTACTAAACAAATTTTTTGCATCAGTTTTTACTGTGGAGAAATAGACAATAGACAACAGAAAATTGGTGCAGGAGTTGGCCATTCGGCCCTTCGAGCCAGGACCACCATTCACTATGATCATGGCTGATCATCCACAATCAGTATCCTGTTCCTGCCTTATCCACATAACCCTTGATTCCACTATCTTTAAGAGCTCTATCTATCTCTTTCTTGAAACTATCGAGAGACTTGGCCTCCACTGCCTTCTGGGGCAGAGCATTCCATATATAAGAAAGACATGGAGGCTAGGGAACTCAGGGAAATAAATATTGATGTCTTGAAAATAGTCCACATTACAGAAGGGGAAGTATTGGAGGTCTTAAAAACATTAAGGTGGATAAATTTCCAGGACCCGATCAAATGTATCCCAGGACAATGCAGGAAGTTAGGGAAGAAATTGCAGGGTCTCTGGCAGAGATATTTGTCTCATCTACAGTCATGGGTGAGGTGCCAGAGGAGTGGAGGGTGGCTAATGTTGTGTCTTTATTTAAGAAAAACTGTAAGGAGAAGCCTGGGAACTATAGGCTGGTGAGTCTGATATTAGTGGTGGATGAGTTGTTGGAGGGGATGCTCAGAGATAGGATTTACATGCATTTGGAGAGGCAAGGACTGATTAGGGATAGTCAGCATGGCTTTGTGTGTGGGAAACCGTGTCTCACAAACTTCATTGAGTTTTTGGTGGGTGTAAACAAAAAGATTAATGTTCGCAGAGCAGTAGATGTCTGCATGGATTTTGGTTAAGCATTTGATAAGTTTCTGCATGATAGACTGATTAATAAAGTTAGATCACATGGGATTCAGGGTAAGCTTGCCAATTCAATGCAAAATTGGTTCAATAGTAGGAGACAGAGGGTGGTGAAGGGTTGTTCGTTGGACTGGAGCCCTGTGACCAGCAGTGTGCCACAGAGATCAGTATTATGTCCTTTTTTGTTTGTCATTTACATAGACAATTTGAGAATTTAAGAGACATGGTTAGTAATTTTGCAGATGACACCAAAATTGTTGCTATAATTGACAGAGAAGAAGATTTTCTAAGATTATAAAGGGAACTTGATCAATTGGACGAATGGGCTCAGGAATGTCAGAGAGAGTTTAATTTAGATAAATGTGAGGTGTTACATTTTGGTAAAGTGAACAAGGGCAGTACCTATACAGTTAATGGTAGGCCCCTAGGTACAGTTGTCAAACAGAGAGAATTAGGGGCTCAGGTACATAGTTCTTTGAAAGTTTCATCAAAGGCAAACAGGGTGGCTAAGAAGGCATTTAGCACACTTGCCTTCATTGCTCAGACCTTTGAGTATAGGAGTTGGGCCATCCTGTTGAGGTTGTACAGGATGTTGGTGAGGCCATGTTTTGAGTATAGTTCTAGTCGCCCTGCTGTAGGAAAGATATTATTAAATTCGAGCGAGTTCAGAAAAGATTTACCAGGATGTTGCTGGGAATGGAAGGTTTCAGTTTTATGGGGAGGCTGGATAGGCTGGGACTTTTTTACTGGACCGTAGGAAGTTAAGGATGGCCTCATAGAGGTTTATAAAATCATGAGGGGCATCGATAAGATGAAAGGGTGGGTGAGTTCAAAACTAGAGGGCATATTTTCAAGGTGAGAGGAGGACAATTTAAAAGGGGCTTGAGGGGCAATTCTTTCACACAGAAGTTGGTTTGTGTGTGGAATGAACTGTCAGAGGAAGTGGTAGATGGAACTACAGTTACAACATTTAAAAGACATTAGAATCGGTACATGAATAGGAATGGCTTAAAGGGATATGAGACAAACACAGGCAGGTGGAACTAGCTTACTTTGGGAAACTTGGTAAGCATAGACGAGTTGGACTGAAGGGTCTGTTTCTGTGCTGTATGACTCTAAAACTCTATAACCATCTTTAAAAAATGCACATACTCCCATTCTGGGAGAAATAAACAACCTCTGCAAGTATTATCTTAAAAGTACTTTGGCCAAATTCAGAAAAAGCAAGCTCACAGATTGACTCCAAATGTGAGTTTGCAGCGAGAGTCACTTTCATACAAGCTGTTGGTACTTGGGTCTCTTCCTGGTTCAGTTATGGCCAGCTGATTTCGCTTGCCCTGGAGACGCTGGTGTAGATTCTGAATTCTCCTTTAGGAATGTGGTGATGAACTTTTCCAATGGGTTCACAGCTCATCAATCCTGCTGAGAGGGTTTTCAGGCACTAACCCACTCTTCATCCCACCCACTGCACCACAGACACAGCCCCCTAGTCTGACTCTATGGTATTTTTTGTCGTGGGAGGAGATGACTCAGCCCATTTAATGAACTAAGGGGTGGGATGATTCTTAACCTTCAAGGTTAGGATTACCAAGTTCTGGCTTTGATCCAACTTCAGGGATACCAGGGCAGTTTCCTCCTGGTTCAATTCCACCTGGAACCAGACTTGACCCTTGTGAATCAGTTGAACCTACTCACTCCAGCCCTGATCGGGGCTATGTTCGTCCTCCTGGATATGATGTCTTGTTCACGTGATTCTTTTCTCACTTCCCCCCGTCTCCCTCCTCTCTTAAAACAAGTTGGGTTGTAAAGGAACACTGTGGCCTTGGCTTCTTTTGGTTAACTGAATGTTTTATTAGCCAACAGTATTATTATTCCAAACAAATTATCTCTTGGCCAGTCTGTCCCTATTCCACAAGCTTTATCACACTCACAAACTGGACCCAGTGACCTCTGAAAGTGTTGCAGACCTGGTGTCACTGTCAAAGGGGCTTGTTTCTTGTAAATGAAACTGTGTTGCTGCTGTAGCCGGTTCTTTTTGTTTTGCAGAGTATTCTTTCCAATTATACAGGTATTGTCAGTTCTATGTGGGATAACACACATTTCTAAAGTTATGAATTTAAGTTATTGGCAATGCACAGTGTACTTTTCTTTATTCATTCACAGAATGAGGGCATTGCATTTATTGCCCATCCCTAATTACCCAGGTGGCAGTTAAGAACCAACCGTATTGCTGTGGGTCTGGAGTCACATCTAGGTCCAACTGGGTAAAGACAACAGTTTTCTTCCCCAAGGGCATTACTGAACCAGATAGGTTTTACCTGACATTTGGCAATGGATTCACGGTCATCATTAGAGTCTTTAATTCCAGATATTTATTGAATTCAAATTCTACCATCTGCAATGGTGGGATTCAAACCTGCTCCTAGTCACTGGCCTAATTCTGCATCTACAGAATGTTGTCTGAGTCACTGGGTTAACAGGCCAGCGACAACACCACTAGGACAACACTCCTCCAAGTACAGTAAGTGTTCAAATCACCAGTGTCAAGCTGACACAGTTATTATGCCAGCTCAAGTGGGAAAAGCTACCTAAGCAGACCCATTAAGCAATACAAAGCGATGTTCGTCCAACAGAGTCATCAGCATTTTAATAGACTGACTTCAGAATAACGTTCTTACCCAGGGAATTATAACCAACAGATTTTCCCTCTATTTCGGTGCTGACATTATCAGGTAAACAAGAGGAAAGAGCAAAAAACAAAAAATGCTGGGAATCACAGCAGGTCAGGCAGCATCCATGGAGAGAGCGCAAGCTAACATTTTGAATTGAGATGACCCTTCGTCAGAGCTGACATGAAGTGTGGAGGGCACAGCATTTATGTTATAGTGGGGTGGATGGGGGTCAGGAGAGGAGTGCTGGGGGACAAAGGATGTTGGTAGTACAGATTAAGTGATCAGAAGTGAGAATGGAAGAACAAGGTATTTCAGATAGGAAAGAACAGACAATCGCACTGGGGTGAGGGGTAGGGGGTCGAGGATAAAGGACATGGTGACATAGAATACAACCAGTAAAGCTAAAAGAAAGGGAAGGAATGGGAGTGGGTTCACAATCTGAAGGTGCCGCACTTAATATTAAGTTCAGAAGGTTGTAAATTGCCTTGTCTGAAGATGAGATGAAGATGAATGTGTTAAATCACATTCAGGGCAAAGGTCAGCTTATCTCCATCACTCTTTCTGCCATGAACGGGGGAATTTAACATTTATATTTTAGAATGACTTTGCTGCTTCTAAATTAGACTAACACCCCCCCTGACTCAATGGATGCAGTGGGGTCATTCATGCTCCATTATTACAAAATTATTCTCAGTGAAGCACTCAGCAGAGAATGGAATGAGTTATCAGTGCAACAGATTTTGCTAAGAGAGAGAGGTCACCCCAGGACAAGTACAAAAATATGAATAGTTTGACGGATACCCTGTTGGAGTTTGAGAAGGTTAAGAAACAACAGAAGGATCATGTAGAGCATAAACACCAGCCTAAATCAACTGGACCACATGGGCTTATCTCTGCTCTGAGGCCCTTATTACAGTTAAAATGTGAAGGAGAGAAGTATTAAATAAATGCAAAACAAAGAACTGTGGATGCTGGAGATCTGAAACAAAGGTGAAAGGTGCTGGAGAAACTCAGCAGCTCTGGCACCATCTGGGGGAAGAAAACAGAGTCACATTTCAAGTCCAGTGTTTCTACACCAGAGTCCCAATGAAATGTTATCGCTGCCTTCTTCCTACAGATGCTGATAGACTTGCCGAGATTTTCCAGCAATTTCTGTTTCTTCCCTATTGAATAAATGCATCCAGCACATTCTATGTGTCATTGTTAGCCACATCTGTAGGACCACCCACTAT
Source organism: Stegostoma tigrinum (assembly GCF_030684315.1). Classification (NCBI taxonomy): domain Eukaryota; kingdom Metazoa; phylum Chordata; class Chondrichthyes; order Orectolobiformes; family Stegostomatidae; genus Stegostoma; species Stegostoma tigrinum. The sequence continues at coordinate 29,714,113 of NC_081382.1, forward strand.
GCAATGTTGTTTTGTTCACTAGACTCAATGGTCTAGCCTAATGCTTCCAGGAGGTTATCCTCTTTTTGCAGATAGGTCTAGCTTCCTGAGCAGGTGAGAGTGTAGGTTTCTAAAAGGAAGTTGCATAGCTCTCCCCTTTTAATTGTGAAGAGGAAAATGGGGCAGTGTTGTTGGCAGGGCGCACCCAGCTCTAACCAAAGTGCTACTGTCAACTACTGGCTGACAGTTCACTGCATCTGGACTCAGTAAAAGCTCTGCTCCCCTATCTTGCATTACCAGCAAAACTGGTGAAGTGCACTGTCTGTCTATTTCCACCACAACTCTGGTCACAGCATTTAATTAAATGTATTACCTGTTTACCAATCATGACCAATTGGAGATTTCATCTGGAAATTAGTTTCAGAATGCAAAGGAATAAATCCAAAACCAGGTTTCTTTCGTAAACAATAAAATTAGGAATTTATTATTACTCAGCAAAGTTGTAAAGCTGATTGATGCAGTTTGAAATACAAAATTGAAGGTATTCACCCTTCTATATAGCCTAGAATACACACACACAACGTAGGTAGAGCAGAAATAAAAGAACTTTCTCTGCAGAGATTAACTTTAAAAAAATATTTTGGCCAAATAATTGTTAATTCTTGAATAGAAAGTGTTAAGATGTGAAAAATTCATATTGTTTTCATTCTGGTGTCCTGGTACATAATGACAGGTTTCAGTCGGCAGGTATGTTTGTCATTGGGATCTTTCCAGAAGTTGTTCATTCTGGAGACATCAAGCGGAATCTTCCTGAAGTTTAACTGGAGAGTTGCTGCATCCATTTTTCCAGCTCTCAAACCAGACTATCAAAACGGTTTCCTGCAAAAAATTGGGAAAAGTTGAATTGACTGTCCTCTCTGTTAGCAGGCTACACTCCATTTTTGATTTCTAAACAATATCCAAAAAGACTTCAGGCTCCTGATGTGACATCTCTGTGTGCAAGACTTGGCGGTTCCATAGTCCATGAATCTCCAGCTGTTTACGTAGCTTTATTGTCTCTTCCACTAATTATATGCTTTTTAAATTAAAAATCCAAATTGTCCTTCTAGTAACCTTTTCTTTAAGAAAAGTCTCCTCAGTCATTCAATCGAAATGTTCACAATATTTCAACATGGGTTCTTCAAAAATGTTAATCATGTAATCATCTTCATAACATATGACATAAGAGACAAACAGCCAGATCATGGAATGCCTACAGTGTGGAAGCAGGCCATTCAGCCCGTCAAGTCCACACCAAACCAATCCCCGTAACCCTTGGCTAATGTACCTACTCTGTACATCATTTGCAATCACCCAACCTTCACATCGTTGGACTGTGGGAGTAAACCAGAGCACCCACAGGAAACCCACGCAGACGCAGGCAGAATGTGCAAAGCCCACACAGACAGTTACCCAAGGGTGGAATTGAACCCAGGTCCCTGGCACTGTGAGGCAGCAGTTCTAGCCACTGTGCTCCCCTTATGTGTTGCACACCAGCCCCTTCTATTTCCGTTATAGAGTATCTTAGTCAAATATTTACAACAGAACCATGGCATGGACTTTACAATTTGTAGCTGTGAACACTTGTGAAAAAGAATCTGTTCTTCTATTGTTTACTCATTGCTGACTGTATGGTCCTCCCTGTTTAAAGTGTAAGGAAACATATAGAGTGACGGTCTATATTGCATTTTTGAATCAATCAGACAGGCATTTAGTTCTGCAGTGGTCATGATTTATAGCATCCTTCAGACTTAATGCTTGCAATGAAATAATTCTACTGGCTATACTCCAGAATACAATGGTGGAAGGCCAAAACTGATTCTAATAAGTACTTCTCATAACCTCACTGCATTCTATTATATTATGAATAATCTGTGATTTAATGTTATTACAGTATGAGACTTTATAAGGTAGTCATGTTTTAAATGTTTCCTTTTGTTTAATTAGATAAAATGTTGAGTACAGGGAGGGTGACATCATACTCAATTCTGATTGAAGACAGGTTCACGTGACTTGATTACAAAATGATTTCAGAAACTGGATCCTAACATCTATAGTGAGCTAATAGAAAGCATAGCTTTTTGTGCATTTTAACATGTAAACATTTGCACATGTAAATTGGCACTATTTGTACATTTTCTGTCCAATGTGTTTGTATTTTCATAGGACATCCCACAGGATACACTGGATATGTCAAAGACACATCATTGTGAAAGCTGGCCCGATGAAATCAGTGCACGGCAAGTTGAACTGTATTTCAACAATGTACCAGAAGGTGGTGCAAACGTACCTCTTATAAGGAGGTATCAAAATCGCTAAAACAACAGCAACCAGACAATGTGCGTGTAGAATGGTTACAGCACAGGACGTGGCCAATCGGCAGTTTGTGTTGTTTTGTTTCTGACATTCGTTTATGCGGCAAAACTCATTACCTATCCCTGAAATTATGGTCAGTTATTTCAAAAGCTTCTTAAATGTGCACCCTGTGGTCTTAAATCTTTTAATTTTCCTTTCAGAATTAAAAAAAGTTAAAAACACAAGATATGCGTATGGCTAAGTGCTGCCAAACAGTAAACTGTTGGAGATGTAACTAAGAAATGGTAGAATGTGGCCTTAAGGCAAATGAGAGAACACGAACAAAGAACAAAGAAACCTACAGCACAGGAACAGGCCCTTCGGCCCTCCAAGCCTGCACCGATCAAGATCCACTGTCTAACCTGTCATCTATTTTCTAACGGTCTGTGTCCATTTGCTCCCTGCCCATCCATGTACCTGTCCAAATAGGTCTTAAAAGACGCTAACGTGTCTGCGTCTACCACCTCCGCTGGCAACACGTTCCAGGCACTCACCACCCTCTGTGTAAAGAACTTTCCACGGCTATCTCCCTTAAACTTCCCTCCTCTCACTTTGAACTCATGACTCCGAGTAATTGAGTCCCCCACTCTGGTAAAAAGTTCTTGCTATCCACCCTGTCTATACCCCTCATGATTTTGTAGACCTCAATCAAGTCCCCCCTCAATCTCCGTCTTTCTAATGAAAATAATCCTAATCTATTCAAACTTTCTTCATAGCTAACACCCTCCATACCAGGCAACATCCTGGTGAACCTCCTCTGCACCCTCTCCAAAGCATCCACATCCTTTTGGTAATGTGGCGACCAGAACTGCACACAGTTCTCCAAATGTGGCCAAACCAAAGTCTTATACAGCTGCAACATGACCTGCCAACTCTTGTACTCAATACCCCGCCCAATGAAGGAAAGCATGCCATATGCCTTCTTGACCACCCTATTGACGTGCGTTGTCACCTTCAGGGAACAATGGACCTGAACACCCAGATCTCTCTGTTCATCAATTTTCCCTAGGACTTTTCCATTTATTGTATAGTTCACCCTTGGATTTGATCATTCAAAATGCATCACCTCGCATTTGCCCAGATTGAACTTCATCTGCCATTTATCTGCCCAAGTCTCCAGTCTATCTATAGCTATATTCTGCTGTATATGAATACGTTGAATACATGAATACTGAATACATTGTTTTTCAAGAGATACTCGAAAGATCTATTTAAACCAGTCCCAAAATGGAAATTCAGATGGTGCCCTTGAAACTGCTGCTGACAGTAGGTGCGCTCATTTTCCCAACCAGTTTGTTAATATCTACACACAGTGGGCTGGATTTTCTGAAGAGTGGAAATCACACACTGGTTTCCACTCTGATCCTTTTTCACAAAACGGAACAGCTCTGCATTTCTTACAGGAGATTCCAGCCGGGGCTCCATCCGAAATGAGGGGTGGTACTTCCTTTGTGCCAGGTTCTTTGTAGCACAGCACTGTCGGGGAATGCAAACTGCATGTAGATCCTGTAATCTATAACTTAATAGGCTAGCATCTTAGACAGCCACTTTGGCATCTGCTCTGAAAGGGTAAGTACCAAAGTTAAGTGTAAGGGGTTGTAGGGTGCCAGGTTGGTAGTGTGCCAAGGGAAGTAGGGTGCCTAGTTAATAGGGTGCCAAGGGAAATAGAGTGCCAGGACACAAGGTGGTAAGGAAGCAGGGTAAGTGATAGCATTCAGGCTAGGACTTTAGAACATAGAACATAGAACAGTACAGCACAGAACAGGCCCTTCAGCCCACGATGTTGTGCCAACCATTGATCCTCATGTATGCACCCTCAAATTTCTGTGACCATATGCATGTCTAGCAGTCTCTTAAATGTCCCCAATGACCTTGCTTCCGCAACTACTGCTGGCAATGCATTCCATGCTCTCACAACTCTCTGTGTAATTGTGTGTTGTTGTCATTGGATTAAAATCATGGAATTCTCTCCCGAACAGCATTGATGCTGTACCAGGGGGTTCAACAAGGCAGCTTAACATCACATTCTCAAGTGTAGTGGGGGATATGAAAGAAATGCTTGTCTTGCCAGTGATGCTTGCATTTAAGAATACATTCTTTTAAAAAAAAACCTGCTCTACTTCTGGAATTTCTATGATGGGCCTTATAACACTTACTTAAATTCACTTGTGGTAGGTGGAAGTTTCTGGTTGGGCCAAGGATTTATTTCCCATCTCTATGTGCCCTTGAGCTGATGGTGGCGAGCTGCCTCCCTGAGCCACTGCAGTCTATGTGCTGTAAGTAGACCCATAATGCCGTGAGGGAAGGAATTCCAGGATGTTGATCTAGTGACAGTGAAAGAACAGAGATGTATTTCCATGTCAGCATGGTGAGTAGCTTGAGGAGAACTTTCAGGTGCTGATGTTCCAATGTATCTGCTGCCTTTGATTTTCCAGATGGAAGTGATCATGGGTTTGGAAGGTGCTGTCTAAGGATCTTTGTTGAATTTCTGCAGTGCATCTTGAAGATAGTATACACTGTTGCTACTGAACATCGGTGGTGGAGGGTATGGATGTCTGTCGATCATTTGCCAATCAAGCGGCCTGCTTTGTCCTGAATGGTGTCAAGTTTCTTGAGTGTTGTTTTAGCTGCACCCATCGAGGCAAAGGGGGAGTATTCCATCACACTCCTGACTTGTAGACAGTGGACAGGCTTTGGGGAGTCAAGAGGTGAGTTACTCACTTCGCTTCACATTTATCACTGAGTAGAGCGCCTTACTTACTTCTCTGAACATCAGATACAATATTTTTAATTAATTTTCCAGGAAAGTAGAGATCACAGAATCCCAACAGTGTAGAAGCAGGCCATTCAGTCCACTGAGTCCACCACACTGACCCTGTGAAGAAAATTCTACCCAGACCCATTCCCCCTTTTCCTATCTCTGTAACCCTGCATTCTCCGTGGCTAATCCACCCAGCCTGCACGCCCTTGAACATTGCGGGCAATTTAGCATGGTCAATCCACCTAACCTGCATATCTTTGGACTGTGGGAGGAAACTGGAACACCTGGAGGAAACCTATGCAGGCACAGGGAGAACGTGCAAACTCTACACAGACAGTTGTCCAAGGCTGGAATAGATCCTGGGTCCCGGCGCTGTGAGACAACTGTACTAACCACTGAGCAAATATGATGACATAACGTAATAGTCAATGTGATGATTTTAGATGAGACCATGCCCAGATACTATGCTGCTATATTTTATATCAGAGCAAAGAAGGATGAGAGGTGACTTGATAGAGGTGTACAAGATGATGAGGCATAGATAGAGTGGATAGTTGGAGACTTTTTCCCCAGGGTGGAAATGACTATTATGAGGGGGCATAACTTTAAGGTGATTGGAGGAAGGTACAGGGGAGTGGTCAGAGGTAGGTTCTTTACACAGAGAGTGGTGGGCATATGGAATGCACTGCCAACAGAGGTAGCGGAGAGAGATACTTTACAGACTTTTAAGTGACTCTTGGATAGGCACATAGAGGATAGTAAAAATATGGGGTATGCAGGGTAAATTGATCTTGGTATTGTATTGGGTCAGCACAACATTGTAGGCCGAAGGGTCTGTAGTGTGCTGTACTGTTCTATGTTCCATGTTCTAAATGGACTCTGAGAGTTGTAATTCCTGTTGGTTCTTTGGATTTACTTAACAAACAAGTTTCACTAAAGTTAAAACAAATGGACTGAAGCAGTCCTTACTGCGACCATATGCATAAATAAATCGCTCATTGCGTTTGTATAGAAGCTCCATTTCTCAATGGGAGGGGGACACATATGTTCCCAATAGGAAAAGTTATTGGCAACTTTTTCAGTTGAGCTACTTTTTAATTATAATTTTATCAGCGATTTAATGGCTATAATTTGTTATAAATGCCACAAATTATCCAGCAGGTGAATTCACTAATCAAGGTCTAATGGCACAATGTTTAAGTTAGCTCTGATTTTATTTTTTAATTCACTCATGGGCATCATTGGCTGGGCCAGCATTTATTGCCTGTCCCTAGTTTCCCTTGGGAAGTTGGTGGTGAGATGCCTTCTTGAATCATTGCAGTCTTCCTGCTGTGGGTTGTGGACTGCAGCATGTGATGCGACAGTATAAATGATAAAAGGTGAAATGTTGTAATTGTTTGCTCTTTTTTCTGGAAAAGGTGACTGCTCCCTGTGTGCTCCTCCTTTCCCTCTGGAAGCTGGTGGGAATTTCCAGAAGATTCATCAGAGATGAGTACATAAGGTGGGCACTAACAAATACCCACCAATCCAAGTCAAATTCTTTGGCCCATCAATGGATGTGTGCCTCTGACAAACACACTTAACCAGGGAAGTCTTTCTGTTGATAACACGGTGTGAAGCTGGATGAACACGGTAGGCCAAGCAGCATCAGAGGAGCAGGAAAGCTTGATGTTTCGGGTTGAGACCCTTCTTCAGAAATGTCTTTTTGTTGGTGCTTTTAAGGAAGGCAGCCAAATGGATGCTGTGGAGGAACTGAATTCTGTTGAAGGAGCATGTGACAGATGTGGACAGAAATTGTTACACTGGCTGTCTGTATGTGACTGTCCATCATGTAATTAGACTGCTCTGAAATGGCCCATAGTGAGTCACTTGGAAAGATCAATATGACAAAGATGTCACTCACTTTGAAATTGTCCTCAAGGAATGGATATGTATGGCTTTCAGAGAACATGTGGTACGTTTGTGAAAGGGGGATTAGGGTTAGGGTTACGGTAAGGAGCCCTCAAAGATAGGAATACAATGCCAAAAAGCTATCCTTGAACTATTTCAGAGATGCAGGATGCTGTGGGCTGCTGGGTACTTGCCAGGTTTTTGAAGTGAGCTGTCTTCTGTTTCTGTTCTCAAGCCCTACAGCTACCACACACAGTGTTCAGCTGGCTTACTGCCTACTGTGAGAAATGATGCTCTGCTAATCCCGAGGGTGAGCGCCATGAAGTGCATCAAATTAAGCAGTCCTCCTCGTGGCCAGCTTTTGTGGCCAGCGATCAAACAGAGCGTTAAAGATTGAAGGACAGAGAATTACTTTTGCGCCTACACATGCAAGTTCTCTCACACTCCTGTCTTCTTGGTCTTGACCAAAGTGAACAGATAGCAAGAGATACAGGGATAGTGCCAGAAAATAGTATGGAGATGGAAGATCAGTGATGATCTAGTTGATGGATCAGGCCTAATGGAATGAACAGCCTCATCTGCTGCTATTTCTAATGTTGTTTTATTCTGTTTTAATGTTTGACAGAGATTGGAATTAAGTTGTACCTCTATAATACACACATCCTTTAAGGAGGGCCTATTTGCCAGAATCTTTCACCTGACCTTCCCTCTATACAACAAAATGAACTTATTCTGATAAGACAAAGCAGAATAATACAGGGGAGTCATTTCAGTATTCGGTGGGCAACAATGTGGCAGAAAGGGCAAACAGCACCAATAACAGAATTTCACGCTTACAGACTTTAGTTTGGTAGAAACATTTACAACATCATTGTACAACAAAACTAAAACTGACCCCCCCAAAAGTGGCTTAGAATAAATGGTCAGAGTACACAATGTAGAGATTCAGTGATTACACACAGATTTGCATCGGCTCCTGCTCCTGTTTCTTATGTAATGGTGAAGTAAAAACTCTGGGACACCACGGACCTGAGCATGAGTGAATCTTATACCATCACATGATGAATGAACTGCTGCTTCGCTGGTATTGCCCAAGAGCAGAGCTGACTGCACTGCATTCCGTCCTAAATCTGGGGCTTGGCACAGCTAGTTGCAGTATGCAACAACTTTTTCTTAAACTCCATATTACAGCAGAAACATCACCTGCTTATTGGAGGAGTTTCCATTGTGCAGCCCAGACACAAATGGAAATTGTTTGGAATGGAATAAAACCCATACCAAGGTACTTCCTAGCTTGCTGCAGTCATGTGACCCCTACCATGAGGGACTGTTTGGGGGCTGCCATCTTGCAGCCAGTTTCAACACTATCGCAGTACAGGCCAGACTTCAATAGTGTCACAGTACAGTACACAATAGTGTACACTATACTGTATACAATAGTGTACAGGCCAGACTTCAATAGTGTCACAGTACAGGCCAGACTTCAATAGTGTCACAGTACAGAACACAATAGTGTACACTATACTGTATACAATAGTGTACAGGCCAGACTTCAATAGTGTCACAGTACAGTACACAATAGTGTACACTATACTGTATATAATAGTGTACAGGCCAGACTTCAATAGTGTCACAATACAGTACACAATAGTGTACACTATACTGTATACAATAGTGTACAGGCCAGACTTCAATAGTGTCACAGTACAGTACACAATAGTGTACACTATACTGTATACAATAGTGTACAGGCCAGACTTCAATAGTGTCACAGTACAGTACACAATAGTGTACACTATACTGTATACAATAGTGTACAGACCAACTTCAATAGTACCACAATACAAGACAGATTTCAGTAGTGTCACGGTACAGGCCAGACTGTTGTTTTGAGATTTTGAAGCATTGACCAACAACAAGTTCCGTTGATAAAGCTCCTTTAATGTTAGAGCAAAGGTTCTTCATAGGAGTGTAATATCAACCTAAATTACATGCTGAACTCCTTAAGGAGCTGTTAGAAATAGTGCCCAAAAGCTTGGAGAAAGAGATAAGTTAAAAATGTAGAGAGATATAAAAAGGCAATGATGTTCAGAGGGGACATTCCAGAGCTTACAGCCAGGACAGATGAAGGCATGGCTGCTCATTGATCAATTAATGTTGAAGATGTGCAGCCCTAATATAGGGAATCATGAGCCTGCATTGCTGACAGAAAACACTATTCCTATTCCACTGAAAGTGAGTTCTCAACAAGGCATATTGAAATCTATGGTCACCCACCATGACTCTGTCTTTTAAAAAATGAATCAGAATTATTATGGTGCAGATGGAGACCATTCAGCCCATCATGTTCACACTGGCTCTTCAAATGAGCATCATTGCCTATTGCCAATCTCCAGCTTTCCTCCATATACTTGCACCTTATTTCTATCCAAATATTCTTCCAATACCCTCTTCAGTGTTTCAATTGAACCTGCTTTCACTACATGTCCTTGCAGCACATAGCAGAGCCCAATTACTCACTGGGTGAACATGTTCTTTGTTACCATGCCTTTCCCCCTTGTGCCAATCATTTTAACTCTGTGCTGATTTACTTTCTGCTACAATTAACCTCTTGTGATGTGCAGCATAACTACTCCACAATGCAAATCACATATAACAAAGCACCTTTTTTGTAAAGCTAATTGTTTTAATAACTTTGTAATAGCATGAGTCAGGTGATGCATCAGTTGCAGCCATGTGCAAGTTCCCCAGAAGCAGACACTACTGTTCAGTTTCAAATGCACATTATTTATACAGGTAGTCTCTGTGTTGTGAACAAATTCTGCTCCTGAGTTTGTCCGTACATCAGTTTGGATGCAAGTTGAAGTACAATGCAGGCCATTAGAAAGCAGCCATTTGTAAGTACAGGAGATGTTTAAATGACTGATCTTTAACATTACATACTGTACGGATTGCATTTGTAAGTATGAGAGTTCGTGAGTCAGACATTTGTAAATTGCAAACCTCCTGTACAATCGTGTAAAAAGTTAAAGGTGGAGATTATTAAGTAGCTATTGTTGTTAATAAATATCTAGTGAAATTCAACAGCGTTCTCTGAGAGTTCAAATAGAATTATGGACATTTTCTGTACAAAATAGGCCTAAAAGAACAGAAAGAACACCAAACATATCAGCATGAAGTTTCAGTGATTTTGAAATGGGAGAAATTTAATGTCAAAATTACAATTAAAAATAGATAGTAGATAGTTCACAGATACAGTAGGTCATTCAGTCAATTGTACTTAAGGGGTAGCATGGTGCTGAGTGGTTAGTACTGCTGCCTCACAGAGCCAGGGATCTGAGTTTGCTTCCAGTCTTGGTCAATTGTCAGTGTGGAGTTTCCACATCCTCCCCCGTCTGCATTGGTTATTCCTCTGGGTGCTCCAGTTTGTTCTCAACAGTCCCAAGATATGCAGGCTAGATTGATTGACCGTAGTCAATTTGTCCATAGTGTCTAGGTGGATTAGCTGTGAGAGATGCAGAGTTATGGGAATAGTGTGGGTGGGATGCACTTTGGAGGGTTAGTGTGGACTCAGTGGGCCAAATGGCCTCCTTCTACACTGCAGGGATTCTATGCTGGCTCTACTTAATTAATCCCAGTCTACTCTTTCTGCAATTCATTCCCTTCACTAATTTGTCCAATTGTCCTTCAAGCATTCCCTCTGAATCTGTTTACCTCAGTCTTTCTGGCAGTGCATTCCAGAACATAAGAACTGGATGTGAGTTTGCTCGCTGAGCTGGAAGGTTAGTTTTCAGACGTTTCGTCACCATTCTAGGTAACATCATCAGTGAGCCTCCGACGAAGTGCTGGTGTTATGTCCCGCTTTCTATTTATCTGGTTAGGTTTCCTTGGGTTGGTGATGTCATTTCCTGTTCTTTTTCTCAGAGGATGATAGATTGGCTCCAGGTCAATGTGTTTGTTGATGGAATTCTGGTTGGAATAAGAACTCTTGGTACTATGACCTATCTTAATGTTCTTTTGCTAATCACCTTGAAACTGCATTGACTCATTACTTGTCTGTCCACCAGTACAAATAGCTTCTCTCCATTTACTCAATTAGAACTATGAGTAGTTTTGAACACCTTTACTGAACTTCCTATTTACCTTTTCTATTCTAAGTACAACAACCTCAGGCTCCCCAGCCTCACTGCATAACTGAAGGCCCTCATTCCGTATTAAGAGATAGAGTTTAACAAATTTGTTCATCAGCTGCGGAGTTAAGTTGTGATGAAATTCCAGCTCTTGGACTGTAGCCCTGCAGATGATGCCGTTCCAATGTTTTTCCAATTGTTTCCAAAATACTCTGAGGCTTTCTGCTGTGACCACCCTTTCAGGCAGATGGTCCCAGATACCCAGCAGCCTCAGGGTGAAAATTCTTCAAATCCCCTCTCATCGTTCCAACAATTACTTTGAATCTATGTCACTTGGCTACATAACTCTCTACTAATGTTTTTTATCTTTATTCATTCACGGGATGAGGCAACATTTCTTCCCTAATTGTCCAGGGGGCAGTTAAGAATCAACCACATTGCTGTGGGTCCGGAGTCACATGTAGGTCAGACCAGGTACGGATGGCAGTTTTCTTCCAAAATGTGAACCAAATGGCAATGGTTGTCATTAGACTCTTAATTACAGATATTTATTGAATTCAAATTCCACCATCGGCCGTGTCCCCAGAGCATTACCTGCAACTCTGCGTTAACAGTCCTGTGATAATGTCACTAGGCCATTGCCTTCCCTCAATGTAAATAAATAATCCTTTTCTACACACTATGCTGGCGTGTATGAGTTTAAAGAATTTTACACTCTCTTTACTATATTATTCCATTCTATACAATGTTAATATATTCCCATATTCTCTTTATCTCATGCATTTGCTTTGATGGATCCTTTTTTAACACACCTTAAATGAGCAGGTATTTCTATCTCAGGCTGTGACACTCAGAATCTGCCTTGTACAAGCTTCAGCAAACATCTCGTCTCAGGCTAATGTGTGTCAATGAGAGAATTGGTAAATAATATCTAAGGTATTTACCAATCAGCGAAGGGATGTTATAACACACCTTTGGACCAGGTGATCCATGAATCTGGGCCTCCTGGCTCAGAGGTAGGAACACTACCACAAGAGCCCTTTGAGGAATTGCAAAACATTTAGAGAAATAAAGAATATCGGTGAGTAAATTGACCAAGAATCAAGAGTAACTGTCAATTTAGATTTCTCCTTTGGACTTGATTCGAAAGAAATCACTTTGTTTACGTCCATGTGGTGTTGATAAAGTCTTGTGTAAAATGAGCAATCAGTTGGTCATTTGATGAAGAACTGCAAGGGTTGATTTTATTTTGCTAGTCCTTTGTCACACTACAAATGGTGATGGTAAATAGAATAGCTGCAGTATATCATCATAGAGAGTCAGAGTATTGACAGCATGGATAGAGGCCATTCAGCCAAATGTCCATCCATCAGAAATCCATTCATTCTAATCCACCTTGCTAGCACATGGCCCGTATTCTTGTATACCATGGCATTTCAAGTGCTCATCTAAATAGTTCTTGATTACCTTTAGTGTCACGATTTCACAAAGAAGCAGTTTTATTGCAGCCTTAAGTTCTTTTTGTTACCAAAGGAGTGTGTGGAGGATTATGTTGCAAACCACTTTAATAAAGAAGTAGAAAATTACTATTGCTGATCAAGGCTTGTGCCACAGGCTGACAATAAAAGACTTGGGAAAATTGGTTGTTGCATGCTGAAACCTCTTTGGACACTCTGAGCTTAATTTCAATGAAAGCTTGATGAAGCGTAATTCCCCCACTCGAGAAAGTCAACACAAGTGTTATTTACTTCTTTTTAAAATACTTCTCCTTATTTCAGTGGGAAACAACTCAATGTTATTCTGCAAACTACCTGACTCCACCACCAGGAGATAGTTTACCCTTTTGTTATTATCCTCCCAGTTTATGAACGGTTCCTCAGGAGATTCCACTTCATCCCCATTCAAACTCCATAACTAGAATTCACAACCTGAGCTACTCTGCCAAGTGGCTCTGAGTGAATAGGTTAGGGGAAATGTAAGGAAAGTGTGGGCTACGTGCATGTGCCTGCATAACATATAAAGATTAATTAAATTAGAGCCTACGGACTCAAGAGCTTTTGTTGTCTTCGTCATCTCTAAAAGAGGTTGTTCCAATTGCATTATTTGTAACTTGTTCTTTCCCTTGTCTGTTTTGTACTGCTTTTTATCTCCAAACTCCAGCTTAGTGAATTCAGTGCCATAGCTTTTCTCAGATATCATCCCAAGATTACATAGCTGCCATCAATATCCTTTGTGGTGCAGTTGTGTGACAGTTCACTGGGAGACTCTAGGTTGCTATAGAAACATGTACTTTTATGTACATGGTGTAATCCAATGCTATAATAGAGATTCCAATTTACTTTCCATCACCTGGCTAATCAGGAATATCTGCTTAGTCTGCCATTGGAATGAATTAAAGCTATTTGACCACATTATGAATGCACTTTCCTAGTCCACCAAGCCTGGGCATGGGACTTGAACCTGGAGCTCAGGGGCAGAGACTGCACCACTGTGGTACAGTACCTCTGGTCATTGTCTTTGCTATATCCAGTATTACATTTAGAGTCTTGCTTTTCGTTCCTCCTTTTCCTTTCCTCCAACCTTGATTAGGAGAGGTATAACGGTACAGGACTGGCACAAACAAAGTTTATAATGGCTGTTTATCCTCAATGAATTAAAGCATATGATGTACACATTTAATCAATAGAATAGTGCAAAGATTCATGTTATCTATTCCACTGCTAGGCAGTAGCTCTGTCACATTGTGCCTTCTAGCTGACTGTTTACAGATGTGGCTCCTTGGTTTAATTGTACCTAGAAGCTGCGAACAATGAAACTGGACTGCACCGGCTGCGCTTCCCTGCAACTGTTTACCCCCAGTATTGACAGCATGGATACCCTTAGCAACAAGTCTTCCCAATTCCTGGCCATCACCTCTTTAACATCATCTCCACTCAACAGATAATGGCTGCCCCATTTGCTTAACTATTAATCAACAGGTCAGATAAGCAGAGGATAACCCAGAAGTGAATTTGATATAAAGGAACAATATTGAAACAAACAAAAAAGATCACCTACTTTGGGCAGATTATTCCAGACGATTTGAGATGTGAGTGTGAGGTCCAAAGGAGAATGGAGATAACTGAGACCGGCTTTGTCAGAATGAAGAATGCGTGAACATCAAAGAAGCTGACCCTGCACCTTAGGAAGAGAATGCTGAAGTGATCCATCTTGTCATCTGTGTTATATGGCTCAGAGACAGGTTCCTCAAACCAGGAGCCTATTGATAAGCTGGATGCATTTATGGTGTGGAGGCAGATGTTCTGCATGCCCTATACCAACAGAAAGACCAACAAGGAAGTGCTTGAAATGGCTGAGAAAATTAGTAGATATCATCACAGAAAGTGAAAGGTATAGTACCGGGGTCGCAACATTAGAGCAGACGGTAAATTACTGGATAATTATCAGAAAGAAAGAGCAACTGAACCATAGGAGAGTAAAGCAGAGGAGGAAACAAATTGCAAGATTTTTTAAGCTATTGACAAAAGAAGAGAGAGTCAAGAGAGGACATAGAATCACTGGACTGGAAAATGAGGCTGGAGAAGTAGTAATGGGGAACAAAGGAATGGTGAAGAAATTGAATAGGTACTTTACGTCATTCTTCACCGTAAAAGATACTAACAACATACCAGAACTTCAAGAGAACCAAGGAGCAAGGAGAGTGTAGTAGCCATACTAAGGAGAAGGCGATGGAGAAGTTTAAAGTCTGAAGGTGGATAAATCACTTGGGCCAGATGGACTATACCCAGAGTTCTGAAGGAGATTGTGGAGGCATTGGTGGTGACATCAAATTATGAAGGGAGTAGATAAGATGAAGGCAGGGAGGTTGTTTCCACTGGCAGGTGAAACTAGAACTAGAGGGCATAGCCTCAAAATGAGGGGAAGCAGATTTAGGACCGAGTTGAAAAGCCTGGTTTTATGCTGTAAATTCCGTATAGAACAGAAGCCCAGCTTGATAGTGTAACCTTATTTCTTCTCACAGCAGCAGAAGTTTTAAACTTTGAGCATGAGGTTACAATCCTTGTACAAGAGTAATTCAGGGTGAAGAAAGTTAACCTCACCCTCACAATGACTGCTTCAGATTCTTAATCTTTTCACTGCATTGTCTAAAACTGATAACAGCTAGGGGGCATAGCCTTAAAATAAGAGGGAGCAGATTTAGGACTGAGTTGAGGAGGAGATTCTTTACCCAAAGGGTTGTGAATCTGTGGAATTGCCTGCCCAGCAAAGCAGATGAAGCTACCTCATTGAATGTTTTAAAGGCAAAAGTAGATTTTTGAACAGTAAACAAAGTAAAGGTTATGGTGAGTGGGCAGGTAAGTGGAGTTGGGGGCCATGAAAAGATCAGCCATGAGCAGGTTCGAGGGGTCAGATGGCCTACCCCCGTTCCAATCTCTTATGTGAGCTTTCAGGAATCACAGAGTCAGGGAGTGTCCCAGAGGGCTGGAAAATGACAGATGTAACACTGACAAGGGAGGGACGCAGAAGGCAGGAAAGCATAAGTCTTACCTCAGTCATTGGTAAGATTTTAGAGTCTATTATTTAGAGTGAGATTGCGGAGTACTTGAAAGTGCGATGGTAAAATAGGGCTGAGTCAATACAGCTTCATCAAGGAGAGGTCATGCCTGAAAAGCCTGAAAATGCTTTGAGCGGATAATGAGCACATAGACAAAAGAGACACATGATCTATTTGAATTCGAGAAGGCCTTTGACAAGTTGTCGATTCAGAGGCTGCTAAATAAGACAAGAGCACCCAGTGTTAGGGGCAAGGTGCTGATAGTGATAGAAGATTGGCTGAACCTGGAAAAAGACAGAAAGTATGGATAAAGGGGTCTTTTTCAGGATGTCAACTGGTGATTAGTGGAGTTTCGCAGGAGTCAGACCCCAACTATTCATATTATATATCGACCACATGGACAAAGAACTGAGGGCATTGTTGCGAAGTTTATAGATGACACAAAGTTAGGTGGAGGGACAGGTAGTGTTGAGGAAGTGGGGAGGCTGCAGAAGGACTTGGACAGTCTAGGGAAGTGGACAAAGAAGTGGCAGATAGAATACAATGTGGGCAAGTGTGACATTGTGCACTTTGGTAGGAAGTATAGAGGCATAGACTATGTTCTGAATGCGGAAGCGCATCAGAAATCTGAAGCCCAAAGGGACTTGGGAGTCCTAGTTCAGGATTCTCTTAAGGTTAACATGCAAGTTCAATTAGAGTTAGGAAAGCAAATGAAATGTTAGCATTCATTTTGAGAGGACAAGCGGAAGAAATATACTGCTGAGACTGTATAATGTTCTGGCCAGACCACATTTCTAGTATGGGAGCAGTTTTTGGCCCTGCAGCAAAGGAAGGATGTGCTGGGATTGGGGGATTCCGGAGAAGCTTCACAAAAATGATCTCAGGGATGAAGTTCTTGTCATATGAGGTGCCTTCGAGGATTCTGCGTCTGTACTTGATGGAGTTTCAAAGGATAAAGGGGGATCTGATGGAAATTTACAGGATACTGAGGGGCCTGAATAAAGTGGGTGTGGAGAAGATATTTCCACCAATAGGAGAGGCCAGGACCTGAGGGCACAGCCTTAGTGAAGGGTCAATGCTTAATAATTGAGATAAGGGTAAATTTTGTCAGCCCAACTGGTTAATTTGCAGAGCTCATTGCTGCAGAGGTCTGTGGATGCCAAATCATTGAGTGTATTTAGGACAGAGAAAGGTAGGTTCTCGATTAGTAAGGGTGATCAAGGGTTACAGGGGAAAGGCAGGAGAATGAGGTTTAGAAACACATTAACCATGATCGAATGGAAAAGCAGACCCAATAGGCTGAATGGTCTAATTTTGCTTCTTTATCTTATGGTCGCTATGGTCTTATGGATGATGGATACAATGGAATGGATACAGTTGATCAATTGGAAAGTGTGAGGGCAAGAGGACAGAAGTATACATCTATGGTAGTAACCATTCCAGCAGCTGACTCCAACTTCATCTGTTACTTCCTGTCCATTATATTAAAGTAACATGAGATGCTTTATCACATCCCAGAGGGAGATGTGATCTTTCTGTTATACCACCTTCTGCCCCTTTGTTGTATTGGTCACTCGAATATTAACACCACACCACAGAACATGAGGCGTCTTTCACACTGGAGAAGTACACCCAACCTGGCTGCTGATTTCTGCTTTTCCATTGTCCTGGATATCTCAAATACTAATATACCTTTATACGAGATAACAAAGTGTGAAGCTAGATGAACACAGCAGGCCAAGCAGCAACTCAGGAGCACAAAAGCTGACGTTTCAGGCCTAGACCCTTCATCAGAGAGCTCTCTGATGAAGGGTCTAGGCCCGAAACGTCAGCTTTTGTGCTCCTGAGATGCTGCTTGGCCTGCTGTGTTCATCCAGCTTCTCACTTTGTTATCTCGGATTCTCCAGCATCTGCAGTTCCCATTGTCACTGATACCCTTTATACGATCTGTGACTTCATATAGGATTTACTTCTGCAGGTTTAAACTCTCAATGGTGGATGATTAATATGGCCAAGCTGGAGATTGTCATTTCACTCCCACAACCAGTATTCTGACATCCTGCTAAAATCATTGAATCCCTGATGCACAATGATTGTGCAGACACCCAGATACATTGATACACACCAGATACTTTGGCTCAGTGTTAGCCTACAATGTTGAAACTCTGGTAACAATTCAAACCTGATGAGCACATGTTTCCGATCTGCAGAACCTGACGACATTACAGCGGTAGTGAACAACAAGCGGCACAGAGAACAGGCGAACCTGCGGCCTTTGAGTCCACAAGGTTCAATTGTTCACAGATCTAATAAATTGATCCGTCAGAGAGTTTGACTCCCATTCATTCTCTCCTACTTGTCGTTACTAATGTTCATGTTTTACTTCAAGAGGATGGCCTAAAAACATTATTGGATCATTTATTTAATTGGAAATTTGCTGTCATGCATCCTACATTTCAAAAGTACCTCCACCTCAAATTAATGTCACTGACCTGTGAAGCATTTTGAGATGTTCTGAGAATCAAGGGGAGGCCAGGGGCTAGTGGTATTATCGCTGGATAGTTAATCCTGAGACCCAGGTAATGTCCTGGGGACCTGGGTTCGAATCCTGCCACAGCAGCTAGTGGAACATGAATTCAATAAATATCTGGAATTAATAGTCTAATGCTAACCGTGACCCCATTGCTGGTTGTCATGTGGGAAAAACCTGACTGTTTCACTAATGTCCTTTAGGGAAGGAAACTGCCATCCTTACCTGGTCTGGCCTACATGTGACTCCAGACCCACAACAGAAGACAGCGAGTGGTAGTAGAAGGAAAATATTCTGCCTGGAAGTCAGTGGTGAGTGGGGTTCCACAGGGCTCTGTCCTTGGGCCTCTACTGTTTGTAATTTTTATTAATGACTTGGACGAGGGGATTGAAGGATGGGTCAGCAAGTTTGCAGACGACACAAAGGTCGGAGGTGTCGTTGACAGTGTAGAGGGCTGTTGTAGGCTGCAGCGGGACATTGACAGGATGCAGAGATGGGCTGAGAGGTGGTAGATGGAGTTCAACCTGGATAAATGCGAGGTGATGCATTTTGGAAGGTCGAATTTGAAAGCTGAGTACAGGATTAAGGATAGGATTCTTGGCAGCGTGGAGGAACAGAGGGATCTTGGTGTGCAGATACATAGATCCCTTAAAATGGCCACCCAAGTGGACAGGGTTGTTGAGAAAGCATATGGTGTTTTGGCTTTCATTAACAGGGGGATTGAGTTTAAGAGTCATGAGATCTTGTTGCAGCTCTATAAAACTTTGGTTAGACCGCACTTGGAATACTGCATCCAGTTCTGGGCGCCCTATTATAGGAAAGATGTGGATGCTTTGGAGAGGGTTCAGAGGAGGTTTACCAGGATGCTGCCTGGACTGGAGGGCTTATCTTATGAAGAGAGGTTGACTGAGCTCGGTCTCTTTTCATTGGAGAAAAGGAGGAGGAGAGGGGACCTAATTGAGGTATACAAGATAATGAGAGGCATAGATAGAGTTGATAGCCAGAGACTATTTCCCAGGGCAGAAATGGCTAGCACGAGGGGTCATAGTTTTAAGCTGTTTGGAGGAAAGTATAGAGGGGATGTCAGAGGCAGGTTCTTTACGCAGAGAGTTGTGGGAGCATGGAATGCGTTGCCAGCAGCAGTTGTGGAAGCAAGGTCATTGGGGTCATTTAAGAGACTGCTTGACATGTATATGGTCACAGAAATTTGAGGGTGCATACATGAGGATCAATGGTCGGCACAACATTGTGGGCTGAAGGGCCTGTTCTGTGCTGTACTGTTCTATGTTCTATGTTCTAATGTGGTTGACTCATAACTGCCCTGTGGGCAATTAGGGATGGGCAATAAATGCTGCCTGGCCAGCGGCACCCTCATCCCTCAAATGAGTAAAGGGGAAAACAAAAGGTTGTGAGCTACATAAATATAAGTCTTTCTTCCGATCTTATTCAGAAAAGATGCAGCTTTAAAGATTTCAAATTTAAACATGGCCTAGTTTCATTTGAACGAAAATGATATGACAAGGTGTCGAGCTGGATGAACACAGCAGGCCAAGCAGCATCAGAGGAGCAGGAAAGCTGTTGTTTCAGGTCTAGACCCTTGTTTAGAAATGGAGGAGGGGAAGGGGATTCTGAAATAAATAGGAAGAGAGGGGGAGATAGATAGAAGATGGATAAAGGGGAAAACAGGTGGAGAGGAGACAGACAGGTCAAACAGTTCCTACTATCTGATTGAGAATGAGATGCCTGTAACAAGGCCCTATTCCTTCTCAAATAGTTAACTAACTATCTAAAGACTGAAGTATTTATGTAGGCAAGTGTGGAGTGGTTAAGCAGTTAGGGGCAATGATTTGACACATGGCTCAGGAAGTTTGATTTGCTGATTAGCACAGAGAGGTAGGGTGACAGGGGACAACCATAAATATTTGGAGTCACAGGGCAGAAAACTCCTATGATGAAGAGAAACAGAGTGTTGGGACTTAACAAACGTTCATTGAATTTGCAGGTCAAAACAAGAAGGTCAACGAGAAAATTGCCACCAATATATTTCTTTATAGCAACAAGAGCCAGGTATGGCTGTGAACCCGAAGCATGGGGTATATTCAAGGCAATCATGTACAGCCAACATGGTACTGACAAATGGAAATCATGTGTAACTAACATATTGGAGTTCTTTGAAGAAGTAACTTATGCTGTAGATGAAAGGGAGCCAGTGGATGTATTTCCAGAAGAATATTTGATGAAGTACAACTTCAAAGGTTATTGTATAAAAGAAAAGCCCCTGCCAAAGTGGGTAACAGATTGGCATGGTTAGAAGATTGACTGGCTAGCAGGAAGCAGAAATTAGAAGTAAATGAGTCTTTTTCAGGCCGGCAGGATTTCAAGTGGCATGCCGCAGGGATCAGTGCTGGGGCCTCAACTCTTTCCAACATATACATATGTTTTAGATGAAGTGATCAAAGGTATCATAGCTAAATTTGCAGATGCCACAAAGATAGATGGGAAAATGAATGTGAAGAAGAGATAAGGAGCCTACAAAGAGATAAAGATAGGATCTGGCAAATGGAGTACAGTATTGGGAACTGTGAAATTGTCCATTTTGGTAGAAAGAATAAAGAAGAAGCATATTATCTAAATACGCAAAGCACTGAAATCCAGAGAGATCTGGTCTCCTAGTGCATAAATCACAGAAGGTTAGTATGCAATTGCAGCAACTAATCAGGAAAGCTATGTTTTGTGGGAGGACAACTGATTGTGAGGAAGGAGGTTATACTTCAATTATACAAGGCAATTGGCGATGCTGCGTCTGGACTACTGTGTATTCCTCTGGTCACCATATTCAACTGGGGGATGTTGTCAATTAACACAGTTCAGAGCTTTAACACCAATACATAAAAAAATGGGAACAGAAGCCCTTTGTGCCTGTTCCACCATCCAATATCATCATTGCTGGTCATCCAATTCAGTCCCCTATTCCCACTTCCTCCCAATTCCCCTTGATTCCTTTAGCTCTAAGAACTATATTTAACGCCTTCTTGAAAATATTCAATGTTTTGGTCTCAACCTTTTTCTGCAGCAGTGAACTCTCTAGGCTAGACTAGACTAATACCTTGAATGAGCAGATTGTGTCTTATAAGGAAAGGCTAGACAGGCTGGGCCTATATCCTCTGGAACTCAGAGAGTCAGAGGTGACTTAATTGAAACATGTCAGATCCTGAGAGGACTTGACTGGGTGGATGTTGAAAGGATGTTTCCTCTTGTGGCGGGATCTAGAACTACAGGTGACCGTTGCAAAAAAAGGGGTCATCTATTTAAGACAGAGATGCAGAAACATTTTTCTTCCCTCTCAGAAGGTTTGAGAATATTTGGAATTCCCTTCTTCAAAAGCCAATGGATACGGAATCTTTCAAAATTTTTAAGGTGGAAGTAGATAGTCTTTCAGCCCCTTGCTTATCAAGAATCTATCAGGCGTACGCGGGAGTATAGAGTTGAGATTAGAATCAGATCAGTCATGAGCTTATTGAATGGCAGAAAAGGCTTGTAGCCTTGTCTTGTTCTACATTCCATGGATTAAAATGTTAAACCTGTCAAACTTCAACAACAATGAGAATTTATTGTTTGTCAGTTTGCAAAATGATCCAATCTCATAAGGTCATGGAAGAATATAAGAAAACTATCACCCTAAATCTTTAAAGTTTATTTTTCCAGAGAATACAGTGTCCTTCACCGTCCTGTATTAAAGTGTCCTTTGGCTGGTGCAGAACACTGCAACATTATTAAAGCACTGAGGACAATATAAGTATTTCTGAAAGGTAACTGCTTGCTTAATGCAACCTATCACTGTACAACTGAAAATATAGACAGAGGTTACTATACAAGTTTAGATTTTAGGTGAATACTGTAAAGTTTCGTGGAGCACAGAAAACATGTCTCCAGGGCCACGTTGAATTGTAAAAATTCAAACCCTCATAGGTTACAAAGCAATAAGATGGAAGCACCTGTTTCCCAGAGCATTCTTTTTACATGTCGCTGGCATTAAAAAAAAGAGAATTTTAATAAATGCTCTTTTAAAAAAAAAATCCTCAATGTGAAGAAGAAATATGGACCTTCCATTTAATAATTATGTTCCAATACCATTTTGCCTCAGATATTTATGTCAGATATCGTTGTTCAAGTTGACCTATTGTGCTATTAGTAAATGTTAATACCAGCAGGGAAGAAAATGCAATTTTTTTTCGTTTTGAAAGGATTTCTAAAGGGTTTGGGTGATT
The DNA here is from genome assembly GCF_030684315.1 of Stegostoma tigrinum. Lineage (NCBI taxonomy): Eukaryota > Metazoa > Chordata > Chondrichthyes > Orectolobiformes > Stegostomatidae > Stegostoma > Stegostoma tigrinum. Next base: position 29,736,620 of record NC_081382.1, read on the forward strand.
TTCTTTTGCCTGCTCATTAATATTGTTGATGTTAGTGGTGGGGAAATAGAACACTTTCCAATATCAGATGCACAAATGTTAGCATTAAGCACTCCCAAAGCAGAGGACATGATTTTATTTCACTTACTTTGTGAATTGCTATAATCCATTCATCTACATTATCCTGCGCACAATATCTGTGCCTGACATTAACTAAGCCTGGAGTTTAGGACACAAAAAGGGCAGTTCTGAGAATTCAAGATGAAAGTCAATAAATACAGAGGGATTGATTCACTTTGATTGTGTTCCATATGGGAAAACATATAAAAAGGTCAAAGTCTGGTAAAACTAAATTATAAAAGCAATTTACTCTCGAAGCTTAATTCACATGGACAATTGTTTACTTCAATATTTTAACTGTTGCTTGCTCCTCAGATAGGCTTTATACAATTCAGGATTAAAGAAGTCACTTAATGATCTTTTATTCAGCTGTTTAGAGCTGGAAAGTATTCTACTTTGCTGTAAAATAAAAACTAAATAATCAAATTAAGTTTGGGAGGACAAAAGTTCTCTTTTTTTTAAACCATCCCAGCAGCTTTACAGAGACCCAAGCTACAAATGTGAGGTGTTCAAGATGGTGCAACAATAAGGGTACTCCCGGCTTGTGTGCAGAAATCTTTGAAGATGGTAAGGCAGGATGGAGAAAAAAGCATTGTTTACTTTTTAAATATGTGAATAGAGTCCCGAAGCAAGCAAGTTGCTAAATTGTGTTCAAATCTGGGCACCACACTTTAGGAAGGAAGTCAAGGTGTTGGAAGTGGAACCAGGATGAGTGATATCAGTTACACAGAGAAATTGAGATAGATGCGATTTAACAGCAGCAATCAGACTGACAGAGGTTCCTTAGAGTGACTGCTTCACGTGACAGACGACTACTATCCAGGAAACTCTCCAACAGTAAACATAAAGAAAATAAGAACTGCAGATGCTGCAAATTTGGAACAAAAACAGAAATTGCTGGAGAAACTCAACAGGCCTGGTGACATCTCAGTATGCCTACAGTGTGGAAACAGGCCATTTGGCCCAACAAGTCCACACCGACCCCAGAGCATCCCACTCAGACTCAGTCATCTATAACCCACATAATCTACACATCCCTGAACACTACGGGCAATTCAGCATGGTCAATCCACCGAGCATGCACATCTTTGGTCTGTGAGAAGGAACCAGAGTACCCAGAGGAAACCCACGCAGAAACGGGGAGAATGTGCAAACTCCACACAGACAGACAGTTGCCCAAAGGTGGAATCGAGCCCAGGTCCCTGGTGCTGTGAGAGGGGAGAGAAAGTAGAGTTAAGGTTTTGGGTCCAATGACCCTTCTTCAGAACTTTACCAGTAATTGGTGATAGAGTCAGAAGCCAAGTCTTCTGTTCACATGCTCAGTTTTTCTAAGCTGAAATCAAAAGGAACATGGAACGTCAGCTTTTGTGCTCCTGAGATGCTGCTTGGCCTGCTGTGTTCATCCAGCTTCACACTTTGTTATCTTGGATAAATTGTTGATCAGGAGGCCTATCATTGGTTGTTTCAAACACCCAGCACCAGCTGAACAGGCTGAATGCCCCTGCTCTGCAGTGTAACATTCAATCATTCAACCAGCATTTCCTGGTTTCAGTTCAGATTTCTGTATGATCTGTGCGTTATTGTCATTAATTGATCTCCCTCTGAATGCATCATCACTGAGTTATGTGATGTATTAGTGTCACATCATTACAACATGAACAAACAAGGGAGTAACTGGGTGAGTTATGTTATGTGCCAGATATGTCCCTTGGTAATATTTAAACACAATGGATTAATTTGCTCCCCTGTCTGCAAAATTGGCATTGCCTCAAAAGAGAAGTACAACAGCTTTGGAGAATGGTTTTAGAAAGCTTTGAAACACAGGCTATATATGTTGAAAATGCAGCTGCTTATTAATGTATAGTTGTGTGCCCGGGGTGGGGAGTGACACTGGTAGTTGGGTGTCAGTGGTTGGGGGGGGGGGGGGGGGGGTGTGGGGTGGAATTGAAAGTAAGAGCCATGGGGACTGTGTGTTCTTTATTAGATGGTGAGCCAGGACTTGCGAAGATAAATGTTTTTGTTATTTATAAAAGTCAACCTGACTTTTGTGAAAAGAAATTTAACCAGAAAAAAGTCTCAGTTGAGATAACAGAAATCTGATGACATCAATAAACTATCAATCAGCCTCCCCAGAGTAAGATACTAACTGGGGAGAAAAAAAAAGGATTTCATTCCCATAAGGTACTCATTTGTCATTTTAATTTGTCTCCATCCTATTGTGTCAGCTCAACTTGGTAGTAATTGTTTATGTTCAGTGGAGCTGCTCAGCAACTGTCTCCAGAGTTATAAATAGAGCATAAATAAGCAAAGTGTGTCATACACTGGAAGTATTGTATATAATTTTCCTTTTAGAGAGGGATTTTTTTCAATATATTTTGTATCTGAGGATAGGGGAGGTTAAAAGTGAAAATGTTTTGCGCAAAAGGTATAATAAACAGCATACGTTTTATTTTTCTGTTCAGGAAGCAATACTAACATGTTATAAATGGTCCTCCCACACAATTCCTACATGCTGAGTTCCTTAATTATGAGTGGAAGCAACGAAGCTACTCCAAAGATAAAGAGTGGCAAAAATAATTGACAGCAATTTTTAAAATATTCCATGTAAAAACCTTCTTGTATATCCTTAGGATCAGACTTCAGGATAATAGTGGCATGGGACAGGATTAGATCAGCTGTCTGCTCTAGTGCTTAGAATTAAAAGGGGGATAAAGACAGATAAAATGCAATTTTCCAAAGCTGTCATCACACATCTACGTCATCGTCGCATCTAATGTAAACACTGTCTCCCGAAGAGCCGAGCCATCTGCTCAATGTCTCCCAGACAAACGATTGACCAGATTTCTTTTCAAGCAGCCAACATTGACTGATGAAGTCATTCTGTACAGACTATGTCAAAAATAAGGAAAGACTTTTTCCTCTATCTAGTGGAACCAGTAAGATCATCTGGATTCCATTCTGAGATTCTGGCAAGTTACCATGGTAGGGACAACACGAAAATACAATGAATTGTAGCTAAGACTCATTTTGCACGTTAATAATTATGTAATAAAAACACAAAGAATGAAAGGGTGTTTAGGCTTCAAACAGTTTTACTTGACCTGCACTTTGAGACTAGATTTTGTTTTTGACTGTGAAGTTTAGTCGGAAGTCAAAGGATTGGGAAGCCTTCTTCCTTTATTAGAAATGAAACCAGTCTGACTCCACATCGACACGCATCCAGATTCTAAACAAGGCCTCACACCTAAAATGCATTGTCTGACCTGGGATGTCACCTCTGGTATACTGAGGGAACTGATTAAACCTTTAGAGATAATGGGAACTGCAGATGCTGGAGATTCCAAGATAATAAAATGTGAGGCAGGGTTCCCCGCAGCCTAATGGTATCAATGTGGACTTCACCAGTTTCAAAATCTCCCCTTCCCCTACTGCATCCCTCAACCAGCCCAGTTCGTCCCCTCCCCCCACTGCACCACACAACCAGCCCAGCTCTTCCCCCCCACCCACTGCATCCCAAAACCAGTCCAACCTGTCTCTGCCTCCCTAACCGGTTCTTCCTCTCACCCATCCCTTCCTCCCACCCCAAGCCGCACCCCCCGCTACCTACTAACCTCATCCCACCTCCTTGACCTGTCCGTCTTCCCTGGACTGACCTATCCCCTCCCTACCTCCCCACCTACACTCTCTCCACCTATCTTCTTTACTCTCCATCTTCGGTCCGCCTCCCCCTCTCTCCCTATTTATTCCAGTTCCCTCCCCCCATCCCCCTCTCTGATGAAGGGTAAGGCCCGAAACGTCAGCTTTTGTGCTCCTGAGATGCTGCTTGGCCTGCTGTGTTCATCCAGCCTCACATTTTATTATCTTGATTAAACCTTTAGTTGTCTTGGGGCTGTGACTTGAAAGAAATTCAGGAGTTTGCATATTAACCCTTTCTAGCTGATTAGAGATCTAACAGACATCTTAGGCTTGTTCAACATCATGCCATTTCTATGACCCTTTGATTTTTTGCTTATAAATTCTGTGTCTGATGCCATCTCTCTCTGTGACACCTGAAGGAGGAGCGAGACTCTGAAAGCTTGTGTCTTCAAATAAACCTGTTAGACTATAACCTGGTATCATGAGATTTTTGACATTTTAAAAGCCAGCAGAGAATTTAAATGAGAAAAGCAATAAGGGGGTGAAGGTGAAATATGAGAGTAAGTTAGCTGGTAATATAAAAGGAGACTGTAGGAGGTTTTTTTATATATCAAAAAGGTAACAAAGAGGCAAAAGACGACATTGGATCACTGGAAAATGAGGCTGGAGAAGTAGTAATGAGGAACAAAGAAATGACAGTGGAACTGAATATTTACTTTGTATTGGTTTTCGGGGTGAAGCAACCAGCAGCACACCAAAGCCTCTAGAGAGCCCAGGGCAGAGGTGAGTGGCCGTCACTGAAGAGAAGGTGCCGGGGAATCTGAAAGATCTGAAGATGGATAAATCACATGGACCAGATGGATTACTCACCATAGTTCTGAAGGAGAAGCCGATAGGATTGTAAACACATTGGTGGTGAGCTTTCAGGAAACACTTGAATCAGAGAGGGTCCTGACGGACTGGAAAATAGTTAATGTAACACCCCTGTTTAAGAATGGAGGGGGTCAGAAGGCAGGAAACTTGAGGCTGTTTAGCCTGACCTCAATTGTTGGTAAGGTTGTAGAGTTCATTAGTAAGGATGAAATTGCAGAGTACTTGGAAATGAATGGTAAAATAGGGCAGAGTCAGCACAGCTTTGTCAAGGGGAGGTCATACCTGACAATTTTTTTTTCTGTACAGGCCCTTCGGCCCACGATGTTATGCCGTGGAATAATCCTAATCCAAAAATAAAATAACCTAACCTGCATTCCCCTCAATTCACTGCTGTCCATGTGCATGTCCAGCAGTCACTTAAATGTCACTAATGACTCTGCTTCCTCGACTACCACTGGTAAACTATTCCATGTGCTCACAGCTCTCTGGGTGAAGAACCTCCCTCTGACGTCTCCTCTATACCTGCCTCCTAACACCTTAAAACTATGACCCCTCGTGGCAGTCAATCCTGCCGTGGGGAAAAGTCTTTGGGTCTCGACTCTATCCATGCCTCTCATTACCTTGTACACCTCGATCAGGTCACCTCTCTTCCTCCTTCTCTCCAGAGGGAAAAGTCCGAGCTTAGTCAACCTCTCCCCGTAAGACAAGCCCTCCAGTCCAGGCAGCATCCTGGTAAACCTCCTTTGCACCCTCTCCAAAGCATCCACATCTTTCCTATAATAGGGCGATCAGAACTGGACATAACATTCCAAGTGTGGTCTCACCAGGGTTTTGTAGAGCTGCAGCATAACCTCGCAGCTCTTAAACTCGATCCCCCGTTAATGAAAGTCAAAACACCATATGCTTTCTTAACAACTTTATCCACCTGGGTGGCAACTTTGAGGGAGCTATGCACTTGAACACCAAGATCCCGCTGTTCCTCCACACTGCCGAGAATCCTGCCTTTAATCCTTTATTCAGCATTTAAGTTCGACCTTCCAAAATGCATCACTTCGCATTTATCCAGGTTGAACTCCATCTGCCATTTCTTAGCCCAGCTCTGCATTCTGCCAATGTCTTGCTGAAGCCTGCAGTCGCCCTCGATACTATCAGCGGCACCTCCAACCTTTGTGTCATCAGCAAACATACTAACCCACCCCTCAACCTCCTCATCCAAGTCATTTATAAAAACTACAAAGAGCAGAGGCCCAAGAACAGAGCCCTGCGGAACACCACTCAGCACTGACCTCCAGGCAGAATACTTACCATCTACAACCACTCTTTGCCTCCTGTCAGACAACCAATTCTGTATCCAGACAGCCAAATCACCCTGTATCCCATACCTCCTGACTTTATGAATGAGCCTGCCATGGGGAACCTTATCAAATGCCTTGTGGAAGTCCATGTACACCACATCCACTGCTCAACCCTCATGACTTCCTCAAAGAACTCAATAAGATTTGTAAGGCATGACCTGCCCCTCTCAAAGCCATGCTGACTCTCTTTAATCACGCTATGCTTTTCCAAATAGTCATAAATCCTATCCCTCAGAATTCTTTCCAAAACCTTGCTGACCACAGACGTAAGACTGACTGGTCTGTAATTTCCAGGGATTTCCTTATTCCCTTTCTTGAAAAGAGGAACAACATTTGCCTCCCTTCAATCTTCCGGTACAATTCCCGTGGAGAGTGAGGAAGCAAAGATCTTTGCCAGCGGCTTAGCAACCTCCTTTCTCGCTTCCCGGAGCAACCTAGGATAAATCTGGTCTGGCCCTGGGGACTTATCAATCTTAATGTTTGCCAAAATTTCTAGCACATCAGCTTCCTCAATCTTGATCTGTTCAAGCCTGTTTTCCTGCTCCTCAAAGTTCTCATTCACAACAAGGTCCCTTTCTTTAGTGAAAACCGAAGCAAAAAACTCATTTAGGGCTTCCCCTATCTGCTCAGACTCCACGCACAAGTTCCCTACACTATTCCTGATCGGCCCTACCTTCTCCCTGATCATTCTCTTATTGCTCACGTATGAGTAAAATGCCTTTGGGTTCTCCCTAATCCTTTCTGCCAAGCCTTTTTCGTGCCCACTCCTGGCCCTCCTCAGTCCACTTTTGAGCTTCTTTCGAGCAAGCCTGTAATCCTCTAAAGCTGTGCTTCCTCCACCTTACGTACACCGCCTTTTTCTTTTTGACAAGAAGCACCTCTGTACCCGTCATCCAAGGCTCCTTAATCTTACCCCTTCTTGCCTGTCTCAGAGGAACAAATTTATACGTCACTCACAACAACTGCTCCTTAAACAGCCTCCACGTGTCCGCTGTGGAACAATTGCTCCCAATCTGTACTTCCCAACTCCTGTCTGATAGCGTCATAGTTTCCTTTACCCCAGTTAAATAGCTTCCCCTGGTAACTGCTCCTTTCCCTTTCCATGGCTATGGTAAATGTGAGGCTGTTGTAGTCACTGTCGCCAAAGTGTTCTCCCACCACGAGATCTGACACCTGTCCTGGCTCATTGCCGAGCACCAGATCCAAAATGGCCTCCCCCCTTGTCAGCCTGTCCACATACTAACTAAGGAAACGGCTCCATCCAAACCATCTGCACTAAGGAGGTTCCAATCTATGTTGGGAAAGTTGAAGTCACCCATAACAACAACCCTGCTATGTTTGCACTTTTCAACAATCTGCCACCCAATGAGTTCTTCGATCTCCCTACTGCTATTTGGGGGTCTGCAGAAAACCCCCAGTGGGGTGACTGCTCCCTTGTCTGTTCAAATTCTTTGAGAAGGTAATAAATAAGTTAGATAAAGGAGAGCCAGTGGGCGTAATCTATTTGGATTTGGAGAAGGCTTTTGACAAGGTGCTGCACAGGAAATTGCTAAATAAGACAAGAATCAATGGTGTTATAGGTAAGGTATCGGCATGGATAGAGGATTGGTTGAATAGCTGAGGGCAGAGAGTGGGGATAAAGGTGTCCCTTTCAGGATATCTACTGCAGTTCCGTAGAGGTCCATGTTGAAACCTCAACTATTTATATAATATCTTAACCATCTGGATGAAAGAATTGAAGGCATTGTTGCAGATGACTCAGATAGGTGGAGGGACAGGTAGTGATGAGGAACTGGGGAGGTTTCAGAAGGACTTGGACAGAAAGGAGAATGTGCGAGGAAGTGGTAGATGGAATGAAATGTGGGAAAGTGTGAGGTTATGCACTTTGGTAAGAAGATTAGAGGCACAGACTATTTTCGAAATGGAAAATTACTTAGAAACCTGAGGCACAAAGTCTTGGGAGTCCTTGTTCAGTATTCTCTTAAGATTAACACACAGGTTCAGTTGGCATTTAAGAAGGCAAATGCAATACTATAGAGACATCCTAGGTACGAAGTGGATTTGTAAGGATCAGTTATTGCAGGGCTATCACTTAAACAGAATTGTAATACCATTGTAAAAAACACAATGAGGTTCAGTGAGAACTCTAGACACTCAATGGATATAGGATACAGTTATATTAGAAACCATTGAAATGATACAGCTCAGAAGGGGCCATTCAGCCTATCCTGTCCATGCTGATACCTGTTCTAATTCCATCTTCCTGCACACGATCCCCTGCCCTGCAGATTACAGCAGTTAAAACCATCTAGAATCTCTGCTTTACCATGAACTTGGGCAGTGAATTCCAGACACCCACTATCCTCTGTGCTTTCATTAAAAAAAAGCTTTTCCTCACCTGCCCTCTAATCCCTCTGCCACTAGCTCAAATCCATGAACTGTGGTTTTTGAGCTCTCTGCCAATGGAAACAGATTCCTCCTGTTTGCTCTATTTTACACCTCACAGTTTTGTACACTCAATCATGCCACCCCTCAGTCTTCTCAGCCCCAAGAAAAACAACCCCAATTACTCCTTGTAGCTACAATTCTCCAGCAATAGTAATGTTCTAGCAAATCTTTTTTAATAAATTCACTCACAGGATGAAGATATCTTTGGCTAGACCAACATTTATTACCCATCCCAAAAGATAGTTAAGAGTTAACCAAATTGTTATGGGTCACATGTAGTCCAAACCAGGTAAGGATGGCAGATTTCCACCCCTAAAGGACATTAGTGAACCAGATAGTTTTTTTGGACAAGTGACATGGTCATCATTAGACTCCTGATGCTACATATTTATTGAATTCAAATTCCACCATCTACCACAGTGGGATTTGAACTCAGGCCCTGGAACAATGCATGTGTCTCTAGGTTAACCACCCAGCTGGATAATCCCACTAGGCTATTGCCTCCCTCAACACTTACTCCCAAAAGATTGTACAAGGCTACAAAATGCCTACTTGGGTAGGTTTCTTGCAAGTTCATTTCTAAAAATTAATTAATAAAATTAATTCATTCATAGGATGTGGGTGCCTCTGGCTGGGTCAATATTAATGCCCATTCTTGGATGGCCTTGAGAAGGTAATTTTGAGCTGCTTTCTTAAACCACTGCAGTCCATTTGTGATAGGTACACGCAATGCACTAGGAGAGGGAGTTCCAAGATTTTGGCCCAGTGATAGTGATGGAATGGCAATAGATTTCCAAGTAAGGATGTTTTTTGGCTGGGGGGGGGCGCATATTTGAGAGTTTTATGGGGATACAACACTTGCAGAAACGCAGCTTGATAGGTTTCCTGAATAGTAATTACATTAGTACGTGAGTAAATTCAGTACCAATGATGGAAAATGAATCTCTGTAACTATAATGAAATAACATCATGGATACCATTAGGAATTAGTTGTGTGGTTTCCAATAATGCCCATAACTGTGGGAATAATTTCCACAGTATAATGATGCCCCATTATCTGTTATATTGTACATTTCCATGTGGTGTAAGAACAAAGCCATCTGCAGGAGGAAAAGGAAGAGTTTGGAGCAGAGTAGTTGAAAAGTGAGATGCCTCTGACACCAGTTATGAATTTTAGAGGAAACTGGCTCCAGTCTGGAAAAAGGTTTCCTTCTTATTATCATAGAAACTTAAAGGACATTCAGCCCATAGATCCTGTGCTGATTTGTTGATAAATTAGGCAGAAAGAATTTGGAAATGGAGTTAGATATTACAAAACAAAATATCACTGCCATCGAAGAAAAGAATATATCATTAAGTGGTAATACAGAATCTGAAAAATGTCACGTCTTGTTGAAGATTTTCATCTTGCGGTGATCCGGACAATTAACGAGAAATACCAACATAAGGGGAAAACATTTATACTGAGAGGAGAGTGTTGTTTGGTTGTAAGTGGACTCTGATTGGTAGAGGTGTTTCCATAGACACTGTGCCTGTGTGGGACATTTGTGTGTACTGGAATACAGTAATACGCAGGACCCTGTGCTCTGGAGAGAGAATGTACACACATTGTTCAACCCAACAAAGTAGATGACAGCCATCTGTGGTTATTTCTTAGGGTAACGCCTTGTCCAATTAGAAATAACATGCCCAGTTTAAAAAGTAAACAAATCAGTTAACTATCAGTAACGGTGCATTCTCTTTGGCAACACTTCGATAAAAGTGTGGTTCCTCTTTACATTGCTATTCTTATGAATTATCCTGATGAGTATAAAATGAAAAGCTTCAACAAAATGTGTTGTTTTCCAGAGATACTTCAGCAATAGTAAGTAGGATTCAGTCTAATAACTGAACATCATTAGCGGTTTTTGATGTGTGATCATTAATATTGCAGTATAATAGACAATGAACACTGCAGAAAGCAGACACAGCTAAAACACAAGCAGCTCGATTGTAACTCAACACCTGAGGAAAAACCTGAGTTTTAATATTTCCAAGAAATAGAACTGCTCACCCCTAGGAGGAATGTGACTAACAAGACTGAACATGAGCCTAAACAGAGAGCCAATAATGACATTCAGGGAGATTAGATTGCAAGAGGAAATGTGAGATTCAAAAAGATGATGGTCCTGAATTTGCAGTTGCCACAGTGCAGCCTGGAATTAGTCACAAACAGATGGTTCTTTTCTCAGGAAAAAGTTCCTGCTGCCATGGCTTTGCTAAAACCCAGCCTGAAGTATGAAACATTTCCCACTAAAATATTCCAAGCTTGTGTCCAGCCTATCAATGAATTATCTAAGTCCAGTTTAATTGGTAACACTGTCTAATGCTTAGAAGCCCAACAATCATTTTGATCTTTGCATTCACAGAGATAAATAACAGAACAAAACATTAATGTATTTGGCATCAGCTATGGACCCAGTTGTAAACAATGGTTCTTTGTGTTACAAGGATGCTCTTTAATTTTGTGGATAGAACCGATTGTTGATCCCATTCCCTGGAAATAAGGAACTTCACCGCAATTAATTCAAGATGGGAAAGAGGCCACCAGAGCCCTAAATACTTTCACTGAGTCCTTGCTGTATCAATGTGGAGTAACTATGGATAACTTTGTTTTAAAGCTGAACATTTTATAAGCCAGAGATTACAGCAGAGAGTGAGACTGTTCAAGGAAATGCTGAAAGTTCACATAGCAATCTATTACAAATGTTCATTTTATAAAGGGACAACCCATTTTAAATAAGACACACATTAGCTGATGGTTTTAACAAAAAGGCACAACTTAACACTAAAAGTTAGTAATTCTCAGTACCCTTCTCGCAGTATAACTACAGCTTCAAAAATTGTCATAAATTTAAAATTCCATTTTGTTTTCCCAGTATTAACATTTTGTTTTTAATCTGCTGCGCTATAGACTCAGAGGATGCTTCAGTGCGTTTCTTGTGTTGGTGTGAAGTAGCATTCACTTCTCTCCAGGAGAATGGTGCCAGCCTTCTTAGCCATCCTATTTGTGCTAATTTAAGTAGGAAATTATGTGCAGGAACAGTCCCCAATAGCTATGTGTTTTAATGACTTATTATTGGATTAATTTGATCTTCAATTTCTATAGCACTCTGAATATAATTTATGGAATAAAATTCATTTTTAACAGCACTCATAGAAGATCTTGATGTTAAGAAGCAGTACCAGAGAGGTGTTACTCATTTCGAGTCTATTCCCAAGCTACTGGTATGTTCTTCTAGGAGCAAAATACTCTGGAGTGTAGAATAAAGATAGGTGAGTGAATTAAATTGTAAAATCTTTTATTTTGATGGAAGGACGCAGGCTGAAAGATTAACTCTTTGCACAGCATGATGAGTGAATGTCAACAGACATGGAATGAGAGCTATGCTAACAAATTGTTTAAGGTGATCTGTCAGGCTCTCAGTGTGGCCTTGAACTAAACCCCACATTCTTGTGTCCTGAGCCTCCTCAGTGCAGTTTGGTCTTGCCCACCATCGTGCTGCAAAGCTCCTCTCCATTGAGGCCATGGTGATGACTGTCCATCACCCCACCCTCCTACAGCATCCTACGTCGTCCAGGGCACCTCCGGCTCTCTCTACCACCACCATCCACCCACCACACACCCCCCCATTATATGTCAAACTCCTTCACCATCTTTGTGTCCTCAGCATCCCAGGTTGCTGTCTCTACATCCCAACCTTCCTGCCATAGTATCACGTGCTCCCCTCAATGACATTCAGTCCTTTCACCCTCAGGACTGACAGTGCTGCACCCTCTGACCTGATTGATGGCTGACCAGACCCCTGACTGATCTCCACCAATCTCCTGCTGTTTGCAATGACCTACTCCCTGGTCTACAGGTCTATACTGAGATAGATCCCCCTCGTCCTGACCACCACAAGCTGTGTCCAAGCCCCTGGACTGATCAGACACTGTCCATGACCTCCCACGGACTGAGAGTAGGCCCCTCTTTACTTGAGGCAGGGCCGCTTGGTTGATGTGCATGGCACGTGTTTGCTGCACAGGCAGCTGGTACATGTTGTAGCACTCAGCTGTACAGCAACATGCTCATAACCTTGCCTTGTTTTGTGTTTGCACAAAATGGCAAGGCAAGACAGGAATGGCATGATTAGTTTGAGTACAGCTGAGGTCAAAGTGCTAAGAGGCATGACAAGGCAGGGTACAGACGCTGTGAGCACGCAGGAAGGTGCGAGGCAAGGTAAGAGAGCAAGTGGACAGCCCTGACATACAGGCCGAAGTGTCTGTCCCTGTGTCAAAATGTCCTTGCAACAGTATTTCAATGATTGTACCCCAAAGCGCAGCATGACAGTTTGAAAGGATGCTCTAAGTGGATCTGAGAATCGCCACAATGTTGCAGAGATGTTGGCATCTGGCAGATCCCCGCATCAGTGGATGTGGAGCCCAGGTAGACACTGGCCACAAAGCTTTCCCTGAAACATTGGTGCCCAGTGTCCAAGGCGGAGATCTGGAGATGGAAAAAGTGCATTTGGGTCACCAGGGACCTGTTCTGATGTCCATATCAATGTCTAGTTTCAATCTGGTGGGTGAGAGAACAGGAGAATGTGTGTTAATGTGACAGGATTGGGTAGAAATGAGGGTGATAAGCCCAGTTAAATAATGCTCACCTTCTTATGCAATTCTCCAAAAATTTCTCACTGAGACCCACATTGATCAGGGCCAGGGAAGAATCCTCCCTAAGTCAATACTTTGCATCTGATTCACACTCACCAGAGAGAAAGCACAAGACTGAAAATTCAATCGCTCCATCTGACCAAAGTGAAATCCTCAAAATATAATTAAGACTTAACTGTAAGACAAAGTTGCCAGTGTCCCAGATGAACATTAGGGTGTACTGGTAGTGGATTAACCTGGAGTTCACCATGCCTCAGGTGAGGGGAAGGGTTGAGAAGGAGCGATCTTCGCAATAACCTCAGCCAGTACAGGAATGGAACCCACACTGCTGGCATCTTCCTGCATTGTGGACCAGCTATCCAACCAGCTGGAAGAAAGATGCACCAACACCAGTGTCCTTAACCAGGCCAACGTCCCCAGCATCGATGCACTGACCATCCTTGTTCGGTTGCAATGGACAGAACACATTGCCCATGTGCTTGACACGAGACTCCCCAAGCAGGGGCTCTACTCCCAGCTTCGAAATGGCAGGTGAGCCCCAGGCGGACAGAGGAAGCGCTTCGGTGATACCCTCAAGGTCTCACTGGTGAAGTGCAGCATTTCCACAGACACCTGGGAAAGCACTGGCCCAAGGTCATCCAAAGTGGAGGAGGAGCAGCACCTGGAAAGGTGTCAAGAACCCCGAGACTTCCTGTCAGGAAAAAGTGGAAGCCAGGTGAAAACAGCTAATGCCCCAACCACCCCTTCCTATGGCCACCACCTGCCCAGAGTGGAATGGAGCCTGTAGAAGCTGGATCAGTCGGTACAGCCACCTATGGACTCCCCCTGAGTGTGGGCGAGAGTCATCCTTGTCTGCGGGAGGCCATTGACGATGACCTAACCAACTGAGCTAACCAGCATCCGGATTGGATGTAATATACTCTAGACTTTCACAAGTCCCATGTGGGGAGGTGATGGCCTAGTGGCGTTATCGCTGGACTGTCAAACCAGAGACAATGTCCCAGGGACCCAGGTTCAAATCATGCCACAGCAGATGGTGGAATTTGAATTCAATAAATATCTGGAATTAAGAATCTAGTGATGAATATGAATCCATTGTCAATTGTTGGGGAAAAACCCATCTGGTTCACGAATGTCCTTGAGGGAAGGAAATAGCCATCCTTATCTGGTGTGGCCTACATGTGACTCCTAAACCCACAGCAATGGGGTTGAAACTTAACTGCCCTGTGGGCAATAAATGCTGCCTGGCCAGTGACACCCTCATCCTGTGAATGAATAAAAGAAAAAAAGTTCAATTTATTTCATGGGACGTGAGCTTCAGTGGCTGGGGCAGCATTCATTGTCCATCCCCCATTGCCCTAGAGAAGATAGGGGTGAGCTGCTGCACAGTATGGGGAAATATGTTATGTTCCTGTGCAGCAGTGAGGATTGCTAGGTAATGAGTGAAATCTTATGAGTTTGTTACTAAGGCCTCAACGAGATTGTGTTCTCAAGAAGATTCATGTCATTTCTTTCCGCTGTGGTAGGAAATTAATTCCCTCATTCAATATAAAAGGAGTGCATGGTAACAAGCTTTTACCATGGGCATTTACATTCATTTTTACTGGTGAGTGATGGTCTTGAGGTCTGATTTGAAGGTAAAACTCAGAACAGTCCTAACTTCTGATATCACAGACTCCCCTTGTACAATATAATTTCATAGGCATTTGAGGATGGTTCATTATCTTGCCTACGTAGCAGAACAGGTTACTAATCTGGGTAGCTGTTGGAAGGATAGTGCCCTTCCATCTGTCTATAAACCTGTTAGAGAAGGCATTAACACTTTGTAAATAATAATGCAAGACATGACCTTTCCAAGAGATAAAAAGACGCCACTCAATAGATTGCTGGATTCTTTTGAAGATTTTCATTAATGGTTTCTAACTCTGACTGCAGAACCATGACCTTTTCCTTACTTCCTTGCACAGTCAAATAAAGCACAGTGTTGCTCACTACTTGTCCTGTATTATCTGTGAGAAATGAACAAATGATCTGTGCTTTATGTTTCACTGAAAGAAGTAGCTTTGAAGTTTGAAGTGGATGCAGGTGAGGCCGGAGGAGTTGTCCACTGCACAATAAGATGGATATGCTTCAACAAAACACATTCCTCTTCATCTCTGTCTATTATTTGAAGAGTGGGCTGACTGAGGGATTTCATCTTACAAATCACGATGGGGGTGTTTGTGCGATGCTTCAGATCTGCCAGATTTTTCTGGAAAGGAGATACAGCTGTTTTCTCCACTGAATGTAATGGAAAAGGATTAATGTCCAAAAATAGCCAAGTGTTTCTTAGGCAAAGCAGTCAGCATAACTTCGATTTCATAAATGTCCACAACTCATTAAAAAAAATACCCTTATCACAGCTTTCATCTTAACTAGAGCAATAATGGGACAGCATGTCAATCACAGAAAGAGAACAATCCAACTGGTCACAATGAGTCAGGATAAAGCACTTCATGTTTAGACACAGGGCACATCCCATGAAAAACAAAGTTAGAAGAGCAAATAATTCAAGAATAGACATAGATATTGGAGTCAGGTGAACAAAAACACTGCAAATTACAGATCAGTTCCAGGGAATTCACTCACCTTTTATAATGTGAGGTAACAAGGTGTAGAGCTGAATGAACACAGCAGGTCAAGCAGCATCAGAGGAGCAAGAAGGCTGACTTCATTTCTGAAGCAGGGTCTAGGCCCAAAACATCAGCTTTCCTGCTCCTCTGATGCTGCTTGGCCTGCTGTGTTCATCACATTCTCCAGCATCTGCAGTTCCTACCATCTTTTATAATGTGTCTTTTTATAAAAGATAAATTCTCTGTTATGTGACTAGGCCACCATTTTATTGCCCAGAGGGTAATTAAGAGTTAACCACATTATTGTCACATGTAGGCCAGACCAAGTAAAGATTTCTTTCCCAGTGAATCAGATGGTTTTTTTTTTAACAATAAACAACAGTTGTTATAGTGTCACCATTCGGTTAGCTTTTAATCCAGATTTTTATTGAATTACAATTTCACCATCTACGTTGGTGGCACACTAACGTATGTCCCCAGAGTATTAAAATAAAATAAAGAGCTGCAGATGCTGGACATCCGAAACAAAAACTGAAATTGCTGATAGCAACTGTAGGAAGTAAGTAGATTTTATGTTTCGAGTCCAGTGACACTTGATCAGAGCCCGTTACCAGCCTTGAAATGTTATTTGTGCTTTCTTGCCGCACAGATGCTGCCAGCAATTTCTGTTTTTCTTCCGAAGAAGAGAACTGTGGGGAGGTGATGGCCTAGGGGAATGAACATTGGATTGTTAATTTAGGAGCCCAGGTTTGAATCCTGCTATGGCATGGCAGATGGTGAAATCCGAATTGTTTTTTTTAAAAAGGAATGGAATTATGAGTCTAATGATGACCATGAAATCCTTTGTTGGATCCTTTCCTGGTCCGGCCTACATGTGACTCCACACCCTCAGCAATGTGGTTTGGGTGGCACAGTGCCTCGGTGGTTAGCACTGTTGCCTCACAGTACCAGGGGCTTGTGGTTCAATTCCCGATTTGGGCAACAGTCTGTGTGGGTTTCCGCTGGGTGCTCTGGTTTTCTCCCATTGTCCAAAGATGTACAGGTTAGGTGGATTGGCCAGGCTAAATTGCCCATAGTGTTCAGGGATGCGTAGAATTAGTGGGCTTGGGGAATCGGGTCTGGTTGGGATGCTCCGAGGGTCGGTCTGGATTTGTTGAGCTGGAAACAGGGCCTGTTTCCACACTGTCGAGATTCTATGGACTCTCAACTGCCCTCAGGGGCAATTACGGACTGGCAACAAATGCAGGCTTAGCCCGTGATGCCCTTGTCCTATGAATGAATTTTTTAAAAAATCTGGGGTTGTGATCTGGTGACATTACTGCTATGTCTCTGCCTCTGCTCATTAATTACAATTTGCAATGTGCATGATTCCAAAGGGCACGCGAACCTCCAAATCAAGTTCACTTCTCAATTGCTTTTCCCCAAAACTTCCTCTCGAGAGTGTTTCAAGGGCTGCTTTTTCATTGCCATTAACGCCACATATGAGGTGATGCAGTCATGTAATAACAATATCTTTGGTACTTGTATCGGCATATGGCGTATTTTGATTCTCACAGAAGCAGAATTAGAATGTTTCATTAAAATCCTCAACTCTTCATCAAAGTTAAAGCCACAGCGCACAGAGAGGGCATTACTTTTCCAACACAACACAATTTAAATGCCACAAACCATTAGACATAAGTTAATAATTTTATTTCAAAATAACTGACAGATAGATCCTCACACATTATCCCAAACACACTTTTCACAAATTACTGAGCACCAACTAAAGTTTTATCAGTGCACGTGCACAAGGTTGGAACATTTTGACCAGGTTAATTACCACACCTCACATCTCAATCTCAGATTTCAATACAACTGCTACAGTTCATGTGGCACAATGACTCAGTGGTTAGCACCGGTGACCCAGGTTTGATTCCAGCCTTGGGTAACTGTCTGTGTGGAGTGTGCACATTGCCGCTGTGTCTGTGTGGGTTTCCTTTGGGTGCTCTGGTTTTCTCCTACAGTACAAAGACCTGCAGGTTAGAGGGGTTGGCTGTGCTAAATTGCCCATTGTGCTCAGGGATGCACAGGTTAGGTGGACTAGCCATCGGAAATGCAGGCTTACAGAGATAGGGTTGGGTGTTGGTTCTAGGTGGGGTGCTCTTCAGAGTCTCAGTGTGGATGTGATGGTCTGATGGTCTGATGGCCTACTTTCACACTGTAGGGTTTTAGGCTTCTATAATTAGAGTGGGATCCATTTCGTTTTTCCAGGTATAGTAGCTTCTGAATTTAAGTCAGAGATTCCATGTTCATTTGCAAAGAATTAATTACAACAGTAATTTTTTGTTTTCCTTTAATGATAGCTTAAACCTGTTTCCTCACCACCCTCTTCCCCCCTCAGGTCACCTTCCAGATCTGTCCCTGTTGAACGCTGCGTGTCTCAAATCCAAGCTTCTTGCAGGCTCCTTCTCTCCCCATCTCTGCACCCCACTCTCCCATCACTAATTCCCAATCCAGGTCATTTTCTTCTCCTTCTCCAAATTCTCTTCCAGCCATTTCCTTCGCCACCCTAATTGCGCTCGTTTGTGAGATGCCTACTTCCCTGGCCCTGGGAGAAAGAACTCACCAATCCAGCAAATGCCACCAGCCCCACCAACCACCTTATGACCTCAGATAAAAGGCAACCATCCCTCCCAACCTCAAACTACACCCCCATCCCCCAGTGGCCTTTTCACAGCCTCAGAAAAAGGTGGCATCCAATGCTTCATCATGGACCTTGCACCACAAAAGCAGCCACAGAGTCATACTGCATGGAAATAGACCAGTCCATGTTGTCCACAAACTCAAACTAAACTTTTCGCACCTGCTTGCTTTTGCCCGATATCCCAATAAACAATTTTTTCTCATGTACTTATCTAAATGTCTGTAACTGTACTCACATCCACCACTTCCTCTGGAAGTTCATTCCATCCACAAACCACTCTGTCTAAAAAAA
Source organism: Stegostoma tigrinum (assembly GCF_030684315.1). Lineage (NCBI taxonomy): Eukaryota > Metazoa > Chordata > Chondrichthyes > Orectolobiformes > Stegostomatidae > Stegostoma > Stegostoma tigrinum. The sequence goes on from NC_081382.1 coordinate 29,755,315, forward strand.
ATTGCCCTTAATGTATTTTTCAAATGTGTCTCTTCTCACCTTAGAAATATGCCCCCTTGTCTTAAAGTGCCCCACCCAAGGGAAAAGACACCTGTCATTCATCTTACCTATACCCCTCATAATTTTTCAAGACGTTTCTCAACCCTGTACATTTCAGTCCAAAAAGTCCCAACTATCCTTATAACTCAAACCCTCCGTTCCCGGCAAATCCAAGAAAGGGAGGTCTTGGGGGGAAAAGAATTGAGTTTACCTACCCCAGTTCAAGTCTACCTATGCAAGGGCCAACATTCTCCCAACAACTGCATCACTGCCAATGCCTGCTTTCCCAGATGGTGGTTTCTCCTCCAATGACAAGCAAGTTTTTTCCTGCAGTTGCTACTGATTGGCTCACGAATGAGCCAATCAGCAGTAAGCCTGGACCATGAACAACCTGTGATTAGAGAAGCAGTTCCTCACCAGTTCCTTTCAGTCTATTTATGGAAGATTGGCCTTTTAATGAAAGCTCAGTACCGTGGTTGCAGGAAATCTGAAATAAAAAACAAAATGTATTGGAGAAACTCATGAGGTTTGGCCACGTCTGCGGAGAGGGAAACAAAGTTAACATGAAATTTTGTATGGTTTAAATCAGAAATGTGTCCTCTGGACTGCTCACTCTGATGAAGGGTCTAGGCCCGAAACGTCAGCTTTTGTGCTCCTGAGATGCTGTTTGGCCTGCTGTGTTCATCCAGCCTCACATTTTATTATCACTGTGTTAGTTGTTGGCTCCCTCCATCCATCTGTCCCTGAAAAGCCTCATTCCTCTTTTAGTTTTTTGCCCCAGCCTCTGAGAACTGAAGACACCATCTGCATTTTTTTCTCAATCACAGTTCCTGGTCTCGTGACTGGTCAGTGTTGGAAAATGGACAGGACACAACTTGACTATCACAGTGTGGAAGGAACAAGGAAGCTTCGTGAGATAACCAGCTTTAGTGAATCCACTCTAATCACCTGCGCATTTTCTGCACTGATATTATCACACATAATTTTTGAGACTAGGGAGTGCTTCCACATGAGGGCATTAGAATAAAGGAGTCGTCACTTAGATTATATTGATTCTTCCAAAATATACGAAAATGTTTTGGACTTATGGGATTGACCTTTAGATGTATTCACAGATTGTTGCCTAGTAACATTACTGCAAAAGTATTCCATAGACAGAAGTCCAAGTTCAGATTGTACTCATATGAGAGAAAGCTCAATTATCAGGGGCATTTCCAGCAAGAACATCTTCATGGCTGCTTTCAGTTTGTACTAAGACTCTCAATTTTCTTGCCATTGATTTTCTTACACATTTTGCAATGTCATTTATGAAGTTGCTTCAATTCTGTAAATGTTCTGGTTTGTGCGCTGCTGAGATTGGGTAAAGCATCTATAAACTCCCTGAGTGATTCGCCTAAACAGATATCCTAAAACGAATGAGCAGTGCAAAGCAATCGATCCTCTCCTGATTCTGTAAATTAGAAACATTCCCTGAACAGTCATTGTCTGACAATGTACCAATTAACTGACTCTTTGAAAGAGTCTATTCCAGAATGCAGGTAACAGCAGATAGATTTCTCATCTGGTGAACTGCTGATTATGTTGTTCTAAACCCCTTAACAGAGTTGCTCGTTTTCAGCCATGCTGTTTTATAAAGAATCTTACTTTAAAAAAGCCTTTAAAAAACCAAGATAAGAGCAGAATCGTATTTTTCCAAGTAGACCAGTTGTTCCCAGGCTTTACAGCCACAGATCATGGAGGCAAAAGACCCAATGGAGCACTGACTGCTATAAACCCCTCACCTACTTTTACAGACAGTTCATCCAAACTTGTGGGGAGTGGTGCCTGTTTTTGATGAGATGCCATTGACACAATGTCTTCTTCCTATCTGGATAGCTTTAGTGTCACAATTGGCCCCATGTTCAGCTGACCCCACTTTGTTTCCAGCCGCCTGGGCTTGCAAATCCAACACCATGGAACAGTAACATTAAGCTTGCTTACCAAACTGCATTACTATTGTTCGGGCTTAGGGCACACCCAGCACGCTTACAGGGAACTGATCTGTTTTATGCCATACAAGGGTTAGGCTTGCAGGGTTTCATTGGCCTTGGCTATGGTGACAGGCATTTTGGACTAGCCCATGGATTACCCAGGACACCCTCATGGACCACCAGCAGGACACGTAGTCAGAGCTACTGTCATAGACTTCCAAATGGAAACATTTCATGGAGAAAAGAATGGAATCTGTCAATTCAATTTTGTATTTTTCTTATCACAATAAATAAGCAGCTAGATTATTGCAATTGGCCACATGGGACTGAAGGCAACATTGAATGTTAGAAATAAACCAGCACACTGTTCAATGGCTATGATAACAGATTTATGCTGTTCGGCATGTCGCCTACAGCACTCTGGAGAGGCAGCATTCAAGAATCCAAAATGTTAGCTTTCTCTAGGGTGTCATGAACTAAACCACCAACCTAAAGATATAAGTGGTAATTGAATCTGGAAAAAGCTAACAATATGGAACAGTGAAGATAAATATAGCAGTCACAAGACTGAGAAAGAAAGTGACACAAACAATCTCTAGCAAACATACTTACACAAAACCTAAAGAAAATCTCTTAAGTATTGGGGGTAAGATTGAAGTCTTCCAGTAAATACTGATAAATTTTCACATTATCCTTTGAATATTATCATAGTATTATAAACCATAAAGTTATAAAGGTAATTATTAATGAAATTTACTCTGTTAATGGAGTTCTATGCATGCTGGACATTCTGTATGAGAGGCCTGAGATTCTACGATAGGCAGGAATTTTGGTATTTTAGTCAAATTTCACCTTTTTAGGAATGTCCTTTATACATCTAAAATACGAGCAATGTAGCTCCCACAGTTAACAAGTCAATAGTAAAATAAAAGTGTATCATAAATTTTCACCAGGTGTTTGCAATATTTGGCTTACAGGTGTGAATGATGCTTAGTTGCTGACACTTACTTCCATGCTCTACAAAGCGGTGAGTTTAAGTTCCTGCTCCAGAGATGTGGGGACAATGATGCTCCAATACCATGCTGAGGGAGAATTGTGTTGTCAGGAATCAATTGAAACATTCAACTGAGGGTCCTTTCTACCTGCTTAGGGAGATCTCAGCATAAAACATTTAGAGGAGGAGAGTTCACCTGAGTAAAATATTTCCCTCAAACAGCATTACCAGGTGTTTAGTCTTTGTCACACACATTGTGGAACATTGCTGTGTGCAAGTTTGTGTGTGTGTTTCAATGTTAGCTACACTTCAAAAGCTACTTACTGAGCTATGAAACACTTGGAGATATCTTGCAATGAGGAACATCCAACCAATAAACGTCAGAACAGAACCCATTGGTCACTTGATTGTAACATCTTTGTCCCTGCGGACCATCTGCATAACATGTCTTCCAAATGACTGTGACTTTGTCTTTCTTAAACAAGGTTCCTTAAAAATTACATCTAAGTAGCAGCAAAAATAAGTGAATACATCCACTTCACTGCAATTACATATTGATGTGTTTCTTTGATTTATCTAGCCATTCAACATTCCTGAAGCATACTTCTACTTGTTATTAACCTGCTGTCTCCCACAACTTCATACCTTCCTTATGATTACTTCACAAGGGCACATGGTGAGAAATCTCTCTGATACAACCCAGAGCAAAGGCGATCAAGAATATGTCTCCCAGCATCAAATAAATTTGCCCATCATACATTTAAAGAAATGGGACCACCTACAGTGCTAAGGTTACTAGCTCAGATGATTGCCAATTAAATATTGGACCCAAATCCATTTGCCACTTGACTGCAAACTCGTTTTGCCTTATTGATCAACCATCCATTGCATAAAGTGAGCAGCTTTCAGTAAGCATCCTTGGTGAGATCAAGTCAAATGTTTTTGCCATTAAAATGCATTAATAAATTAAAGCTACCTTGTCTTGATACAGCAATGTGAAAGACGTATCATCAATGGAATATAGTTTCTAATCACACACATAGGACGTGAATTTGAGCCTCTGTCAATCATCGGCTTGTTGAGGTCAAATCAAAGCAACTGCCTTGCACAGACATTAAAGTAAATAGACTGCTCCAGTTCTTATTGAATTCAAACTGAATTCCTCTGTTGACCAATATGTAAATTGACAGGCACAATATACAGGGGTGGGGCATCAATGAAGTAAAATTAAAGAAAGGATGGGTAGAAAGAAGCTTGACATGGTGTAAGTACTGAGTTCAAGACAGCATTCTCAACAAGATCGATCTGTGAAGGGATGTTGCAGTTCCTAATCAAAAGAGAAACATGATGGTTTCATTCTAGCAGATGATATTATCTGCCATGCATGCTTGTGATATAGTGAGGACAGTGTTGTGGTCAGATCTAATTGGCAGTGCTCCAAAGATCATTTTGAAGATCAAATAAAAATCTAGAGTACTTGTAATTTTGGAGGCCACTTCACCTCCCATTCCTGACTCCACATTATTATTTGACATTTAAAAAAAAATTTATTTATAGGAGAATGGTAAGTGGGGACAGAAACAGAAATTGCTGGAGAAACTCAGCAAGTCTGGCAGCATCTCTGGAGAGAAAGCATAGATTTAACACTGACCTGAATTGTTAACTCTGCTTCTATGTCCAGGGATGCTGCCTGATCTGCTGAATTTTTCCAGCAATTTCTGTTTTTGTTTCAGATTTCCAACATACACAGTTCATTGGTGTCACGGGGATATCCTGTCAAAGAAAGTGAAACAAATCTGCAAGAAATATTTTTACCACTTGTGAACAGCCACCACTTTAGTTCCTCTGCTCTTTGAAACTTGGGTGCATCGTGAAATACTATTACACTTTTTTACACAGTTATCTAGCACAATGTGACAGAACTTATTAAACAATGCAGGTTATGCATAAAGTCAAAGTCTGCATTCAAATACAGGCCCAAAGTCTCTTTTTTTTTCTGGTTGCTCATCAAAATATTCTACTATCCTTTTAAAGCTCAGAATACCATCCTGTTAGCTGTCCCTTAAAGAGCAGGCAAACCCAAACTGCTGCCAAAAACAACATACTTGTGATATTAGTGCAAAGGCACAAGACCAAAGCTATATCTTTAGATAGAGCTTGAACAAATACATTACTAAGACTGAAATGCCTAGGTTTTCCTTGTTATGTCCTCGCCCAGATGCTGTTTAAGTAGGTACCACACTCTTTGGAGATTGGCAATTGCTGTTTCCTGAAGGAGGGGAGAGAAAGGGTTAATCCCACAGCACATTCCTTATGCCCATTTTTGAACGGCATTGAATTTTGCACCCCATCTTGTCAAGCAAAGTGTGACAATATTCCAGGGAAAATTCACCATGGCCTCTAGCATCCAGCAATCTTTGAGACAATGGAGTTGAAGCACTCTGTCAGGTCAATGCCAGTAAATGCATGCAGATACTCATTGAGTTCCATTGTGCGAGAGCATATGATTCTGCTAAATTGACCTTTAATCGCAATTTATAGCCATCTCCCATTGCCAGGATTTGCTTGTTGAAAACAATGGGCATCCCAGATAAATAAACAAACCTTTCTCACCAAAGTAATGAAACAGCTAGCCCAAGCAGACTGGAGTACTATGGTTTGTGATTTTCCAGTAAATACATTTGCAATTGCTTAACACAGCCTATTTATAACATTTTCATCTCCAATCACAAAATTGCATTTTAAATAGCACACTCACACATGATCTCCATGCAGAGGTTGCTCCATAAGCATAAGCAATATGTTCAGAAAGATTCATAGTTTTTGGTTAGTAAGAGATTTCAACAATTCCTTCGCTCAATGTTGGTTTTGATTTGAAATTAGCTCTAAGTACAATCAATGTTCATACTAGGATGGATCATCTTTCCTGGTTTAACTCAAACTGTACAATTTGGTTAGCTTTGATATTCTAATGCACTTTTCTGGAAACTCTAAATTTCCTTTTCTACTGGGGCAATGTTAACCTTTAGCCTTTATCTGTTAATCAGGGAAGTGTAATGATTTAAAGCAACACAACAAGGATTGAATCTGCAGCAATGGTCCGTCTTAGGATGAAATGATAGACCTACTAAAGATCTGTCATGCACACTGATACATTTCAGAGGCTTTTAATCATTTGATAACAGCATGGAGAAACACTTAGTGACATGAGGGACAATATCTGGACTTGCATCAGCCATTGTAAATGATGTGGATCTTACAGAGATAAAAACAAAACTATAATTAAATGTTTCATTTGATCATACTAGAATTATACTAAATGAGTGAATCTAATTATAGACTCCCTACAGTGTGGAAGCAGGCCATTTGGCCCATTGAGTCCACACTGACCCTTTGAAGAGCAACGCACTCAGATGGATTTTTGATTGCAATAATAACCTTATAGATATCCAAATCTCAATAGCAGTCACCCTGTCTCCACTTTAAAAGTCCGATTCAGTAGGAATGGCTGTAATTGGTTTCTTTTCAACAAACATTGACTCGATTGCACACACTTGAAATTAATTCTTGAGTTAATGCCTCTTCCTGAGACACAAACAGACTGCTAACACAGCCCATTTATATCTTAATTTGGATTCATTAACTTATGCATTCAGCATCCTGGTAGGATGTCCTTCTCTCTGACACCTTTTCTTTCTGAACCACTTCTCTTGCTTAGGGGAGGTGATGGCCTAGTGGTATTATCGCTGCCCTATTAATCCAGAGACCTAGATAATGTTCTGGGGACTTGGGTTCAAATCTTGCCATGGTGGAATTCGAATTCAGTAAATATCTGGGATTAAGAATCTAATGATGAACATGAATCCATTATTGATTGGCAGGAAAAACCCATCTGGTCCATTAGGGAAGGAAACTACCATCTTTACCAGGTCTAGCCTATATGTGACTCCAGACTCCCACAGCAACATGGTTTACTGTTGACTGCCCTCTGGGCCATGACAGATGGGCAATAAATGCTGCCTGGCCAGCAAAACCCTTATTCCATTAATGAATAAAAAGAAACTTATTGTCACTGTGATCTGCTTTGGAGACCATTAAACTAACAACATTTTTTCTGTCATAGGCTTGTTCTCTCTGAAAAAAAAACTTCAAGTTCACTAACCTCAGCATGAAATCTCTGAAAGGAATCTCGTTTCTGTCTCCTCACATCCCCAGTTATAGAACACTTTGTTAGCAACAGCCCAACATTTCTTCCTCTCTTCTACCCTTATTTTCTAAATCATAACGATTCACTTCAAGATTTTGTCAAAAAGCCTCATTTAAATGTATATAGGCAAATTTTCAGACAAGCCTGTACCAGTCACAGAACCCAAAAATGAAACTAAAACAATGTCTTCCCTTCATAACGTACAAAATATAGAGAATCTTGAAGCTACGAAAGATTTTTTCTTAATTTTATAATCCGAGTTTCCAAATGGTATCAAAGAGAGTAATAATTTATTATGAACTTTAATCATGAGTATTTCATTTTTCAGGGTAATCAACATCATATAAAAACAGATTGGCTGATTATTACCGCTGTTATTTATGGGAATTTGATGTGTGCAAACAGGCTGCTGCCATTCCTACATTACAACCAACATTCTTGCCTTATTAAGGAGAGTTCAGCAAATTCACAACGTTTACAACATTCGCAGTTGTTTCCAAAATTATTTTCTGGCCAGAAGTTTTAAAATGAATATTAGCAATTCTCAAATAAAATATCCACTTCATTGATAAACCTTGGGTCCTGAACAGCACACTTTAGGAAGATGTGAGGGTGCAGGGGAGATTTACTGAATGATTCCAAGGGTAGGCAATTTATATAAATGTTAGGTTGTAAAAGCTGAAGTTGTTCTTGCAGCAAATAATATTGAGCCTTGATAGAGTTGGACAGGATTAAAACTGGTTTGGATAAAGTAGACAAGTCTAGTCCCATTAACAGATGTTAGTTGAGCTAGGGACCACAGATTTCAGGTTTTGGCAAGAGGTACAGAGGGAATGTGAGGAAGAACTTTGTTTAATACAGTGAGTGGAAATGGCCTGGAATCTGCTGCTGTTAGAGCAGTGAGTGAGGAGAGGATAAGAACATGAGAAATAGGAGCAGGAGTAGGCCATCTGACCTGTTGAGCCTGTTCCACCAGTCAACAACATCATAGCTGATCTTTCCATGGACTCAGCTCCACTCACCCGCCTGTTCATCACAAACCTTAATTCCTTTCCTGTTCAAAAATCTATCTATCTTTGCTTTACAAACATTCAATGCAATAGCCTCAACTACTTCCCTGGACAGGGAATTCCATAGGTTCACAACCCTTTCGGTGAAGAAGTTCCTCCTCAACTCAGTCCTAAATCTGCTCTGCCTTATTTTGAGGTTATGCCCCCGGTACTAGTTTCAACCACCAATAGAAACAACCTCCCTGCTTCTATCTTTAATGGTTTTAAAAAGAAATTGAAAAGACACTTTAGGTAAATGAATAGGGGTCCAAAAATAGTGTGGGAATGGAGTGGGGGGGTGTAGTGGGGCTGACTGGATTACTCCCTCGTATCCAATGGACTGCCTTCTTCAATGACACAATTGACTCTACAACTTCATTCTAGCCAGAATTTCCACACATTCATTGTCCACAGGTCATTGACAGTGGTAGTTCTTGAAGTATTATACATGATTCACTGTCTCTGGTCAAGCAGAATTGCACAACGTAACAGGAGAGAGAACATAAAACACAACGCTTGGTTCAAGTCTGTATTTGCACAACAGCATTTAATCATTTTCCATTATTGCTGGATTAAAACCTGGCATTCCCAGGAGTTCCTAATGGAATGGCCTGCTGCAGTACAAAAAAGAGCTCATCACCAACTTCTCAAAGGCAATTAGAAATGGGTAACAAATGCTGGACTACCTGACACTTTTCTTGAGAAAAGTATGGCAGCCTAAAGAAATCAACAATTTAAAACCACGTCCTTTGGAAATGTCAAGAATGACAATTGTGGGGAATAGAAAAGCTGTCTTGTGGAGGATTTTTCAGAGCCAAAACTGGAGAGGTCAGTGTTAAGCAGGTTTGGACTCATGCCAATGGTTTTCAGTTGTGCACATCATTAAAAGCAGAAAGATGCTTATTCGAAAGGGCCATGAATTGTGCTATATGCTAAGAGGTCCTGTATGTCTGAAGTTGTAAATGTTGTGAGTTCATTAACCAGAAACATTTTTTGAATCATCTTTAATGAGTAGAAATCTCTGGTTCTGTAGGTGAACGCTAATGAAGAACTAAAAGACCAAGAGTATTTTTCACAAACAGCACAGTTTGCTGTTCTTTCCTCATTGAATTGCAGTTGAACATTTTTTTTCCCCTGCACTTATTGCCATAATGAAAGAAAACCTGCCTGAAGGCATTCTAGATTCCCCAACTGTTCCTGAGCAAGGGAGAAAAGTGAAGAACTGCTGTTAAATTATAAACTCGTGGGGGACTGACTTCTGCCACCTTATACATGCCTAGAATAAAGAATGTCAAACTTTGACAAACCTAAACCACAGGGATGTGCTTATTGCTCAGTAAAAAAATTCAGTTCTTATGGGATTTACTTTGTACCTATGATTTTCTCAGTTTATTTGGTCTGTGTGTAGTTTTCACATTCTCTCCATGTCTGTGTGAGTTTCCTTTGGGTAATCCAGTCCAAAGATGTGCAGGTTAGGTTATGTATAGGATGGGCCAAACGACTGAAAGGTAATGCTGATATTCAACAGCTGCATGGGAAAATAGATTATACAGGATGGTACAATAGGCTGGGAAAGTTTTAGGATGATACTTGACAAGCTGCATGACCTTGAACGAAACCTGTGAACCTTCCTTTCTGGGCCGAAGATGCCGCCCGCAGCCTGCTTTTTCTGTAGCTGCATTGTCTTTACCAGTTAGCAGTTTTGTCCATTGTACTTACTGTTTTCTGTGCTGACCGTTTGTTGCTCTGACCGTTTGTTGCTCTGTATGAGAGAAAGAGAGTTTCATTCCAAATTGATGGAGTTCACCTTGGCATGGAATAGCGAACAGTTCCAGGAACGAACGTAAGACTCCAGACCAGCCATCGATCAACAGGCAAGAGGGCATGAGGCCTGTTGTGTTTTTCTAGATGGGGTCATGAGACTTGTTTTTATTTTCCGTTCTCTCTTCCATTTATTATTCACTTATTACTATCATTGTAATCATTGATTTTTACTTAATAAACATGCATATTTAAGCAAACTGCAGTTAAATAAGCCTTCTCAATTGTACTTACCCAAATCTGAAAAATACTGCTTGGATACACAGTGATCCAAGACAGGTGGATTGACCACATCAATTTGTCCCATAATGTCCAGAGATATGCAAACTAGGTGGATTATATGGGAAATGTGGGATTACAGGGGTGTGGGTCTGGATGGGATGCTCTTCAAAGTGTCAGTGTGGACTCGATGGGCTGAATGGCCCTCTTCCACACTTGCAGGGATTCTAAATGATTCCGTGGCACAGATTTTTCTTTTGATGCCCGCAGTATTTATAGAACTCTCTCAGGTTAAGAGGAGGACTTCTCTGCTGTCTATTTTAGCATAAGAGGGATTTAATGGGCTCAGTAAACGTTCAGGAGCTTCAGAATGGAAACGAGCATCTGTTCCTGTGCAGCACGCCCAGCGTGCTTGATGCTGTGTCTCTGCCCAAAACCCAGGGACACCCCTGCCAGCTACTTGGGCAGATTACAGTGGCAGTAGATTTACATTCAATTCAAAGTTATTATCTGTAAGATTAAAGTTAATATGTACGATAGTCCCGGCTGTAGTTGGAACAATTATTCGTCGCTGCTCAGAACAAAGGAGATAAGGAGGACTGAAGGCATGGTGGCTGAGTTACCATGGCAACTCGCGGATCCCAGGCTGGACCTTGACATAGCGGGAAGGGACCTTGAGTGAGGTGGAGAATTAGTAATTGTGTGCAGGAAAATTTGTATTTTTGAGATGTTCAGTAAGTAACTAAGATCAGTTTCTCCCTTGCACATACTGGGGTAAACTGTCTCCTTGTTTGGACCTTGCAGACTTAAGAGTGCTTACTACAACACACTATCAGGCTTTAGGACCTTCAAGGAAATGCTGGCTGACCACATTCTTTGGGCAAGTCATTTGATCAGGTTTTACAGATTGCATACTGCACAATGCTCACAGTTTGGTTAGGAATGGAGTCTTCAGTAACACCTCTGCAAATGGGCAGGACCAGGGTGTCAGTTCAGTGAGCGAGTTCTGATGGTAGGTCGGGAGTTGGGGGGGGGGGGGGGGGGGCGCGGTGTCATGTCAGGTGGTGGTCGTCAGTGGTATGTAGAGATCAGTAGGTCTGGAGGGTGTATCAGCCTGAGAAGTGGGGGTGGGGAAGAGTGTCAGCGCAGGTGGGGTGCAGTCAATGTCATGTCAGGCCTGAGTCTGCTCAGGGGTGAGGGGTATCGGATTCAGCAAGTGGGAGCTTCAAGAAGTTCAAGCCAGCTCCTTTGACGCGGGTCAGGGAGAGTACTGAGCACAACAATGAATAGGATTTAGGTCCCTAAATCTTATCTCTCACACGTTTTAATGCCTTCAACTCTATGGAGGTAAGAAGTGGGGAGAATAGCCAGCAATAAAGGCTCAAATTAGGTATTGGCAACACAAACTTAAGACAGGGCCACAGCAACAAAGGTAGTCATGGTTGTAATGTAGGAATGTGGTCAGAAACTTATCAAGGTAGAAGAGGACTTAGGTTCAACAAGTTGTGGTGTGATCCAAGTCCTGCTACTGGAAAGGTCTACCAAATCTTTGGAGATCATACTTTGCCTAGGATCCAACTATCATTCCAAGGTTTTTGTCTTCGATTCCTGCCTTCCACAGGAGATCACTTCACCAATTTTCGCACTTTGTTATGTAGTTTCCTGACTCACCTAGAAGCAATAATATGCGCTCACCTTCATAATACAGTGTACTATCTTATTAAATATATCCTTTGCCTTCCTCAGGACTGAGATTTTGAAGCCCTCTTGCAATTGGAAAAAAGAGCCATATCTTAGGGGATAACTCTTCAAGTCCTCGGATCACCTTTAAATATGCAAGGATGTTCACCTTTGGAAGAATTGAAGTGTAAGATTATAGTCAATGTCTTTTCTTATTTATAGTCTAATTTCAGCAATTGTAATACTTAATTTTCAAATAACAAGTTAGACTCCAGTGAAACACAATGTATTAGTCTTGATAAGCAAACCACTGCGAAACATATTTACAACTCATTGATTAGATCTCAGTCACCGAGTTTAATCTCCAAGGCCTTCAGTCCAAGCTGCCTGCAGACTACAAGATGTCAGCGAGTTGAGCATTACCCCCGTTACACTGTTCAGTCCTAATGTCCTAGTTCGTGGCAAATACAGATCATTAATGACGACAGCCTTAAGCAGCACAGTACAGTATAGCATCAAACAGTAGTGGCTGTTTTGTTTTTGTTAATCAGACCCAGCATTTCCTTGCCTTAATAAAACCGAAAAAAGAATCAGTTTGAATGAAGTGGTGTTATAAACTAAATTGTGAATTTATAATGAAACAAACTGCAGCTGTGCCTGGTCTTGGCCCAACTAAACTTTTAGCCCTCTTCTCCTTTATCCAGGGGATGTGGGCTTTGCTGGCTGGGTCTGTATTGTTGCCCATTGCCAATCATCCTGGATTCGGTGGTGATCAGCTACTTTCTTGAACCACTGCTCCGGTCAAATAGTTGATTGTTAAAGTATGAAAAGAACATTGTCCAGATAATAAATACAGATTTATTTAAGCATTTCACAAAGACTACCCCTGAAGATTAGCTCAGGAGTAAATACATTAAGATTAGACAGAAAATGCTTTTAAATTCTTTTAAATTTCCATTCACTTAACAAAAATATTTACTTATCAGGTGAACTGAATATATTTCGAGTTGTAAAAGAAAAACACAATTTATATTCCTTAATATTTGTTTCATATTAATTAACAGAATTATAATCTACTTTCACAACAGTGCATTATAGCACTGAAAATAGATATTTTTGTAGGTACGAATTCAGTAATTTTAGAGGCAACATTTGAAACACAAAACATTTATATTTAATTCTTGGCATTAAAAACAATGGCAATACAATATCTTAAGACAGTTGGTGTTTTTTTTCCCATCACAGAGGCAGCAACAGTTTTGACAGTACATATTCATTGAGTACAAAACTACTGCTAAGAGGCCAAGGATTCAAAACCAAACATTAGGCTGACAGAACAAAATGTACAAACCTCAGCCAACAAAGTTCTTCCATTCAACGAGATAAATATGTGGTAATAAATAATAAGTAAATCATCTGCAAAAATATTCCAAAACTTTTAGTCAAGGCTCATATTAAATGTGTGAAATTCACATTAAATAGGAGGACAGAGGTCGTTGGTCTTTCGAAGTGCAACAGCGATAACAGAACTGAGCAGACATGCACTATACATTTTGGGTGGGTTGCAATGGTTAGAGAGTCTTCAGAGGCGGAGAAGGAGGGAGCTAAAACAAACAAAAAACAGAACATGACGGTCGCCAGTTCCTCACTTCAAATCCAAAACCTCTTCGTCGAAGGATGTATTCAAGTGAAATGAGCTGCTAGCAGGAGGGCTCTCTTCTCTGTTGGCTGCCGTGTCTGGGTCGGAACTGGTGGATAAATGGCGCTGCATCTCTACCTCAGTGTCAGTGATCTCTGACAGAATCCTGCAAACAAGCAAAGAAAACCAAAATGCTATGGAGTTGAATCTGTGTCCCTGGGTCTGAGGGAAGTGTGGGTGGGGATCCTAATTGTGAATGGTCATCTAATACCTCGCCTTCTGATATTTATACTTTGATTTAAAAAAAACACCTTGCTGCAACAAATACAGTGTCAGACAATTCTGTTCATTAGCCTCAACTTGGACATTGCTACTGACTGAGTTTACAAGTTTCGGATGTGTAGATGTACTCTGGAGTGTGGAAAACAAGTCGCAACTTAAGAAACATTACAAACAAGATTCAATGGGGGTAAAGTTAATCTAACTTAATGAGTGACAGAACCAATGGTGGAACTTTGTTTTTGACATTTTGAGGAGATATTAATGTTGTGGTAATATTGCTGAACTGGTATCTTCCCAGACCTTGAGCTCTGAGCTTGGTTGGGTTGCCACACAGCAGCTGATAGAATTTGAAGTTAATAAAATTGAATTGAAAGTTGGTCTCAATAACGGTGCCATAAAACTATCATATAGGTTTTTAAGTTCCATCAATCCGGTTGCTAGTGTCCTTTAGTGAAGGAAATCTGCCATCCTTACCTGGTCTAACCTACACGAGACTCCACACACAGCAATGCCGTTGATTCTTAACTTTCCTCTGGAACAGCCGAGCAAGTCACTAGGTCAAAGGCTATCAGGGATTGACAACAAATGCTGACCTTGGGAGTGATGCCCATATCCTGTAAATAAAACCCTGCCCAATGATTTTGATCGAGAGGAATAATGACAGGGTGTAAAACAAGAAACACGTTCAATCCTGTAGGCTTTTGGAGAGGAAGGTTAGATTGCAATGATCCGTGGTTGTATTTCCAATTGTAAAAGGGCCACTGTCCCACTGAAGAAACACATTGGGAAAACCTGACAGGCACTCTGGAATAAGAGGATGAAGTGTGAAGCTGGATGAACACAGCAGGCCAAGCAGCATCTCAAGTAGCCAGGCACTCTGGAAACCAATCCTGATGACCAAGGTGCTTCCCAAGATTGAGACAATAGCGATAATGACTGATAAACTGCTGAAGCCCTTCAAGGTTCTTCTGATACGAGTGTAAGTTTCAAATGGGAAGTCTTGAAAATCTCTATTTTCACAGTGGAAACAAGCACATAATCCAGAAAGCTCAAGCCTAGCTCACTAGTAAAGGTTCTTAATACTGTGCCCAACCATTCCCCAATACATCCATTTGGAGCCTGGGAATGGGATCTTTAAAAATTCTCTTACAGGATGTGGGCATCATTATTGCCCATCCATGAGCATTTTGAGAATTCTGTGATGAAGCATACAAGTAGCCTGGGCTATATTTACTGGGGCATAAATTCTAATGTAATCAAATCATTGAAAACACTGGCTTGGCCTCTGTCAGAGTATTATACTAAGTATTTGAGCACCACAATTTAAGACCAACATCAAGGCATTTGAGACAGCACAGAAAAGATTTCATACAAATGGTTGCAGGGATCAGGAACATCAGTTAGGCGGATCAATTGGAGCAGTTGGGACTAGTTACTTAGAGTTGGGACAATTGATAGAGGTATTCGAAATTCTCCACGGACTGGATGGAGCAGATAGAAACTGTTTCCATCAGCGAGAAGATTTAGAACAGGAGGATGTAGATTTAAGGTGATTGGGAAAAGAAGCGATGGTAACAGGATTGAAAACTGTTTGCACGCAGCGAGGTTAAAATCTAGAGTGTGGCAGAAGCAGGTTTAACTGAGATGTTCAGGAGGAAATTAGATTGCTATCTGAAGAAATAATGCACCGAGAAGGGGAAAGAGTGACTTTAAGTAAATTGCACAGTTGGGGAACTGGCACAGACATAGTGAACAAACTGGCGTCATTCTGCAGTGCAACCACTTTGGGATTCTGTTTCTGTGAACTTCACCCACTCTTCATATTAGACAGCCATGTCTGGGTTGGTTTAAGCAATGGCATGCCTTAAACAGATAAATCAAGGTAGAACTTCTATCTGCCTATAACATGTGCAAACACAACTTAAGAACAGGAGAATGCTTCTCTGCCCTTGCAGCCTGCTCCACCGTTCATTAAGATCATGATTATTATTAATATTTCTCATTTGATTTGCAAAGTGACATGTGGTTTGAGTTGATTGTGTAGTTGGTTAGATCTCAGCTTTCTCAGAGTATCTTGTAAATAAATATTCTGTGTGAGATTAACACACAAGTCTTCACCCTGTCAAATAACAAGGGGAAAAGCACCATCAGCCACGTCTTGTGAGAAACACTCAGGAGAAGTGATCTCTTCTTGGTGAAGGGGATATCTCGGCCTGAAATGTCAGCTTTCCTGCTCCTCTGTTACTGTTTGGCCTGCTGTGTTCATCCAGCTCTACACTGTGTTATCTCCCTGGTGAAGCATTGACCATCACACTAAAGAAACTGGAATGACATTAAACTGCGAGAAAAGGTGAGTTTCTTATTTTAAAGAAACTCTGATCCATGAGTGCTGACAATTTAATGACAGAAAAGAACTGGCAATCTTGCTGGCACTATCAATCACTTAAGTACCACAAGAGTGGTGACAGGTACTGAGCTTCTGCATACATTTGAGTAGCAATGTGAGGAGGACAGTGTGAAACTCCAGAAGCTCACCACTGAGTTGATAGAGTGGGCAGATAGGTGGTAAATGAGTTTCAATGCAAAGAAGTCTGGCATGATGCACTTTGGTCAGAAGCCATGCAGAAAGCCAATATAAATTAAATGTACAATTCTAAAGGGGGTGCTGGAGCAGAGGGACCTGAGGAATACTTGTGCACAGATCATTGAAAGCTGCTGGACGGGTGGATGGAGTAGTAAAGCAAAGCATAGCTTCCTCGAGTTTTATTAATATCAGCATAAAGTATAGCAGCAAGGGGGTGATTTTGAAATTGCACAAGAACTTGTTAGGCCTCAGCTGGAGTACTGTATACAGTTGTGGGCATCACACTAATAACATAGACTCTTCATGACAGAGTGTGCAGAAACAATTTTCAAGAATAGTTATAGGATGAGGAAGTTCAATCCTGAGGATAAATTGAAGAATGAGGTACTGTTTGGGACTGTTTTCCTTGCAGAGAAGGCTGAGAGGAGATCTGATAGAGATTTCCAAAATCAGTAGGAGGGAAATAGAGCAGAAAAAGAGAAACTGTTCTGACTTGTAAAAGAAACTAGAACACGAGAGCACAAATATATAGTGATGTGCAAAAGAAGCAAGGGTGAAATGAGGAAAAATATTTTCACTGAGTGAATAGTTAGAGTATGGAAAGCACTGCCTGGAAATGTGGCGGAGGAAGGTTCAGCTGAGGCATTCAAGAGGGAATTGATGATTATTTGGACAGAAATGATGGGGAGAAAGCATGGCATTGGTACCGAGATAATGATGCACACTTAACGAATTGATGCAGGCACAATGGGCTTCTGCACAATCACACATCTGTGATTGTGTGATGATGTGAGCAGGAAACAACAATTTCCAATAATATAGCACCTTTAACATCCCAGAGGCATCCCAGAATGTTGTAATATGTCCTAAATCTGGCTCCTGCCTTCACAGTGAAGTCAATACTATATCCTTCAGTGTTGTGGAAACCAAGCACTAGTGCACTTATCGTACTGATTCTTACTCAGACCTCTCATTCTTTTCCGCTTGCCATTTTTCTCTGCACTCTCTCTTTCTACAGTCTTTCCGTCCTTCCTCAGTTTATAATCTTTCTTTTTTGTCTGTTCTTCACTTTCTTTCCATGTCTGGTCTTGTACTCACTGTCTCTCACTTTCCACCTGCACCCTTTTCTCTTCTTCAACTTCTGTTCCCCTCTTCACAGGGCAGAGGTGTCAATCTTTCCAGTTTCTCTAACGCTGGGCAAATGAAGAACAGAAAAACATTAAGATGGATCCTGCTCTGTCCACACAGAATATGACACACATCCACTTACCAATTTACTGGGCTCTGCATTAAATGGCATCTCCCTGAAGAATTTATGGATATTGCAAGCTGCCAGAATGCATATCGGTACAAGATGCCAAATAATGTATTAAGCTGGGCTGGAAGGATGCCTGTTGGAATGGGATACTTTCTAAGTACACACCAAAGAGCCCCTGCCTACCAGATTATCAAGATGCAGAAGGCTTTGGCTACTTTGCAATCCCATTCAGTCGGGCCTGAGATGCAAAGTATAATTTAATTCTATCAATTTTGCACAGGATCATTCTTGTGACTGCAGCTGTAGCTATTCATTTCTAGATGTTCACCAAGTTGCCAACAGTGGACATGTTGAAAGCTCCTTTTATGTAGGTGCAAGATTTGTGTGCCAACTAATGTGTCACTATGATGTCGAAACCAGCACACCCATTTCAGTGCAGACCAGCCTCTTGTGCATATGCGCTGAATATCACGCAACTAGTGAAACATAAGGGATTGAAACAGGAGCAGGCTGTAGGCCCCTTGTAGCTGGTCTGCCTTCTGGTAACATTTTTGGCCTGAATTTCAATGTTTCAAACAATGCCCAAGTCCCGTAACTCCCCCAGAATCCAAAACACTGTCTATCTCAGCCATCAAGAGTGATGCAGCCATAATCCTCTGAGATAAGGAAGTCCAAAGATTCAGAAACCTTTGAGAAAAGAACTTCCTCACAAGCTGATTCTTAAATGACTGACCTTTATCCTCAGACAGAACTAATATGACCACTGGCAAATGGTAACCTACAGTGACAAAATCTTCACGGGCGGGGTGGAAATGGGTATTCATGAAATTGTATGAGGAAATAAACAGGCTTTAGGTGTGGGCGTAATTGGACTTGGTCCACAGCTATATGTCAACATACACTGATGTACACAGACTTCCATCTAACAACATTTTCCAAAAATTTAGTTTATATTTTTCACTCTGTTGATGCAGCAGTTTTACAAATTTGTACATCTACATGACCATTCCAAAACTAAAAACCAGCAAATAAGATCAAAGGATGTAATTGAATACAGCCCGATTTATCATAAGGACAGTAGATTTTGTAAATTGCACATAAAATCCTCCAGCAATTGTTGTAAGAAAACAGTGTTCTAACATGTGAACCATACGACACATTAACATGAGCATTTCTTCTTGGAAATATCCTGGGAAAAGTGTTGAACATTGAGAATGTTCAATCAGCATGATCATATTCTCCTTGCTCAAGCAAAACAAACAGAATTATGAATACTGAAACCTTATTCACACCAATGCACAATATCTGCTTTCACAAGTTAGCTGTGAGGTGGTGGGGGAGAGTTGGGGACAAAGCCAAAGATTCACCTAGGCTTACCTAACCAGGGCACTTAGATTTCATCCACTAGCCCTGCCCTGAGATTATGCCTCCCTGTTCAAGATTCTCTAACACGAGAAACAAACTCTCAGCGCCCTGTTAAGCACTCTCAGAAGTGCATAAATCTAAATGAATCACTTCTACTAAACTCTACAATACTGGCTAATCCTACCCAACCTCCATTGTAACATCCCAGGAATCAATCAAATGCTATCCCTCGTTAGCTATCGGGAGGTGATGGCCCAATGGTATTTTTGCCGGACTGTTAATCCAGAGATCCAGGCAATGTTCTGGGATCCCAGGTTCAAATCCTGCCATGGCAGTTGGTAGAATTTGAATTCAATAAAACATCTGGAATTAAGTCTCTTTTGATGACCAGGAATCTGTTGTCGATTGTTGGAAAAACCGATCTAGTTCACTCACACCCTTCAGGGAAGGAAACTGTCATCCCTATCTGGACTGGCCAACACTTGACTCCAGACCTACAGCAATGTGGTTGACTCTTAACTGCCCCCTGGGCAATAAGGGATGGGCAATAAATGCTGGCCTAGCCAGCCATGCCGTCATCCCATTAATAAAAAAAGACAAGGTGTTTGGAAATGGGCATGTGGTCTCAGCAAAATCCCATATAATTATAGCAAGGCTTTCTTACTGTTGTACTCCAGCCCCCATGCAATAAGAACAATGTTTGCTTATATATTTGGTACCAAATGCAGTAAATGAATGATAGATTAAATGAAGTACTTCGATTCTTCAGTCTCAGGAGTTCAAGGTGGATCTGAGTCCAAAGCAAGCAAACAACACATGAGGCCTACTCACTTTGGCTGGTCAAATATCCAAGATGAAACAAGAAGAAGGATAGAGATGGAGAAAAGGGAAATCTACATCTCAGAGTTAAGGACAAACTGGATTGTATCACTGCAAAGACTCTGGAGTTATAAAACAGTCCCTTAAGCCCTTGCTGACTTCTCCCCAACCTTCAAATCTTGGCCATATGTACACTCCATTTAAACCTCCCTCAGGCTGCACAGCATAGTGGTTAGTTTATCAGAAAACTAATAAAAAAAGGTCCAGAATAATCCATTTGTGGAAAACTATCCAAATGAGATCAAGGTTTTGCCCCAAAAGAATCCAGTGTTTATAGTTACTGAAGCTGCTGTTTAGGAATACATCAAGGCAATTCATGTCCTTGGTCTTTGGAATCCTCTCCCTGAACATGTGGTAGAAGCAGAGTCTGAATATTTTTAAGCCAGAGGGAGACAGATTCTTGGTAAACAGGGGGGATCACTGAAAGGTTATCAGCATAGGTGTGAATGTGGATTTGAGGTGACACTCAGATCATCCAGGATCTTATTAATCGACAGAGCAGGCTTGAAGAACCAATTGACTTTTCTCTGCTCCATGTATGTATGTCCCTCCTGATGGCAAATTCTCCACATATTGACCAGAGCTTACCTGTCGCTGCTCGTCGATCTCACAGCACCTTTCCTGAGCTCCTCGTCCACTCCCTTCCGAGCCCATTTTTTCTGCTTAGGAGCTGTGTCAGATTTGGTTGTGTTTGATTCAGTCGTCAAGCCTAGAATGACAAAATGGAAAATATTCAAACCTGGGGCAAAGGGCAACAACAAGCTCATGGTGCTGCCAGCGGGGTGCAGTTTACAATGTAATGAAGTCTGGAGGACTCAACTGCAATGAATATGCTCACTGTGAGCACTGTAATTAAACCCAGCCGTTTGCATATACCTGACGAGAAGTTCCAAATAATGGAAAGGTGAAAGGTTTATGAGAATTCCACAAATTTAGCAAATGGATCATGTCATAGTTGGCTCATCAAATTCTGGTGTGTACCAGTGACTGAACATCAGGATATACTTTGGATTATCTGCCAATAAAACTGCTTTAGGCTTCAGACAAATTCTCACTTTAATTCAGCGTGACTACAGCTTAATAGAGTTAGCCAGTTAAAATTTCAATTTCCTTATAAAATTCTTTAGTCTTCTGAAGCAAACATTAAAGCTGAATACAGGATGATTTAGGATCACTCGACCATAAACTGCACTGCTCTCATGAGTAATAGAGATCTCGCACAAGGATAACTCAACAGCAGACTCTTCAAGCCTGCTCTGTTGATTAATAAGATTCTACTGGAGGGTAGTGAACATTGCCCTTATTCAAGAAGGGCTGCAAAGAAAAACCTGGGAATTACAGACCAGTAAGCTTACCTGTGGTAGGTAAGTTACTTGAGCACATTCTGCGGGATAAGATATACATATATTTGCAAAGACAGGGCTTCAATTAGGAATAGTCAGCATGGTTTCATACATGGAAGATCATGTCTCATAAGTTTGTTAGATTCTTTGATGAAGTGCCCAGGAAGGTTGATGAGGGCAGGGCAGTAGACATAGTCTGTATGGATTTCAGTAAGGCCTTTGATAAGGTTCCATACGGTAGGCTGCTCTGGAAGGTTATGGCCATGCAATCTAGAGAGAACTGGCAAATGGATACACAGTTGGCTTGATGGTCGGAAGCAGAGAGTATTAGTGGAAGGTTGGTTTTCGGCCTGGAGGCCTGTGATTAGCGGTGTCCCTCAATGGGTCGGTGCTGGGCCCATTACTGTTTGTTATCTATATCGATGATTTCGATAAGAATGTACAAGGCATAATTCGTAAAGTTTGACGATGATAGTAAAACAGGCAGATCAAGGACAGCGAGGGAGATGATCAGAAATTGCAGCAGGATCTTGACCAGCTGGGGAAGTGGGCCAAGAAATGGCAAATGAAGTTTAATATAGGTAAGTGTGAGGTGTTGCATTTTGGAAAGTCAAATAAAGGTAGGAGTTTCATGATGAATGATAGGGCCTTAAGGAGTGTAGTGGGACAGAGGGACCTAGGAGTTCAGGTGTATGGTTCTCTAAAAGTGGAGTCACAGGTAGACAGGACAGTGATGAAGGCTTTTGGCACACTGGTCTTCATCAGTCACGGCATTGAGTATAGAAGTTGGGAAGTTATGTCGTAGTTGTACAGGACGTTGGTGGGGTTACACTTGGAGTATTATGTTCTGCTTTGGTCACCTTGCTATAGGAAGGATGTTATTAAACTGGAAAGAGTGCAGAAGAAATTTACAAGGATGCTGCCAAGACTCAAGGGACTGAGTTATAGGGAGAGGTTAGACAAGTTAGGATTTTTTCTTTCGAGCTTAGGTGATTGAGAGGGAGCCTTACAGAAGTGTACAAGATCATGAGAGGCAAGGATCAGGTGAATGCATCCAGTCTTTTTCCCAGGATTGGGGGAATTGAGGACTAGAAGGCATCAGTTTGAGCTAAGCGGGGAAAGAATACATGGGAACCTGTGGGGAAACTACATTTTTTTTAACACCGAGGGTAGAACACATATGGAAGGAGCTGCCAGTGGAAGAGGTTCAGGCTGGTATATTAACTACATTTAAAAGTCATTTGGACAAATACATGAATAGGAAACATTTAGAAGGATACAGGCCAATTGCAGGGAAATGGGCTCGGCGTGGATGCACATTTTGGTCAGCATGGAATACTTTGGGCTGAAAGGCCTGTCTCTGTGCTGTAGGAGTCTATGACACTATGTCATAAGGCCAGAATATTTTTCTTTCAGCATTGCATATGCATTGGTTTAGCTTCAGGTAAAACTGCAGACAAAGCTCGTTATTTGCCTGAGAGGACCATAATTGGATAATGGCCTGGAAACATTTAATACACATTGCTGAAACAATGAAGCAGCATGATTAGAAAGCTGAGATGTAATGGTTGTGGTAAAATTTTTCTCATCAACTTTATCTGTCTTTAATAAAATATTGATGATCTTCAGCTTGTTCACTGATTCACTCATATGTAATGAAGGAAAACTGAAAGCACAAGCTGGAGCCACAGAGCTGCTGATACACTTCGCTTTACAACTGAGGTAACATTTTCTTTTTGATTTTTGACGCCCTCACGTCCCCAGCAAAAAGGAATCACAGAATCATACAATGGTATTTCACTGACATTAGGTATTTGGCCCATCAAGTCTCTGTCAGTGTTCTAAATTACAGGAATTCAGAAATTACAAAGTTACAGTTGACCAAATGTGGCATCAAGGAGCCCAGGCAAAATGAGGCAATGTGATTCAGGGGAAAACTCTCTGCTGGTTGGACTGGCACTTAAAGAAATTGGATATAGTTATTAGAGGTTAGTCATTTAAGCTCCAGGACATCTCTGCAGGATTTCCTCTCGGTACTGTCCTAGGCCCAACCATCTTCAGCCTCTTGATCAATGTCCTTCCCTCCATCATAAGGTCAGAAGTGCTGATGGTCACCGATGGTTGCACAATGTTCAGCACTGTTTGGGACTCCTCAGATACTGAAGCAGCCAATCTTCAAATGCAGTGAGACCTGCACATTACCAAGTCTTTAGGCTGAAAAATGGCAAGTGATAATCATGCCACACACATACAAGGCAATGATTATCTCCAGCAACAATCTATAACAATTACCACTTAACCTTCCAGAGCATTACAGTCACTGAATCCCCCACTATCAACATCCTGACCAGAAACTGAACTGGACTAGCATACAAGAGCAGGTCAGAGGTTAGTAATCTTGTACCAAGTAATCTTCCACAGGCTACAAGGCACACATCAGGAGCATGATGGAATACTTCCCACTTGCCTAAATGACTGAAGTTCCAACAACACAAGTAAATTGACACGACCCAGATCAAAGCAGCAAATATGATTGGCATCACATCCACAAGTATTCACTCTCTCCACCACTGACGCACAATAGCAGCAGTGTGTACCATTGACAAAATGACGGCAGAAATTCTCCAAGGCTCCCTAGACAGCATCTTTCAAACTCAAAACCACATAAAATGACAAGGGCAACACATAAATGAGACAATTACACTTGCAGGTTCCCCTCCAAGCTACTCATTATCAATATTTTGCCATTCCTTCAGTGTCATTGGGTCAAAGCCTGAGAGCTCCTTCCCTCATGGCCTTGTGAACCTACCTATACCAATTGGACTGCAACACATCAAGAAGGCAGCTCACTGTCACCTTCACAACTGCAAGAGATGGGCAATAAATTGTGGCCCAGTCAGTGATGTCCACATCCATGAATGAAGTAAAAAAGAAAATTCCCCTGGTCTAATCCCAATCCTGACTCTGTACCTTAGATCCTTCAATGTTCTTCTAAAGAATTTATGGACTCTGCTTCCACAACAGTTGGTGATAGAACATTCCACATCCTATCAGAATGGAGTTGCTGCATCAAAGAATGATTCCATTAATAGAAGAATATCCTCATACTGCAACAAAGCGAAGGTGGTAGCATCTTTTCCTCTGAAGCGCAAAGGTTTGGCTTCAGGTCCAGGACTTGAACACAGTGTCATGAGTGATGAGTTATTTATTGTCACATAATATCTAGAAAGATACAGTGAAAAGTGTTCTGTCGCCACAGTGCCATTTTGAGCAACAAAAAGAATAAAATGAAATAACATAAATAGATTTCCTCTTGTGCTTTCAAGCACAGCTCCAGTGCTCCTGCAAGGTGGCCCAGGCCTCAAGGAGACCCCGCTCTGGGAACAGCAATGAAAACCCTGCCAAGAATCCATGTTTCAGGCGTACTGTATCCAGGAACCCCCACTCAAGCCACTGTCACTGCCACAGCGACGCCCAACCTCCCCCCACCGCATCTAGGAGCCCCCATTCAGGGCACTCACTGCCACAGCGACCCCCACCTGCCCCCCACCGCAGCCAGGGCATCATCACTGCCACAGCCAATGATTCGCTGAGCACTGCCACAGATCACGATCCGCTGAATCAATAAGTCCACGGCCAGGAGCCCTCCAACTCTGGGCAGCACCACCTCCACAGCCAATGACCCACCGAGTCCACACTGATAGATGGGGATAATATTGACAGTGTTACATTGTCAGAAGTGACCTGATTTTGGGAGAGATTAAACTAAGGCCTTGCCTGCCTGTTGACGTTTTGATTCTATGGCACAGTTTGAAGATGAATTCTCATGATATCTGGGCAACACTCATCTCTCAGTCATTACCATCAAGATCCTACACGTGGTCCTTCATCTGACTGTTGCTTATGGGATCTTCTTTGGTGCAGATTTTCAATTTAGAACAACAATATACATTGGCACTATTAAATCTCCCTTCTGTGCACTAACACGTCACTTTGTGTAACATTTTGAGTCCATGACCACATTCTTGCTGATACGTTTAGTCAAATCTACAATTCCCTTAATGGATAAAAAGTCTCTTAAAGCAAAACAATATTACATTCCATGTCTGAATTTACTGCGGTACTGAACAATCCCCAGCTCTACCTATCTATACTCACCTTTCCTAGCTTCTTCCCTGCCTCCTTGACCTGTCCATCTTCCCTCCCACCTATCTGCTCCATTATCCACCTTCTATCACCATCCCCTGCTCTATTTATTTCAAAGCCCCATTCCCCTTTCCAATTTCTAAGGAAGGGTCCAGACCCGAAACATCAGCTTTCCTGCCCCTGTGATGCTGCCTGGCCTGCTGTGTTTCTCCAGTTCCACACCTTAACATCTCAGACTCCAGCATCAGCAGTTCTTACTATCTTCGAGTGAATAATTTCTGTGTTCTCCATTTTGAGAAAGTCTAAAGAATGAATATCCAATGTTCAACCATAACATTGTGGGCAACAGCAACAATAAGCCCTCATTTGAAGCTGCATTGCATTTCTGAAAACTGTGATTTAAAACGAAACAACTTCAAATGAATCATTTCTTCTAATTGGAGACAGTGTTAAAGCCGGAGTTAGGTTCTTTTGGATATTTCTCGTTCAGAAAGACAGTGCACAAGTTGAAATATTGCACTGTACTTGTGTGAAACTGTGCATTTTTAGCTGAAATAACTTCCAAGATAAAATAAAATATATTAAATGTAAAAAATACACATGCAGTTCTGTACATTCAGTTTTACCAGGCTCCATCCAGTGGCAGAAGTTGATCAGTGCAGCCAAAATCCTGGGATGACCAGCACTCTGTCACTAGATGGAAAGATGATAAAAGAGGGAGTTCAGGAGTGCAGCATGCAGCCTGGATAAGCACTGGAGAGAAGGGCAGAGGGCAGGAGACAAGGCTCCAGGGGAAAAGGTAAAGCTGCAGTGTAAGGCTGTGGAATGAGGCCCAGGGAAGAAGCAAAGCTGGGAGACAAGGCCTGGGAGACATCTGAAACCCAGGGCAATGGCAAGGAGGCTCGGGAGAGTAAACATTGTCAGCCAGGGTATCAGTGGTAGGTGGTCGTCTGAGGGCTAAAACAGAAGTGCTGAGTTTGGGGGGAGAATGGGGAAGGGATCACCTGAGAATGCAATCTACAAAGAGAACATTTGTAACCAATAACACTTAGAGTGAAACTGGCAATATTAAATAGATATTTTGCAACTAATTGATTAATACCCTTAAAGTGGAATGACTTTCAGCTGAATGACTTACTGTGCAGACACGGTATCATCCACTGAACTCAACTGGAGCACCAGTAGCCTTTTTGGGTACAAAATTGCATTAGCTTTGAAACTTTATTTTTTCAAGAATTGTTTAAGTGAGACTCTTTGCGCGTTAATTCGTCCATGAATGAGCACAAATAGGTGACTGCACAGAATTAAATGTTTTAAAATGTTATTTATTAAAAAGAAATTCTTTGATCTGTTTAATAGTCACTGCATGCAGTTTGATGAATAAAGCTGAAAATCAGTTGATTGTTGATAATGAGCAACAAGCATTTTTTTAAAATCACTCTGGCTCCCACCTGTGATTTTAAAATTTAAGATTACATTGAAAGAACAATAGAGGACCATTCACTCATGACAGTGGTGCACTGTCGTCATTCTCTCAGCAAATTAAAACAATTTAAAGTAATCTAAAGTGTGCTTTTGATCAGAGGCTGATTTTGAATGAATTTCATCGGCAGAGCAACAGAGCCAAAACTCCAGTAGAGGGGCAAAACGGAGGGACAATTGCACCCGTTCGTTCCTCTGCAGGGTGAAGAAGGAAGATTCTGGTCAGTCTAATATTTTCTTAAGTTTTAGGTTTCAGCTTCACCTTCGAAAAGAATACCCTCTATCTTGACATGTAGTCTGCTTATTCGAAAGCCACAGTTAGGGTCTGTTGAATTAAATCTCCCTTTGCGCATACTACAATTTATAGTTATTTTCATCAATTTGTATTGCTAACCACAGAGAAAAAAGGAATTATATGTCATGTTATTTCAGCTCTCCGATATTTGCTTCATTAAAACCATGGCTAATTTCTAACTACCTTTTCAAGAGCTGCACTGCGGCCAAAACTGTTAAAAAAAAAATTGCCCCAGCAATCAACATTGCTTTTCATCGAAGCCCAAGAGTGTAGAAGGGGGCCATTCAGCCTATCGAGTCAATGCCAACCCTTTGTGGAGCATCCCACCCCCTACTGGGTAACCCTGCATTTCCCAAGGCTGCTCCTCCTAATTTACACATCCCTGGACACTATGGTCAATTTAGCATGGTCAATCCCCTTAAGCTGCACATCTTTGGATAGTGGGAGGAAACTAGAGCACCCAGTGGAAACCAACAGAGACACGGAGAGAACGTGCAAACTCCACACAGGCAGTTACCTGGGCGTGGGATCAAACCCACGTCCCTGGCGCTGTGAGGTAGCAGTGCTAACCACTGAGCCACTGTATTGCTCTTTTCACAAACAGGAATCCTACTTGTTCTTTTGGTTAATCAGGACTCAGGTATGGGGTTAGAGGAGAGACCTGGGAGAGGACAAGAAAAAAGGAGGAGGTCAAAATAGAGACATTAAGGATAGACAGCGAGAAGAGGCAGGAGAGAAGAGAGAGTGAAACCAAAGCTGAAAGAGGGAATGGAGGAAAGACGGGCAGAAAAAAGAGAGAAGGCAAATTAGAGAGACAGAGTTGAGGAGAGGTGATGAAGAGAAAGAAAAGGGGAGAGGAGGTCAAAATAGTGAGAGGTGTACTTCAAGGAAAGCCAGTGAAAACAGAAAGACAGAAATAAAAAGATGGAGGGATAAAACAGAGAATAACAGAGACAAGGCAAATTAGAAGAGGACAGAGAGGGGGGCACACTCAAACAGAGAGTGCAAGTGGAAGAAAAAGCCAAAAGAAAAGAGAAGGTTGAGAAATGAAAACAAACAGAGAGATAAAAGGAGAGGGAAGAAGGGAAAGGAGAGGTGATGAGAAGAGAAAGTGAGAGAGAAAGGGATAAAGAGGTTGAGTGAGAGATTCAGAACCAGAAAGAGGCAAAGAAAGAGAAAGAAAATCTGGATTTAAAAGCTAAATACCAACTGCAAAGACACCAGCAGAGTGTTTGTTTTAATTGAGTAGAACTGTAGCAGAAACTAAAATGAGTAACCTCCAGCCCCTGCTAAAGCACCAGTCCTAAGGTCCGCTCAGACTAACCATGCAAAGTAGCAATAAGTTATCGTGTTCTGTTGTGTTTCTGATCTGCACCATGACCTTATCAGAAATCTGATTTTGAAACAGCACTGCATCCTGTTTATAATTCCGCACTTAACAGCTGCTCCAAAATCTGGGGGAGGTGCCAGGCACAGATAAGACAAGTTGGGAAATTCAATGTGTCAAATCCGACTTGTCAAGTGGCTTTCAGCACCGCAGGGAAACTGCAGTTTGTCATTCAGGAACAACCCTTACCCAGCAACTCTTTGCGTGTTCGGCATGCAATCTCTTTGATCTCCATGCGAGAAAGTGAAAGTGAGTGCGTTACAGGCATCGCTGCAATTCCACTTGATGTTGGCGTGGTAATGACCTTGGCAACCAGAGGTGACTTCAGAGGCCGCTCAATGCTTCTTCCAACAAGGTTACTGAGAGGAATCTTATAAATGTGCTTCCACTGAATTTCACCTTTAAAATATAACACAACATTGTTAGCAACCACCCGTTAAACATAGAAAATTGGAGTAGGCCATTCAGCCCATTTCATTGTTTAACCAACTCTGACCTCTGTTACTGCTTTCTGCTCATACTCTTTGATCCTTTTAGTTCTCAGAACAATACCCCGTCTCCTTTTTGAAAATATTCAATGTTTTGTCCTCAATCGCTTTCTGTGCCCAAGAATTCCACAGTTACCACTGTCTGTTTGAAGAAATTTATCCTCATCTTGTCTCTTAACTGTTACTGAATGTCATAACCAAATAAAATTAAATTATTTACCGACATAGCATCATTGTTAGTAACAAATTACCTATGGCATTTAGAATTAAATTATGTTAATAAAATCATCCACATCAAATTAACCGAATATTCCAAAATAACCATTTCTGAACTGTTGTGGTGGTAGAAGTAGATATTCAATAGGGAATTGGACAGATATTTATAATGAAACGATTTGCAGCCTCTGGACAACCGCCAGGCAAGTGAACTAATCTACAATTTTTTCAGGGAGCTGAGCCACAGCACCATAGCTTCCTTTTAATCCCATGAAAATGAAAGTCACTCCTGATGGAAGGTGTGCTGCGTACTTTACTGAGGATATATATAAAACATTCACAATCTGGAATCTTAACAATCATTCTGACAGTGTAAAGACATAGATCTGAATATCTTCTTGCACTCAGTAATAAAGAAAAAAATCTCGCCGTAGCAAGTTGTTCAACATTGGGGGACCCTGTATCGAACAGACACTTAACAACAATAATCACATCAATAATCTTAAAATGCATGACGATCTTAATGGTCAGTGAGGTTTTAAACATGACGTCCTTAAAGAGTTAGTCATCATTTTTCACAGTGACATTGCAATTCCAAGATAATGTAAGTATTAACAACACAGGGGGTGCTAGTATTCATAGAAAGGCATCGTGCCCACTCAGAACAGGTTTCAGCTTCTCTGCTGTCAAACAGCTCAGAAATAATCAGCATCAGGTAAGGACATAAACCAGAAGGTGGCATGTTGGAGCCAGCACATCATTTCCACAGAGACAGGACAGGTCTGCAATTATCCACAGGCTGAGTGTTATTACCCATACTGAGGCTGAGTATTTAATTGCACTTTGTCTCGCTGATGCCCATTAATACTCATATTCAACAATACTCCTCATTAAGTCATGCATGTATAATACCCAGTTAACCAGAATTTAATTTTGCTAGCCCCTTTTTAAACTTTTATTGTCATTGGAGTCATGAACTTATAGTGTGTGGGACTATTTTTGGAATAGTTACCATAATAGAGTTATTATATGAATCAGCGACTAGGGGAAGATTGGCTGCCACTAGTAAATGTGTCAGGCTGTAATCTCTCACCTAAGGCACCATCCATTAGTGTGACTTCAGCAAATCTGAAGGAATGTAGTTTAATAGGAGCAGAAAAGCCAAAGCCCACCATACACTCTCCCACCAAGTGAGACTCTGCACTGGGAATGAAGGCCCTCAAAAAGTGATTCAGTTAGTGACATTGTCTGCCTGGCAGCTCAATAACTGAGACTTCTAACCTGTAATGGCAGAGGCACAACATATTTAACCACCACAACAACCTGTGATATCCTAGCTATTCTGAGCAAGAACTTAGTAAATATAATCAGCTGCTGTTGCACTTCCAATAAAAATATCAAATGTACGACACAGCCCTGCCAATAGTTTGCAGTATTTTCTGTAAAATCGCTGCTGTTTAAGGAATAATGTATTTATGTATCCTTGACATAATAAAATGTCCCAAGGTGTTTCACAGGAGCATGACTCAACAAAATTTGACACTGGGCCACATTTGGACAGATGACCAAAATTTGGACAAAGAGATAGTTTTAAGGAGATTCTTAAACGGGGAAAGATGGGCAGAGCGGGTTAGGCAGGGAAATCCAGAATTGTTGGCCCAGGCACAGGTAGCATTGATTGTCCCCATGGAGGCAAATGCTTGTATTCGCCAATGTTCAGTAGCTCTGACCTTTGCCATGCAGCTGTAATTACTGAATAAGTACCGGGCATAGAGATAACATTATTCCCAGCAAGGAGCCAAAACACTTTTAATTTGTGTGAAATATCATGAGCATCTGAGCTGACAGTGTAGATCGTAATGTGTGTGTCTATTTGAGTGTGTGTCTGTACACATTGTAAGGCTACACAATGTGGAATCACAGAATTCTTTACCTTATAAAATAGTTTCAGTTGTGAATGTGCAGATTTTAATCGATAGGAGGATTGAGTGAACAGGCAGCAGATTCCCTCCCCATCACAGCTCGATATCTCCCCCTCCCTCCATTTTGCATTTTCACAAAAACCTTTCAGTTTCGCATTTGGTTTGCTCTCAATAAACTCAAAAACTTGAATCATATCACTTGAAAACAATCATTTTTCGTAATAATAAGTGGAATCTAAAAGCTCCGTTATACAATCCTACTTACGACCCTCGTTGAGAAATCTCAAGCAAGTCAAGAGCTTGCAGTGGCTGAAGGGTGTAGGTGTTCTGTTGCTGTGATGACAAGAACAAAACAACTCCAGATGAAAAGCTTTAAGAATGACTTTAAGATGGAGTCAGTTTGTAACGTACAAGTATGAATGGAAAATCAACAGAAAGCTTCTGGGCTGACACATACTGCAATGTGTAATGCCAACTGGAGAGAAGAATGAATGGTCAGACTCTTATTTGCTGAAACAATTTGAGTTAGGGATGCATCAATCTTTTCTATACTCAGTAATCGTCAGTTTTAATTGGAAGTGTTTTCTGAAAAGCAAATTCTTGCTAAACCTGGTTTTGTTTAAATCACTGACAACATTGTGAAACAGAGTTGTCTTAGATTAATATAACAATAACAGCGGAACAATACCAATGTTATTTCTGTAAATTATAATTAAGTTGGCTCAATTGAACGTTTGCGATATGTTAAGGATGAGATTTTAACCCACCGCGAGCTCACCTGTAGGCAGAAATTGAAAGCCGTGCATTGTGTCAGAAACACAAATGAGTTCCATTTGTTGGAGGTTAGCCTCTGGACTAATTTTTTTTACACTCCAAATTTTTTTCTTATCATAATGAAAAACAGCCTTGATCCCCATTTGAAGACAGGATTGATCTGATGCTGATTATTATCGTCTTTTACGCCAACAAACTGCTTTCCTACAAGTCATATGAAATTGTAAACTAAATGTCAAAGCCAACAGACACCTTCACTAATGTCCCCCACTATTTTACCTTATTGACTCCTAGTCACATGAATACATGAGGTGATCCAATTGGCTTAGAATTTTGCTCTTTCCATTAATGAGCCTGTGACAGTAGGGAGAGGTTTCATTATCTGCATTACCTCCCATGTTATCTCACATTGTGAAGATGTACTTCCCACAGCAACACTTCTTGACAGTCTGGAATTTCTCAACATGAAGGTCCTCAAGGTAGCCTCAGCCAGTACAAGAACTGAACCCGATGTTGGCATCACTCCATCTCACAAACCAGCTGTCCAGCCAACTGAGCTAACCATCAATGTTAACACACGAGATTGAATTCTGATGAAACCAGTAATAAATAGCAGTATGTGAGGATAAGACCATGAGAAGGCTCACAATCTGTTTGAAAGAATTGTTTTTGTATTAAGCCCGTTTACAGGATTATTTCTTGAGGGTCATATAAAACAGCTTTAGAAATGGGATGGTGGGATTTCCCATCAGTAAGGGAAACCCCTCAAAGATGTTCCATAGTACAGATCAAGGCAATTCACCAAACCCTAAAATATTTTTACTGCATCACCAATGAACTTGATGTACAGTTCAAAGGGAGTTTTATTTTAGAATAGAAAATACTAAGTTCTAAAGATCCAGATGGAATAGAGGTGAGGTGCTCAGTTAGTTTGAGCAACAATGAAGTGCTTCAGTGTAACATTGGCAGGATTTGGTTTTCAGAAGGATGAGTGCCAGTAGGATGACAGGTCTCAGTCATTCGCAGAATACCAGCTAACTATGAGTCTAGAGTGGACACAATTATGGAAGCTGGAGCTCGACACATGAACCTGTGAGATTTTCAAGGGACAAACTAGAATCGCTTCATTAGAGTGAGCGGTTATGGATGGTTAAAGGAATTTGGGTGTCTAGCTGCATGGATTCTTTGCTGCTCTGGTTCAAAACATCAACAAAACGAACAGACTGTCAGCCTTTATCGCAAAGGAGGTTTCAATGGAAAATTGAGGAGTGATATATCTGTTCCTGAGCATTGATGAGATCTCATCTGGAGTGCAGGATTAACTTCTGATCACTGCATCTCAGGAAAGATACACTGGATCTGGAGATGATCCAGTGAAGTTTCATCAGAATTATCTTGAATCTTGAAGGATGAAACTATGTTGGGTTCATCAGAATAAATGCAAAAATGTCACAATCACAATTTCTCCCACCAAGGCTTGGTCAGCAAGTTGACTCTGAAAGGCAGAGGCATTACCATGAAGAAAGTGACGGGGAATTATCGGTTCCCCAAGCTGCTGATTCTTCAGAAATGCTGCAAGACTTGAACACACCGTTTTTGTCTGCACAGAACAGGACCTTTTCAATGAGTCTATGAATAATTATTTTAGATTAGTTATTAATTTAGCTGTTAGCACAATCAGATTGGTCAATAAGTGCAGTTCAGCTGTAGAATCACATCTAATAGCAGACATTTGGTTTTGAGTTTCACAAGGCGGATTGGTTGAGTATGGTTTGAAGTCAGTCTATCATGAACAACTGTAGGAACATGCTGCTTGATTTAACGAATGAATTGTTGGGATGTACGGTCTACAATATATTTTCATTGAGCAAGGTTATTGAGCGATACAAAGCAATAGCTGGTAAATGAAGCAATGCTATAGATTAGTCATGGTCTAAATAAGTGGGGTAATAGGCATGAGGGGGTGAATGACCCATTCCCTTCTTACGTAAAATGCAGGGTTGGCCAGCTCTGTTGGCTGGACAGCTGCTTTGTGATGCAGTATGATGCTAAAACTGTGGCTTCAATCCCTATACCAGCTGAAGTTATACAAAGGATTTGCTTTTCAACATCTGCCCTCATTTGAGGGGTGGTAACACTCAGGTTAAACAATCGCCAGTTGTCTCTCTCTTTAATAGACAGTGCGTAGCCCTGTGGTTCAACAGGATTGTAGCAACATTACCATATATTTATAGAGGCCTGTGCTTCCACAAGTTGCTGTTAATGCCGATTAGATAACAATGCAGGCTGCCAGCCCGTTTATAAAGGGACTGCAACAAGCTTCTAATGTTGCTTTAGTCTTATCCAGAACAGTAAGATATTGAAAACAAAGATGGCAGGTTTGCAGCTTTTTCACTGGGGCTATTCTGAGGTCATCAAACTAATCAAGGATCCCATCATAAACGTTAGAAGCAATCGTCACATAAATGAATCTCCTGGACACTGCTGAGAGACAGCCTGAGCTAAGCAAACAGTACAGGTCTATAGATTCAAATGTCATGTTAAAATGTCAGGGAAATTGATTTTTGAATTTAGTAACCACAGTGCTTAAAGCTGCTGCTGCTCTCTGACATTCAATGCAGCAAGGACCAGTCACTGACAGATTCACAACCAAACACATGATCTCTTCAGCATTTCTCAAAACAAAACCTAGATTTTTATTTTTAACCTCACACTTTTTGATGAACTATCCCGGTGGTGCTGATTGCAGAGGAATGAAAAGGCTTTCTGTTTTAAATGCTCACCGTTGTAATCAATTATTCCCAGCTCCAGTATAATGCAGTTGTTAAAAAATGCAGGGTTAAAAAAATCTTCCTTCGTCTCTGGCCTAACAATAGTTCAAAGGTCTTCTTGGCATGAGCCCAGGCCTAATGCCAAGTTGGTGCCTGCCAGACCTAACCACACACAAGTATGGGGCATTGTTTTACCAGTGGGTGGCAATCTGCCCCATGCTGTACTTATTATCTCTGAGAAAGGGCATGCCTGGCCCTCGGATAGAGAAACGGCTTTTGCAACCCTCTGAACTCAAACTCACTGCTTCTTTTCCCCACAAATCCTCAGCTTTAGCCATTTAGATTGCTTCTCAGACTTAGATTCCCCTCCATTCTTCAAATACTGAAGCAATCCATGTTCAAATGCAACAAGATCTGGACAATATCCATGCTCGGGCTGACATGTAGCAAGTAACATTCACACTGTAAAAAATGCCAGGAAGTGATCATCTCCAATAAGAGACCATCTAATCACCAACCCTTGCATGGTGATATTCAATCGTGTCACCATCACTGAATCCCTCTCTATCAACATCTTTGGGGTTACCATTAAGCAGAAACCCCAAGTGTACTCACTATATAAACACATTGGCTACAGAGGAGGCCAGAAGCTAAGAATACTGCAATGAGTAACTCACCACCGTACTCCTCAAAGCCTGACCACCATCTACCTGGCACAAGTCAGGAATGTGTTGGAATACTGCCCAGTTGCCTGGATGAGTGCAACCCCGACGACACTTAAGAAGCTTGACACCATCCAGGACAAAGCAGCCCACTTGATTGGCACCACATCCACAAACATTCATTCCCTCCACCACCAACACTCAGTTGCAGCAGTGTGTACTATCTGTAAGATGCACTACAGAAATTCACCAAAGATCCTCAGACAGCGCCTTCCAAACCCACAGCTACTTCCATCTAGAAGGACAAGGGCAGTAGATATATAGGAACACCACCACCTTCAAGTTTCCCTCCATGAGACTCACCATCCTGACATGCCACTATATTGCCACTTGTTCACTGACGCTGGGTCAAAAATCCTGGAATTCCCTCCCTAAGGTCATTGTGAGTAAACCTACAGCATGTGGACAGCAGCAATTCAAGGCAGCAGCTCACCACCACCTTCTCATGGGGCAACTAGGGATGGGTAATGAATGCTGCTCTGCCAGCAGCGCCCACATCCCTCGAGTGAATTTTAAAAAATATAGAGACCTACTGAAACTTAGTGGAGATTTATCAGCCTTGTTTGGGGAACTCAAACATATGGATACTCCGAAGGAATCCCTTTGTGGGAAATCTCTGCAACTTCACGTGTCCTTAAGAGATTCACCCCTTTACATGGTTGATTACAAGGTGAAGAGCTGTGACACTGGGCTCAGAGGTTCTGTGTACCTTGAATATCTGTCCCTTGTTAATGGATCCTTTTTAATAAATCATGGATGTATGTCTACCAGAAATAATGTAAATAATGGGACTTGGAGAGGAAAAGTATCTTCATATAAACAAGGTTTCTTGAGGTGAATCAGTGCTGGCTCTGGCCTAACACTCTGGTTAGCTGAGGAAGATGAGAATAAATGAAAGTAACACCCCCGACCACGGATATCTGTTCATTCACCCACTTGTCCAATCTGGGACCAGGTCATTGCTGTTATCAGTTATGGGATGCAAGTCATTCCAGACTATTTGGCATACTGCATGTAAAGTGGAATATATTGTAAAAACTGCTTTAAAACCAACGCCTCTCCTTTGAGGTAACCTGTGACCCCCAGACCAGAATCTTACAAAGCATAGTACATCTGTTAGAAGTGAGGCTTGTGTCTATCCAGTCACATGGTTAGATTCAGTACTGCATTGATGGAGGCCATTCAACTCATTCAGTCACTGTTATCTATCTGTAAAGCAATCCAATCAGTCCCATTTCCTCGTAGATGTTACCAGTTTATTTCCCTTAAGTCCAATATGCATTTGTCATAACTCATTAAGGGTGCTGGAAGCAGAGACAAAGACAGTGAGCTCCACAACATGGGGGCTCATTGCATGCAGTAAAGTTCTTCCTCATGTCTCCCCTGCTGTATTTCTGCTTAGAAAAATGTATCAAAATGCATTTTTGAAATGGCTTTTCAGGGGTCCTGGGGGAGGCATTAATGATCTCTCAGGCCACACAGAAGTAATCGAAAGCCTGATACCTGCCTATTCCTTAACATAGCCAGATCCGAGCTGGGCCATTCTCAACAGAAGCTCTCGCATGTAAATATGCCTCATAAGTTGCTTCATGTGATCGAAAAAGATGGCTTTCTGATCAACATTACTTTTACTGCAGACCTGTAGTACTCCTCGATTAACTACAGAATAATAGGTGGCTGGCAGGGAGTTAAAAGATAGTAATTTAATCAAGTAGATGATGATTATAACAGATCACAACAAGATCACAACAAGACCGCTCAAACTGTTTAACAGATTGAATTTCTGCCTTCAGTTTGTAATTTTTAAAAATCTTTTCTAACATGTAATCACAATATTTCCCCTATTCAGAGACAGTCAGATCAGGTACTGAAGTAAGAGGCTGACATTCCTCTAATCAATTTATATTTCTTGCGGAGTTCCATTGATGACGAAAGCAAATTGCTGAATACTGTAGATGTCTAATAAATATGAGTTCAGAAGGAGTCACAGTAGGTTTTTTTTATTAACAGATTAAAGGAAAGAATGCACACTCTTTATCATACAACACTAACTACACATTTCCACAGGGTCTTAAGCATAATAGAGCATCCTGACCTGCTTCACAGGAAGACTGTCATCAAGCTAACAGAAATTTTAGGGCAGGGGACCAACAGCTTGCAGACGGGGGTAGACCGTTGAGGAAGGTCTTGAAGGAGGAGAGAGAAGTGGAGAGGCAGAGAATTTTAGGATGGAATTCCAGAGATAAGGACCTCAACAATTTTTAAAAATTCACTCATGGATGAGGGCATCATGGGCTCGGACAGCATTTATTGCCCATCCCTAATAGTTAACAGTCAGCCACATCGCTGAGAGTCTGGAGTCACATGTAGGCCAGACCAGGTAAGGATGGCAATTTCCAACCTTTTTTCTGAAGAAGGACCTATGCCTGAAAGATCAGATTTCCTGCTCCTCTGATGCTGCTTGGCCTGCTGTGTTCATCCAGCTCTACACCCTGTTATCTCAGATTTTGCAGATCTGCAGTTCCTACTATCTCTCTCCTTCCCTAAAGGACATTAATGAACCAGATGGGTTTTCTCAAAAATCAACAATGGATTCATGGTCATCATTAGGCTCATTATTCCAGATTTTTACTGAACTCAAATTTCACTATCTACTGTGGCAGGATTTGAACCTCAGTGCCCAGCCATTGCTTGGGTCTCTGGACGACAGGAAAGTAGGGTTGAAAACCAGAAGCAGATCAGCCATGGTCTTGTCAAATGGAGCAGGCTTAGTGGGCTGAATGGACAATTCCTGTCCCTAGCATGTATATTCATATGATGTTTCTAGCTCTTTCCAACTCCCACCAGCTCCAGGGAGTCGGGACACCTCTGCTTGAGGGACATGAGAAGCCCATGGGTCAGCACTTCAGTGCTTCGTTGGTACTTGATTTGGATGGTTTTCTGCCCAATGGGTCCAGTGTTACCTGCTGATAAAGGCACCTGCATTCCCACTCAGTGCGGAGAACATTAAATCCCTGGACAAATTTCAGAGCTAAGATGTTGGGCCAGAAATTCTGACCGGAAGCAGAAACCCAAATTCTGACTCTGGTCAGATTAAAAATGACCCATTTACTTTGTGCTGGCGATTCCTGGATAGGATCCGCCTGTTACAAACCTGTCCGAGAATCCTCGAGCCCAGCCACAGGGGCCTGGGATGAAAACCACATCTCCTTTCACAGCAGGAGTGCTGCATTCTGCAGTTAATATGTCCAGCAGGCACTCTGAAAACTCTTGTGAAAGGGCAAGCTGAGGAGTATAGTGTGCCAGGTAGGTGAGGTGGGCAAGATGCAAGGCGGGTGAGGGTGGGCAGGGTGTTAGTGAATGACTGCGCAAAGTATTGTGAATAGTAGTCATGTAACACCTCTGCCATAGTTAAGTGAAGAACAGCTTAAATTATAACCTGCTGGACAAAGAAATGGTTTGCAGTCAACCCAGTTTCTAAAATATCACAATAAAATGTTCCAGACTTTCCCATCCTGAACCTGCTCCTTGGGCATGTTACATATTCATCTGAGGAGATTAGTATCAAAGCTTCATGGCCTTTCTGAGCTGATATCCGTGGGAATTACTGAGTTTTCTGATTTGTAAATGGTCCAGCTATAACCTGCAGCCTCATAATGCCTGACCTCAGTTGACTGCTAAGTTACAGAACGAATAGATACGCAGTACAAGACCATTTGCTTATCATGAGCTTTGCCTTGTTTCAGCAGTTATGGTATAAAGGAGCTGTCAGGCTGACGAAAGTTAAGATTATTACACCTTAGTGATTTTTAAGGAATGCAACAGGCAATAAAAATACTGCTGCCCGAAGTAATCCTTGTGCAAAATAAGATTTTAAAAATCCCCGAAAACCCCACTTCTTTTTCTGGTACTTATTATTGTGGCAAATTACACAAGTCATTCAGGAACTGATTTTAACATCTGGACAAATCTTTACTGTGAACAGTGATGCAGCATTGTGAAGCTGGGACTTAGGGAAAATGCAAATTCCATGCCAAACTGAACAACTGAGACAGTTTAACCTTCAAATGGAATACAAGACATCCAGACTCTTTAATAACATTAAGAGTCAGCAGTTCTTGTATCAGCACAGTGCTATCACAAAGCATCCCATTTGAATAAAAGGCTGAAAGCTGACAGACTCTTTATTAGATTACTCTACAGTGAACAATACCAATTAGTGAGGAAAGGAACAGTCAATGTTTCGGGTACCACCCTTCTTCAGGACCTCGAAGCTCCTTTCCTCCAAGTGCTGCCTGGCCTGCTGTGATCTTCCAGCCTCCTTGTCTACCCTGGATTCCAGCATGTCCAGTTTTTTTTCCTTTAATACCTATTAGCAAATAGTTACTGCCAAGAACAAAATGCTTTGTCAATGATAAGCCCACCTGCAGTTGTGAAAACTTGTGCAAACTTTTGTTTCAATGTGTCAACATTTAAAATACTTCTTCTGTTATCAGAGCTTTATGTTCACTGCCTATTTATGGGGAAATAATGGTGTGGTGGTAATGTCACTGGGGTGTTAACTGAGGAGGCCAAAATTAACGACCTGTGTTCCAACCCCAGCACAAGCAATGGGTGTAATTTTAAGCCAGTGAGTGAATGCTATCAGGAAGTTGCTGTTGAGTGCTGTTAAAAAGCTATCAGGCCTCTTTCTCCATGATCCTCGGGCTAGGAAGTACACTTAGACTTGAGCTTCATAAATTTCTGTTGAAATCTTGATCTTTTGTTACAGAGGGAGGCTTACTGCATCATCATTTGTTTATTTCAAAAGAGCAAGATTGATGACAACACTCCACATGAGCTGGCTATACTGCAGCATTGACAACACTTACCAGCTCTGGCTCATATGTGACTCTAGACTCTCAACAACATGGTTGGCTCATAACTGCCCACAGAAATTGCCAAACTGGCAATTCAGTTCAAGGGCAATTAGGGATCACACTAAATACCGCCCTTGTCTGGCCAATGAAGCCTCCCAAAAGGAATAAAGGGAAAATAAAGCCTCGGCCACTATTCTCATCGGGGGAGGTGAACAATCCATTGGAAGGCTGTGTTAGGAGTTTCAGTCACTCTGTTAGGTTAGTGTTGCATGTGAAGATGTGATAATGGCTGTGATTCTCCTCAATAACAATACTAACTTCAACCCCGACCCTCACCAACATTGGTCATTCACCAGACCTCCGTCCAAGGTACAAAATGGATAAGCTTGTTGTCCAATAACATTTCAGTTCCATTCCCTTAACATTGTGGAATCAGGCTATCAGGTAGCAGCACTTTAAGGCCTTGCTCCTCACAATCTTAGACGCCAAATACTCCTTTTAGTGAAGCAGCCATTGATGTTTACTTCTTTCAATTTCATTGACTGTATTTGCTGCTATTATCTCGTCTCCTCCACAATGGGGGAACCAAAAGTGGTTGTTGTATGGAACTGCTCTGTACAGTCTGCAAGTACAGCCTCGTGCTTCCAGTGGCCTGTCATTCTAATTCTCACACTGACACCTCCGTACTTAGTCTGCTATACTGTTCCAGTAAAACTCAATGTAAGCACCTCAGGCTATCGATTCGGCATTTTGAAGCCTTCTGAACTCCATGCTGAGTTCGATCATTTCAGACTGGAATGGCTATCCCCTTTTTCCATCCTGTTCTTTGCTTGTTTGATTTTGTTTCCTTTCAGCCTGCAGCCCACTTGCTGTGGGCACTGGTCATATTTTGCAGAATGGGAATGCTGAAGCACACACACCACATTCCATCACCCAAACTAAAACTGGTTTCCTCCAGTGTGCTGATACACATCCATGAACATATGACCACAGAACAGTACTATTCCACCGCCCTGCCTCCCTCATGGAGAAGTGACTTGAGGTCAAAATACATACAACTCAACGTATTTACTTTCTGTTTATTTAAAAATATAATTTGACCACTAGTTTATAAACCCAATCAGCAACTATTTCCATCCACACTCATTCGCCCATCACCGCCACTTTCTCATTTCCCACTCTCACCCGCTCCCCCACTCTCACCCGCTCCCCCACTCTCACCCATTCTCACTTACTCCCCCATTGTCACCCGCTCTCCCATTGTCACCTGCTCTCCTATCTTCCATTCTCACTTACTCACCCATTTTTACCTGCTCTCTCGATCTCACCCATTCTCCCATTCAGCCACTCCCCATCTTACTTTCTTACCCACACTCCCATTCTACCCAAACCCATGTTCCCATTCCTCATTCTCACCGACACCCATCCTTACCCTCACTCCCATTCCTTTACCTGCTTATTCAGCAGCAACACTGTCAGAATACTTGATCTAATTGCCTTGACTATTGTGTTGAAAACCTGGAGTTGGAGTTGAACCTGGCTCAGTCTAGATGTGGGGAATTTTAAAGTAAAATTAGCTTAGTTTAGGAGTAAAGTTTTAGTTCTTTGAGAAGGCGACCAAACAGGTAGATGAGAGTAAACCAGTTGATGTGGCGTATACGGATTTCAGCAAGGCTTTCGATAAGGTTCCCCACAGTAGGCTATTGTACAAAATGTGGAGGAATGGGATTGTGGGAGACATAGCAGTTTGGATCAGAAATTGGCTTGCTGAACGAAGACAGAGGGTGGTAGTTGATGGGAAATGTTCATCCTGGAGTCCAGTTACTAGTGGTGTACCGCAAGGGTCAGTTTTGGGTCCACTGCTGTTCGTCATTTTTATAAACGACCTGGATGAGGGCGTAGAAGAATGGGTTAATAAATTTGCAGACGACACTAAGGTCGGTGGAGTTGTGGATAGTGACGAAGGATGTTGTAGGTTTTTAGAGAGACATAGATAAGCTGCAGAGCTGGGCTGCGAGGTGGCAAATAGAGTTTAATGCGGACAAGTGTGAGGTGATGCACTTTGGTAGGAGTAACCGGAATGCACAGTACTGGGCTAATGGTAAGAGTCTTGGTAGTGTAGATGAGCAGAGAGATCTTGGTGTCCATGTACACAGATCCTTGAAAGTTGCCACCCAGGTTGACAGGGCTGTTAAGAAGGCATACAGTGTTTTAGCGTTTATTAATAGAAGGATCGAGTTCTGGAACCAAGAGGTTATGCTGCAGCTGTACAAAACTCTGGTGTGGCCGTACTTGGAGTATTGCGTACAGTTCTGGTCACCGCATTATAAGAAGGATGTGGAAGCTTTGGAAAGGGTGCAGAGGAGATTTACTAGGATGTTGCCTGGTATGGAGGGAAGGTCTTATGAGGAAAGACTGAGGGACTTGAGGCTGTTTTCGTTAGAGAGAAGAAGGTTGAGAGGTGACTTAATTGAAACATATAAAATAATCAGAGGGTTCAATAGGGTGGATAGGGAGAGCCTTTTTCCTAAGATGGTGATGGCGAGCACGAGGGGGCATAGCTTTAAATTGAGGGGTGAAAGATATAGGACAGATATCAGAGGTAGTTTCTTTACTCAGAGTAGTAAGGGAATGGAACGCTTTGCCTGCAATGGTAGTAGAATCGCCAACTTTAGGTACATTTAAGTCATCATTGGATAAGCATATGGACGTACATGGAATAGTGTAGGTTAGATGGGCTTCAGATTGGTGTAGCGGGGCAGCACAACATCGAGGGCCGAAGGGCCTGTACTGTGCTGTAATGTTCTATGTTCTATATCTGCAAAAGCCAGATTGATATCACTGAGTTTATGCACCAGCCAAATACACATACTGTGTCAAAGAGACTGACCTATACAGTAAGGTCTCTGAACAATACAGTGCTCAGAGCTGGGCTAGGTTTTCCTTTTGTTTCATTGGTTTAAGCTATTTTAGCCAATCAGCAAGGGTGCTAAACTACGGTTTCTTCCTGATGAGTTCTTCCCGATGTTGTCCAGGTTAGTCTGCACTGTTTTTGTCACTCTCTCATTCAAAGACAATGCCTCAAATAATTTCACATGGAGAGAATATGGCGGTTTATGAATGTCTGGTGGCTAATAAATACAAACACTTCAATTAGACTGTGCAAAAAACACATCCTGTTAATAATCTCAACCTCGCCACGGACCAAGCTGCTACCAATTTCGATCCTTTAGGCTCTTTAATCATCTTCAGAAGAAATTATTGTTTACTGAAACCCTTATTTATTTTCTGGCTGTATCTCCTTTGACAGCAAAGCAAACTTCAATTTAAGTGTTAAATTTTTCCCCTGTTATTAAAATTGGCCCATGCACGTCACCTTTAATGGTGCCAATGTTCCCCTCCAAGGTCTCCCAACACTTTCTAGCTTGATTAAAATTGAAAATCAAAGCACAGGCTAAACTGCTTGAAATCTAGGCTCTGCCTCTTTGCCAATCACATCTGAATTACAAAGAAGGTCCTCTTCAGTGGTCAACAGCACACGGACTTGCAGAGATGGGAAGCTGAACTGATTCGAATTTAATCTCAGAAATGCTCAGTCTGCACTATCTAATTAGATTGCAATTTCATCTCTGCCCTTTTGTTTCTGTCCTAACTGCTCCTGTATGAATCCCAAATGATGCCAAATCTGCTCAATGATGAAGTCATGACAACTCCCAAAACGTTTTGCAGTATATTCTTCTAGAAGCATTTCATCTTCCAGCAGTATGATGGAGATTGCTGGGAAGCAGTTGCCAATCCTCTGTTTAGAGCTGCCTGTGGCCAGCTGTCCCTCACACCAAGCTCCTGACCTCAG
Source organism: Stegostoma tigrinum (assembly GCF_030684315.1). Lineage (NCBI taxonomy): Eukaryota > Metazoa > Chordata > Chondrichthyes > Orectolobiformes > Stegostomatidae > Stegostoma > Stegostoma tigrinum. The sequence goes on from NC_081382.1 coordinate 29,799,559, forward strand.
CTGCACAGAGGGACACGTGGCAAACAGACAGCAAGATCACAGCTGCAGGACGGCTTGTGCAGGACAGAACACTTTTTGGACGCTAAGTCTTCACCCTATAGTTTCTTAAAGAGAGGTTCAAGATGAAAGAGAATGGACAGCGCTTTACAGCAGGGCACTGTGGAAATGGAAAAGGAATAGGGGTAATGGAAAAATGCAGAAGCAGAAGGAGTGGGAACAGACAATGATGCAGATGCTCAGCTTCTGCAGAGCTGGTATTTCCAATTTTAGAGTCGAATTTGAACTCGGTAAGCAAACGAGCTCAAGTGAATTAAGACAGGTCATAATCCCACTTGTCAGTGATGGGACCAGTTTTACTAAAACTAATTGCTGGAAAAACTCAACAGGTCCGACACCTTCTGTGGAAAGAAAACAGCATTAACGTCTTGGGTCCAGTCACACTTCTCAGAATGGTTCTGTACTCTATTCATGTACTTAAAAAGCTAATTGCTCATGTACTTAAAAGCTAATGCTGCCAGACCTGCTGGGCTTTTCCAGCAATTTGCTTTTGTTTCTGATTTCCAACATCTGCAGTTCTTTCAGTTTTTTTCAACTGTTTTACTGCAGGTAGCCTAATAATTGGCTGTCTCCAAGTTCACTATCAGGTCAGGATAGTGCAGCTGCTTCAATCTGAGGGCAGGATTCCATGCTGTTGCTCCAATCCGAGGGCAGGATTCCATGGTGTTGCTCCAATCCGAGGGCAGGATTACATGTTGTTGTTCCAATCTGAGGGCAGGATTCCTTGCTGTGGCTCCAATCTGAGGGCAGGATTCCATGGTGTTGCTCCAATCCGAGGGCAGGATTCCATGGTGTTGCTCCAATCTGAGGGCAGGTTTCCAATGCTGCTGCTTCAATCAGAGTGCTGGATCCCATGCTGTTGCTCCAATCTGAGGGCAGGATTCCATGTTGTTGCTCCAATCTGAGGGTAGGATCCCATGCTGTTGCTCCAATCTGAGGGTAGGATTCCATGCTGTTGCTCTAATCTGAGGGTAGGATTCCATGTTGTTGCTCCAATCTGAGGGCAGGATTCCATGTTGTTTCTCCAATCTGAGGGCAGGATTCCAAGCTGTGGCTCCAATCTGAGGGCAGGTTTCCAATGCTGCTGCTTCAATCAGAGTGCTGGATCCCATGTTGTTGCTCCAACCCGAGGACTCATGATCAGAAAGCTTGGAGGCAGCAAACTATTAGGCTGCCTGCAGTTAAATAGTTGAAAAAAACTGAAAGAACAGCAGATGTTGGAAATCAGAAACAAAAGCAAATTCAGAGGGCCGAATCCCATGCTGTTGCTCCAAACAGAAGGCCAATAACCCTGATGTTTCAGTATTCCCACTGGGAGAGGTGGGCACTGCTGGAGCTGGTTAGTAACCATAGGGATGGCCTCATGATGGAGGCATCCGCTAGAACTCAGGGAGGATGAGGGAGGAGGCCCCAAGATTCCCAAGGTAAAAGCCTCCAGTAGGGATGCAGAAGCTGTCTTTCCTGCCTGTCGCTCCCTCTGTGGGTCATGAGGTCTCGTATTCTGATGGTTCCTGAGCTGTCACAGGAGAGCACAATCCAAGCAGCACCATTAAATGGCCCATAATTGGGCCTTTCAGTAAGCAAACAAGCTGCTAACTTCCATTGCCTCTCAATGTCGGGCTGATAAATGGAAAGTAAAATTCATACACTTAAGTACCAGGCAATGACCATCTGCCCTTGACGTTACCATCACTGAATCTCCCATATATGAATATCCTTGGGGTTACCATTGATCAGAAACTGAATTGTGACTTTAAAAGCAGGTCAGAAGCTAGGAATCATGCAACAAATAACTCACCTCCTGTCTCCCACCCAAAGCCTGTCCATCACTGACCAGGCAAAAGTCAGGAATATTCCCACTGGTCTGGATGGGTGCAGCTGCAACAACCCTCAAGAAGCTTGACAATATCCAAGACAAACCAGCGCAATTGATTTGCACCGCATCTAAAAACATCCACCACCAATGCTTAGTCACAGCAGTGTGTACTATCTACAAGATACACTGCAGCAATTCAACGAGACTTCTTGGACAGCACTTTCCAAAACCACAATAACAGATCTCTGGTATTTTGTTATCATTAAAAAAACATAGTTAATGAACATTTTCATTTGAAGTCTACCTTCGAGAAAGCATATGATTGGCCATATTGAGACTTGGAATTTATACATTTTTATTTGCGGTTGGGACCTATGGAGCATTCCCCCCATCTCAGTCTTAATACCATTCAGAAAGAAAAGGGCAGCAGATACATGGGAATACCATCAGTTGCAAGTTCCCCTCCAAACCATACACCATCCTGACTTGGACATATATCGCCGTTCCTTTAGTGTTACTGAGTCAAGATCTTGAAATTCCCTCTCCAACGTCATTGTGTCCTAATGATCCAAGAATGACAGTGATTTATGAAAGGGTTCATTACCACCTTCTCAAGGGGCAAACGGGAATGGGCACTAAATAGTTGGCAGCTCACATCCCCAGAAGAAAGAAACTTCCTCAGTGGCAGGAAACCAATGGAATGCTACCTCTATCTCATTAGCACTCTCACCTGCTTCACCTGCTGGTATCTGGGGCCAGTAAAATTTAGTCTGAGTCCACAAATACCAAGAAAGGAGTCAAACATACGGTCAAGATTAGCCAAGTGACATTATCGCTAAAGGTAAGCACTCCCCACACCCCCTATACCCCACCCTCCCCACCCCAACTAGTGTCATTGGGACAGACTGCATCGGACTCTCCTCCATAACACCATAATTCTTGGCAGCAGATCCCGGCCATTCAGCCCATTGAGACTGCTCTGCCACTCAATAAATCACAGCCGATCTGATAATCCTCAACTCCACTTCCTTGTCTCTTCCCCATTATACTTCATTCCCTGTACTGATTAAAAATCTGTGTGATCCTTGAATGTACTTAACAACACAGCCTTGACAGTCCTCTGTGATAAAGATTCACAACCCTTTGAGAGAAGAAATTATGTCTTAAATGTGGGACCCCTTATTCTGAGATTATGCCCTAAGGTCCTAGACTCTCTCACTGGGGTAACAACCTTTCTGTATTTACTTTAGCACCCAAAGAGTCTTTGATGTTTCAATAAGGTCACCTCTTATTCCTTTACATTCCAATGAGTACAGGCTCAGTTCTTCTCCAGCTACTCATGAGACAGTCCTTCCATACGTAACGTCACCTTAGTGAATCTTCTTTGGACTTCAACAAAAACATAAGTTGCTGGTAAAGCTCAGCAGGTCTGGCAGCATCTGTGAAGAAAAAATCAGAGTTAACATTTCAGGTCTGGTGACCCTTCCTCAGAACTGAAGGGTCACTGCCCCTGAAACGTTAACTCTGATCTGTTCTTCACAGATGCTGCCAGACCAGCTGAGCTTTTCCAGCAACTTTTGTTTTTGTTCCTGACTTACAGCATCCGCAGTTCTTTCGGATCTTCTTTGGACTTCCATTAATTAAGCTGAGCATTTCTCTCTCTGATCGTTTAAAGGTATACCACATCTGCTGAATTATGTTGAAGCAATAAACAAAACATACTAATATCCCACAAAGGGATACTTTCCTTTGTTTGCCACTTAATGGATTTCCCACATTATCCTCACACTAACACCTACTCAAACGTTAATGAGAGGTGAAAACCACAGTTAATGTGGTACACTAGGAGCCATAACACACAAGCCTTTCATGCTATTAAAACAATAATGAATTCCTGCTGGTCTCACAGGACAGGCAAAACTGTCCTCAGGAGGTTACATAGCCCTTTTACACTATGAATAAGAGTGATCTTATAGACACAAACCACTCTTAGTTTCTGCAATATGGCCAGATCCGGCTGTTGAATTTACTGCTGATACCAGAAAACAAAAAGCCATGTATCCAAAGCTAAACCACAGATTGTTGCAGGTTGGTAATCTATCTTTGTTGTCTAACTGGAACTTAGGCAGGACAAAACCATGAAGCAATCAAACCTAACACAGAAACATAGAAATGTAGGAGCTAAGGTCGGCCACTTAGAGGCTGCTCCCCCATTCAATATGATCATGGCTGCCCATCCTACTCCATACCCTGTTTCTGTTTTCTCTCCATACCCTTTAATCTACTGCACATTTTAACAATAAAACTGCTCAACGGTTTCCCAAAATAGTGCAAAGATGAAGGGTCTAGGCAATAATGTGTTGAAATGATCTCCTCAATCATAAGCACAATCAGCTGTGTTCCCTCAGTTCTGGTCTCGAAGGTTTTGGAGTAGATTCTGGTATGCCTGAAATCTGTTGGTTTTCTATTACAAAGAGACGTAGAAGATTGAGTGTTGAAGACTGGTGTATCCCAAAGTCCAGGACAGTACATTGATGGATGCACTAAAGCTTGGGGCAGCTCAATTGGGCAAGGGTGATGTTAAACGTTCAACTGTCATAGTATCACGAGGATGTAGAGTCCTTCATGCAGCATCTTTGTCATGACATTCACACTGTCAAAACCACATGTGATTGCTATTATCCTGAGGAACCTCTGAGTACCAAAGACTTAAGGAAAAGGACGTGAATTGTATTGCCCTTTCAGTAATGTCTAATTTAATGTGTTATGGAAGTAATTTACAATTTTTAAGAACAAATTACAGCTTTGGGGGGAAAATGTCACCTTAGCCCACTTCACCATCTTCTGCATAATGTTTTATAGTTGAATTGACTATCTTTGTTAGATTTTGAAGCAGGGATTAATGATAGGGCAGTATTGTTCGATAAGTTTATCAGAGTATGTGAAGGAGTAGCCAGTAGAATAAATAAAGGGAACAAGTTAATACAGTATATTTTGATTTCCAAAAGGCATTTATTTGGGCTATACAAATGGCTAAAGTAAAAAATAAAGGCTCACAGAATTGGGGGTTATTCACAGCCTGGAAGCAGAGAGTGGGAGCAGTTTCAAGTTGGCAGGTTGAGACTAGTGGAGTGCAAGGATCAGTGCTGGGTTCATCTAATTACTGTTTATATGAATGACTTAGACAAAAAGGGAGAGTAAAGTGTCTACATTTACTGATGATACAAAGCTAGACGTGAATACGAGCTGTGTAGAGGCTGTAAAGAGATATCAGAGATAGAGACATACTAAGGTGAGGTCAAAAAGATAACGTGGAGTATAATGGGGGAAAGAGTGAGGTTTTCAATTTGTAAGAATGGGAAAGCAGAATATTTTTGAAATGGTGTGAAACTTCTAAGTGTTGATGTTCAGACAGACTTGAGTGTCCTTGTACAAAGTTCACAAAATACTGGTACAGCAAGTAATTTGATTTAAAAAAAGATGCATGTTAGTCTTTATTTCAAAGGTATTGAATTACAAAAATAAGCAATCTTGTTATGATTATATATGGACATGGGGAGACCAATAGAGAGGAAAACTGCATGCAATTTTGGTCTCACTTTAAGCAAGGAGATAGTTATGTTAGTGTCAGGCAGCGAAAGTTCACTCGATTTGTGCCTGAAATGGGAAAGTTGTTCTATGATAAGAGATAGAGCAAGTTGGCTTATGTTTCTGTAGTTTAGAAGAATGAGAGGTGATCTCATTGAAACACAAACATTTCTGCAGGATTTGACAAGGTAGATATGGAGACTTCTCCTGATTGGGAATTTTTACACAAGTGTCAGGACAAGAATTGGAATTGAGGTGAAGAGAAATCATTTCACTCCAAGGATTGTGGCTATTTGGTGTTCTGTACATCCAAGGGTTCACAGATGTCTTAGTAATAAGCACATTTAAGGATGGAAAAGATTTTTGGTCTCATGGCAGTGAGGTATTTTGGGAGTGGGCAGGAATTGAAGCCAATGAAAAGTCTGATTGTATTGAATAGCAGAGCAGGCTAGCTGGGCTGATATGGACCACTCCTGCTTCTATTTCTTCTGTTGTTTATCAAGTCATGGACGGCGTGGACCCTATCCAAAAAAACTGAAATGTGGAAACCACTTTCCAAAGGTAATGTGACAAATATTTGGAGGGGAACAATTTGCAGAGGCCTGGGTGGAAGGACATGAGATTCAGGGGATTCCTACAGGTTCCTCACCTATGTCCTCCATTTGTCTTTCAACCTAGTTTGTCTACTACTGCTCATTATCGACCCTGCCCTCCGTGAAGCATCTTTTGAAATGTTTATTATCTTAAAGAGAAACATAAATCCCTGTTTTATTTTAATGCTTTAATTGGGATTTAAGTCCTCCTAGCACCTTAAGAGATTTCTGCAGAGCGGGGCAAGAAGCAGCTTACCTTCGCCTGGAGACAAGGGCAGTACAGGCAGCTCCTGTCCTGTTGGAGTTTGTGGAGAACTGTGTGAGCTGGTTTCTTTCGAGCTGCCGCTGGAGGCTGCATTCATTGATGCAGCAGCAGATGTAAAGTAAATATCTGACTGAAATGGGAAACAGAAAAACAATTGGCAGCTTCATCTTCTCCCAACGGCATTGTTTTCTTTTGTTCTGAGGGGACAGGGTGTGACAGGCATGGACATGATCACCAATGGATGAGAATCTAACCCGTACTGTCAGAACGAGATTCTGCTCCAACATGGAATCCATTATTAGCAATAAGCTGGCTGATTCCTGGGTGTGAGCGCACTCTTAATGCACAGTATGGTTTACGTGAAGTTTATAAGAAAGAATTATTCACACTTGTATATGAGAAATACTCTCGTGTGATTGTAACAAGGCGTGTTCCTTTTGTTGTAAGAAACTTTCATTCCATGTTTGCACATGGTCGATGTCACTCCATGACACTCAAGAAGACACAAACATTCTGTGTAGCACGGTAGCTCAGTGGGTAGCCATGCTACCTCACAGTGCCAGGGGCCTGGGAGACTGTGTGGATTTTGCAGACTATCCTTGTGTCTATTTGAGTTTCCTCCCACAGTCCAAAGATATGCAGGTTAGGTGGATTGGCCATGTAAATTGTCCATGTGTGCAGGGATGTGCAGGCTAGGTGGATTAGCCATAGGAAATATAGGGTTACAGGGATGGGGTGGATCTGGGTGGGATGCTCTTTGGAGGATTCGTTCGGACTTGATGAGCCAAATGGCCTGCTTCCACACTGTAGGGATTCTATACTCGGCCCTCGCGCATTTGATACATTTTTATTGGTCTGCATTGAAATCTACCTTTTAAATGAATCTGTCCATCCTTTTACAATTAAATATTTCAAATATCATTTTACCGTTTCCAAATTGCTCCATTCCTTGATTAGCCAGGCACAGTTTCTGTGTTTGCTCACTCAGGAAGACCCAACACTTGTCAGAATATGAATGGGCAAATGTATAACCTATACCCGAGACTCATACCTGTGATGCTGTGAGATGAAGATCGAGCATTACGGCTGTGTGAACAAGGTTCCCATTCACCACTAATCGAATCTCAATAGAATCAGTCGTGAAGGCCAAAATATAAGGAAACACACAGACTGGGGCAAAGAAGATGAACAAAATTATTACCGCAACATTTACATAATTTTCTGTTGTGTTCCTTCTGCTTGACATGCCAATATGCAAGAGAAAATTAATGTTATACCTATCTCAGTGTTAGATTGATTTACAATCTACAGCGAAAAGGCATTTTCTTTCTTTCTAGTCTCACTCTGACCAGTGAACTCAGGCCTACTGCTTGACATTTGGATTTAGCCTGGTACAAATATTTCTCCATTTCTCAGTGAAATTTGAAAATCAGGGACTGAGGTCAAATGCTCACTTGACTCATGTTGTCCATGGGCCTGGCTGCTATGTGTGAGCTTGCCACTGACATCAGGGTAATCTGTGGGAATTTCCTCAGGAAAGATCCCTCCTGCAAAGCTAAACCACTAACCTTAAGAGGGTGGGCAACATTGAAAATGGGGCTACACTTCCATGCATACTGTCATTGCCAATGCTTGCCATTGTACTGAACATAAGATGCATCAGAGGGGGACAAAACTAGAATGACCATAAAGTCATCGATTTAATAGATTTAAATCAAAATTGAAATTGAAAGTCTACCATCAAAAGTAATGATGCTTCATATCTTGTTTTAGGAAGGGGGCTTTTTTAAAAGACCCCACTGCTGCAGTGTGCAGTTAACACAGCATCTCTCCCCTTCCCAAACTCTTTGCTGTGGTGTCTCCAAGTATCTTGTGTTTGGTTTTTCTAAACATGTTCCTGTGTCAGCAATGTCCTGCCATTTTGGTCCTGGCTCCACTCTAATTTACCAGAGCATTCTGTGTTCCAACTGCAACCAGAAAATCAACAAGTGGATATTTACAGATATTAAGTGATACTGAGACCAAAAGGAAAGAAAGTACTTCCCGTTTGGTTGGAGGACGGTTGGGCGGGGGTGAGGTAATTACATGTTACTCATATTAAAAGAGCTCTACCATGAAATCAACTCCCTTCAGTTCATTCATATTTCATTCTATTACTCAGGTTTAGTGGCCAAAAGCTGCATTATAATCTTTAAACAATGTACAGAGGCTACTTTTAATCAATCTGAAGTCAGCCTGCAATGAGATGATGTCATACCAATATCATTAGGGACTTGGTTCCAGCTGAAATGGAAATCAGAAGCTGAAGGCTGTATCAGCGGAGAGCCACCATTAAAGGGACACACCTTTTTGTAGTAACATACATCTGCAACACAACAGAACAATACTGTATCACTTTAATATTAACTGAATTTTAGTGGATGAATATTGGTAAGAAGTGTCTTGCTAGAGAGGTGCACAAACCCAGCATGTCCAACACTGCCACAAATACAAACAGCTCCAGTCCATATAAGTCCATTGCACAGTGGTTACAGGTTCATTGTGCAAGGCGTCTGCTAACAGTACTCTGCTTTTACAAGACGCAGTGGCCAGTTCAGGTTGTGAGGATTGCTGGTGAACTAGCTCCCTATGCTTTACAGACCTCCTGAAAGTTGAAATGGTATCATGTCTCAGAGTGCAGTGTCTACACTACAGGGGGTGCATACAGGCAATTCGATAACCATAAGTAACTGACCAAAGAGCTTTCTGCTGTGATTGGAAGATGTAGCCAGTGTCAATGTTGTTGTGTTATCTAAATATTGTTTCTGAAGGCTCCTGTGGCACAGGGGTGGTGCCCCTACCACTGGATCAGGAGGTCTGGGTTCAAGTCCCAGAAGTATGTCATAACACTTCTGAATAGGCTGATTAAAAACAGCCACTAAATATTGTTTCAGAGCTCTTTCAAATTTCATCTGTTCCAGAGGTGTGTCATACAATCTCCAAACAGGTTGAAATGTTTAACATTGTCGCATCCAGTCACAAGAAAAGTAAAACTGGACAATGAAATATGCACATAGAAACATTGTGTAAATAGTGTCTGATTTGTTCCTCAATATTGCTACATCCTTCGAGCCACTCAATCATTGACAAGAAAACCAAAGGAAGGTTTGAACTCACAGTTATAACAGAGTAACAGTCCAGCTTCACCATCTTCATACACATCAATAGCTGCAACAAAATTAACCTGCAATGGTAATGGGTATAGGTAGTTCATAGTATCAACAAGCAGTATGGACAGTCTTAATGCTTGAAACAAAGTCTTAACATGCAAAGATAAGTTCAGTACAATATCTCAAATTAACCTAACTGGAAGCTCTATTGCAAAACCTAATGGGTGCCACTCCCCTGCACATCAATCTGTTTGATATTTCTGAGTTATATCACTATTAGATAGTCACGGGTTTAAACAAGGTTACATTCACACATCCTTACCAATCAGAAATGAAATCTTGAATGCTAACCCAATTGGCACAGAATATTGAAAGAAGTGTTAAAAAGGGACATTTTCATATCACTAATATTATTTGTTATAATGTGTACATTTCCCAATTTATGCAACATAACCACTTATTGTGTAGAGCAGAAGATCCCCACTTGCCATTGAAATACTCCTGTTTATTTTTAATGTGTGGGAATGTCCAGAATTGTTGCAAGGAAGGACTCTTGGATATACAGCAGAACCTTTCAAACATTACTGACAAACTTTAGTCCTACAGCATTTACTGTTGCTGAATTGATAGAGCTCAACAAGGCAAGCAGCTAGAAAACATGAGCGCAATTGTAGACTTAACCAGTAACCACTGTCTTGGCAGTAACGGTAAAGGTACATTAGCTCGTGTGTATAACTTCCATACTCTGAACGACAATAATGTGACCACTGGGTATGACAGAAGCATGGATAAAGAGAGGGGTAGAGAATTATCACCTACAATACATTCATGGGTAGTAGCTACCACTGGCTGGGGCAGCATTTATTGCCCATCCCAAAAGGGTGCAGCTGAGTTGCCTTCATGAATTGCTGTCGTCTGTGTGCAGTAGGTAGATCCACAATGCTGTTAGGGAGGTAATTCCAGGATTTTGATCAGTGACAGTGAAAGAAAGCCCCTGTCCTTCTAGACAATAGTGATTGTGGGTTTGAAAGGTGCTGTCTAAGGAGCCCTGGTGAATTTTGGAAGGTTCAGTATTTCCGCTACTGTCAGAAAGGTCAGAATCAATTGAAAGCACAATTTCTTCCTGCCACAGGGTTTGGGATTATTTCCCTGTACAGCTCTGAACTGAGAGTCCTATTTTTAACCCACGCCAATGCTTCACCATTTCCTCCTCCCACTTCTCTTCTTCCAATTCTATCAGCATGTTCTTCCATCCCTGTCTCCCTGATGTGTTTATCTTGGTTTCCCTTGAAGGTAGGACCACTATTCGTCTGAACTAATGTGTATGGTAGCAGCTCATGTATTCTCAATTGGAGGCTCTTGCTTTTGACTGCCGCAGATTATATGGGCTAACAGGCCTCTTCCTGTGCTGCAGACCTCTATGACTCACCCGTCTCCAGATAAAGAAGTTCTCCTGAATTCCCTGTTGGATATGTTGGTCACTATTTTATGTTTAGAGCAGTGTTAAAATATTTTCTCTTCAGATAGCCAATGAAACCTTTTTGAAAGGCACCTATCAGGCCACCACAGAAGAAAGCCCCAGCTCTTTCAGTTATAGAGTTAAAAACGATATACAGCATGGAAACCAACTCTTCTGTCCAACTCGTTCGTGCGGATCAGATATTCAGCATTAATCTAGTGCCATTTGCCGGCATTTAGCCCACATCCCTCTGAACTGTTCCTATTCATGTACCCATCCAGATGCTTTTTAAATCTTATAATTGTACCAACCTCTGGCACCAATTCCCCTGGCAGCTCATTCTATACATGCACTGCCCTCTGCCCCTTAGGTCCCTTTTAAATATTTCCCCTCTCAATTTAAACCTATGCCTGCCAGGTTTGGACTCCGCTACCTTAGGGGAAAAAAAAACCTTGGCTATTTACCCTTTTTAATGAGTGAAGGACTATGCAGTGATATCATCCTGTCAGGCTTTTGAAGAAAAATGTAGGTTTTCTCACTAATATTAAATCTATGGTTCTGTTGATTCAGGACTGAGAGTGTTGTACGAGAGCCACCATGGTGCCTGGGAAGGTATGCTTCCTACAGTTATGTACAGCCAACTGTCGATCTTTTTCACCCTGCTACATCGGGCAATAATAAGGTAAAATGGCAGCGTGCTTACCAGCGGTGCATGTTGCATCAGACAGTTCGTCTTTTCCTTTCTTTCCCAGTATTTTGGACATTATTGTCATGAAAAATTACTTCAAACCATACAGAGCTGAAAACACTGAATCAGTATGGTCTAAAGAAGAACAGTACATGCTGAACAGCAGAGGCTTTGACAATATCTACCTTGGAGCTTGTGTTAAACTCAGATCAATCATAACAGATGAAGGGAAATTTTGAAAAGGTTAATTTCCAGGAAGCGATAGATTTGGAATGCTCCAGACTCTTGCCATGGAGATCAAAACAGATTTCAACAAGAGTCATTACATGGTATGAAAGGAAAATCGAATTAAATATTATTGAACTAAAGTGAGGATGATATTAAGTGAACTTTTGAGAGAGGGAAGGAGTAAAAATAAACAAGGAAGGATTGGTGTTGTTGCTGTGGTTACAATGTATTGACTGAACACCACAAGGGTCAAAACTTTTCATGATGACTCTGTCATTGCTGTATGCGGAACAGGAAATTGCTGCTATTTGATTTGATATAACTTTTGAAGGCACGTCTGTAGGCCGTTTATGACTACAAACCATGCCTACAACACTGGGAGCAATTACTGCTGCGGTAAAGGTGTAAGGATGATAAATCACACAATTAGCAGCAGGAAGCAGATGAGGTGAACACGGCCAGAATTAGAGAGAACACAGGTGCTGTATCACATGCTGCTTGATGAATGGATGGGCACTGCTCGAATCTCTGTGTAACCTCTTGAATGAAGGTTTCAAAGCGTACATGTCTCTGTTCCATTTATCGAAGCTAATCTGGTGATTACAGGTAAAAGCAGAAGCTCCTGCGAGTGCTCTGGGGCTAGCAATTCCAATGAGAGTGCTGTCGCTATGAAGACAATAGGAGGAAGGTGCAGGCACAAAACCTGTCCCATGCAGTAATGCTGCTGCTATTAACTCTCCCCAAGATGGTTCTGAAGTTTACAAATCATTCAGATGTCCGGTGATTCGATAGAGGCAGCTTTGCGTCTTGAGGTGGTGGAAGAAACGTGTTTGTTTTAATGACAAATGCATATTTATTGGAATGAGTCACTTGGACAAAGGCTAATCTATTTTGGGCATTTTCCAATCTTACTACCTCCTGTGAGGCATTGGCTCAGCTGGCAGCATTGCGATAATGAACATTGCGAGAAAATTACACAGAAATAAAGATAGAAATGGTGTTTAATGCACTGGACTTGAAGCATAACAATATCCTGCAACTCATCAAACAGCATGCCCCTCAACACATTACCAGTGAACATCACAGTGTATAATGTCATCACAATAAGCTGGAACTCCCAGCTAACTACCAATTGTAACTTCTTTTAACTTTTGTCTGTTGTCAGGAAAAGTGGATGCAGACTGACAATGTAATGATTCATTTGATCTTCCTTTCTAATGCCTTCAGTGATGCAGAAGGCTTATGGTGTGTCAGAAATAGTAAAAACTGCCGATGCTGGAGTCAGAGATAACACAGTATGGAGCTGGAGAAACACAGCAGGCCAGGCAGCATCAGAGGAGCAGGAAAATTGACAATTCGGGTCAGGACCCTTCTTCAGAATAAAAAAACTTTACTTCATAAAAACAGAAAACGCTAGAGAAACTCAGCAGGTCTGGTAGCATCTTTGGAGAGAAAAACAGAGATATCATTTCAAGTCCATTATGACTTCTTTCATCATAATGGACTGCAGACCTTAACTTTGTTTCTCTCACTCCACAGATGCTGCCAGGCTAGCTGAGTTTATGCAGTACTTTCTGATTTTATTTCGGATCTCCAATATTGATAGTATTCTGTTTTTATGTGACCATACCTCATTGGCAGTAAAGCCTTCAGGATATCTGGTAGCTGTGAGAAATGCTATATAAATGCAAGACCATAATTATATTAGTTTTAAAACAGTGATGGAAGTTCTAAGTTGAAGGAAGGCCAATTTTGACGGTATTAGGCAAGATTTTTAAAATTGAGGTTTTGGTCAAGAATAAGGAGGAAGCAAATGTCAGATATAGACAGAGATTGACTGAATCCCTAGAAGAGCATAAAGGCAGAAGGGATATACTTAAGAAGGTGATCGGGGTAAAAATGGGGACATGAGATCACTTTGGCAAGTAGAGTTAAGGAGAATCCAAAGGGATTCTACAAATGCATAAAGGACAAAATGGTAACTAGGGAAAGAAGAGGGCCCCTTAAAGATCAGCAAGGCCACCAGTGTGTGGAACTGCAGGAGATGGGGGGAGATACTAAATGAGTATTTTGCATCAGTGTTTAGAGTGGAAAAGAACAGGGATGTCAGAGAATGTGGGGAAATAAATAGTGACATCTTGAAAAATGTCCATATTACAGAGGAGGTGGTGCTGGATGGCTTAAAATGCATAAAGGTAGATATGTCCCCAGGACCTGATGAAGTGTAACCTAGAACTCTGTGTGAGGCTAGGGAAGCCCCTTGCTGAGATATCTGTTTCATTGGTAGCCACAGACTAGGTGAGGTTGGCTAACATGGTGCCACTATTTAAGAAAGGGGTAAAGGAAAAGCCAGGGAACTATAAACCGGTGAGCCTGATATTGACAGTAGGCAGGTTGTTGGAGGGGATCCAGACGGACAGGATTTAGATGCATTTGGGGAGGCAAAGACTGATTAGGGATAGTCAACATGGTGTGTGTGGGAAATTGTGTCTCATAAACTTGATTGAGTTTTTTGAAGAAGTAACAAAGAGGACTGAAGGGGACACAACATGACCGATATGGGCTTCAGTAAGTTGTCAAAAAGATTCCTCATGGTACACTGGTTAGCAAAGTTAGATCACACGGAATAGACGGAGAACTAGCTACTTGGATACAGAACTGGCTTGAAGGGAGAAGACAGAGGGTGGTGGTGGAAGGTTGTTTTTCAGACTGGAGGCCTGTGACCAGCAGTGTGCCACAAGGGTTGGTGCTGGGTTCGCTGCTTTTCATATTTTAAAAATTGAGTTGGGTGTGACCGAAGGACGGATGGATAGTAAGTTTGCAGGTGACACCAAAATTGAAGGTGTAGTGCACAGCGAAGGTTACTGCAGAGTACAATGGGATCTTGATCAGGTGGGCCAATGGGCTGAGCAGTGGCAGATGGAGTTTAATTTAGATAAATGTGAGGTGCTGCATTTTGGAAAGACAAATCAGGGCAGGGCTTATACACTTAATGGTAAGGTCCTGGGGAGTGTTGCTGAACAAAGAAACCTTGGGGCGCAGGTTCATAGTTTCTTGAAAGTGGAGTTGCAGGTAGACAGGGTAGCGAAGGCAGCATTTGGTTTGCTTGCCTTTGTTGGTCAGTGGGCATTGAGTATAGCAATTAGAAGGCTGTGTTGTGGCTGTACAGGACATTGGTTAGGCCACTTTTGGAATACTGCAATCAATTATGTTCTTCCTGCTATAGGAAGGATGTTATGAAACTTAAAAGGGCTCAGAAAAGATTGATAAGGATGATGCCAGGGTCAGAGGCTGTAAAGGCTGGGGCTATTAACCTTGGAGCATCAGAGGGGTTTATAAAATCACGTGGGGCATGGATAGGGTAAATAGCAGAAGGTCTTTTCTCTGGCATGGGTAAGTCCAAAACCAGAAGGTATAGGGTAAGAGAAAAAAGATTTAATAGGGACCTAAGGAGCAACTTTTTCACACAGAGGGTGGTGTGTATGGAATAAGCTGCCAGATGAAATGGTGGAGGCCTGTACAAATAAAAAATTTAAAAGGCATCTGGATGGGTATGTGAATAGGAAGGGTTGAGAGAGATATGGGCCAAATGCTGGCAAATGGGACCAGAATTATTTAGGATATCTGGTCGACATGGACGGGTTGGACTGAAGAGTCTGTTTCCATGCTGTACATCTCTATGACTATATGTCTCTAAGTCTTCTTTACTCGTTTATGTGACTCAGACAAGCCTCAAGTCATGGAAATTGAAAAGGAACAAGTACCATGCTGAATCCTGAGAGGCTGGCTGAGATTTATTAGACCCAGGCGATACAGTGGATAATGAAAATGTTCCATTCCCTCTGTATTAGTACCCCAGAGTTGATAGGTACTAAAACAGTGAAGAATTAGTTTTGAAAAAGGACAGTAAGTTTTAATGAAAGGTCATTGACCTGAAACCTTAGCCCTGTTTTTTACCTCTCTCTCTCTCTCTCTCCCTCTCCATGGATGCTGCCTTGGTTTTTTTTCCTCTCCAGGACAATTTTTGTACCTATTCCCAGTCTCCACATAGTTTAGTCTGGTTGTTAACAAGAACAGTTAACAGTCTGAGGTTGTTTATTCATTAGAATTTAGGGTGATATGCCAACATATTCTCTTCATCCACCAGACACTGACAGATCAACGTAAATCAAAGCATTTTCTGTTTACATGATATATGTAAATTCCGGGCATTTACTTCTTGCTGTAGAATAATTCACTGTCATTCTTATGCACTTTAATTTGCACCTTGATCCAATTAAAGGCAGCCAGAGGTTTAAGTCTGTCCTGATTCCTGGGCAGTGAACTGGCTGCAAGCCAGATAATGCATTTCTTCATTACTTAGAATCATGCTCAACTTAAAAGATAATTCAGTAACATTCTCATCGGCTATAAAAAAAAGTACTGCCTTTCCAAATTGGAAATGTTATCTTTATTAAATGAGTCAGTACAACGAGACACTGGCAACTAAGTAATGCTTAGGTTTTCAGACTGCCCCTTGAACAGCGCTCCTGATCTTTTCCTTCACTTCCTACTTAAAGGCATTGCTAGAAATGGTCATGTTGTCTTTTCATTAAAAGAACCAAACTATTTGCTGAATTTTCTGAAGAAGTGTCACGACCTGAAACGTCAGCTTTCCTGCTCCTTTGATGCTGCCTGGCCTGCTGTATTCCTCTAGCTCCCCCTCTGACTCCAGCATCGGCAGTTCCTACTGTCCCAAACTATTTGCATGTTCTCTGTTCCTGGTTTTCTATTTCAGATGCTCCCATTTACAACAGCCCAAAGAGTTTTTCAGAGGCGAAGGTTCTTCTCAGTCAAGCACGAGCTAGGTCAGGTAAGGATGGGTTTTACATAAAGAGGGTGTGGGTTTAAATCAGGGGAACGTGGGTTTCTTTTGGCCAATTGCATGCCTCAAGCTCTAAACTCACCTTGCTGGCATCAACATGGTGCAGCCTGTAAGACTCGCCTGTGCTCTCATTCACCAAGTCAAACTGGTGGCGGTACGCAACACAGATCAGGTTGTCATTTTCTCCAGTGGGTCCATCCACCAGGGTCATGACGATGGGTGGATCGGACAAGCATATTTCCTGTGAACAGACCAAGAGGGCAGGGTGATTACTTCACAGGGAGCAGAGAGGAACGGAAGAGCTCTATTTCCACCGAAAGAAATTGCAGTGATAAGGGGTGGGAATAAAGCAGGGATTGCTCTTCAAAAGATGCAGCACTGTCTCAATGGGTTTAATGTGCTTCTAAAGCAATCTTATTCTATGATTTTCCAATTGGCTTAAAAGTGCCTTTTGACTCCAAATCAGAATGTCATGGACCAAGTCTCTTACTGAAGTGCTGTATTTCCACAGCCTCCATTTTGTGCATCTTGATAAGTCATTAAAGGGAGACCCCATCTGCTCTGTGTATGAAAGAGGTGACAACACTACTCAAAGCACAGGGAGTTTTAACGCTGGTGTCCTGGCCAGTATGTATTCCTCAGTCAATACTGTGAAAACATACATTACTTGGTCAGTTTCACACTGCTGTTTAGGAACATTCTATACACCAATTGGTTGCCACATTTCCTACATTATAATAGTGAACACCCTTCAAATGCATTTCATTGACTATAAATGCTTTAGGATTCCTCGAGTCATACAAGGCACAGTAATAAATGCAAGTTTTTCTTTTCATAGCCAACAAAATAAGGATTTGCATTTAATAGCACTCTTTATACAACCATTGGATGCTTCAAATTCTTTCCAGCCAATGAAGTTGTTGTTGAAATATAGTCATTGTTGCAAAGTGAGAAAAGTTGCAGCTAACATATGAATTACTTTGTGAGCAGAAGCACTTTCATCATATGTTGCAGCCAATTTGCACAAAGTTCCACTAGCAGCAATGAGACGAAAGTGTAATCAATGTTTCTGACAGCAGTGATTCAGGGTTGGTTTGAACAACAGCAATGGTATCTGTTATTTCCACCTGAGCAACCACATAGACCCCTGGTTTCAGGTTCTACACAAAAGAAGAGCATCTCCAACGATGCAGTGCTCCCTCAGTGATACAACATGATTCAGTCATTTAATGCTGGAGGGTTCCTTGGGCTGAGACTCTTGTTAACTCAGCACCCCTTAGATTAACAGTCGAAATCAAAATAAATCAAGCTGTAAGTGAATTCTTTCTTCCTGAAAAGCAACTGGCACAGCGATCATTCTCTTGGGTAAGTGAGCCATTGTTATTTTATCCTTTGGAATGATCACGTTCAAGTGGAAAAGGAGATAAAGACCTCAGGGAAAAATTGGCCTTTCAGGGAGAAGGATTTTCTGGCCTGGTTGAGTTGGAAAGGAGCCAGATGGGGACCTGCAGATGCTGGTGCCTGCCATTTGAGGAGCTGGGTCCTGAACCCACAGGGCTGGCTGACACCACAGACTAGGTACACCATTAAGCTCACTGGTACCTCACTCACAATTGCAACAGGAGGCCTGTTAGTATTTTTCAGTCAGCTTTCAGTTTCCCATCACGATGTTCAGTTGCCTGGAGGTGAGCAGGCCTGGTGGCCAATGTTCCAGCTTAGCCCATAGGCCTTCCTTTGCCTACCTCGGTGGGGCATACAGAGAATAGTGGACAGTTCTCCCGATTCCCCAAGGTCACACCCAATATCCCCGTTCACTCACAAATGCCCCACAGTAGTGCCCAGGCTGTGTTTTCTGTACTTCATGTTTGATTTTCAGAAGATTAAGAAGACAGCATCTTCCTTTTGAAGTGTCCTCTCAGTTACTCACTTTTCACACCAGCTGAATGTTGTTCCTAAGTCGGAAACTCTCTGATAAAGCCTCCAGCTTTTATAGGCCACGTTCCAGCTGCTCATAGGTCAGAAACTCTCTGATTAAAACCTCCAGCTTTTATAGGCTACTTTCCAACCCAATCAGCCAGCATTTAAAGGGTGGCCCCCGACAAGATCTCAGTGAGTGTCCCCACCATCACCAGCAGCCCCCCTCCCTTCTGTCCTTACCCCAAAGTGAGAACACAGGCTGGGGGTCTTCACCATTTCAAACACTTCAACTCAATCACTCAAAGAAATACAGTTAGGGTTAGAGGAATGCTGGGAAATGGGACTCGAATCATTAGGTGGCTGTTTTGACATGGATATGATGGGCTGAAGGGCCTTTTACTGTGCGTAGATCTCTACAAATGGGCAAGGAGTACCTTCATTGAATTCCCACAAGGTGAGGAGCTCTGTGTTTGTTTCCATCAGTTACATGGGTTTGCTCCTTTGAGTATCCATCGGGGTGTCATTAGCAAAATGGAAGACTTTTCCTAATACGCCAAGAGATGCTAGCATTTCATCACAACCAGCGCCTGTCAAAAATACCTTGATCTTCAGACTGTCTCAATTACAGCTCCTTCTAATCAAAGGAATGTAGATGAAGGCTAACCTAACATATCAACTTCAGTCCTCAGAGAAAGGCAGACTGTCTTCATGAGGATCCCACCGTGGACCCTCTGAGACTCAAAGTCAAGCAAAGCTCCAAGAATCCAGCTGACATTATCCAACAGTGAACCATTTACCCCACTCTTACCCTGATGTACTGGAATTCTTCCACAGGTGACTCTGCAGGAGCCTGGGGGCTTGGGAAGCTGTTGGATCTGCTGAGGTTTTTCTTTGTAACGAGGAGCAGCTTGTTGCGAATGGCGACAACAATTCGCAGATCCATGCTGTGGTGGGTGTTGATTGCGTACAAATGGCAGCCTTTTGAGGAAAAACAATAGAGAGGTGAAGACTGCTGGTCAGCTGCAGCACAGGACAGTTTAGCACCATCCACTGGAGCCTCTTCATTCCCTTGTCCCATAAGTTCCCTCCCAATTACATTGGCTTTCAAACATTCCACTCTTCGTAATTTTCAAATGACAGAAGTCAAAAATCCAACCTCTTGTGATTCTTCAAACTGTTCCAAAGGTTTTTGACACCTGCGATAGGGTTAGGGTTAGACACAGGCAGAAAGACCTGCCAATGTTGGCACACTCCTGGAGATCCCCTGCATACATCGGTACAATCCAAAGGACAGCCTGGAACTATTTGTACATTGCCAGGGGCTGACAACAGTAAATTCCACAAGAAAATGGCATTTAAACTAAAAACGGTTAACTTAATTTCCAATCAATGTTTGGGATAGAATGCCAATTCCATAACCTTTGACCTTTTAAATGTCTGGAAGAAACTGTGACCTGGAAGTGGCTGTTGAACTCATGGGTAAATACTGAACCAGGTTCTAGTAGCACCTTCTTACTCCTATTTATAAAGCACAAATAAATGCTTAATGCTTCTGTTAAAGGGATAATCCGAAGACCTTTTTTGTCAGTGGTTCATTGAGTGTTATCAATGAGGCCAGCATTGATTGTCCATCCTAATTGTCCTTCAACCATTATATATTGCACATGTACCTTAAGAGACCTGTCACATTAAATGTGATTTGAATTCTACATGTTTGTTGAGTGAGAAATTCACAATTAATATGATTATTGTATTAACATTTGAAACAGTGCAGGTTGCACAAGCTCAGCACTGATTAGCGAGCTTGAATTCAAAGGGTATTTTCTTGTTTTGCACTGATGCAAGGAACAGAGGTTACCCAATGAAGATTACAGGTACACTATATCATGATGGAGTAAAGCAGTTTCACAAAACAATTATTTTTGTATAAACTAGCAAGTAACATTCGTGCTGCACAAATGCCAGGTTGTAGTCACCACTAAGAACAGACAATCTAACCACTATCCTTGGACATTCAGTTGTGTTACCATCACTGAATGTCCCACTATCAACATCCTGGGGGTTACCATTAACCAGAAACTCGACTGGACTCACCATTCAAACACAGCAGCTACAACAGCAGGTCAGAATCTAAGAATACTACAGTGAGTCACTCATGTCCTGACTCCCCAAAGCATGTCCAACAACTACAAAACACAAGTCCGGTGTATGACGGAATTCTCCCCCATTTGCCTGGATGGGTGCAGCTCCAACAACACGCAAGAAGCTTGACTCCGTCCAAGAACATCCACACACAGTGGCTCAGTGGGTTAGCACTGCTGCCTCACAGTGCCAACAACCTGGGTTCGATTCCACCTTTGGGCGACTGTCTGTGTGGAGTTTGCGCTTTCTCCCCGTGTCTGTGCGGGTTTCCTCCAGGTGCTCCGGTTTCCTCCCACAGTGCAAAGGTGTGCAGGTTAGGTGGATTGGCCATGCTAAATTGCTCACAGTGTTCAGGGATGTTTAAGTTAGGTGGGTTAGACATGGGAAATGCAGGGGTAGGGGGATGGGTCCGGGAGGGATGGTCTTCGGAGGGGTGGTGTGGCCTTGTTGGGCGAATGGCCTGTTTCTATGGACTCCAACAAAGTGTCTGCTCCCTCTGCCACCGACACTCAATAGCAGCAGTGCATACTAGCTGCAAGCTGCACTGCAGGAATTCACTAAAGCTCCTCAGACAGCACCTTCCAAACTCATCACCACTTCCATCTAGAAGGACAAGGGCAGCTGACGTGTGGGAACACCACCTCCAAGCTCCCCTCCAAGTCACTCACCATCCTGGTTTGGAAGTATCTCACCATTCCTTCATTTGACACTGGGTCAAAATCCCGGATTCCCTCTTTAATGTCATTGTGGCTCAACCCACAGCAGAAGGACTGCAGCGGTTCAAGAAGGCAGCTCACCACCACCTTCTCATGGGCAACTAGGGATGGGCAAGAAATGCTGACCATCCAGCGACACCCACATCCCACAATTGAGAAAAGAAGAAACTCTCTCCAAAACTGGGCACACAGCGGCAGCAGTGCCTACCATTTAACCAAAGTACCTGCAGGCTCTATCACCTAGAAGGAGCAGGGGAGCACCATCACCTGCAGCAGTTTTATGGCTCACAGTTCGTATGTCAGTGCACCTTTAAGATGAAGGTTGGTTAACTTGGGTGGCAGGTGTGCAACGCAGAGTGACACCGACAGTGTGGATTCAACTCCCCATCTGGCTGAGGTTACCAAGAAGGACACTCCTTCCCAACCTCTCCCCTCGCCTGAGACATGATGACCCTCAGGTTAAACCACCACCATCTCTTGCTGAAAGCGGCCCTAAGGTCTGGTAGGACTATGGTGACTGTTGGGGACAGATTATGTTAGTGTACTTTTAAGAGATTTAGTATGTCAGTGTGCCTTTTAGGTGACAACATGTGACGAGAGGGTATAAAGATCACAGACTCCATCTTACCTCGGGTTACTTGAAGCAGGACACTCTACTGGATGCACGTTGCTCTGGGCAACAGAATAGCTTAGTACAAACCCAGACACTTACTTGCTTGTGAATATAATAAAGTAATAAATATGCATAATAGCTACTTGTAATATACATCTGTTGAATTCTTTAACAGCATGATACCCACTTCCTAGTTTTGAATGTTACAGGTGATAGTGTAAGCACTGCAGTGAGAGGCTAAATGCCTGCAGGAGGCAAAAAAATCACATCATCTATAAGTTCCCCTCCAAGCCACACATCAACCTGACTCAGAACTATATTGCTCCTACTTCAGTGTCGCAGGCAAAAATCCAAAAACTCACTTCCTAATGACACTTTGGGTGTAATTCACCAATTCACTGCAATGGCTCAACAAGGCAACATCAGTTTCTCATAAGCAATTAGGGAAGGACAATAAACCCTATCTTTGCCCATGGTGCTCACATCCCATCAGTGACTTGCATAAAAAGAAACGGACAGTGGAATTTCTACTCTTGGTCTGTGGTACATTTGTTGGTAGGTAAAGCAGTGCATAGAAAATTTCACTCAGCCTCAATGTAAGGTACCTGCTGGAAATGAAACCACTATTAATGAGTATTACCTTTTGTTTTTTCAAGCTTGTTGTCCTTGCAATCAGATTTGCTCTTCACCAGTTGCTTCTCCTCCAGAACTTTCCTGACTGCGCTCAGCCTAAAGACAAACAGACGTGCATCTTTCCCTGTGGGGAGAAGCAACAAAAAAACTCAGCTTCAATGACAGTCAAAGCAGGAAAGGCAGATCGCAAACTACACTGCAAGCTCAGTATGGCAGGTACCTGTGTTCTCTAGATGGAATCGAGTGAGGGAATGAGAAACCGCAAGTCGGGCTGCTGGGTCTGTTCCTCTCAGGCACTGGGTGGGCCAAGGACCTGGGAAGTCTCTCCCATTGAGAGATGCCAACCAATTAAAGGACAGCAGATCCAATGGATGGCAGCAGGCCAGCAGACGATATGGGATCTACTTGAGGCCCAGGACTTTGGCTGGATCCCAAGCCACAGTGACAGTGGGGGTCACAAGGGTACAAGGTTCGTGGGGGGGGGGGGCGCAGTTGGGGTTGGGGTTTTCCCAGCAGGCCTTTTCCACCCAATCCTGACTTTCCAATGTTAGGACCCTTGAAAAACCAGTGAGGGCTTTAGTCAAGAGACCAGAAATTTGTGCCCAATCCGGAAGCCTGCAAGCAATGCCATACTGGTTTCATTGTGCGACTCCCTCCATGTCAGTGTCTCGTCTGGTATTTGGCTAACACCTGCAGCAACATGATGGGGACCTTAAATGTCTACCCCCAGGCCTCAATTGCCAGGTCCCGAAGTCCCATGAAGACAGTACTGCCTCCAGGACACAGCAAACTTAAGATCTGGAAGAAGAACAAGGTAGGACCCAAACTCAGGTCACCTGGCTGAAAGGAAGGGACACAGCCACTGCATCACAAGTGTTCCCCCAAAGCTAAGGACTGCTTTATCGTTTGCAATGCAATCAGCCACTGTTGTGGAGATCAGTTTTCCGATTTCTCCTCCATTCCTGACAGTTTTAAATCTTCACCCTTCTAGGATATTTGACAGTTTCCATCACTCAATATCAGATGAAGGATCAGACAGCAAGCCAGAGTCTTGACAGCACCTCAGTCACACAGTGAGTAATGTTGATTAGCTCTCGAGAAGGCATGTAGTTTGTCCTAATCACATGTTTACATGAACTTGTCAGACTTCAAAGCAGCTCTGGCTCTGCCATTCCACTGGGAATTAAGGGCAGCAGACTTCCTTCTCTGAGGGGCATTAGCCCTTGACAATTACCAATTATGGTTGTCATGGTTGACACTTCTCAGGTTAGCTTTACATTTCAGCTTTGTTTATTAATTGAACTGAAATTTCACCAGAGCCTGCAGAGTGATTTTGACTATCTCCCAGAGCAGTAACCTGGGCCTCTGCATTACCAGTCCAACAACATTATCACCAGGTCATTAGTTCCTCACGTAAGACAATTGTGTGGAAATGCTACAATGTTTTGCACTCTCACTGTGCCAAATGGCAGATTATTTTGATCAGTCCTTCTGCACTTTACCTTTGTCTGCTCTCGTGAGCAGCAGATCCTGAGTTTCCAAGATGTCCATCTGTTTCACAGGCAGGCTCCTGTCAAAGACCGGCACTGGGGTCTGCCCCTCTATACAAAGAAACAGTTTTGAAACAACCAGTGTTGAAGTTAGATTCGTCCAATGTACATTAAAATAAATTCCCATTTTCCCAATGAGTCCAAAGCAAAATTAGAAAGAAATAAAAGCAAAAATGTAGAGGGTGCCAGAAATCTGAAAAAGGTTCAGGATATGTTAGAAATACTCAGCAAATCTGGTCTGCATCGAATAAGACTTCTTCAGAAAAAGCAGTTGCAAACAAAAGTCACCTGGATTTGAAACGTTAACTTTGTTTTTCTCTCCCATATGCTGCCAGGCCTGCTGGGTTTCTCCAGCAATGACAGAAAACAAGAGCAAAATGGTTATTAATTTTGGAGAGTTAAAAGGTGACATCTTGAGGTACTGGATATAACGTGTAATGTCAGCAGGCTTATCTAACTCCCTGTTGTATTGGGAAATCAGCATTGGTTTTGCAACTTATATCAAAGGCATAACAGCACAACATTAATTAATCTAATTATTTCTTAAAAACAAAAGGAAAAGCAGTTGAAGCTTGTATTGGGAGGTAACTGCAGAGAGGCACAACCCAGGCTGGACTTCAACTGGGCTCACATCCAATATCTTTGTGGGCTCAGTGAACAGATTAACAGTCAGATACCCTCAACACTTACACTGTTGCAGGAATGAAATGCTTCCCTTAAGAGGGAGGCAACACAATTAGAGTACAGCCTTCTCCTTACTGGCCCTGAGCTCTGTCAAACAAGGGTCAGGGCTTCATCACCCAACAACTAGTCTTGATCAAATGTCAATCGACTTCATTTCTGGAAGATATGAAGCTACTAGCTTCAAACAGGAAGATTTGAAAACTCATTAATATCCTGTCACAGAATATAGGAGGTTTATTGATAAAATTCCAACATAATAAGGAAAGATTAATCCTCTGGTTCACGCTCATTTTCAGGTTTATAAAACCAGGAGGGTTCATCTCACTAAAATGGATGTAAAACAGAGTCGAATGTGGATGCAGACATGTATATGTTCTTGTCATGTGGTTACATGTGTCTACGTATGTGTGGGCATGTGTCTGTGTTCAAGTGGTTGTGATCAGTAGAAAGATTAGAGCATGCAATGATTAGTAGAAGAATCAATGAAGACATGAAGAAATCTGCTCTGATGGGGGCTAGCCCAGATCTGCACCTTCAGTGCTATATCCTGGAAGGCTATGCACCAAATGCTGGACAGGAGGATTAGAATAGGTGCTAATTTACTTCCAGCAGGTGCAGGCATGATGGGCTGAATCACCTCATTCTCCATCATGAAACCTTTGTGTGCTCCAATGAATGGTGCGATTGCATGTGAATGAATGTGTAGGTGTGAATGTTTGTGTGCCTGTGTGAGTATGCCTTTCAGCGGGGTTTGTTTGTGTGACTGCATGTGCATGTATGGTTGTATTTGCACATGTGCATGTGCTAATACTCACACGTGTGTGTGTAAATGTGCTAACAAGAACACGCGTCTGTCAATGCCTGTGTGTGCACATTTGTGTTTGTAACAGCGCTGTTTCAGTAAAACCACATTGAAAATAACACAAGTTTGTTGGCTTGTAAAATAAATCAGACTTATTGATTTCAAACCAATCAATCATATGTGAAATGTGAGAATTTTTATTCTTGAAATTGTAGTGATTATAGCAAGGACAGCCAGGTTGACCACACAGAATATGAGTCCCCTGATTGTGGCTTTTATCCAGGAGTGTCAGAGGTTCTGTTCACTCGGAGAGCTGGCTCTGAGGGAGCTGGATCAGTGCCAAGGACTCTCCATACACAAATAAAAGGTGACTTGGTGACAGGATGCCAGCCTCTGTGGAGTTATTTCAGAAATAAAGTAACATACTTCTGGATAAATCTGAGCAGTTTAACACTGAATGTCAATTAACAAAAGAAGTCTAAAAGTACTCGGTTTTTGAAATGAGAATATTTCCCTTTGGTTATGGGAGTGTCAATATGTACCACAAACTCAGAACACCAGATACTTTTCAATTAGGAACTAGACTGCTGGAGAACAGCACATTGAATCAAATAATACAATTGGCAATTCGTAGAGGAATTACAGCACATGAAGTTGAAATTGCTCAGAACCACTCATTTTTGTGATCTGTGTGTCCCATGATGGTTTAGTAGAACAGAACAGTGCTACCTACAAGCTCCAATAACCTTTCAGCAATGTGTTTACTGCAGTGTCAGCATGGTATAAGGTGTAAGTCACAAGTAAACACTAGCTAATTGGCCTCATGATAAACAACAAGTGTAAGCAGCTTGTGGTGAGCATACTGGCTTCCCTCTCATATTTCCAAACAGAATTAGACTTTACAATTGTGACAATGTTATTCAGTGTCAAAGACTGAAGCCACAAATATTTTGTTCATCCATTCTGTGAAAATCCCGGTTACATATGCTGTGCTACAAATGGTGATGGTGCACATTGTGAGAAGCTGTAGTCATTACTTGGAATGTGGTTGTTGGGTACATTTTCCCCAGGGCAGGATTGACTGCCACGAGGGGTCATAGTTTTAAGGTGTTAGGAGGAAGGTATAGAGGAGACGTCAGAGGGAGGTTCTTCACCCAGAGAGTTGTGAGCGCATGGAATACTTTGCCAGTGGTAGTCGTGGAAGCGGAGTCATTAGTGACATTTAAGCGACTGCTGGACATGTACATGGACAGCAGTGAATTGAGGAGCATGTAGGCTAGGTTATTTTATTTTTGGATTAGGATTATTCCACGGCACAATATTGTGGGCCAAAGGGCCTGTACTGTGCTGTACTTTTCTATGTTCTATGTTCTACTTACAAAGTCAACAGTCACAACATTAGCTGAAGAGAATAATTCATTGTTGTGTTGTATATTCACATAGTGCACTTTATCCTCACTGTGTGAGCCCCCCATTCTGACTTAAGTGGCTGCAATAAATGCTGATATGAATTGTGTGAACCAACAAAGCAGGGAGACAGACAATAGCAAAGCATGTGCAAATGAGAATATGACATAGTGACTAACCGTCTAACAATAACACTCCAGCTTCTGTGGAGATTAGTAACGACTGTCCCCAGGAATCACTGCAGATGATTTCAAAGGGGAAATTGCTGCAGAAACACTGAGGCTCCCAGGGCTGTAAGGCAAAGTATAAAAAGAATGCAATTTAGGTTACCAGACAATGAACAGGATGGGTTGGTGCCACAGATGAATGTAATAATTTAAATAACCTCAAGAACATAAATTCACTCTTTCAAAGCTGGAATTTAGAATGAGCGCTTTTGACTTGCACATTAGAATGATGCTCCCACTAAATGGTGGAACAAGAGCTTTCTCACAAATGCATTACATTTTTTGTGCCAGCATTTACTGGTTTTCAGCTTTTTGCACCTTCTTCTCGCACATCAGGGAATCAAGCACCAGCCAGCAGCAATAGGCTAATGACTTGCTCAACTAATTCTAACGTCTACATGTGTTTCAACCTCCTTCACAGCAGATGTCCAATGTTCTTGGATTGACAGGGGCCACTGCCCACAAACATTTTATTTGTTTGTGGGATGTTGGCATTGGTGGCTGTACCGCAATCAATTACCCAGCTGAACAGCTAACTCAAAAGTCAATCTGCCTTGCCCCAAGCTCCCTCCCCGTATCTGCATCTCTTGAAATGTCACCTTTTCTTCACAATACAACCAGCATAAACTAACATTTAAAAGCAGGGTTTGCCAGATGATTCAATGCTATACGTAAGTGATTGGTGCACCCTCATTCTCTCTCTCACACACACACACACACACACACACACACACACACACACACACACACACACTTGCTCAAGATATATCTATACACAGACGTACACACACATTCTTATATGCACACATTGGTATATACACACACTAAACACACACAAGTATATACACACACACAGCTAAACATACACCATATCTGCTTATACAAAAAAGACACATATAGAATATTTATATAATAAAGTTATTAATGATCTCTAGAGGCAAAAAGGATCTTAACATAAGTCAAGTCCCCTCTTTCATCCTCTTCTTCCTCAATTGGCACTGTTGTCCCAGAGTTGGACCCTACGCCTTCTCCTGGTAATCCCCTGGGTTTAGTGGTGGGGTTGGTAAAGAGTGAGGAAGTTGTTTGGATACAAGGAGCCTTGAACTCTTGTTAACATTTACCTGCACCAGAAGATCACAACTTGGCTGGCAGGGGAGGGAGGGAGGGAAATCCATGCTGGCACAGGTACTAAGGCGGGGAGAGAGCAACCCTATTTTTACCGGAAAGTGCAGGAACAAGTTGAGGATGCAGGCACACGGGTTTTGGGTTGCATGTGAATCACTGAGGTGATCCCAAGAGAGTCACACTTTCATTTAAAAGGAACCATAACTCAAAGTTATCACATTTTAAAAACACAATCACAATCCAACATAAACGAGGTCCCAACCCAGATCCATGCATAACTTTCACACCAAAGGGATAAGTTTAACTTTTCTAGTGAAAGTTGAGTAACAGGTGACGTCATGGTATTGTCTATTGTTAAATTTGACAGGAAAGAAAATTTGACAAAAGACGCAATGTAAATTGGGTAAAGTATATAACAGGCATCTGATCGAATGTCATTCTTTTACACTAGTATCCAAAGTTCAAACAAGTCACAGAGTCTAAAAGTGTATTTGGAACTCAATATATTGTTGCCTCTTAAACCTGTAGAAAAATTTCAATCCTTTTTGTAAGGAAATGTCACTCTGGAGGACAGCAGGGTTGATTCACATTATTCCAAAGGGTGGGTAGGTCAAAGTTGAGCCCTTGCACTGGGTCATCAAGGGAAAGTCTTTTTCTACATGGCACCAAGACTTTAAACCAATTTATAAAAGACAACATCTCCAATTTAATTACACCCGGTGCAGACAGGAAATCTTCCCCAGATTCATTACTCAATCCAGCAAGAAAAGGGTATATTTAAAACGTTATAATCTCAATAAGCCAAATATGTAAAGGGAATCTTTGTTACATCCAGCTATATTCCATATTATATTTTTTCTCATTAAATGGGATAATGGGGAGGCTTATCACCCTGTTTTTTTGTATATTTATCCTACTCATTTGCTTGCATCTGGAAAATAAGTTTGAAGGTGTTAATATAAAAATACCTATTGAATAAAACCTTAATAATTCATGGAAGGTTCCTTACTCCTATTTTCTCCCTATCTGTATAATCATACAGCCGTGAAGGAGGCCATTCAGCCTTACAAGTTGGTGCAGGAATGCTAGGATAAATCTAAGAAATTACTCTTGCTTCAGTAAGTCAGAATTCAACTGCTCAGTGAAGCATTGGAGTTTATATCCAAAGTTGCATAGGTCAGGTGGACTGGCCATGCTAAATTGCCTAGACTGTCCATGGATGTGCAGTCTAGGTGGATTGGCAACGGGAAAAACAGTGTTACAGGTTTAGGGTAGGGAGGACGGTCTCGGTAGGATGCTGTTTGGACGGTTGGCATAAACTCAATGGGCTGAGTGGCCTTCTCCCACCGTGCGGGGATTCTATGATCCTATGATATTGTGCGTTTCCTGGAAGCAAACATCAAGATAATGGGCAAACAGGTAACTATATTCATAATTTGACGGAACTTAAGCAATCAAGCAAACAGAATGGAGCAAAATATTTTAAACATAACTAAGATTTCTTTTGACAAAAACACTTTACATTGTTCCTTCTTTTTGAGCAAGTAAAAGGCTTTACAGGTACTCCTTCATCCAATGTGCTGCTGGCTGGAAAATGACCCAAGGATCTGGTAAACTCATCCTGGTCATCCTGTTACAATAGAGTGAAAGTTATTGTGTTTTTCATCCCAAAATAAATTCATCATTTGTACTTTTAAACACCCAGTGAGTTACATCTATTCTTACTTACGTAGAATTACATTGATCTCGCAGCACAGAAACAGGCCATTTGGCCCATCTGGTTTTCCCTGGTGATTCTTTCACACACAAGCATTAACTTCTTCGCATGTACATACAAAGGAAATCAAGCCACTGCTAATAAAATGGCCTCTGGCTATGATGCAACTTGACTCATGATTGATAGATTAAAGTAAATTGTAAAGCACACCACACTTGAATCTTTCAGTCCCAGCTTGGATATGGAGACTGAGCCAGAGGGCTGCTGAGATGCAAGCCTTACAACCCTGTTGAACAAAAAAAAGGTATAAAACATAAAGCTGGGTCGATATAGGCCTAATATTGCTGGAGGAGAAATCAGTAGATGCCATTAATGAAGATAAAATTATTTGTGTAATAAAACCACGGGTTGGTAAATGATGGATAGCACTCATATGTGTGAGATGAAGACTGATCCAGTTACTCCATTAAATAATGGCAGCTGGATGACGACAGTGAGGATGGCAGTGAATATATGGATGTTCAAAAGGCAGTCGATAAAGGGCCACATAATAGAGGCTAAAAGAAGAATTGAAGCCCTTGGGAATAAAGGAGCAGTGGTAGCATGCATATAACATTGGCTGCATGACAGAAAGCAGGCAGCAGTGGGGAACAGTCATTTATCAGACTGGAGGGAAGTTTACAGACGTAATCCCAGCAACTAGTAATTAAGACAATTGCTCTTGTTGATATATATTGATGATGCAGACTACAGGGCACAATTTCAAAGTTTGCCCAGAACTTGGAAATGCATGAGAAGGACAGCAGTAGACACCAGTTGTACATAAACAGACTGTGCACGTGGGGAGACACATGGAAGATGAAAGTTAATGCTGACGGCTCCTGAATAAACTGGCAATATTAGCCAGGTGATAACCTTTTAAAAGGAGTGCAGGAACCAATATCTTCAGGGTTCACATGTACAAATCTTTAGAAATGACAAGCTAAGCCACAGGGGAGATGATAGCATTGTGGTTTTGTTGTTGGATTAGTCATCCAGAAACTCAGGAAATGTTTTGATGACCCAGGTTTCAACTCAATACACAACTACAATGAAACAAGTCTAATTATGATCATGAAGCCATCATCATAAAAACCCATCGATTTATCAAATGCATTGAAGGAATAAACTGGACGGACCATCCAGTATTGACCGGGAATGAGAACAGTCCTATCAATTTGGCCGTGTTCTCCCTGCCAACATCTGGGGGTTAGTGCCAAAATCGGGAGAGCTGTCTCCCAGACTAGTCAAACAACAACCTGACAGAGTCGTACTCTCAGAATCATGTCTCACCATATCCCAGGCAACGCCATCACCATCGCTTGGCAAGTCTGGTCCAACAGCAGGGAAGGTCCAGCTGAGATGGGAGCACCATGGTATATAGTTGGGAGGGAGCTGCCCTGGGAGGAGTGTCATAGCATCAGGCCAAACATGGACAAGGAACCCTCCTGCTGATTACCATGTTCCATCTTCCCTCAGCTGATAACTCTGTGCTCCTCCATGTTGAATGACACTTGGAAGAAGCACTGAGGGGTGACAAAGATGCAGAATATACTCTGTGTGATGGATTTCAATGTCCAACACCAAGAGCACAGCAGCAGTACTACTTATCAAGCTGGTTGGGTCCTAAAGGACATAGCTGCCAGATTGGGTCTGCAGCAGTTGGGAAGGGAAGCAACAAGAGAAGAAGGGAAAATACTTGACCTCATCCTTTCCAATCTGCTGGCTGCAGATGCATCTGCCCATTACACTATCGGTAAGGATGACCACCACACAGTCTTTGCAGAGATGAAGTCCCACTTTCACACTGAGAATACTTTTCATTGTGCTGTTGGCACTATCAGTGTGCTAAAGGGGACAGACTTTGCACAGATCTAGCAATTCAAAACTGAGCACCAATGAGTGCTATGGGTCATCAACAGCAGCAGAACTGTACTCCAGCACAATCTGTTAACCTCATGGCCCGGCATATCCCCCACTCAACCATTACCATCAAGCCGGGAGATCATCCCTGGCTCAATGGACAGTGCAAAAGGGCATGCCAGGAGCAGCATCAGGCATACCTGAAGATGACGTATCAACCTGGTGAAGCCACCAAACAGGACTACTTGCATGCCAAGCAGCATAAGCAGCAAGTGATAGAGCTAAGCGATCCCACGATCACTGGATTGGATCTAAGCTCTGTAGTCCTGCCACATCTAGTTGTGAAAGCTGGTGGGCGATTAAACAACTTACCAGAGGATGCGGCTCTATAAATGTCCCCATCCTTGGACAGCATCAGTGGAAGCAATGAGGTTGAAGCATTTACAACAATTTTCAGCCAGAAATGTCGAGGGGATGATCCATGTTGGCATACTCCAGTGATCCCTGGCATTACAGATGCCAGTCTTTGGTCATTTGATTCACTCCATACGATATCAAGGAATATTTGGAGACACCAGATACTGCAAAGGTTTTGTGCCCTGACAACATTCGGTCAATAGTATTGAGACTTGTGTTCCAGAACTTGCTGCTCCCCAGCTAAGCTGTCCCAGTGCAGTTGCAACACTGGCATCTACTCGACAATATGGAAATATGCCCAAGTATCCTGTGGACAGAAGCAGGACACAAAATCCAACATGGCCAATTAGTGCCTAACAGTTTACTTTCAATTGTTTGTGAAATGATAGAGGGGGTGATCAACAGTGCAATTAAACAGCCCTTTCTTAGTAATAACCTGATCGCTGACATTCAGTTTGGGTTCCACCAGGGCCACTCAACTCCTGACTTCACCATAGCCTTTGGTCAAAGGAGCTGAAGTCCAGATGTGAGGAGTGAGTGATAGCCCCTGATATCGAGGCTGCATTTGACTGAGTGTAGCAAGGAACCCTAGCAAGACTAAGAGTTATCGGGAATCAGGGGAATTCGAGTACTACCTGGCACAATCAAATGGTCTGCTTTGTCCTGGATGGTGTCAAGTTCCTTCAGTGTTGTTGGAGCTGCAATCTTTCCAGTCAAGTGAGACGTATTCCATCACACTCCTTGCATGAGGCTTTGATTTCTAGCCTCTGACCTGGTGTTGTAGCTGCAATATTTAAATGGCTACTTCAGTTTCCAGGCAATGGTAACCCCTAGAATGTTGAGAGTGAGGGGACTCATTGATAAAGATGATTGCTAGTCTTAACGGTTAGTTCCAGGATGTATCTATAGGAGCTCCTCAGGGTAGGTATCCTGGGCTCAATCATCTTCAGCAGCTTCATGAGTAACCTTTGCTCTATCACATGGTCAGAACTGGAAATATTCACTGATGATTGCACAATGTTCAGCATAATTTGCAACTCCTCCGATACTGAAGCAATCCATGTCCAAATGCAACAAGATCTGGACAAGATCTGGACAATATCCAAGTTTCAGTTGGTAAGGGGCAAGCAACATTCACGCCACATCTTGCCAGACACGAACCATCTCCAGCAAGAAAGAACCTAACAATCGCCCCTTGAAATTTAAAGCCATTACTATCGCTGCATCTGATGCAGAGGACGTATACTAGAATGATACTGGGAATGACAGACTCTAGTCCTGTGAAGAGAGAGTGCTGTTGTTTCTCCTTGGAATAGAAAAGGTTAAGGAGTTGTTCAAATCTAATTGGATAACTCTTTCAAAGAGCTGACATGGACACAATGGGATGAATGGCATTTTTCTGCAAAGTAAGATTCCATGACTCTGGGTGCCTGACTCTCTCCTCATGTCCTCACCCCATGTTAAGAGATGGCCAGTTAGGTTTGAACTCTAAGTTAATTTTACCACCACCCACTGCCTCCAACAAGTGCATGTGATGTGCTTTAAAAGATAACAAAAAAAATTAAATCACCTGTGCAATAACCTTCTTGACAAATCTTGAGACATTTCATGTGTTTAGTTAGGCGGCACCTTATTATCAGGATTCATGCTGAGTGGGCGACAATGTGTGGGATTTTGTTTTTATTTCTCTACCCTGCTGTTGTAGCCAACATCTCAATGTCATTCTGAAGCAGAAAGTAAATGCCCAAATTACAGGGATTGCCATAGTGTCTTTTGGGACCAGGTTATCGAAGTCTTGGCTTGGTGCCTGCCTTCAATAAGAACTGAAGCCAGTCTCACCACAGCTTCAGGTTAGGTTAGAGACAGTTTCAAGTCAAATTTGGAGACACTATCAGTCAAAATTCTCTGGAGTAAAGAAAATGACTTTCAGAGCGAGGCTCACCGAACACACACATCAACTAATTTGATGGGATTACACATACATTAGAACATTAATCAGTTCGGTTTGTTTTGTTGGCACCAGCCAGCAGCATTTAAGATGCAAATATAAAAAACATTTTAAACAAAACATCCTTACCTTTTCAGATGACCATAACATTTTCAGATGACCATAACATTCTTAAGAAATACTTCTACAAAACCTTTGGTTAAAAATGAAACAGAACATCTCTAATCATTTTACCCTCAAAGAACGTTTCACGCAGAAATAGGTTTGACATGTCACCTCCAGAAAGCTACCATGTGAATGACTGCAAAACACGGCCAATTGAAGTGCTATGTATATGTTGCTAACACACTCAAATGGGAAGGATATTGCTATTCCAGAATAACTTCAGGAGTTCCTGCTGTGGTGTTTGAGATGGAGCACAAAACCCTACAGTGGGGGAATGGTTAGAGCTGCAGGGTGCCCAGGCTTTACCAGACTGATTCCTAGGATGACAGGACTGATATATGGGCACAGATTGGGTTGGTTAGGGTTGTATTTTATGCTGCAGCTGTACATAACTCCGGTGCGGCCGCGCTTGGAGTATTGCATACAGTTCTGGTCACTGTATTATAAGGAGGATGTGGAAGATTTGGAAAGGGTGCAGAGGAGATTTACTCGGATGTCGCCTGGTATGGAGGGAAGGTCTTACAAGGAAAGGCTGAGGGACTTGAGGCTGTTTTCATTAGAGAGAAGAAGGTTGAGAAGTGACTTAATTGAGACATATAAAATAATCAGAGGGTTAGATAGGGTGGATAGGGAGAGCCTTTTTCCTAGGATGGTGACAGCGAGCACGAGGGGGCATAGCTTTAAATTGAGGGGTGTAAGATGTAGGACAGATATCAGAGGTGGTTTCTTTACTCAGTGAGTAGTAAGGGAATGGAACGCTTTGCCTGCAACGCTAGTAGATTCGCCAACTTTAGGTACATTTAAGTCGTCATTGGATAAGCATATGGACGTACATGGAATAGAGTCGGTTAGATGGGCTTCAGATCGGTATGGCAGGTCGGCACAACATCGAGGGCTGAAGGGCCTGTACTGTGCTGTAATGTTCTATGTTCCATGTATTCACTTGAGTTTAGACAAATAAGGGGATGCCATAGATAAACCTATAAGATTCTAACAGGACTAGGTAGGATAGATGCAGGAAGGATACTCCTGATTGTGGGGAAGTCCAGAACCAGGGGTCATAACTTAAGGACAATGAATAAACCTTCCACGATTGAGGTGAGGAGAAATTTTCCTTCACCCAGAGAGTGAGGCACCTATGCAATTCACTACCACAGAAACAGCTCTAGTGGCTAACGGGATCAAAGGATATGGGGCGGGGGGTGGGTGGGTGGGTGTAGAAATGGGGTATTGAGCTCATTGATCAGCCATGATCATACTGAATGGTAGACACACTTGATGGGTTGAATGGCCTACTTCCGTTCCTATCTTCATTGTTAGTATGTTAAATGTGTCACTTAAATTATATTCATCGCAGGTGAGCACACAGAAAATGCTTCAGATCACTGGACCCATTCTAGGAGCGTTTTTAAAATTACCAACTATTGACTGGAATAATTTTAGAGTAAACAGCAAGTAGAGGGAAGAATTTCTAAATGTTTTCAGGAAAGCCTTCTTAATCAGTACATTTTCTGTCCCACCAGAAGGAAGCCAAATATGAAAGAACTGGAGATCAGAAATAAGAACAGAAAGTTCCGTAAAATGTTCAGCAGTTCTGGTAGCATCTGTGGAGACAGAAAGAGAGTTAACATTTAGTGTCCAGTGTGATCCCACTGATGCTGCCAGACCTGCTGAACATTTTCTAGAAATTTCTGTTTTAATTTAGGATCTGATGAGGTGCACCAACTGTGCAGCGTCAAAGAGAGAATATGTGCCTAAGAGTGCATACCATAGGTTATAGTTTAGTGATGGATAAGAGCAAGGAACAATTTAAAAAAGGACGTCTATGTTGGAAGAGAGATACTTCAATGGTGCAAGAAGGCATCTGGGCTCACTAAAATGGAATCAAAGTTTGAACTCAAAAGCTGTAATGGAGTAATGGTGTTCTTGAAGAAAGAAAGCTTAGGTACATACTAAACAGATTCTAACAAGAGGGAAGGGCAGAGAATCACAATGAGGAAGACAATAGAGAGAATGACGAATACAAGGACGGTGGATCATGTGTGCCTGGCAAATTCCCCAAACAAGGATTATGGCAAATACAGGTTGAGAGGGAGAGTGGGAAGAAACTAAGATTCGAGAGGAAGCATGAATAAAATTTGAGTCAACATAATATACAATCCAAAAATCATCCACCAGCATGTATATATTCTAAAGAAGAGGGGTGGAGTATTTGAACGACAATTCTGGTGATATATGCTTAGAGATCAAGGACAGTACTGGATACTAAATGGGCATTTTATATCAGTGTTTGCTAGCGTCATAGGGTCATACAGCATGGAAACAGATCCTTCAGCTCAACTCATCCATGTTGACCAAATTTTCATAAACTGAATAAATTCCTTTTGCCTGTGTTTGGCAAAGTGACAATATGAGTGAAGTTGACTATGAGGATGGATGGAACCTGCTGGAAAGGCTGACTGTTACTGGATCATATGCTCCAGTTGGGTTGCATCCAGGTTTCTAAAGGAAGTGCAATGCTCCAGTGAGCCTCAGTGCAAGCTCAAAGAACTGCACCATATTTTCTGCCTGGGGACCCCGCAGCATCTGGGACCCAGCAACAAGTAATGATTTTGGGGCCTGAGTCCATCCTTCCATGACATTGATTGTTTTTAGCACAGCCGCTCCCAGGCCTATTATCACATTCCATGGGCTGATTTCAGCACATCCTATCCATTCTCTCAGCTCGAATTATGATGTATTCAACCTCTATTCTGTGCTAGCCTACTATCAATAATCTCCAGCACATTTGCCCATCCCTTTCATAACTCAGCTCACCTCTTCCCCCACCGACCCCAACCTTGCCTTCAAAATAAACACCAACTTTTCCTAGCTGCGGTCAGTTCCGATGAAGAGTAACCAGACTCAAAACATTAAGTCTGCATTCTCCTAGAGGTGCTGTCAGACCTGCTGAGTTTCTCCAGCAATTTCTGTTCTTGTTTTGAAAGGAAGTAGCAGTGCGGACAGAGGCAAGCCTTGGCACAACTTTATATTCCCAAGGTATTAAGGAGGTGTCAGAGGGCTAAAGAGCAACAACATGGCTTCTCTTTTTAAGGAAGAATGTGAGGGGTTCTTAGAAACCAAAGATCGGTCATTTTAATATTCATTAGTGAGCAATGTTTTAGAATCAAGAGTCAGGAAAAGAGATTCACAAGTTCTTGAGATTTGTAGGAGTTAGTTAGAGATAGCCAGCATAGATTTCTAAAAGGTAGGTCATAAGTTCGACTTATTGATTAAATGTTTAATGTAGTGACAGATAATGTTGATGAAGGCAACACAAGGAGTGTTGTTAGACACCAAAAACCTGCAGATGCTAGAATCCAAGGGAGACAAACAGGAGGCTGGAAGAACACAGCAAGCCAGGCAGCATCTGGAGGAAAGGAGCAGTCAACGTTCTGAAGAAGGGTTATACCCGAAGGGTTATACTTTCCTCCAGGTCCTTCCTGGTTTGCTGTGTTCTTCCAGCCTCCTGTTTGTCTACAATGGATGTTGTTGAAATGGTTTTAAAGAAATCTTTCGATAAAGGCTCACTTGAACAAGTAGGTAGAAGTGCGATGGGCCAAGTGGTCTCCTGTGCTGTGATGGTTCTGTGATAAAGTACCAACGAGAAGCTGTTTAACAAAATGAAGGCTAACACAATAGGAGAGTCAGTGAAAGCTCAATAAAAAGTTGGCTTAAACACAGGAAGCAATGAGTCACAGTAATTGGCTTTTTCTCCGACTGGATGGAGCTTGTTATCTGAGGGTCAGACAAAGCAAGATCAACTGCTTTTTTTGATATAAAATATATGAATGACTTGGATATTGGAATACAGAATAAAATCTAACAATTCACTATTAATAGTGGAGGTGTGAAAAACTACAAGCCTGTTCCTGACAGACTGTCACAGAATCTAGCTTAGGCTAGCAATGCCCGCAGGCACAGATGGAATTTAATATGGGAAAGTGAGAGGTGATACATTTTAACAAAAGGGAAAGGGAGAGGCAAAATCAACAGCACAGCCCTGAGGAACATACAAAAGCAGAAAGACACACACGTAGATCTTTGGAGGTGGCAGGACGTAATCAGAGAGTGGTCAGCATAGCACATTGGATCATCAGCTTTATAAATGGAGGTGTCAAGTACAAAAGCAGGGAGGTTATGATGAATCTCTGATAAGTTCCGGTTGTCTAGAGACATTGTGTGCAGTTCTGGTCACCAAACTTTCGGAAGGTTGTGAGGATCCTTGAGAGGCTGCGAAAGAGATTTATGAGAATATTTTTGGTGTGAGGGATTTTAGCAACAAGACTGAGTTGGAGCAACAGAGATTTGATAAAGCTGCACAAGATTATGAATGATTTAGATAAGGAATACAAGGAACAGCCATTCCCAGGAGCTGATGGTGCAATGACCGGTTGATACAGATTTAAGGTTTTTGGGCAAGGAATGCAGT
The DNA here is from genome assembly GCF_030684315.1 of Stegostoma tigrinum. Lineage (NCBI taxonomy): Eukaryota > Metazoa > Chordata > Chondrichthyes > Orectolobiformes > Stegostomatidae > Stegostoma > Stegostoma tigrinum. The sequence continues at coordinate 29,838,702 of NC_081382.1, forward strand.
GAGGGCACAAAGAAGGATATTTTACACAACAAGGAAGAATATTTTACACAATGGTAAAGATCTGGAATCTGTTACCTGCAATGTTGGCACAAACAAAGATTACGAATGATTTCTAAAAGAAACCGGGGCACCTCGAGAGAAGTAGGTCTACGGGGACAGGTTAGGTGTACAGGGCTGACTGATGGCCATACACAGTCAGCATGGACAAGGTGGGCTGAATAGCTTCCCTTTTTTGCTAGAACGACTCCACAACTTGGAAGTATAACAGATGCTGCATTTTCACTGAATTAAACACAAGACGTTAGCCTAAACTTTGCAGTAGTTTCATTGAAGCATAGAAAGAAGAAAAACAAACAATGTGCTCACCTCTTTCCTGTACAGGCCAGTGGTTACCAAGCTGGTGGGAGCATCTCCTCTAACGATTGTCTTCAGCTTGAGGGCCTGAATAGAAAGAACATTTGTTTTCTAACACTGCATTGTTCTTGGCTGCTGGCAGGGACTGTACCTTAGCCCTGGCAGTCTGACATTTTTACAGTGATCATAGGGGGACTGGGTGAGGGGAAAGCACAGGGAATCACAACATTGATACAGATTACCTTGGCAACCGCCATTATCGTCACATGATATTCAAGTCCAAAGCTGAGTGCTCTGAGGATTTTATTTGTGTAACAGCGGCGTTTGTCAGGCCAATAAAATAAAACAAAGAAGAAAGCAGGGCATCAAATTCCTTTCTTATTCTACTTTGCCCTGCCAGCTGGTTGAATCAATCATCCTGTAAAATTGGTAACGTTTTGCTGCATAATGAATATTGTGAAAAGAGGAGATTGTAAGTCGCAAAGCTGCGTTGCTTTATGCATCAGATCTTCACAAGGGGCAGCAAGTGTGAGCACACTGAGTGGGGAGGCAGTGTGTGTGGAAATCCTCAGTCTTCAACACAGTAATGAGGGGACTAACACTGTGTGGAGACCAGGCACATTCCCCTCACTTTGGAATCAAGAGGTAACTAGGGTGTGTGCAATCCTAGACCAGCCTCATCCACTAACTAGCTGTCCCAGTGTGAGCTGAGGAGCAGAGGTTCTCTCATTCTCTCTCCGACGACACGGGTACACCAAAGGGGCAGCACAGTGGCTCAGTGGTTAGCACTGCAGCCTCACAGCGCCAGGGACCCGAGTTCAAATCCACCCTCGGCCGTCTGTCTATGTGGAGTTTGCACATTCTCCCCGTGTCTGCATGGGTTTTCTCTGGGCGCTCTGGTTTCTTCCCACAGTCCAAAGATATGCAGCTTAGGTGGATTGGCCATGGGAAATGCAGGATTACAAAGATAGAATAAGGAGAAGGGTCTGATTGGGATGCCTTTCAGAGGGTCAGTGTGGACTCAATGGGCCTAATAGCCTGATTCCAAACTGTACAGATTCTATAAATAATTTGTGAAGATTTAAAGAGATAGCTTAAAACATGGGGGGGGGGGGGTGGGCTGCAAAATGGAGGAATAAGCACTTCAATTAAAATAAACTTCAGGGAAAAAAATATGAATTAAGAATGAGCTCCACAAATCCTTTGCTGTGCATCCTTTAAATAAAAAGAAACTACAACTGTGGACCATCCAGTGTGAAACAGCTTCAGGCTACTGAATGCTGCAGGGTCAAGCTTCTCGCGGCAGTTGCTTACACTTGGAACCAGCAAAAAATCCTCACCACGTCTGAAGGCTTTCAAAATCTTCCTACTTGACACCATGATTATAAATGACTTTTGGCAATATTAAGGAATGAATGACTCCTATGAATTCTTATTTGTTACCAAGTATTGGTGTGAATCAGTTAGAATAAGTCAGCACAGTGGATCCTGATTGAATATTCTCCACTTGCCAGAATGAGTGGATCTCCGCAAGAGTATTCAAGATGTTTGGTGCTGTCCAGGACAAAGTAGTTTAGTCGTTCAGTACCTCACCCACTACCTAAAACATTCACTCCCATCACCACTGGTGCACAGTAACAGGGTGTAGCATCTACAAGATACACTGCAGTAACTTACCAAAGCTCCTTGGACAGCACCTTCCATGATCTCGAAGGACCAGGGCAGCAGATACATGGAAACATCACCAGCTGCAAGCTCCCCTCCAAGCCATGCACCATCCTGACTTGGAAATTTATCACCGCTCCCTCTTGATCAGCGGGTGGAGATCCTGAACCTCTCTCTCTAATAGCACTGAGGTGCTCCTACATCTACATGGACTGTATTGGTTCAAGAAGGCAGTTAATTTCACCCTCTCAAAGTCATTTAGGGATAGACAACACATTCTGGCCCAGTCAGTGACACCAACATTCCAGGAATAAATAAAAAACGAAGTGGAGCAGAGATCATGTTAATAGGAGGGGGACCTGAGTGATGTTTCAGAGATCATGGTGTTTTAGGGCAGGCTTGATGATCCAGCTGGTTGGTGCCTGCCTGTCAACTTTGGATGTTCTGACAGCAGGTTGATAACTGGCATCCAGACATACAAGATCTGCTTATGACCACCCAGTCCCTACAGCCACCAGGCTCACTTGTGCTGCCTCACACATTTAACACCTGAATCCGTACACCAATTTGTTTTTGTCTTCTGTGAGCAAAGGCAAGATGAGGTATTACATTTGAAAGTACCTTTGCTATATTGTGATGCAGCAATGTTTCGATATCTTTGATTCAGCATCAATGCATGTCTTACAAAACACCTCAACATCAAATTGGAAGCAGCCATCACCTAATTCACAAGCAGACAAAAATCCAAAAAACCTGCTACACTGGCGCAACACCACGTCAGATATTGTTGCCTCTGTTTAAATGGGTCAGCAACTCTTGCTTTAATGCACTAGCAATGCTTCCAGTTGCTTGCCAGAATTATAGAGTAAACTAATTTTGAAGTTCAGTTGACAAACTGCTGCCATCATACAGTTACCATCTCCCAGCCAGACAAGTAAGAAAAGGCCACACCGAGGTGAACATCGCATTGTCAGATGGTGCTGCTAATTCTGCTCACTGCAGACAAAGTAACCCCATAATAATCTCCATTCTCATCATTTATTTGATTAAATTCCAATTACACTGCAAGGAAAATTAGCAAAGGACATGACTTAGCTCACATGGTGAATGGGTTGAATTAAATAGCGGCCAAAGAAACCAACATTTTACCCAGTTGTTCTGTGTGAACTTCGCATGCCCTGAATCAGACTTACTTGGCCCACTCTGACAAATTCCGCTTGACGTGCTTCCTCTTTTTTCCGGGCCGATTTCGGGGATTCCGGCAGCACATCGCTGAACGACCTCCTATTTAACATATTCTGAGTATATAACACAAGTAAGAATTAAAATCTTGACACAGGTTCACAACTTGCGTACAGTTCTGGTCACCGCATTATAAGAAGGATGTGGAAGCTTTGGAAAAGGTGCAGAGGAGATTTACTAGGATGTTGCCTGGTATGGAGGGAAGGTCTTACGAGGAAAGGCTGAAGGACTTGAGGCTGTTTTTGTTAGAGAGAAGAAGGTTGAGAGGTGACTTAATTGAGACATATAAAATAATCAGAGGGTTAGATAGGGTGGATAGGGAGAGCCTTTTTCCTAGGATGGTGACGGCGAGCACAAGGGGGCATAGCTTTAAATTGAGGGGTGAAAGATATAGGACAGATGTCAGAGGTAGTTTCTTTACTCAGAGAGTAGTAAGGGAATGGAATGCTTTGCCTGCAACGGTAGTAGATTCGCCAACTTTAAGTACATTTAAGTCATCATTGGACAAGCATATGGATGTATGTGGAATAGTGTAGGTTAGATGGGCTTCAGATCGGTATGACAGGTCGGCTCAACAGCAAGGGCCAAAGGGCTTGTACTGTGCTGTAATGTTCTATGTTCTATAACTGTTCTTTCAATTAACTAAGAAGAATAACTGCTAGGATTTCACTACATGCCACTACTGTCCCTCATCTAGGGAAGCTATGGCCTCATATAGTTATGACTGCTTCTTGGAGAATGACTAAATGGCTGCCACGCTAAATATTTCAAAAGGTCCTGACAGCAGAGTCCCATCAGCACATGACTGAGAGTCCTTTCATGTGCCTCATGGACAACAGCAATAGGGTATAAACTAACAAGACAGGGAGCTGGGCCTTTTCAGTCAATCTGCAAAGTTTTATTTATTAATTTGTTACTGGCCTTTGCACACAAGGTTTCAGAATTATTAAAATGATATTTCCCGCAAGCCTCTGTCAACGAGCTTCCCTCTCCTCCAGTGTGCTTTTCTCACAACATGAAGCTTATTACAATTGTCAGCTTTTTGGCCAGTTTAACAACCCATCTAAAAGTGACAAGTTATTTTATAGATGGGTAATTATGTTTTAGTGAAACCGCCTAGCCAGGGTATTCCTCCAAAAGAGACTGGGTAAATGATCTTCCTGCATTGGGTAGAGGGAATTAGCCCTGGCAAGTCTTTATAACTGACAGACAGCCTAAGGTTGAAAGAGTATGAGCTTACTTTGTCATGACATCATAATCAACAGCACATGCAACTACTCGACATTAGACTAATCAGAAAGCAAAGATATGATTGTGTGACCAAAAATGTATTCACTGGTTATACGGTCACCTATTGAAGAAAGGAGACCAAACGGAACACAAGGAGACTATGAGCTAACATTTCTTCTTTTCCAACACTGTTCTACTGTGAATGGTAATAAAGCTCTCCAACTAGACAAAATTTCCAATATGTTCGTTCTTTGCAAAAACACTGATTTTAATATTACAGAGTGGCCTTTGGGATTGAAAATCATCACAATATCAATTTTCCCAATATTTAATTCAGGGACTTTCTGCTCATCCATTGGAAACTAAGGGAGGGTTAACAGAAGAGGTGCTAGTTTTCCATTCAAGGTCAAAACAATGTGACGAAGAACACAGGCGAAAGAATCAGGGCTCAGCATGCAGCTATCAGAGGTAAGACACAAGTAGATGCTGGTAAATTAAATATGTCAACCTCCCACCTCTGCAACACTAGAAATCATAGCATCAGGTCACAAGACGGTTGGAGTCTAACAAAAAGAAGTGCAAGACATATTTCTAAAGAAAAGGACAGGAGAAGCTGGAAGGACAAAACAACGCCAACTGATGCTTCCATTCATTAAAGTTGCACCTAATACCCCCTGCATTGTTTACAAAGATTAAGTGGGCATGGGAGACTGGTCAAGAGATTCTGCTTGTGGGGAAGCAGTGGAGTAGGGGTAATGACGCTGGACTAGTAATTCCTAACCCTCAGCTAATGTTCTGTGGGGCACAGGTTCATATTACACCATGGTGGGTAGTGAAATTTGAATTCAATTTTTTTAAAGAAAAAGCTTGAATAAAATGTTAATCTAATGGTGACTACGTAACCACTGTCGATTGTCAGAAAAAAGCCCTATGCTTTCCTAATTTCCTTCAGGGAAGGAAATATGCCATCCTTAGCTGTTCCGGCTGACATGTAACTCCAGACCCACAGAAATGTGATTAACTCTTAACTGCCTTCTGAGAATGTTGGGATGGGCAATAAATGCTGGCCCAGCCAGCCTCACCCACATCCCACGAAATGAGAGAAAAACCCCATGCTTGGACCTTCCTGGAAAGTGAAAAGTGAAGAATATGAGTGGACTTCAGGTTAGAATGGGAACTTTTATGGTTTCCACAGACAAACTGCCTGCAGAGACTAATACAATAAGGATGGCTAATTAAAGTGCCTTCAGCAAGATGCTGGAGAAATAAACTGGGGAAGTAAGTCCCAGTGAATTTCGCACTGACCTGCAATAATGGGCATTTGGAAAGTGTATGATTTCAGGTCACACAGCGTCTAACATTGTGCAAAGCCACTTAATGCCAATGTCAGGTCGATGAGGACCACCTCAAGCACTCTAAACCCTCCTCCCAACAGACTGTGAACAACTTCCTCAAATCTATTAAGTCTATTGGCAATGTGCAGCCCCCACCCACAAACCCCTATCATTGACCAGGGCACTGAGAAATTGTCCTACTGTATTCTTACTCCGAAAGCCATTATTGGTAAGACCCCATATGGAAAGCTAATCTAGGACACACTGTGGAAGCTGGATTCTGAGGGAAATGATTACTTTATTCCACTACCAGAAAATGAGTTGTAAGAAAGCCCAGTTCAGAAAAGGTCTTTCATATCATCAATCACTTCCTTTAACATGCCATGGACAATCCATTCTATTATGATCCAATTATCACAGAGAGGGTGCTGGCTGCAGAACAACACCTACACACCTCCTCCAACCCCAAACACCCAAAAAATCTGAACATTAAAGAAAACAGGCTTGGTGGAGAGGTTATGGAAAGAGCAAACACATTTCAGCATCATTTTCTTCCAGCTGTTCTTTACCCGGTACAATCCACGAGCATCGAATGCTATGGATTTTGCCGTTTCACAATCAAAACACACTGACCAGGAAGATAAATTGTTGAATGTCATAAGTCTAAAAGCCTCATTTTATCCCCATCTCCCACCAAATAAGAAAGACAAACAATTGATTGTGATTGATCAACGCAGATTATAATTTTACATTGTCCCATCGATGGAATCTTATTAAATGTTCGCTGGCACATTGCTAGCATTTTATGAGAAATAACATGCCAGAAGCATTTAAAATTTCATTATTCATAATTTTTTTAAAGTATCAGGGCAAAGCTAAAAGATTTCTGATCTGGTGTGATGTTTATCAGCAGAATAGCTTCTATAATACTTTATCACATTTCCCCATGTCTATCTCTTACTGGTATAAAATAACTTTGTTATCAGATGTGCTGCTACAGATGTACAGTAATAGTCCATTTTAATAATTTTCAGATTCTGCTTTCAAATCAATCATAATTTCTTACTATGGTAATTTCAGTAACAATTTGGCTTTCACAGAGTTCCCATACCATCATCACAGAATGCAAACTATTGTTAACTCATTAATTAGTGCATCATTAGCATCAGTCTTAGATAGTTGTCCCTTTAACCTATAGTCACACTTGCATGACGGGATAATATTTGACACTAGATTCACAGCACGTATCAAGAATGTCTGCAGTAGCAAACAATGTAAGAATTTGGACATTCATTCCAAATAGTTTTGTTTAACCTGACAGTGGCAGCTTTCCATCTTGTAAGACAGAGATTGACCCTGTGATAGTCAACTCTGTACTGACATTTAATGCAGCCGATATAAATTATGTCAGAGACAGTCAAAATTAGGATGACCATTTGCAGCAAAGGAGACATTAAAATATTTATAGCTGCAATGAATTTTAGGCCATGATTCATCAAAAAGGCCAAAATAAGCTATATGTATTATTGTTGGACTGTGAATCCAGTTAAAACTCTAAGGATCTCAGTTTGAATCCTACCATGGTAGACGGTGGAATTTGAATTCAACAAAAATCTGGAATTAAGAGTCAAATGATGTCGCTGAATCCACTGTCAATTGTTGATCAAGCCATCTAATTCACTGATGTCCTTTAGAAGTCGAAGCTGCCATCCTTACTTGATCTGGACCACAGATGAGTCTAGACCCACAGCAATGTGACTGCTGCTTAACTACCCTCTGGGCAATTAGAGATGGGCAATAAATACTGGCTTAGCCAGCTATGCCCTTATCCTGTGAGTAAATAAAGAAAAATGGGACAGTAGGATTTCTATAGAGAGTAGCGGGAAGAACTGTTGGTGCACTGACAAGCACACGTACCCAACGCGGTCAAACAACTGCCTATAATGTTTTATTGCTCTTGCAAAGAGGTACAATATGATTGTTAAACATGTTGATGTACTTTCACTCTTCAGTCATGAGTCAACTGCCTGTTGACTTAATTTTTTTTTCCTTTATCCAATGGGTGCCGATTCCACTCATGACAATGATCAATAGTGCTAGTGGCTTGGCTAGGTTTAATCTTATAAACTCAATTTTTCTTCCAGTTAGAGACAGGGTGATGACACATAGTTAATCACTTTCAAAAACCATGCTAAAGTGGCAGATGCAGTTACATGGAACGATGAACATTATTAACATGGACAAAGCAATATTAAACCTTTGAGACAGATTTTGTTTTGCATCAGCAATCTAACATTTAAAGTTTTTCTAATTTTGATGCTCAGTTTAGGGAGGAATGTTAACAGAAATTTTCTGGTGATTCCATCCCATTCAAGTTTCAAATGTTTCAGCCAGAACATGAACCAATGGAATTGTGCACAATTTGAATACTTTTACTGAGTAAATTCGGTCTGAAAGGATTAATATTTGTTTGGCTAGCATTACTTCTGATGCTGTTAGAATACACTAAAATTGTCAGTTTTAGTACAAGAAGTAACACTGATGCATTCGAATGCAAAAGAAAAAGATAAATTATCTCACTGTTATCCAGCCTAGTTGGATTTCATTCATTTCCTAAGGAAGAAATGTGACATAGAAGAGTGGTTCACTGCATTATGCACACATCAGTAACAAAGTTATAGCTAACCCAGGAAGTGAGTGTATTCTTAACATTTGGCATAAAATAAAAATGCTTAACAATGAATTCTCTAAATAATGGCATTATATGATATCATTAATAATTGCAACTGAATAACACTATGCATTGTTTGAAAATCAAATCCTTACAGTCTTAATTTTTCAACTTCAATGTATTATATGTACTTATGTATATTTCGAACCAATTTTTTTTCCCCAATAGTTTGCAATTCATGATAGTACAACTCAAAATCCTTTGCTGTAGCTTTAATTTGTGGTTGTAGTGTTTTCTGTAGTCACTGTATGCTCGCTGTATTGATAGGAAATCTCTTTCAGAAACTTGGACCACGGGAACTGCATGATACTCAAATTATACTGGACAACAATGATAGCAGTCATCTGTTGAACCACAGTGAGTCAGAAGCTAAGGTAAGGTCTGGACTCACTCTATGTGAGACTATCTTTGGGGTACTGCAGCTCGTGTCCACTAAGGCTGTATTAACGACTTGACAGGATGCTGGTACAACATCGTTTATAGGTGTGACATTCTACAACTCTGCACCTTAGACCAACCCTAAACTTACCTTAAAATATAAAGCTAATACTGTCATATTTACTTTCAGATAAGATTTTCCAGTTAAAGTTGTAATAATAATTTCAATTGTTGGCAGAAAACTTTCTAGAAACATAGAAACTAGAAACTTGAGGACCCCATTTTGCCCTTCGAACCTGCTCTGCTATTCAACTCGATCATGGCTGATTCTCTAACTCCTACTATTTCCACACACCCCTTGATGCCTTTAAAAGCTAAAAATTTATCTAGCCCTTTTTTGAATATATTCAGAGAACTGGCCTCCACAGCCTTGTGTGTTTATTATTTATTGATTAGGTGACCAAATCTGATTATCAAGTAGACAACAGCATTAAATATGCGGGGTGACATATCTAGTTTGTCAAATGTCATTTTATACTCACTGTATGTATCGTACAGACATCTACCGTAATTCTAATGGCAACAGGAAAATTAGAAAAATGAAAACTCTTCATAGATACATTTTTCAGCAAATTATTGCCAATACTAATGGCTAGTCATAGTTAGTTCATACTGAAGTTCAGCAAAATATTCTTTCACTGTCGTTGAAAGAAATCAGTTGCATGAACGCAATCCATTTCTGGGCATCAAAGTAAACATGTTCTTGGTTAATTGGATTTTCAAACCTTGCAAATGGTTTAGGTCAATTGGCAGAAGAGAAACTTCTGCCAGGAGTAGGGAATTGGTGTAAAATGCAGCCACAACTACTGTACCTTATGCAAGTCTGGTATGAGATCTTGATACAGAGACCGTATTAACATATCCAAGGTACGCTGACGTTTCTGAGCAAACGTTGGGGTTTCCAGGGTTGCTTTCTCTCCATTTATTACTGAAAATGACACATCAAAGCCAAGCAACGGTGCAGTGAATGCCAACTGTCTCATAGAAAAAGCTGATTTAAAGTTACAACACATCTGGTAGAAATTTCTCCACAATACACTTATCTCACTGGATGAGCCCTTTCTCTACCTTGACTTTTACAATGAGACAAATGCAGAACAGGCGAGAATTTCTGGCCAATAATTTCACATTAGCATGTGCCCTCCTGGAAAGACAGCTTTTAAATGCACCGAACTGTATGTTGTAGTCAAGCTATTTCTAAGCAAGGAAAGCAGCAATAGCACTAATGACGGGGACATTAAACACCTTGATGCTGATTGGAACTAGTGCTGACAGCATAAGGATTCAGTTCTTCCTGGATACGGCACAGTTAATGGGAGCAGCCTCAAAATAAGGCTATACTTGGCCTCATGGTGACCATAGAGGGGGACAATACACCATGAGCATCAGCTGAATGAGTGATCGTGGGGTCATATGATTCAGAGGGAGCAATCAAAAAGGAGAAGAAAAAGTAGCTGGGTGGACAGCAGGGAGAAGGTACATCTCTTAGGAGCCCCATGCAGAATATTGGATGACCGAGAGCCAATGCAAATGATAGTGAAGGTAATGAAAGCCTTCAAGGATGTGGGCCAAGTACAGGCAGGTGGGACTACTTTAGTTTGGGATCATGGTCAGCATGGACAGTGTTGGACTGAAGGGTCTGTGTCTGTGCTGTAATACTCTACGGGTCTGTACAACGGTATTCATGCCACCTGCATTTGTGAGTAAGTTCCTGAGATAATTTAACAATGTATAGGAAACATGATGTCTGCTTTCTTGAATATATGACTGGATGATTCAGTCTGGAAGATGGCACAAAAATTTAAACTAAGCTAAACAGGGAACAGTACATTGGTGAAGTGGTTCAAATCCCTGTCGTGGCAAGTTGTATTTTACTTGTGGAAAAATCATAATCATAGAACAGAATCAATCTTCATGTTTAAATCACTTGACAATGCTTTAAAACTTACAACAACCCAGCAGGAGGAAATTACAAGTAGCAAAGTCACTTCACTAACAAAGTGAAGGCAGTGGAACTGATTATGTCCGTGAGTACTTTAAACCTAAGTACGGTCAATCTGAAATAGCTTGAAGAACTACATATCTGTGGTGGAAAATTCTACCTGGTAACAAAGGGGAGGTGATGGCCTCGCAGTATTATCACTGAGCTGTTAATGCAGGGACCCAGGTAATGTTCTAGGGACTGTGTCTGAATCCCATCACAGCAGACGGTGGAATCTGACCTCATTAAAAATCTGGAATAAGAGTTTAATGATGATGATGAATTCATTGTCAGTTATTGGATCCTCATCTGGTCTGGCCTACACTTGACTCTGGACACAGTAATGTGATTGACGCTTGACTGCCCTCTGGGCAATAAGTGCTAGTCTAGCCAGCGACGCCCTCATCCTGTGAATAAATAGAAAAAAGGATTCTGGGAAGACAGGATCATTCAACACTGCAATGGGTGCTCTCAACTGGCTTGGTACCCCAGCTCTAACCATTGTGCAGTTGATTATTTTTATCTGCATATCTTGCGTTATTCTATAAGTGCGTCTATTAGCTCTGGCTTACAGGTATTCCCAGGTAGAAACAGTTTGAGCAAATGCTCTCATGCTGTGGGTGGCGTTTAGGCACTTCGCTCATTTTGGTGAAGAGACTAAACTAAAGCAAGTGAACTAACCTTCTCAAAACATCCACAGCTTTACTTCTGTTCAGATGTGGGCGGAAGACAGCCAAGCAAGGAGAAACCTGTATCTTGATTTGAGTTTACTGCCTGTGTCAATCAACAGTCTACATGCTGAGGGGAAATATCTGTAAGATGAACTCTAGTTCTTCAATCGGTAGCAGTATTGCAGAGTTACATTTGTAATTTTCCATTTTTATCCTGCAGCCTGATGTAATCCGATGATAGTAGATTTATTGGCCCAGTGGGTTTCCTGCTGCTTTTAAATTAATTAACATTGTGATTCACCCTGCCCATTTTAACCTGGCTTCACTCCTCATAGGGCTGAAATTTAAATGGCACTCCATTATAGCATCAACAATTCCGAAACCACATTCCCACTGAACCAATGACTGATAGACAATATCAGTAACACTTCCTGAAAAGCTGCCATAAGAACATGAAACAATGTCTGAAAAATCAGTCTCTAACTTACACAGCAATTGCTGAGAACCCACAACTTGTTTTTACACAGCACCTTTAGCACAGATCTCCTTTTTGAAAGTGCATCGTACAGAGTGCAAGGGAAATGGACAAGACTCAAGGAGCTTTCTCAGACTGAAAATATCTTAAAACACTTTACCCCGTGCCTCAGTGGTGCTCCAGTTATTCAAATCAAGAAGTCTGTTTGAACAGAGACTCTCAGCAGCAGAAGATTTCTTCAGTGTAGAAACATGGCCTCAACCTCTTCTGTTTTGAGAGATCTCTACAGTAACCATCTCCGCAGACTCCTCGGGCGATCAGGTCTTGCAGATTCGACAGTTACCATGCTTTGAAGACTCCATGGTAACCCAATCTTGCAGCTAGATCAATGGATTGTGCTTTTCTCATGACTCTTGCCTGCTGATTGAGCCTTCATGGAGTCTATCCACTCCTGATTCTCCCCAACATTGGAGTGTCTACACTTACAGTCGGAGCTGCAGGTGCTTGGAGTCTCTCTCATCCCTAGGGTGTCCTTAGACTAAGGATCTCTGGCTGTCTGTGACACTGCAAGCTCTGCTTTTGCCCAAAGGTCTACACTGCGCTGAACACAGTTCTTCAGCACAGCGGTTTCTCCCCTGCTTCTCTTTAAGTCTCGATCACATGTTTCTCTCTCCCTGATGTCAATCTTCATCATTAGCATACCTATTTCCCATTCTACTACAGCTTCTAATGAGAAATCAGACAAACCCATTCCTTCAAAGCTGCCCTTCCTAACCCATGTTTGCATATTCACTAGATTTAAAAATGAGAAATCCTTGAAATAACTTTGCTGACCTGGGAAATTTCAGTCCCTATCTGATTTCTAAATGAAAGAAACCAGAGCTAGAGCAGGACCAATCACTTGCCATTCATTCAGGCGGCTTTTCTGGCATTTTGTGAACATTAAATTGGAAACAGTATACTTTGGGCAATCACGCTGAAATCTAGAGAGCAGGTAAGTAATGAAGACCCAGTTTTATGTAAGAGGAGTAGATTAAGAGAGAGCTTCATCATCAGAGATATTGTGGTTTATGTGAGATCATCCCAGCTTGGATGGAAGGTGCATCCAGGGACAATCAGCAGGCCTAAAGCCCAGTGATAGGAAGGTCATCCTGTATCATAGCATGGCTTTCATTGACTTAGGCTTTTCAAGCACTAAAATTCATTAGAGTTCTAATCATTGCCCCCCCCACCTTTACCCACCTTATAATGGCTTCAGTACAGATCATACAGTGGTGCTCTGAGCATAAGTAGCAATAGCAGACTTACATTTAACTAAAACAAAGTCCCTGAACTCATGATGATCTGTAAACACTGGCGGAGAAGGGAGAGGAGGTCCAAACAATGGGACACTTTCTTCAGAAAATATCTTAAGTCTGTAGAGAAACCAAGATCAGGAGGTATTGTTAGAATTGTGATAGAACACAATATATTGAGACATTTTGGAATGACTGCAACTTGGAAGCCCATACGTTTGTCAGTGGATACATATCCATTAATCTAGATTTTTCATTCCTGCTCCTAATGCCTGTTATTCATGTGGTTTGCTGAATAGCTCATTTAGTTTATTGCTGGCTATCCCAAACTATACCTCAAAATTTAGCTGGCCTGGGTCACTGTGTGGTTTGCCCAGTAGTTCCACTGGCTCTGCTTCAATATGCAGTAAAAAAACATCTTATTACTCTTCTGTATTTTTGATTGTGGGCTGAACTGGAGAAAGTTTTAAAAATTAACAATTGTTGAAAAGGTAACTGTACTTTTAAAAAAAAGCAAATTACCTGACACTGTTAAGTGTGTTTATGCTGCTATTTGTTCAGGCAATGGGAGAAATTAGTGGAGACAAACAGGGGCCAGAGGATATGTACGAAGAGAGATTCAGTCAGCAACAACTGGCTGATTGGTCTGTGCAGTGGTGACCAGTTGTTGATGACAAAGCCTTCTGCCAACCACTGACTTTGTGAATGGTTCCCATGTAGCTAGATAGCCTGGACGTGTAAATGTTTGGTCAGAGGCACTAAAGGAACACCTCAAGCCTGAAGAGATGGGTTTCTTCTCATCAGTTGCTGTAATATATGGCTTCAAATCTGTAAGTATGAAACAGTCACCCTGTGCCTCCTAAAAACAAGTGAAAATACCTGGAGGAAAACAGCTTCTCCAGAAGGTACAAAATCATCTTAGTGAACTCCTGTGGACAAGAACCACTGAACTACTTCCCAGTCTTTCCCTCTAGCCACAGCACCCTTTTTGTGTCTTTCTGTATGTGCTTGTATGGCTTTATTTAATAAATTAGAGTGATATATTGATAGTTCACTGCCCGTCACTGGAATCTATTAATTTTGACAGAAATCTGGTCCACGCTTTCTATCAACTTGAGTCTAAAGGAAAAGAAAATGAGGGAATCTTGCGTACTTTTTATTTAAAAGTCTTTAATTTATTATGACTCACTTAGGAACATTAGAAATAGGAGCAGGAGAAGGCCACATGGCCCAACCAGCCTGTTCCATCAGTCAAGATGATCATGGCTGATCTCTTTGTGGACTCAGCTCCACTCACTGCTCCCCACCCCATCCCACCATACCCCCCCCCCCCACCCCGTTCATCATCACCCTAATTCCTTTACAGTTCAAAAATGTGTCTATCTTTGCCTTAAAAACATTCAGTGAGGTAGCCTCAATTGCTTCACTGGGCAGGGAATTCCACAAATTCATAACAATTTAGGTGAAGAAGTTCCTCCTAATCTCTGTTCTAAATCTTCTCCTCCTCATTTTGAGGCAATGCCCCTTAGTTCCAGTTTCACCTGCCAGTGGAAACAACCTCCCTGCTTCTACCTTATCTGTTCCCTTCATAATTTTATATGTTTCTATAAGATCCCCCATCATTCTCCTAAATCCATGGAATAGCGGGGCTTGGTTCCCAACGTGCTCCCCCAGTGAGGAATCACAGGTGTTACTGCACACTGCCTGACATCCAGCCATAATGTTGTGATCCCCACCTTTTAATTCCCTTTCCCTCAAAATAGAATATAACAAAGACATAAAGGAAGGGAGAGTCTTGACTTACCGATAGCTATCGTTTTGCTTGTTATATCGGACTAAGGCAAAAATATCTGTGGCACAGGCTAAAGAACGAAACACTTTTTCCACCATCAATAATACAAAGTTAGAATTGTTTCACTGGTCTTTCAGTGAGTGATTGTTATATCAACAAAGAATCACAGATAATAACTCAATGTTTATTTCAATTAAACAGTTTATAGATTGTATCGGTGAAGCTATAATTTGACTTTATTAATAAAACCATCTGTGCCCCCACTCTAAGTTCTCAAATCAAGCTATTGACAGGAGAAAATTTTCTGGTTTAATGCAATTTTATTTGAAATGGCACTTTATAACACAATACTGAAGTTAATTAACACAACAGTGAAATACAAAAAGGACTATATAGTTTTTAATAAAATTATGCTTTGAATCTAATGGGCAAGAGGTCATTTAACATGATTTACGGGGGGAGGCAATAGCCTAATAATATTACTGCTGGACTGTTAATCCAGAGACCCAGATAATGTTCTGGGATCCTGGGTTCGAATCCCACCATGGCAGATGGTGGAATTTGGATTCAAATAAATGTCTGGAATTAAGAATCTAACAATGACTGTGAATTCATTGCCAATTGTCAAGGAAAATCCTATCTGTTCACTCATGTCCTTTTGGAAACGAAACTGCCATCCTTACCTGGTCTGATCTATATGTGACTCCAGTCCCACAGCAAAGTGGCTGACCCTTAACTGCCCTCTGGGTAATTAGGGATGGGCAATAAATGCTGCCTGACCAGCGGCACCCTCATCCCAGGAGTGAATAAAGGAAAAAAATATTATTTCTTCGCAAATAAAAGAGTACTATAACATGGCACAGTGCTGGTGGCTTCAATGGTAAATTCTGATTTAAATTGGACAAATAATTCCCTGTCACCCATAACCAATGCAGAATTAACATCAGGGAGATATTTAGAACATTTATTGTTGGTATTTCTTTACTTCTTACGATTATTCTTTTCTTGTAGTTTGAATTCTGGGATGTCTGGATAATGCCAAGCAAGAGAAACTACTTCTTAGATTCACCTTTTAGTCTCTCTCTCTCTCCTTAAGTAGTTGTGTTCTGCTGACACTTTGCAGTGCATTTCCTGTATTACTGTGTTTTCGCACTGCAGTGGAGGAGCGTCATAAAAAGTAAGGGAAAACCAAATCTAAAAATTTGGTAAATTCAAAGTGCACTGCACAGCTGCGCACCTTGAAATCAGTTGCACAAGCTGTGTGTAATAGTTTTCAATGCTGCAGCAGGTGGGTACGGTTATCATGTGATAGAAACACAGTAAAGGTACATTGTCAGATGTGGCAGGATACATTGTAGAAGAGGTCAAAGAGTGCAGGAGGAAATTTATTGCAAGAAAGAGGTGATGGTCTCATGCAGCAGAGTTAAAAAAAACAGAAAATTTCAAGAAACGGCGAGTTCCTCAATTGCAACAGCAGAACGTCCGCAACAAAGAGAGAACACAAAATCAGCCCGGAGTAGTGGAGTTGATTCTTAACTGTTCTAGCAAGCCACACAGTTTTGTACCAAATAGCGATGGGCAACAAAAGCTGGCCTTGCCAGTGGCACCTATATCTTATGATGGATTGTTTTAAAAATCCAACAGCTAATACTATGTAGATTAGACAGAGAAATGCAGCTTTAGCTATAAAACACAGTGGAATGCTCATGTTAAAAAGGGTGAAGGTTATGGTAATAAGCCATTACTGTTCAAACAGAAACAAGGATATCTCAACATTTCAGTTTCTGATCAAACGTTAATGCCTCATCCCATAAAAAGAAAGCCAGAAACTCCACCTGTAATTTATGATTAAAGTAGGAGGTGGAGCAAAGGGTGAAGGCATTGCACGTTGAGTAGCAAAATGCCTTTTATTTATCAGAGCAGGTGAGGAGGTTCTTGCAGAGGCCCAACTACACACCGTACACACTAACTTCGTATTTCCAGGATTCAATGTGATTTATTGAAAAGGTATTGGAGAAGTTGGGTCACAGTACCCGTGATATGTACACTGAGAAACCACACACTTGACAAATAGTCAGGAATTTCCCAAATGGACATGCCACGTGTGACCTCAGGCTACACTAAAGCACAGGAGTCAAGAAACATGCAATCGATGTTTGTGTACTTTACGAAGAAACAGATTTGGGCTCGTGAACTGGTGTTTTTGCTGAAACTGGGTCATTTGACTATTTTGTGTGCCCAACTTACAAACCCAATTCCTTGGCATGGAAATTGTCAGCCATTCCAAGGTCTGATGCAAATTGAAGCTGCAGATGTACAGCTCAATGCAAAATAAAAACAGTAACATCATGGACAAAGCTTTTGAGAAAACAGGCTTAAAAGTGAAGTCTCCCATAGTAGACAGGTCATGATTGAGTGGGAGGTGAAGGATGTTGAAATGAAGGAGAGAATAATCTGTAGCAGGCACAAATCTTTTAACCGAAGCCTCACAGGCTTTGTCGAGTAAGCATATTGGAAACACAAGGGAAGAGGATACGTGTGAAGTGGGAACGGATCATGGATGGTTTGAAAGACGGTGATGATTCCTCTCCTTCTTGGAATACAATGGTTACAATGTCATTCCCAATATGGCGTTTCCTTTCCACCTGGAAAACAAAGAGAACAGATGTCATCATTCAATAACACAAAGAATTGTGGACAACGGCGATCTGAAATGAAAATGCAGAAATTGCTGGAGAAACTCAACTGGTCTGGCAACATCTGTGAAGAGAAAGCAACGTTAATGTTTCAATCCAGTGACCCTTCTGATTAAGCGTCTCCAGCAATTTCTGGTTTTGATTGTTTCAGATGTCATCCTTTAGGCCTCTTAGCATGGCTCACTACTGAAACTTTCCCTTCTTTACAAACCTTGATTTGTCTAAGGTACCTATTTTCACCAGATTGGAACACCAGGAAGATTTGAGGTGTCAGATGGTTTCTTTGCTGAAATAAGCATCTGAAACATCTGGCAATGTCTGTATCCAACCATTTTAATTGACATTACACAGCTTACCTGCTGAGTTAATATTTAGTCAGGTCTGTAAAGTTTACAGCTCCATAATACTTGGAACCTAATCAGAGATGAAGCTTAATTACTCTAAGCTCCAAGGACACTAAACTCCTGCTCCAGTCTATGTGTGAGCTAAAAAGCATGGGCAGATTTCCACAACATCCCTTCATAGCCATGCTTGGAAAATACATTGCAATTTATTACCAACAGCTCCAGTCTATAACGCATCAATCCCAATCTATAACACACCAATAAAGACACTGATCAAGGTTATATTAACTCAAGGAATCCACAGTCTGTATCAATTTTTATTGGGAGCACTTTTACTGGGGAAGTGCTACCAGGCTCTTGCAGTTGCAGACAGGATTCTGGGGGAGTGGTGGGGAGAGAAAGGGGATGATGGATGAGCAAATTTAAGATTGCTTTGGCCAATGTGCAGATATTGTGGAATATCTATGAGATTTTGTGCTGCTTCCTGGATAATGTAGCCCATTAACTAATTAACTGGCAATAGGCCATCGAGGAGGTCACAGTTTCTGACTGTCTTCCCCTGTTCAGCGACCATGTGGTATCACGGTGTCCTTGGAGAGGGAGGGCACAGTGTGCACCGACAGCCTTTACACCTTTAGCCAGAGGCCTCTACCATGCAGTGCATTCTCTCTCCTCCATCTCCATTTTAAGTTAGTCCCATCACTCTCTTCCTATCCTCCCTTTATTTCTGTTACTGTTGCCTTGCTCCTGGTCGGCAGTGCTTTTAATTTGTTGCTTGTTTTAATTTGTTAACTGGATAATTTGGTAGTTGATGTACAAAAGCAAAAGTCCAGGTTCTGCCCTTGAGGTAGAATCGGTTTCAGAACAGGGAAATAGCCCAGAAGGGAAAGATGGAAACAGAGTGTTTGTGCTAAGTATTGATTTACAACCAAAGCCTTATAAATCTCTGAAAGTCTTTGCTGCCTAATTCAACACACAGTTTCAGTTTTTAAACAGCTCCTGCCTTCTGTGAAGATCATATAATTATATTTTTATGTATTTTTGATCATTAAATAAATTCAAAAAGGACTACTTTGAAACTAACACATTTTTAAAAACAAGTTACTGAAACTTATTGTAAGTGGTGTTTACACTGTTGATTTTTTCAAGCAATCAGGAAGGCTGTTTGTTGATGAGTCAACATAAGTGTGTGTGTATAGCATGAGATTCAGCCAGCAACCAGTGGCTGATCAGTTTGTAGAGTTGTGACCAGTTGCGCTGGATGCCAAACACCTTCACGTAACAACAGCTATCTGATTGGCTCCTGGGGTAGCTGAACAGCTTGTGGGTGTGAACAATGCTGGCAGAAGCCTTCTCACTACTGCAAGGGCTTGATGGTGTGTCTTTCTCCAGTAAAGTATCTAAAGCAAGAGGACAGCCAGTTTATTTTCCTTCACTGATTGCTGTAAGTTACAGCCTTTAAGGAGTAACTAAGAGTCTTTGCAGCTCATTACTAATTGCTGGTGCCTCCTGTGAAAACTGAAAATAGCCCGGAGAAAAGAGATCAAGGACCGGAAAATCCTGGCGATTAAACGGATCAATGAGATCAGCTATGATCACATTTAATGGCAAAGCAAGCTTGTGAACTGAATTGCCTACTCCTGCTGTCAGTTCTTCCGTCCTTATCTCGGCAAACTCCGTGGACCAGTACCACTGAAATACTGCCTCAGATATTTTTTCTGTCCATTCATAACATCAATGACTTTTTCTCTGTCTGCGTGTTACAGGCAGAGGAATTTATAAGGAGATTGTAATTTCACCTAGTACTTATATATTGACTGATCCTAGTTGTATACCAATGGTTAGAATCTAGTCATTTGTAATAAATAGCAGTTCTTGCTAAGTATAGAAATCGGTCCATGTTTTCTGCGTACCTGAATTAGCTTGGCAAGTAAACCGACGACTTTTCATTCTTTACAAAAATGTTTACCTTTTTGACAACTCCGGGAATAGCAGGACTTGATATCAAGTGCATTATTCCAGTGAGGCATGACAGTCCTCACACTGCTCACCAGCTCTGATTGAATGGTGATCCTGCAGGTAGGTTGTTAACTGACTGACTTCCAGAGGGTGAATCAGGGGGTGTATTGCTACTGCAAATGGGGATAGCACTCAAATATGGTCATGACTTTCTCAGGCCCGAACTTTGTGCCAACTGTAACTGCTTTGGTAACAGTGTGTGTGCAACGGCATGCGAGGTTCCAGGAAATAAATGGGAATGCCTAAGGAATGACTCAAATCCCTCAGACCTTAGCTTCCCAGAATTGCCGCACCATAGCAGTGTCATTCATCACAGATATGCAGGTTTCAGGAGGCTACAAGGGGGTGGAGGGAGTGAATAGTGGAAAGTGGGAGGCCATAAAAGGGGGGAAAAGAAGCAAACTTCAGGTGTATGAAGTGGTGAGAGGGAGGTTGCAAACAGGATAGAATAGTTTTAAACCAGTCTCTAAGGAAATTTTCAGTTAGCTGGATGCCAGGAGAGCATTAAATCAAAGTAAAATTGCTAGTTTAAGGTTGCATAAATTCAGAAACTGCTAATGAGGAAAAATGTAATTGATACTACTGTAATGAGTGCCAATTATTAAATTTAAATTTAAAGAGATTAAAAAACCCTGATTAAAAAATTTCAGCTTTATATGTATGCAACATTAAGTGCATATATTGCTGTGATCCTACTGGGCTGAGGAAGTCATGCTTTGGGAGATGACCTTTTTGATGTAGAAGAGCATGTTATTTATTCTTAAGAAACACTTTTATTGTTAATTTATGCCTCTTGCATTGTTCAAATTTAAGTAATGGCTTTGTCTGTGGAATGAAAGTTTTCCTTATGCTAATATTAATAAATGGCTAATAACTGTCAAGGATATTGATGAATTTTTCCAGTTCTGCTCCCATACGTTGACATGTTATCACAGAAGACAACACTATAACATGATCTAATGAATGAGGGTTAGTGAGGCTAATGCTCTGGGAACACTGGTTCAAATTCTACCACGGCAGCTGTAAAAAAACTAACACATCTGGAATCGAAATCTCATCTCTGTAATAGTGACAATGACAACTATCAGCAATTATGGTGCTGGCTGCTTAGTTCGGATAACTAGTGCCTGGTGCTAATAATACCATGGTTATGAGTTCAATCCCCCATTGGTCACTGTTGCTGGTTTTGACGAAGGAGATAAGTTGAACTCCAGGGTATATGGGGGTAGGGCAGGATTAGGGTGTGGAGTTTTATGGTCATAATAAATGGGGTAGCTCAAGGAGTCAAATGACCTACTCAAATGGCCAAATAACTTATCTCCCAAGTTTCTATGTAATAAGAACAAATGAAAATCAAAAAGTAACCCTTGAGGAAAGTCTCAAAAAGAGCATTAAAACAAAACAAAATAAATCCCTGGTTTCTACACTGATTCGTTTCTCCCTGGTTCTAGTAGCATGTAAGATTTGTTATGAGTTCGTTTTCTCTTGTGATCACCTGATCATTGCCCTCTTAGGAAATTCAGTGTTAGAGGCCATTGCTAAATAATGGAGGCTGGATGGTTCATTACAATGTGTGATGGGCTGGTTTCTCTACAGCTCTCCATGTGAAAGTTTGAGTTTGGAGACAATGCGTCTGGGATTTGATAAGTCCACAAAAGCTGTGAATTCTACAGACTTTTTTTTACCCCCAGCATGTCCATTCAGGCAAAAGACACTCACACAGGATAATTTAATGTAGAACTTTCCAGACACACAAAGTAATTTTGAGTCTCAAAATTCACCTGGCTCTGGGAGGCCACTTTCACCACTTTTTAGTCTAGTCCTTTTAAATCTAAGCTATGATCTTAAGCCCAGAAGTGCATAAAGTTATTGCTTTATACAAAACATGAAATAACAGTAGTGATTGTAATGAGGTCAGGTGGGTGGACCCCATATAATATGAGTTCCCTGATTGGGACTGTTAATCTGGTCCAATCAGGGAGCCCTGGCTGAAAGATTAAAAATCAGAGTGTGAGACATCATTTTCACTCTGAGGGAGCTGTATCAGTGTCAAGGACTTTCCCCACATATAAATAAAGGGTGACTTCGTGATGGGATAGCGGGTTTTTTGGAGTTTACTTCAGTTATAGGAATGACAGAGAGAGAGAGCCTGTTAATCTGGGAGGCACTCAGTTTTGGAACTGGAATGGCAATTTTTAAAAAGGCGAAATGTACTTTTTACATATGCATTTAAATTCTCCTCAGAGTCACCATGTCTGAGGGAATAGTAGGATGTTCCAATTCATTCTTAATTCAAATATATTCAAGCCTAAATTTGAAGCTCAGTTTTGAGCTTCTCTGTGGCATTTCTCAACTCTACAAACTCAATCATTTCGGCATCTGCTGCTTTCTCAAAGAAGTCTTCAGTGGATCTATAGATTGCTGAGGATACCCAATTGTAGACTTTACGCAGATTGATAATGTGTGAATGTTAATATTAGCTGAGTCCAGATTGGTGTTAGGGTCCTCCTTCTCTCTGGATAGGCTTTTGCCTACTGCTGGCAATCACTGTTGCATCTCAGTGATGAGTTCAGTGAAACAAACAGATAAACTGATGCTTTCTTTACCTTTCTTAACAAAATGAAACCATTTTCAACATTGAGCTGAGCACTGTCAATTCCTGATTTCATGTGGACCCTGTAATATCTCAGAGTTATATAGAGTCAGACAGCACAGAAACTGACCCTCAAGTCCTACTTGTCGGTGCCAACCAGATATCTGAATCTGGCCTAGTCCCATTTGTCAGCATTTAGCCCAAATCCTTCTAAACCCTTCCTATTCATGTACTTATCCAAATGTCTTTTGAATGTTAGTAAAAGTGCTTCCTCAGGAAGTACATTCCACACACAAACCGCCCTCTGTGTAAAAAATTTGCCCTGCATTTTTTTTTCCAATCTCTCTCCTCTCACCTTAAAACTGTGACCCCAAGTCTTGAAATCCCCCATCCCAGGGAAATGGTAACTACCATTAGCTCCATTTATATCCCCTCATTATTTTATCAATTTCTATCAGGTCATCTCTCAATCATGATGAAGCTGTGTAGCAGTCAGAACTGAAGGCTGACTGTACACTTACAGCAAAACAACTTCTATCTATTAAATACCTTTAATGGCGCAAAAAAGTGCTTCTTAGGAGCATTACAGAAAAATGACACCAAGGCACAGAAGAGATATGACATCCAGTGGACAAAAGCTCGGTCAAAGAAAGATTTTAAGGAGCATCTTGAAGGGGAAGACGAGCTAGAGAGATGGAGACATGAAGGCAGAACTTGGGGGCTAGGCAACTGAAGGTGCAGCCACCAAAGATACAGTGATTAAGGATACTCAAGGGACCTGGATTAGAGAAGGGCAGATACATTAGAGGGTGGTGACACAGGAGAAGTTAAAGAGAGATGGACAGGTGAGGCCACGGTGAGATTTGTGAAGAAGGATGAGACTTCTAAAATCAAGATATGTTTGCCTGGGAGCAGCCAGCAAGCACAGGTAAGACAGGAGAGCGGGACTTGGTGTCCTGATCCCGAATCATCCAACCATCAGTCTGGTGAGAAAAATCCACACAGGTATCTTTACTGCAGCTCGACTCCTCATCCCAGTAATGAGAGAATAAAGCCTCTTTGAGTTGAGGCAACATGATAATCAATTCTGTTTTCAATTTACTCTGGCCGTTATGTGTTAGAATTAAAATGATCCGATAGGAATTTTTTTTTAGTCGTTCTCATGATCATTTTGTTTCCTGTTTCAATGATGTGCTGTTAACTTTGAGGGGAGATTCTTAAAACCACCACCAATAAGTGAGGGTAGGGGCAGACACTAGAGGAAGGACCTCTACAAAACCTATACCATGAGATTAGAATTCTGACCAACAACGATGGGAAGCTGTTGGGATTGCTCTACTGATGTTTACTGACAATAAAGCTTTTATGATAGCCTGTGAGTAGGTTGAATAAGATAAACTTTCAGTTACAATATCATCCAATCACTTTGTATTGATGGCATTGTGGGAGCCGTTTTAAATGCAAACCTACATTAGACTGCTCAGCACATTTCAGGAAAATGTAATGTATTACTGTGGGAACAAGAAGAGCAGCTGGAGTTGTCAAGTCAGAGTTAATACAATAGAAGCATTGGGAAGCTCGCAGGCAGGCACATGTATGGGTGAGAGAACTACTGGAAGGTTTGGTTTAATTAATTAGGTACAATAGTGAGGTACACACACACAACACAACAGAAAATGGACTGCTTGAACAGGAATGAGCATCCAGTTTAAGGCAGAATTACCTGTCCGCTATTTGGCAGCATTCTGGGAGAGGCGCAGGCCAGCCTGGTTAAAGCCTGAACTTTATCAACAGAGTGTTGAAGAAGTTAACTCACAGGACTCATTGACTTGAGAATCCATGTCAATGATCTAAGTGTAAAGCCACTGAACAGGGCGATACAAAATACAACTCTGACAAGCAGGAAAAGGATGGCACTGAGCGAGGGACCTTGGTTCAATTCCAACCTCAGGTGACTGACAGTCTGGAGTTAGCGCAGTCTCCACGTATCTGTGTGGGTTTCTTCTGCGTGCTCCGGTTTCCTCCCACAGTCCAAAGATGTGCAGGATAGGTGGATTGGCCATGCTACATTACCCTGTAGTGTCCAGTGATGTGTGGGCTAGGTGGGTTACCCATGGGAAATGCAGGGTTAGGGGGTCTGAATGGAATGCTGTTCAGAGACTCGGTGCAGACATGATGGCCTGAATGGTATCTTTCCCTACTATGGGCTCTCTATGACAAGCCAGTTCCACTCCCTTGTGACAGCTGATGCTCCCTGGCTAAACACGTAACCAGCCCCCTTCCACATCTTCGTAATCATCCACAAAGAGTAGAACGTGAGCAGCAAAATTCAGGGTGTTCTACTCACAAAGGGAGCCTGGAACCAAATACCACACCCAAGTTCCTCATGTTTAAAAACAAACTGCATTCATATAGCACTTTGCATGTCACTAAGCATTCCATATCATGTTCCAGTTGTAGGAGTGTAGTCACTGTTGAAATATAGGACATATGGAAATCAACTCACTCACAGCAAACTCCCACAAACAACAATGTGAAAATGAAGAGGAATGCTGTTTCTTGTCATGTTGTTTCCAGGAGCAGTTCTGCCCAGAACTTCAGCATAACTCTCCAGATCCTTAAACAGAATGTGCCCTGGGATTGTTACATACCCCCGCACTGGCAGGGCTTGAATACCTCATCTGAAGAAGGGCCCCTCTGATGGTGTGGTGCTCCTTCAGTGCTGTCCCTCTGACAGTGCAGCACTCCCTCTGCACTGTCCATTTGACAGTGTGGGGCTCCCTCTGTACTGTCCCTCTGACAGTACGGCGCCCCCTCAGTACTGTTCCTCTGACAGTGTGGTTCTTTCTCAGTACTGCCCCTCTGACAGGGCGGCACTCTCTCTGACAGGGTGGTGCTCTCTCTGTACTATCCCTCTGACAGGGTGTGCCCCCTCAGTACTGTCCCTCTGACAGTGCAGTGCTCCCTCTGTGCTGTCCCTCTGACAGGGTGGCGCTCCCTCCGTACTGTCCCTCTGACAGGGTGGTGCTCTCTCTGTACTGTCCCTCTGACAGGGTGTGCCCCCTCAGTACTGTCCCTCTGACAGTGCAGTGCTCCCTCTGTGCTGTCCCTCTGACAGGGTGGCGCTCCCTCCGTACTGTCCCTCTGACAGGGTGGCGCTCCCTCTGTACTGCATTGCAGGGTCAGCCTTGAATGTTGTGCTCAATCTCAGGAGTGGGATCTCAAACTGTAACATTCTGACTCATAGAAAATAGAGCTAACTCACAGCTGACGTACATTTTGTAGATTTTAACAAAAACCAAGTCAAACACTAATCTTTCAATTCGTGCCAACGTTTCATGCCCCTTCTAGGTGACATCTTCTGCGCTGTGCAGCCTCCACTGAAGCACTGCTGTTCTGTTCTGTTCTGAGTTTATACAGTCCGGTCAATTACGGTGGGAGGTTCGGTTTCTGGTTTTGCACCATAGTGGTATGTAGATGGGGTCCAAGATGGGTTCAACACATTTGCTTATCGCACCAGTTGAAAACCAGGCCTCCAGGAACTCTAGTGCTTGTCTTTGTTTTGCATGCCCTAGTACTGTTACATTGTCCCAGTTAAACTGATGCCCTTTTTTGGGCATTTCTGAAGAAGGGTCCCGACCGCAAGCATCAACTTTCCTGTTCCTCTGATGCTGCCTGGCCTGCTGTGTTCCTCCAGCTCCAGACTGTGTTATCTTTAACACCTATACAAAATCTCTGCATGAAAACCGTAATAGTTTCATCTGCCAATGCCTGGAAGTAAACAACACCATGAAGATGTTGTACGCCTCAACACTCTGGCCACACTACCCTATATTAGAAACATATTGGAACTGACTACAAGACTCCTACAACCTCTTGGAATAAGGATAGCACACAAACCAACAGCCACACTTTTCAAGCTACTCTCAAAGATGGAAGACTCCACACTCACTATAAGCAGGACAAATGTGACACATAAAATACCACGCAGCAACTGCAAGAAACACTACACAGGACAGACGGACAGGAAACTCGCCACCAGGATACACGAATACTAACTCGCAGCAAAACAGCACGACCAACCCGCCCTCATTTCCATTCACTCCAATATTGAAGGGCATCCGTTTAACTGGGACAAGGTAACAGTACTAGGACAAACAAAACAAAAAGACAAGGACAAGAATTCCTAGAAACCTGGCTTTCAATGGCTGGCACCACTATCAAACATGTTGGAATAGACCTCATCCACATACCACTATGGACCAAAACTGGAAACAGAACTACCCACCAAAACAGAGCGGACTGTACACATTCAGAACCGAACAGAACAACAGCTTCAATGTAGTCCAGACAGCACTGAAGTTGTCACCAAGCAGGAAGGTTTGCACAAAAAACAGTCAGCTCAGTGAACCAACCTACCACTACAGAACAACAGAAATGCTCACAGCTTGATACGAATTACCATAACTCATTTCAGTAGAATGGATGACATGAGACACATGGCACCAAAAAGCTGTTGGCTCAGATATTTGGATTGTTAGGCCACAAAGATATTCGTACAGATCTGTCGCATTATCAGAATTCACAGATCATTGCTATATAGATATTAAAATTCACTATTGCTCAGGATACTATTGCTCAAGCTAAGCTATGTTTATATGTGGCTGAAAACTGGATGAACACTAGATTAGGAGTGTTAATTTCACACAGCTGGTAACAATGCCAAGGATAAACATATTGGATTTTCTGACTGAGCTAGGAAAGAAGGGAGGCTTCTTGATTGTAGAGATCAGGGATGTAAATATGCCAGGTGGAACAGGGTCAGGAGATTCATTTATTTCAGTGCAGGCTTGGCTAATCCAGGAAGCTTGCTTTGGTGTTGCCGCCAATTAAGCGAGACCTATACACTGGGAGCCATCAATACTAGTAGAAGTATGCAACAGTAAATCTCCAAATTCATTGCCCATGACCAGGAGGACTCTTCCAGATCTGTGCAAGTGAACATGGCCATGGTAATTTTCATAATGAAGAACAGAGAGTGGTGATGAATGGAGAACGAGCTATCACTAATCAGGAAGCAGTATACTGGGTCAAACAAACACTTCTGTGGAATAAAAGAAACAATGAGAAAGAAGTCAGCAATAGACTCAGACAGTCACTCCTTCAAACAGCCAAGAATGTTAGCCTTCTAAAGGGAATGCATTGCTAATTGAGAATGGTGCACAATTATAAAAGGAAAATACAATGGAGAAAACCCTCAGCATCCACAGTAAAACAACAGATGTCCTTACATAGTCCAACATCTAATGAACCAATAATCTTGATAAGGGAGACATCACAGAACATTTGACAAAACTACACAACATAGGAAATTAAAATCTAATCCCTTGTCTGTATTTTTCTGCAAATCTATATTGTTAATGATAACTCCTATTGACTCTGTCAGCTTACCAGGCAAAATAATGAAAAAGAAAGTAATGGAATAGCAATGACAACTGCGGGCAAAAGGAAAAGGTCAGATATGAATTGGGAACTGTCAAAAGCAAGGGTTCCAGCAAAATAAATTACTAGCAGGGCACTAGACAGAATTGGAGACTCCCTGACTGACAAGAAACTTGAAAAGTAGCATCAAAAATAATGATACAAACTAAAAATGGTAGAAGTCCAAGAAAAAATAGAAAATTCTGAGAATACACAGCAAGACCATCAATATCTCTAAAAAGAACAAAAGTAGTTGGTATGTTTGATACACCATTCATCAGGACTGGCTGGAAATGATTGACTTTAAAATGACCTCCCTTCATTTAAAATCAATCCATGGCTTTGTCCCTCCTCACCCCTGGAATACACATAATGTTGCCAGATATCTGCATTCCTCTAATTCTGGACTCATGTGCACTCCCAGTTATAACTACTTCACCACTGGTGGCTATCCACTTAGTCACCAGGTCCCAAGTTCTGAAGTTCCCGCCTACACCTCTATATGTATCAACCTCACTTTCGCCCTTGAACACACTTCATCATACCTACCACTTTGACCGAGGTTTTGGTTATCTGGCTTAATATTTCCTACTGTGCTTTGTATTGTGCCTCTGATGTGCTTTGAGATGGTTCATTACAACAAAGGCGCAAAATATAAACATATTTATTCACTCAGGGGGCTGAATATTTTTGGCTGGCCAGCATTTATTGTCTGTCCCTAGCGACCATCAAGAAAGTGTGGGTGAGCTGTCTTCTTGAACCTTTGCAGTCCATATGCTATGGGTTGACCCACAATGCTCTTAGGGACGGAATTCGAGGACACTGAAACAGCAACAGCGAAGGAATGGCGACATATTTCCAAGACAGAATGGTGAGTGGCTTGGAGGGGAACTTGGAGTTGGTGGTGTTCCCATTTATCTGCTGCCCTTGTCCTTCTAGGTGGAAGTGATCAAGGGTTTGGAAGGTGCTGTCTGAGGAGGTGAATTTCAGCAGAGTATTTTGTAGATAGCGCACACTGCTATTACTGAGAGTTGGTGGTGGAGGGAGTGGATGTAGTGCCAATCAAACGGGTTACTGTGTTATTGTTATAGTAAATTAGTCTTACAAGATAACTATTTTAATGCATAAAAGTCTCTAAATGGCCGAGGACTGTTAAAAGAGCACATGCAGATGATACATCGATGAATTTTGACATCTGGCTGCATCATTTAACTGCATTTGAAAACAGAAGCAATGTTTTACAGAACAGTCACATTTCAAACATTAAATGAGAACCAAATCTCCCCGCTCTGCTTCTGGATACACTTCTTTTTAAGTTAGACTGATCTGACAGATCCTTTGAAGTTGTGTGTTCTTCAAAGCTCTGAATTTGTAAAAAATGCACTGGAGTAAAAAGTTATAATTTGCAATCAGCATTTTAATTAAGCCTATCACCAAGTTCAATCTTCAGATGAAAAGCCCAAGGTCCAAAAGTAAATGTATGTCACTGCACAATATCTAATTAAACGAACAGAATTAAAGATTAGCTAGTAAAGATACAAATTTAAAGTTCATCAATATTCTTCGGTTCTTTTGACATTAGTTTGTGGACCTCATTTGAAATGTTCTCTCTCTTAGCATGCTACCTACACTGAAAATGCAAGTCAATCATTGCATATGGGTCAGCAACTTTAATTTAGTACAGATTAAGGCATGTAAAAATAGGCAAGCTAGCAGTGAATTGTTCATTGATTGTGTCAGATGTGTGAAAATTAAATTATCTTAATGAATCAATAGAACAATATT
Organism: Stegostoma tigrinum; assembly: GCF_030684315.1. NCBI lineage: Eukaryota > Metazoa > Chordata > Chondrichthyes > Orectolobiformes > Stegostomatidae > Stegostoma > Stegostoma tigrinum. The sequence goes on from NC_081382.1 coordinate 29,868,828, forward strand.
GTATGATCTGACTTCTTGTCCATCACTTGGTCCTCGATAAGCAGGTATTTAGATTGACAGATTTATGGGTACTGCAATCCTTAATGCATTAAATAATCTAACTACTTGCAACAGGCATTTTAACACTTCCTGTTCCTCAACCCCACCACCAGAATGAGTGAGGCTTAGGGTGTTAATTTGGAAAAAAGTTGAAAACTGCCCCTAACTCATTAGGAAAATAGCTATTTCTGGTTTAACTGCAGCAAGTTTGATGATATCTGAATAACCTATTGTGGTGAGGCAGGATTGTCATTATCATACATTAGAAAGGCTCTGTTCCATAGACTTTGAAAAACATTTGAATGTTAGGAGTGCGACATGGAATTTCCAGGGCAAAGGAAACCTTGTACCTTAGTGGAGATTAGAGCTATCAGATCTAATTGGTAAATGGTTTCATAGAATGCTTATGGGCCAGAAGTATATGCATTTCACCCACCCACAACCCTTCAAGCAAACCTGTCAGTGCAATCTCTCCCTCCAAGAATTTCTTCCCTCTACCTGAATTTGTCTTTGTGCAAACTCTCTCCCCATTGCCCCCTCCCAAGCAGTCTCTCTCACTCTGTGTACAATCTCTTTGCAGTTTCTCTCTTCCTCTATTCTGTCCCCTCAATCTTTCTCCTCTCAATCTCACTACCTCCATACCAGCACTTTCTCTCCCAACTCTCTTTCCTCCTGCAATCTTATCACTTCTTCACCCACCATAACCATGACCTTTCCCTCCCCAGGATCTCCTGCTCGATACTCACTGCAAGTCTCGGAGCTTCCTCCCACCAATCCCCACCTTATTTTCTGATTGGAGAGGACAAGCTCCCTGTCCATTAGCCCATTCATACCAGGCTTCTGACATCTGTCACTTTATTTCATCCCAATAGGAAACAGGTATAGACTTTGGTGAACAGTGTGAACATTTTACTGTCAATAATTCTCTTTGTTACTTTGACTTTTATGATGGAGCCATTGCTTCCTTCCTATATTATCCAGTGCAGGCGTTCTTCTGAAGCTAACTCCTCGCTGGGGGAAAGGTTCACAGATACCAGCAGCACTATTGTTCACCTGGGAGTATGTTGACAAGTGGCTATTGCTCTGAGCCCGAAGCTACATCCAGGAGGAAGACACGTTGGAAATCCAGACGTGGTGACCAGCAGACCCACTTCACTCCCAGCATGACGGCTAGCCGTCAGGGACTAGAGCAGACACGATGAATGCAGAATGATACCCAATGGTGGCCAATTCTTGACACGAGCACCCATTTCACCTATCGCCCGGAGCCACAGAATGCTGATTAACTGTAAGAAAGACAGGACTAAAGCCAACCCAGGCTTCAATCCCCATGCCCAACCAGCTGCATCTCTGGCAGGGTGACAGAACACAGACCAGTAGTGAAGGTGGGCTCGTCTTACCTTTCTACGAAAGGAGGCAGATGGTAGAATCCATATTGTTTGGTTAAGTAAGATCAACACAAGGCCAGGGCTGATAATACTGGAGGCAGCTCATTAACCAACCATAATTTGGTATAATAACTCAGTCAAGTCATTGCAGGGAGGTGATCTGGGATGAATTGGTCAACATTATGAGTGTGCTGGAAGGTTACAGTATGCAAGGCCATCATTGCTACACATGGTTTCTCAATGGCGAATAAATAAGCCTGCTCATGTACAAATATGTTGACACAGTGGCATTACTTCAGGATTTAATTTGGAATATAGAGGATACAGATATCAAGATTTCTTCAGGATTTTGCTAACCTGATGAGACTAGTGTAAGCAATCAATAATGACAATCTTTTGATCACCTGAAGTGAGTCCCTGATATGGGAGCAATGTTCTGATGGTTCATTTAGAAGGATGACGGGTGAACTGATTGAAACTTACAGAATACTGAGAGACCTGGACAGAATGGACATGGGGAAGATGTTTTCAGTGGTATGACAGACTAGGACCCAAGGGCACAATGTCAGTGTAGGGAGAACCTTTTAGAACTGAGATAAGGAAGAATTTCTTCAGCCAGATGGTGGTGAATCTGTGGAACTTATTGCTACACAGGACTGTGGAAGTCAAGTGTCTGAGCGTATAGAAGACAGAGATAGACGGGTTCTTGATTGGTAAAGGGCTCAAGGGTTATGGGGAGAAGGCAGGAGAATGGGGTTGAGAAACATATCTACCATGATTGAATGGTGGAGCAGACCTGACAGGCTGAATGGCCTAGTTGTGCTCCTATATCTTAACCTCTTACAGTTACCTGTGCTTCTCTTGTACTGTATGTAAAAGGCTGTGTTTTAGTATCTGATCAACTTGATTTAATTAAGAGTTAATGGCAGAATCTCACTCTCTTCTGATCTTTAGTTGTATACAAAGCAGAGAGGAAATGTGATAATATAGTTGGCAAACCCAAAAGTCCCAAGGGGTATGGATCAGGGTCTAGTGGGTGAGCAGCCCATGATTTGCTGAGATGCTTTCCCAATGTGAACTGCTCCCACTTTAACATCAAAATATGAAATCACCCTAAAGTCCCTTCTTAGTCTGTGCTGTTACACAAATCCAGTTCATACATTGTGCAGCATAACTCTAGGAATTAAAGTATTAACTGCTGAAAAATAGGGATACCTGGTTGAGAAATGGTCAAACAAAAACTCTGATGCAAGTGTATCCCAAAAAGCTGGTTTGATTACACTTAAAGTAGTCTGGGTTTATCCAAGAGGATCAGGGTTACGAGGGAAACAAAATGTGAGCAATGAATGATCCATCCCTAGGCTTGAAATGGAACCAGGGAGTTTGGAGAAAGAGTCATGAAACTTCATTAGATATATAAAGCATTCATGTGGGTTCCTGAATTAAAGAGTTGTATTGAATGTACCATGATTCGTTCAAATTTCTGTTTGAATCATCCCATGTTGCCATAGAAATAAACTTTTTTGGTGGAGCCTTGATGGGAAGGTTCTTTTGTTTAATTCAGTCAGTTTGGGTTCTGCAAGGAAAACACAACTAAAAGATTTGTTTAAGTTAAAGAACTCTGTAGTGGTTCATTGGAGCAATCATCTGAGTGCCTAATTTGGAAAGAGCAATAGAGAATCGAAGGGAGCAGAAAGGGGAAAAACACAGTCCACACAAGTCCAAAGCCAGGAGAAGGAACTGAAAAGTCCTCAGTACTGTGATCATTAAATAAAATTAGAGTATCATTAAACCAAAAGGTAATGGAAGGATCCACACATAATTTGTGCATTGAGGAAATGCTGGAATGCAAGGGAGAATTAAAGTAAATTCCAGATGTCTGTGGCATACCTCTTGGGTTGGCCCCAGGAAAAGTGAATTAACCTTCAAGATTTTGTAAGATAAGAGAACTCTTCAATCAGTGAGATTCAAAATCTTGAACTGTGTTTAAAGCATAAAGCTTTATAAATTATCATTTTATATTAGTGGTTCTTGCCTTATTTAATTTCATATGAATATATACCAACAAAATCTGTGGTGTAATACTATTGATCAAATGCTGGGGTTAGGGCTTCTCCTTCAAATTTCCCTAAAAGGACTGTAACAATCTTATTTGGTAATTGGCATTCTTAACAGAGAAACATGCTGCGTCTCTGAGGACATCCATTATAGCGCAGATTGTGCAAGTCCAGGTAAAGCTGACAAATGAACCCAGGTTGAGTAATAGCTGGTTCCACGTCAAAACAAATTCCAGGTACATTGGTCACTTTAGATATTTTTTATTCAACCTGTTCACATGTTATGCCACACCTCTGCAGCAGGTGGGACCTGAACCCAGGACTACTGTATCAGAGGTAAGGGCTCTACAACTGCAGTACTGATCATTTTATAATGTGCTATTGAGTAGGAGTTTGAGATATCATAAAAGCATTAGTCATTTTTTAAAAAAAGTTGTACAGGCTGAAAACTTCAATTAAAACAAAATGGATCAATTAAGGGCTGCCTTCTTAGAGGTTCATGCAATTGCAGGAAGTTAGATATACCATCCCTCCAGTGCCAATGGGATTAAATCATCCTGAGTTAATTGTACACTCATGCTCGAGTTCCAGAACCAACGAGAATTCTGTCATGTTTCCCTGAAACTCTTTAATGATCCAAGTGTTAATGATGATGGTAAGAATCAAAATCGCACTGCCAAAACAGCTAACATAAATACATTGTCAATTGTAAAAGTGCAATGTAATTAGGGAAGTGGAAAAAAGCATAAACTGCAAAGCAATTATCAGACTTAATTTGTCTCTTTGAGCCCGTGGAAATCATTTTTTTCTAGTCATATCTGCATAATTTGTGAATTAAACAATGTCAATGGATATAAACTATCCTCCAGCTAACATGATCAAAATTCATTCCCACATTGTTACCCTCTGTGAAACAATAAACTCCACAGCTTAGAGCGAATATTTACACATTACACTGTCAAATATAGTAAAGCAAACTGACCAAGTTCTTTGAGCACAGAATGTCAATGTTGGAAGCATATGCTTTTAACTTCAAAATCAAATACAATATAAAGGAGATGAACTGAAGTCTTGTGTTTATTTGAACTAGAAAATGACTCCTTATGTAGCAAGAGGTACACATCATGACATGTTTACTAGAAACTCCCAGGCCTCTCTGTTGTTTACCCTTTTAAACTGCTGGTTAGAGTATGCCTGGACATTTCACAGAATCAGAGAAGAGTATAACAAAGGAGGCCATTCAGTCCATCAAGACTGGACCAATACTTTCACAGAGCAACTCAGTTAGCACCAGTCTCCTTGCTCTTCCAAATACCCCTTCAATTAATTTCTTTGTCAAGCACATATGCAGTTTCACATTGAATACCACTGTTTCCAAATACTGAAACACAGAAACCAGGAGTAGGAGTAGGCCTTTCAGCACTTTGAGCCTGTTCCAACATTCAATATGATCACATTCCCTATTTCAAAGCCATATTCCTGCTGTCTCCCCATATACCTTGATGCCTTTAAAATCTAAAATAAATGATCAATCGCTTTCCAGCTTATTTTCTGTCATGTGGTTGGTTGGCTCGCTGAGCTGGTTCATTGTTCCGCAGAGGTTTCATTGCCCTGCTAGGAAACATCGTCAGTGCAGCCTCCAGTGGAGCCACTGATGATCTTACCCAGCAGGGTAACGAAACGTCTGTGGCGCAATGAACCAGCTCGGCGAGCCAACCAACCACAACAACCAAAAGCCGAGCTACAAATCTACTTGAAAACCTTATTTTTGGTCGTACACTCTCTCTGTCTCTCTCTCTCTCTCTCTCTCTCTCTCTCTCATCACAACATCATTAAGGTCCTTGTGTTCTTCCTTCTCTGGGGGAGCTAGATGGGAAGGAGCAAGCTCCCTATTTCATTGCATCGAGTGCTCTCTTGCAACCTCACGGAGAAAGGAAGACTTTGATCCAAGCTTTAAGGCATCAGATGGAAGAGAATGACCAGTTGCCATTCAGTAAACTGTTACATTCTTTGCTACATTTCCCTTAATAAGGTTGCAAATATATAAAGTCACAGAGCCTCTGAAAGACGGCATTCAGTCCATTGAGTCCAAAGTAGAGACGTTCACTCAGTCCCACTCCTTTGACCCTGCAACCCTGAAAGTTTGTTTCCCTTAAGAGTCCTTCAAATTTCCTTTCAAAGCTATTTAACATCGCTGGTTCCACCACGCTCATAGGCAGAGTTCCAGGTCATCACCAATTACTGTGTAAAACATTCTTCCTTGCATATCCGCTGCACTTCCTGCTTGAATCTGAGTCCCTAGGGCTTCTAGGCAAATAGAACAGCTTTTCTTTTCCCACCTTGTCTACATCTGGTTTAATCTTGTAGAACTCTATCAAATCTCTGCTCAATTCTGCCTGCTCCAAGAAAAACAACCCCTGGCCTTGGAGCTAAAACATCTCATTGCTGTAATGTCCCTACACATTTTCTTAAACAAGGATGTCACATTTACTGATTTTCAACTCCCCGGTACTTCTCCCAAATCTACAGTCGACTGGATGATTACATTAAAGTTTTCTCCTGTTTTTGCTCCTATTTCCTTCAGCAATCTAGGAGTCACCTGATCCATTACCTTTTACCTCTCCGCTTCTGCCACTATTTTATCAGCATTTTCCTCCTTAGTGAATGCCAATATCAGAGGTTACTAAGTAGTTTAGTCGTGCCCTTGGTAAGATCTCAACTGATAATAACTACCAGACAAGTCAGTTTCCAGAATAAGATCTGGCTTCACAGATGAATTTTTTTTGCTTCTTCGCTAATGTGGTCATCAGTCACAGAAACATATTGACATGAGGCTGTAGATTTTCTTTAACAGAACACAAAAGAAAAAGAACAAACCAAACTAACTCAATATATAAGACCATCAGCAAGATCTAAACCAAAGCAAAACAAAAGCTTCAAGCTTTTCCCATCTCTATCCATTACAGATACTCAAGTCCAGGAAATTTACACATCTATCTCACTGCCTTAAATTTCTAATTAACCAACTCTGCAGTTTCTTTGCTGTGCACAATGGAGATAATACGACGAGCCATTTCCAAGGCTATTGGCATATACTTTTCACCGATCAGAAAGTCTAAACCTACTCAGTTACAATATCCTGGAATTTTCTAACCAAATTCTCCTGATGATTCACATGCTAAATCCTCCTGTGGCAGTGATAAGGTGGATCAGCTCAGTTTGGCAGGACTGCTGGCTTGCAATGCAGAGTAACAGCAAAAGCATGGGTTTAATTCCCACACTGGCTGTGGCTATCAAGGGCTCTTCATCTCACCCTCTACCCTCACCTGAGGTGTGGTGACCTTCAGGTTATAGCACCACCATTTGATTCTCTCTCATAAGAGAGCTACGCTCTGGGACCGTGGCAGCTTACCTTTATTCCCTAAAGCATTCCAAATCCTTCGTGTAGGTGAGAAAACAAAATTGTTTAAAATAAATTCAGCAGTAGTGTTTTCTGAACTGAATTGAAAGAAACATTTGCTCACCCTACAATTCTTTTCACTGAAATTCAAACTGGATGGCTTTAAAAGTTTACCCTACCCATCATAAACTCAACAATATAAATGACTTTTCATTAGCATCATAGAGGCATGCAGTCACCTGCTTTCTGACAAATGCTGGACTTAGGTCACTTTTCAGAAAGGACACTGATCTTGATTGGTGTTTTTCTTCCCCAAGATAAGCAAAACCTTCAAAGAAATAACCAACAACCACTTGCCTCGAGTTTGAAATCCAAATTCCAGAAGTTATATTATCTTATAAATTATAAAAAGTAATTTTAACACCTTCCACTGTACCATGCAATTTATCCATGTTTCTTACTTAAGTGGGCAACGGGGCTACAGATGGGTCTTTACACTGGAATTTAAAAAAGACAATGGAATGATTGAATTGATGTTCATTTCAAGTAGTCTCACAGATGGCATCAAAAAAATAGCGCTAGAGGAAACTGCAAATAAGTGTAACAAGTTGATCCATACATCTGCTAAACTAACAATCTGAATGTCTCCAACTCAAAAGTTCAATTTTGGAAATATACAGAAGATAATTCTCTGCCATACATCTAGAAAATTGGATTATAAAAATCCTCTTCCCACCACCATCCCTTCCTCATTTAGCATAAACTAAAAGATTAGACATTTCCGAAACAGATTTGGTTAGTCAACACTAGAAAGAAATGGAAAGCTAAATATTCCCAACATTCTGTTGGAGGGTTGCAGGAAAGGATGCCATAAAAATGTTTGTCACTGCTGGGAGTTTAACAGCTAGCCTTAGTTTCTCAGTAATTAAACATATTTGTTTATATATCTGATTCTCTAAAATGACACAGACGTTATAGCTAGGAATTGTAAAGTTTAAATTAAATTGATTAAGTTACCTTGATTCAATTGTTACAAGTCTTTGTACCACTGGTGTCAAACCATGAGAAAAAGGAAAGGAAATTAAACAGCAAAATCTATAGGTTACTAGAACAAATTGCAATTTATTTCCTAATAATTCAGCAACAGTGTTACTGTGCTTCACAGACTTAGAGTTCAGGCAATTACAAATGGAGAACAATCCCTGCAGAAAACTAAAGCTGGACAGATTATTGAAAAATAGAGAGTGGAAAGAGCAATCTTCAAGCCAGCTTCCTTATTCAGGGAGTTGTTCCAAATTACCTGGACTTCCCTAGCAGGATGAATGGTACAAGCTGAATGTTTCAGTTCACTCTCTTTCCCTTCTTACCAATCACATTTATCTATCACGCTGACCAGGAACCAGGAAACCCGATTTTCTGCTATTTAAATGAGGATGTGGGTCAATGAGTCAAATGCATTAAGACTTTATGGGTGTCAGGTTGTAGGGAATGCTACATTGGGAAAGACAGCACATTGATTAAACACTGTACCAAGGGGCTGTTAATCAGAACAGTGATGAAAAAAATGTGTAATTCAATTTCCTCTGTGAGTCAATCATCTCAAACTCAGCAATCTGTCCACCTCACTCCTATCCTTTTGGTACCTTTACCACTGAACACTGTAATCAGCTAGAACAGGAGAAGACCACTCAGCCCATCAAACCTGTGATAGCTCTTTGAACTTACTGCACAATGACTCCATTCCCCTGTTTTCCATCCCATAACCCTGTATTTGTTTTTGCCTTTTGCCAAAGCGCAGTGCGCGAAGACCACTGTCTGAGATCTTTCTGCTGAAGTTAAATGGGGGTCTGTTCTGGAGCCTCAAATACATGCAAATACAGTCTTGTAAAACAAGAAGATGCCTTTGGTTTGTTTAGACAGAGTCAAACTTCAATATTTGTATGCCTTCTTGATATGCTACTATACAAAATCCAACTGCACTTGTAACTATGCATACATGTCTCTGAATACACACAAGGATGTTTTTTATGAATAAAGTATATCTTTGAAGTTTTTAAAAAATCAGCAATTTTCTTCTGAACATTATTAAATCTACTTCTTCCACACTGTCAGGAAGGTGCCTGAAAATTATGCCAATACTATCTGTGTACAAGAGTCTGAATTCGTACCCACTGCAGAGATCGAAAGGGGGGAACGTATTGGTTGTCAGCAGCTATTCAGTTCCAAGCCCTTTCTGTCCATGGGAGTGGTGGTGGCGGGTGTGTGTGTGTGTGTGTGTGTCTGTGTGTGTGTGTCTGTGTGTGTGTGTCTGTGTGTGTGTGTCTGTGTGTGTGTGTCTGTGTTTGAGACCAGTCCCCTCACACCATAGCTGCCCAAATGTACCTGCTTATGCTAGTGGCTGCCTTTGGTAGGGGCTCCCAGTCTATAACAGTGAGCCTGCAATAGTGACCATTTCTTCTTCTGAAGGTCAGAAGGAAAAGGTAATGAGGGTGCCTCCTACAGGCCCACCTGTATTGGAACATCCTTAATTGGTACTATGAACTTTCCAACCCCGATATCCCAATCTCAAAACAAAAATATCCAACACTTAGTCTAGAAGATAACAAACAGAACAAAAACAGGTGCAAAAGTAGACCATTCATCCCTTCTATCCTGCTCCACCATTTACCAAGACCACAGCTGATCTGTTTCTGTTTCAAATTCCACTTTCCCATCTATGCCAAGTAACTTTTGATTCCCTCGCCTCATGAGAATCTATCCACCTCTGCCTTAAAAATATTCAATGACTGCACCTCCATCAGCATCTGATGCACACAGTTCCAGAAGACTTCCAGAGAGTAAGACTTAATAAAAACTGAAAGAACTGAGGATGTTGTAAATCAAGAACAGAAACAGAAGTTGCTGGAAAAGTTCAGCGGGTCTGGCAGCCATCTGTGAAGAGAAAGATCAGAATTAACGTTTCGGGGCAGGGACCCTTCCTCAGTCCAGCAACTTCTGTTTTTGTTCCAGATAGGAAGACTTTCTCCTCCTCTCTCTCCTGAAAGCGAGGCTCCTGATTTTAAAATAATGTCTTCCAATACCAGACACATCAGGAAAGGAAACATCCTCATCATGTCCACCTTGTCAAGCCTATTCAGGATCTAATTAATTTCAACAAATCACCCTCTCAGTCTTCTAAACTCCAGTGTAAACAAGTCTGCCTGGCCAACCTATATATAACACAACTCGTTTATATCAGGTATCAAGCTAGTAAACCGCCTTCAAATTGTCTCCAATGCATCTCCATCCTTTCTTAAATAAGAGGATCAAAACTATGCTCTATGTTACTGAAGCATAATATCCTCACTTTCATCTTCAAACTCATTGATCTACTTGCTGTACCTACATACTAACTACTTATGACTGATGCACTACTGGACCCAGATCCAGTTACAGCTAAGACATACTCCTACTATGCCCTAATGAACTCCAAAGCCTGCCCACCATCTACAAGGTACAAATCAGGAGTGTGAAGGAACACACTCTATTTGTCTGGATGGGTGCAGCCCTAACAACACTCAAAACATCTCAATATCATCCAGGACAGGGCAGCCCAAGTGGACATCACGAACACACTTCTAAACATTTGTTCCCTGTACTGCTAACACACAGTGGCAGGAATATTTACGGTGTATAATTTGCACTTCAGTAACTTATCAAGACTCCTTAGACTGTACCTTTCAAACCCATGACCTCTGCCAACTATAAGGATAAGGCAGCTGATACATTGGAAGCTCTCCACCTGCAAGTTCCCTTCCAAGCTACTCACCATCCTGACTTGGAAATGTATCACCATTCCTTCAATATCACTGGGGCAAAATCCTGGAATTCCCTCCCTAAGGCATGGTGGGTCAACACACAGCAGGTGGACAGAGTCTTTCAAGAAGGCAGCTCACTACCACCTTCTCAAGGGCAACTAGGGACTGGCAACAAATGCAGGCCTAGCAGCGACATCCACATCCACACCCATGACTGCATAAAAGTAATGAACGAAAATAAATGCTGAGGCTGTTATGGTTTACATCACACTTTTGTTCCATGAAGAAATTAAAAAACCCTATCACATCACTTATTCAGTTAAAAACAAACATGGGTTGAAATTATGAACTTTACTTGTAAATATATCAGCTGTCTGACATTCAGAAAGGATCTTCCTCAGGGACCTAGGCCCTACACTTCCTCCTGTCAACACAGTGACGTGAAGACATGGACCAGAGAACTGCGATTGGCTCATAAATGGGAAAAGGTGAACAACATTGCTCCTTGCAGTTTATTATATTTGCAGCACTGAAATACCATTTTAAACATTACTCAATGCACATTCAGTTTGGCTATGGCTGGCTGGTGACCCAGGTACTGCTCAAATATTGCTGGAAATTGTGGCAGCTTCAGGCTGTTGTGTTTCAAAACCTCTTTAAATTTGGATAAAGCATTCAGAATTGCCAGACAACACTGCACTGAATGTGGTTTGATTGAGCAACAAGCTAATGGGTTTGCCCCTACTGTTTTGCAATGTTTTTTTAATGTATTTGTAAATCACCAGCCACCCTGAAGAAAGGCCATCCCTCACGCTCAACATTTTCCACTATATTTCAGACTGTAGTCTCCCAGTGATCTCGTGAGTATAGCGTTACAGGGAAATATTTGGGTGTGAGGAGAATAGTTAAGTATGACCCACTTCACGAGGAAAGGCTGGGCAGGTTGTGTGTAAAGCCTTCATAATGGTTTTGAAAGTGTAGCCCAGCACAGGGCACCAGCACCACATCCACATTTCGGGTGTTAGCTGTGGCTTAGATGCAGCAATCTCACCTCTCCGTCAGAAGTCTCACTTCAGAAACTTGAGCTGACCTGTGGTGCTGAGTCAGTACTGCAGTGTCAGGGGTGCCACCTTTCTGATGAGATGTTAAACTGAGGTACCCTATCTGTTTCCCCAGGCAAACATAAAACATGCTACTGGCCTGTCTTGAAGTCGAGTTGTCCCGGCCAATGTTTCCACAGGGAGACATCACAAAAACTGACTGTCTGGTCATCACCTCATCATAGTATGTGGGAGTTGGCTCTGTGCAAATTGGCTGCTACGTTTCCTGAATTCCAATGTCGAGTGTACTTCAAAAAGTATTTCAGTAGCACAAAGTGCTTTGCAGTGCCCCGAGGTGATGAAAGCCAATGTACATACGCAAGTCTCTCATTTGCTTGTGTTTTGTTTATTTTTGGAGATGGCTGCCTTGTTTTGCACTACAGCAATGAACTCTGCACGAAGCTCTGCTAAGTGTAGCTCTCAAGCCTTGGTTTGGTACCGCAGGCTCTCTTGGGCTAACTTCCCAGCAAAACAGCGGACAGTCCTGGTTCAGAATTTTGTCCACTTCAACTAGATTTCACCTTGCCTTCCTCTGCTGGAGGGCCAGCAATCCCACCTTCTATAGTCCCTACTCTGATATGGAGCTCCATTTTCTTTTACTATTACGTTCCCACATTACAATAAATCTCTTTGGCAATGTCTTAAAGATCCTTTCTAAAATAATGCGTCATGAACTGCAGGTATTACTCCAGCTAACACCTACCCAGTACTTGATAAAGATTTAGCACAAAATCCTTACTTTTGTAACTTATGCACCTACTTATAAGGGCCAGGAAACCTGTCTGTGTTTTTTAAGGAAACTGCATAACAGCATTTTTAAGCATTTTAATCCTACAGTCTCTTTCCTTTAAAGATGCCGACTAGATTTCAGCTGATCATCTACTTCAATGCAATTTTCAATGCTATCCCCATATCGCTTGATAACTTTCATATCCAGAAATCTATTACTCTCTGTCTTGAATACACTCAATGACTGAGACTCTCTGGGGGCGGCAAATTCCAGATAATTATTCACTGACAGAATAATGTCCTCCTCACCTCAATGCAAATACCCTCCCTTTTATTCTGAGACAGCAAAGATATGCCCCTTCTCCAAATCCACGACCAGGCAAAACATCATTCCTACATTCATCTGTGCAGTTGACCCCTGTAAGAATTTTATGTTTCCGTGAGATAACACCTCCTCCTCCTAAACTCCAGGGAATATAGGCCCAGTCTCCGCAACCCCTCTCCATCGTCAATCCCACCATCCCATCAATGTCTTGTGCACCTTTGCTGTGCTCCCTCCAAGGCAAGTGTCTTTAGGTAAATGAAAAAAATTGCACACGATGGTCCAAGGGCAAGCCTCCTGATGTAATCAGATCTCTTTGCTGTAAAGGTCGACATACAATTTGCCTTCGAAACTGCTTACTGAGCTGCAAGTTGGCTTTCAGTGACTGATAACCAGGGACACCTCAGTTCCTTTGGATATCACCATGCCCCCATCACTGCAGATCCTAATGCAGCAGCCCTGCTGGGCCGTGCAACGCAGCATCCCTGCTGGAATGATTAGTACAGCAGACATTTTGAATCCTTCACATCTAAAGCCCACTTGCAATCTCCTCCTCTCTGACATAATCACAATTATTTCCCCTGTGTGACTAGCCCAGTGAGACTAATAGAAAGATCTATGTAACATGAATGATTCCAGCAGTGATACGCTTAGTCATAACAAATAAAGAACTCCCCTTACCTGCTGCTTATTTTCTTTAGAGTATGGCAACATTGTGGAAACGTGAAACATTATCTCATGTCCTTGATATACTGTGTATATGGAATGTATTCCTGTTGTGTCATCTGTGAAAAACAGAAAGCTGATTTTTACAGAACTCTAAATAACTATCCGAATACATCTGCTGTAGATCAAAACTTCACGTTGAAAGTTTGAGAACTTTTACGTGATCCTCAAGCCGCATCTCATTATGAACAGTAGAATAAAAAGGCATCATCTTATTGCATTGGTGTACAGCCTCAAGGTTTTGCACAGGAACAGCACAACATCAAACTGCTAAAGACAGTAGGCTAATCTAACTTCAGCAAAGGAGCAGCTTCTACTGTGGCTTCTCAGACCATGAGTCTTGCACTGTATCCCAATCAATCTTGATTTCAACAAATAAATACCATCTTCAAGCTTTTGAAGAATGCCACCACATTTGAACTCTACACTATACGAAACCAAACTATTTTATTCTTAGCAAATGCAGATTGAAATATACATTCTTCATGCTTTGAAATCAGTACAAATTTGTACCTGTTGATGGGGTTGGATGCAAAGTGGTGGGAGTCGGCTCTTGTGCAGCGAAAACACAAACAGTCCCACTGGACTTAGTGCTTCTATGATATGACTTAGAGGACAAGTCACACCTTGGAGGAGTCTGCCATGGATTCAAACCTTTTCATTGCTTTGGAAGGAGTGGAAAGCTGACTCAACAGCTTCAAAAGTGATAATGGGAACTGCAGATGCTGGACAATCCAAGATAATAAAATGTGAGGCTGGATGAACACAGCAGGCCCAGCAGCATCTCAGGAGCACAAAAGCTGACGTTTCGGGCCTAGACTCTTCATCAGAGAGGGGGATGGGGTGAGGGTTCTGGAATAAATAGGGAGAGAGGGGGAGGTGGACCGAAGATGGAGAGAAAAGAAGATAGGTGGAGAGGAGAGTATAGGTGGGGAGGTAGGGAGGGGATAGGTCAGTCCAGGGAAGATGGACAGGTCAAGGAGGTGGATGAGGTTAGTAGGTAGGAGATGGAGATGCGGCTTGGGGTGGGAGGAAGGGATGGGTGAGAGGAAGAACAGGTTAGGGAGGCAAAGACAGGCTGGACTGGTTTTGGGATGCAGTGGGTGGAGGGGAAGAGCTGGGCTGGTTGTGTGGTGCAGTGGGGGGAGGGGACGAACTGGGCTGGTTTTGGGATGCGGTGGGGGAAGGGGAGATTTTGAAGCTGGTGAAGTCCACATTGATACCATTGGGCTGCAGGGTTCCCAAATCGGAATATGAGTTGTTCCCCCAACGCATCCCAAAACCAGCCCAGTTCGTCCCGTCCCCCCACTGCACCACACAACCAGCCCAGCTCTTCCCCTCCATCCACTGCATCCCGAAACCAGTCCAACCTGTCTCTGCCTCCCTAACCTGTTCTTCCTCTCACCCATCCCTTCGTCCCACCCCAGGTCGCACCTCCATCTCCTTCCTACTAACCTCATCCCACCTCCTCGACCTGTCAGTCTTCCCTGGACTGACCTATCCCCTCACTACCTCCCTACATATACTCTCCTCTCCATCTATCTCCTTTTCTCTCCATCTTCGATCCGCCTCCCCCCTCCCCTATTTATTCCAGAACCCTCACCCCATCCCCCTCTCTGATAAAGTGTCTAGGCCCGAAACGTCAGCTTTTGTGCTCCTGAGCTGCTGCTGGGCCTGCTGTGTTCATCCAGCCTCACATTTTATTATCAACAGCTTCAGAGAGTAGGTTGTGGGAAAGGTGGATGTGTACAGTCAAAGCACGTTTTCAGAATTTGCTTACAAGAGTTGGGATGGAAGGTAAGGTGTTTGTCAACAAGGACAGAGGGGCAAAGGTGGGTCAGGCTTAATGAAAGAAACTTTCGAAAGGCAGCAAAGAGTTCCTGAGTTGAGCTGCACCTGGGTTAAAATGAAAGCCTGGGCAGGAGGGATGTAGGATTGGGATTTGGAAAACAGAGAGGGAGACTGTTGGAGTTGAGTTTGGAGAGAGCAGGATAATAGGAAATGGGAGGGAAAAAGACAGACCGAGGCAACAAGAAAAACAGAGTGTGAAATGCATGGAGAAAGTAAGAGATAAATAGAGTCGAGAGAGAAAATCAGGGGTATACTACTATAACAGTCCATTTACATATTGAGAGGCTGGACCAATAGTGGAGCTATATAAAATTCTCCCAGAGTATTGTGTGTGGTAAAACAAAAGTGTATGTTTGAATTTGAGAGAGAGAATGTATTTATATATGGAGTGCATGGCCAGATCTTTCAGGGTGTGTGCACGTGTATGTATATGTGTGTGTTACACTAATGGATTCTACGCGTGCTCATGAGCTAGAGAAGGAACTGCAGAAGAGATGCTGCAGTCTGTCTCAATTAGAGTCAGCTGTTCTCCGGATCATTATAAATAATGCATATGCTGCTGTAACTTGTAATCTTGTATTAACCCCTTACCCTCCAAATGGGCACAAAGACAGAAATCAGGCTCCAAAACATGTTGTATCAGTGATAATGGGAACTGCAGATGCTGGAGAATCCAAGATAATAAAGTGTGAAGCTGGATGAACACAGCCGGCCAAGCAGCATCTCAAGAGCACAAAAGCTGACGTTTCAGGCCTAGACCCTTCATCAGATGCTGCTTGGCCTGCTGTGTTCATCCAGCTTCACACTTTATTATCCAAAACATGTTGCACGGCCCAGTCCAAGGCAATGAAAATTGAATGAGGTCTGGATTCTGAGAATATTGTCAAACCACAACAAGTAATAGAACGAAGAATAAATTCACAAATAATAAGATAGTCTCTAAATCAACAGCAAATGGAGAAACTCAAAGTCATATATTCAACAAAATACCAGTTCTAATACAAAACAGCATCAACAGCTGTTTAGCATATTGGATATCTTTGGTACCTGTTATTTGGAACAAACATCTGTAGTGTTTAGCAAACCAGTTGTATGAAATGCCATCTGTTTAGTTGCCATGTTAGATGCAAATTTTTATTTGATACTTTGTCTTGAATTTTAGTCCAACTCTTACTTTTGGTATCGAGTCCTCCTCTGTAGCCGATCCAGCCCTTCAATGTAATTGTCTCACCCATAAGATTTAGAAACTTCTGAAAGCTTTCACTCCCAGATTCTGTGAAAGAAACAGACAAGGGGACTGACTGGATTAGAACATCACTCCACAGACAGGCCAAAGTGATGTGCAATTCTGAAAGCACAAGGCTTGAACCATTGAGCAGTGTTTCCTCTCTGGAACCATCCCCTTCCCAGATTAGCTCTGCTAATTAACTCAACTACAAAGACCCTCCTTAACTTAGAGGAGAAAGGCCAGGAGTTTGCAGTATTCTCAGCCAAGAAGACCATTAGCTCTCTCCGTTGTGTCTTACAGCCTAAACTTCAGGGTTCCTCCACTGAATTTCACACAGTTTATGTTGCAGAAAACAGGAAGATTCTCATCACTTTGATTATAATCCCAAACTGTGACTCACTTAGGAAGCAGAGTCACTTTGAACAGCAGAAAAATCAATACATCCGCAAACTCAAAAACAAAATTTCTGACAGCAATGCCAAAGCACAGACCGTGAACTTAATTTACAAGAAGTCTGGTTGATGACTGAATTAATGGCAAATAAAGGTTGGCCATTTGATTTTACAGTCTCATTTACTTGCTGGCTGGCCGTGAAGGTTTTAAATGGGTCCTAGCAGTTTGGAAATGTCCAGACTGCCTGGAACCTCTCAGCGAGTCATTTAGTCTCTGTGGAATTCTGCTCACTAGTCGGCAATGGAGGCTGGGTTAGTGAACTTCTACAAGGCTGAGGCTGACAGATTCGTCAATAGCCAAGGGAGCCAAGGGTTATGAGGAGCAGACAAGAAGATGGTGTTGAGACCACATACAGAACAGTCACGAAATTTCTCACTTATGCACCAGACCATGTGATATTGCAGCAGTGCTTAAATTTACCTACGCATTGCAAGTTATTCTGCACTCAGTTGCATATGTTGCCAGCAAGGACAGCACGTCTTGTCCTTGAGAAGGTGATGAGCCACTTTCTTGAACTGCTGCAGTTCAAGCCATGTAGGTGTTACCATGAAAGGAGATCCAGTTTTTGATGCAGTAAGATGAAGGCAATGCTGATGTGTTTCCAAGTTAGGATGTGGCTTGGAGAGGGATTTGCAAATGATGGCGTTCCTATGCATCTGCTGCACTTTTCCTCCACACGATAGAGGCCACAAGTACTTTCAGTACTGTTGAAAGAACCTTGGTGAGTTACTTGTGTGCATGGTATAGATGGTATACACTGCTGCCTCTGTGTGTTGGTAATGGAGGGAGTGAGAATTGGGCGTGGTGGATGGAGATTGCTTTATCCTGGATGCTGACAAGCTCCTTGCCTGTTGTTGGGGCTGCACTCATCAAAGTAAGTCCATCACACTCTCCCTGACGTCCCCCCACGTGTAGCATAGTTCAATTATTTGTCCCACTTTATTTTTAATAACAGGTTCTCTGCCCTGTCAAAGGTGAGCTGATTATAATCAGCATGGGGTTACAGTCTAGACATGGAGAGCAGGCTGAATGGCCTCCTTCCAATGCTAGTCTTTGAGCATATAACGAGCTCCGGCAGGAACAACTGAAAATTACTGCAGCAACACAAGGTTTGTGATGACAGTAGTTCAGGTAAAATTCAACCTGAATGAGCTATTATAAAAGCAGTATGAACAGATGCACAGAGACACATATCCTTACCATTGCTAAACATTTCATCGTCTGTCAGTTGCCCATCTTTAGCATATAGAACTCCGAATTTAAAGTTCACCGACCCCTAATTAAACAAAAATAATTCAGAAAATGTGCAGTAACCAGAAGGAAATGTCATATATAATAAACTAGCACTGAAATTTACGGAAATCTAATGAGTGATTGAATCAGGTAATAACATAACTCTTTTTCAAGATTCGAAACTGAGCAGTTTAAATAGATAAAATAAATAAATACTGAACTGATTCACTGCAGCACGGAACCATGTCATTTATAGTAGACAGAGATCCAAGCAAGGAGTTCAATCCATCTCATCAGGAAGCTGTACGTTACTCCAGGAGGAGATGGTCAGCTGTCACCCTCATCCTGTCATCTTGTCACCCTCACCCCCTCCTGTAACCCCGCACAACAAGCCCTCCCTGCACTCCCACTTTCCTCCCTGAACTCCCTCTGCCCTTCTTTATGACTTCCTCCCCCTGTAATTCTGTATAACTCCATCCCTACTCCCCTCTACTCCCTCCTCCTGTATGCCCACTTCCTCCTGGAGCCTGGCCCCTCTGTAAACATCACCATTCTTCTCTGCCCCTCCTCTGTCCTGTAGACCATTCCATTCTCTTACCTCTATACTCCATACCCTCTACTGCCCTTCAATGCCTTCCCTCCTCCTGTACCCCACTTCATCCTCTTATTGCTCCTTCTCCCTTATAAGATGGTGACATCAACCACCCTCCAGCATCCTGTAAACCTCTCCCTCTAAAGCCCATTGGTCATCCTGTACCTCCTCCCTGTTGAATATCTGTTTATCCATTACCCACTTGACTGCCCCCCTGACATCATCCACCCTCCTCCCACCTCACCCACCCTCCTGCACCATCCCCCAACCCACCCAACCTCTTGTGCACCACTCCACCTGCCTTGGACCTCATCCACCATCCTGCACCTCACTCCCCCCCACCCTGGGCCTTACCCACCTTCCTGTACCCCCACTCTCACCTCCAAATGTCCACTCCCCCAACCCCTAAACCACATCCACCCTCCTGTAACCCAACACACTCCCATTTCCCACAGTCCCCCCATTGCCTCCTCATTGATCCCTGCCCCACTCTCCCTCCATCCCTCCTCTGCCCTGCCTGCTCTTTCCCCTATGTGTTCCCTCCTATAAGTAGTGCGAAGGGTTGTCAACAGTTAGTAATTCCTACCAGAGAGCCCTGTGTTACATTGCACTCACCTCCTGTTCTTCTAAAACCAGTAAGTCCTGTCAAACACCAGAACAAGACGATTAGTTGCTCGCACCATCATATCTATTCATTAGATGAGTGAAGCTAGGAGAGTCCATTGAACATTGCCCAAACTCAACCACAAATAACTCACAGTGGGGGACAAATGTCATGAGCAAGGACGAGAGAAAAAGTGACGAGTTGGGGCTCCTGGAGCAGTAAGCCAAGAACTCCTGGGGTTTGGGGCAGCACAGTCCCATTACTCACTGTCTGTCTGCAAAATTAACTGATCAAAGCCTCACTGTTTGCCACCACAACCTCCCTTGCTCCTGTATGTTGTGTCTGACAATGTGGAGGTAGTATTAACCGCCAACACGTTCGATTCATTTAGCATTGACTGCACAAAATGAAGTACTGAAACCACACGCTTGCTGTTGTCTAGTTTCTCTGTCAAACAATCAGAGCCTGATGCTGGGAAGTACAACAGAATCTGATAACCCAGGGATTGGGGGAGGGGGGCGCGATAGGAGAGGCCCACACTGCTCCAGGGCGGGGTCACTGAGCTCAGTCTGGAGGGATGAGGTCACTCTCCTCGGGTTGGGGGGGGCCAAGAGGCTGCTAAGTTCTAAAGTTATGGGGGTGTGAAGTTTGGGGTTGGGGTGGATTCGCTGCACTTGAGCTGGAGTGAGGTTGCTGTGGCGAGATGGGTGGGGCAGGGGGGAAGCTTGTTGCACTCACTCGAGGGACAGGCCTCGGTTCTCTGACAGTGGGAACAGGCCCAGGCCAGGGGCAGTGCCAGGGCCCCTGATTTCAGACCTGGCCCCTACAGGCAATAAATGATCATTCTCATGGACTGGACTAGATCAGTCATAAGCTGGTCTTGCATCCACGAAATTCGGCCAGACTCAACCACCAGTTTATAAAGTCTATTCACTGCATAATCCTGGTTATTAATGTTTAAGACTTAGAACCTAATGATACCTAAATGGTCATCAATTAAACACAGTTGACTTTGAGGTTAATTGATACTAATTTAACTCTCCAACAGGCTGCAGGAGTAAGGAGATAAACTCTAGACTGTAGATAATAAAATGTGAGGCTGGATGAACACAGCAGGCCAAGCAGCATCTCAGGAGCACAAAAGCTGATGTTTCGGGCCTAGACCCTTCATCAGAGGCCCGAAACATCAGCTTTTGTGCTCCTGAGATGCTGCTTGGCCTGCTGTGTTCATCCAGCCTCACATTTTATTATCTTGGAATTCTCCAGCATCTGCAGTTCCCATTATCTCCGAACCCTAGACTGTAGTTTGGTTTCACTCCAAATAGCAAATTATGTTTATAATATTCCCCCTGACAATGACAACGGTTGAAAGCCGTTTTAACAAACTTGATTCCTACCTTTTGTATTTCTGCATTAAAAATTTCCCTGGGGCCTTTTTCAAATTTATCAAGGTTCATGGCACTGCAAAACAATTCAAAGATTGATGAGATTGTTCGATGTGACACGGACCATTTCTTTCGAAAATCGCAGCACGCATATATCACAACAGGACAATGAACTCCAATGACTCCCTTCACCTCACACTGTATGTGTTCTGGGACAGAAAGATCAGCTTCTTCCCAGCATCAAACCAGAATGAAGGATTCCCTTCCCAAATATCCATTGTTTATTCTGAATTTTAACTCCCCGCAAGAAGGAATCTGGGTAATTTGTGGATCAAGGGTAGAATTGGCTGAAAAATGTTTTCTTTGCAGATAGCACACAATGAAAAACTTTCAGTGCCATCAGTGCAGCAATGGATATAGCAGCTGCTGCTGAGTGTTAAAGCTGATCCTCAGTTCAGTTCACACCCCTTCTTCTGGTGATCTGGCTCTATATAGTTAACATTTTATTTCCTGGCAAGTAGCAGACAATGGCAAAAATCATGGTTAGAACAAGGCAAAGTTAAAGAACAACAACCACATTAAGTTTCACAATCAAAGGTCAGACATAAACAGATCTGCAATCACCTTCATAAACGTGGCCCATGACAATGCCACTCATATCCCTCATTCACCCCTCTGCTCAGTGCCTTTTCCTGGCTCCAATGCCACAAAGTTAAAATTTTTAGGCCTGTCCTCAGCCCCCAACCCCCATGCCTTCCTCCCTCTCCAACTCCACAATCTCCACCAGCTCCGCAAACTCTGAAGAGCACAGCATTCTCCCAACGCTAGCCTTAGTCCCTCTCCCCTTCACCCAAACATCGAAGGCTCTGTGCTTGGTAATTTAAACCGCAAGCTCTTGAACCATCTCCTGACGGGGTTGGGGGGGGGGCGCCCACATCTGTAAGGTCAACAAAACAGTCATGAAATCGGTACCAGGGCTGAGGAACTTCAGAGTGATGTGTGTGGAGTGGAGAAGCTTCTCTCCTCAGAATAGACAGGGTGTTTGACAGAGGTGAACAAAACCATGGGGGACGTGGACAGATTGGACAGCCAGAAACTATCCCCATCTGTGGGAGGATCCAGCCCCAGAGGATTTAAAGTCACTGGCAAAATAACCAATGTGGTGTGATGTGAGGCAGTGAGTGGTTTGATCTGCACTATATCGTTTGACAGTGTGTTGGCAGCAGATTCGATCGAGCCACTCATCAGAGAACAGGACAAATATCTGAAAAGAAATGTGGAGAAATGCAAGGGAAAAGACAGGGCAGCAGGACTAGGGAAGGTCATTCCGCCGAGAGCTGACCATATGCGCGACTGGCCTGAATGTCTCCTTCTCTGCTGTAGTTCTATGCAAGGAAACATCTCTTACTTTCCCTTGTTCCTTTCCAATAGGCCTTTCTTAAAACTCAGCCACTATTGTCACCCTTATCAGTACCTGTGCCCAGCTTTGTCTGCTCACTAAAGCACCGTGGTTGTATCTCTCCATGGAAGATGCTGTTTAAATCCAAGTTGTTGCTCACCTCCCTTTCCTCTGTGCCTCGGGTTTCTCCTGGCCCAATGACACTGTGTCTGGGCCACTCCAGGCCTTTATATTCCTCACTCACACTAACAACTAGAACCTGAATGGATCAGAAAAATCTGTATTGAGCCAATTTTTTCCAGGGATTTTCCAGGCATTTTAGGATAAAATCACCATCAAATTTGAATAACTATGAAACACGTGCTCTTGTACAGAGAGGTATGCAGATTATTTTTTATCATTTGTTATAGGGATGGTATATATTCATTAGCAAGCATTCAAGGCTCTGGTACTCGCCAGGCCTGGTCTAAATTATGCACTGGATGGTGGCAGGCTTGGGATAGGCTGCCTCTCATAAGAGTTAAAATCAGGCCCAATATCTGTCAAAGTGGATGGTTGCTGAGTGAGTTATATCCAAGCTCATCATATTCCCAAACTGTTGGTAATACAGATGTGTATGCTTAAACTAGCCTTCTCACTAACAGCATGTAGAATAGTCACCGCCACTGCATCAGCTGAGGTAAGAGGATAACCCACCAAGGACAGTAGGTAACTCTCTCTCTCTGTAACCACTACCTGTGATTCTGCACTCCAGCAAAGTACAGACTTTCATCCAACAGTAGGTGTGAAAACTGGTAAAACTAATCAAATCAGAGATCGTAGGAGCTGCCGATGTTGGAGAATCTGTAACAACAAGGTGTAGAGCTGGATGAACACAGCAGACCAAGCAGCATCAGAGGAGCAGGAAAGCTGACGTTTCGGGTCTGGACCCTTCTTCAGAAAAATGAACAACAGTCCAGACCCGAAACGTTAGGTTTCCTGCTCGGCCTGCTGTGTTCATCCAGTTCTACACCTTGTTAAAACTAATTCAACAATGGCAGGGAGGGTCCATTTTGAATTCCAAGATTTCACACTTACCTTAAAATAGATTTGACAGAAAGTGTTTTTGTAGGGCTATAAGGAAGGCATATTTTCTGTGTACCCTGTGGAAAGGAAAACAGTCTTCTGTAAATAGATACTTCAGGAAATATTTAGCATTGTCTTTCAGTAATGAGAAGCTTTTGCTTTTTGACCCTTTCACCTACTGAATCAGCTTTGATTCACCTCAAGTAAAATTCCCCTTATGAATGCTCTTGGAATATAGAAGTCTTGTAATTGGATCAAATCGACCAATACATGATTAAAGTAAGACAGCAGGGAATTTTAGCACTGATAGAAACAGGTCCTGATTAGAATGAGGCTTCCTGTTACCTGTTACTGAAGAAAAGTGAGCCAGGCTTGAACAATCAAATGATTAAAATGACAGAAAAACAATAGCAGATGAATTTGACTTCTATATTTGCCACCATTCTCTCCCTCCGGTTCCTGAGGATAACTCCTCAAAGATCACAGACCCACAGCTGGAGCACATCAGCTGTGATTTGGCCATTGGAATTTCTGCTTGGTCTGTTGCTCACTCATAGTGGCATTGTTAGGACATTTTTTATTCAACTACAGGAGGCTAGCTGGGCCAGCATTTAATGCCCAGCCCTAATTTCCCAGAAGGTGGTGGTGATGAGCTGCCTTCTTGAACCACTTAGTTCATTTGATGTCATTGGAAAGAAACTTCCAGGATATTGGCCCAGTGACATTGAATCAGGACGGCATGTGGCTTGGAGAGGAGCCTGGACAGTGTTTCCACGTATGTGCTGCCCTTCTTCTTTTAGGTGGCAGAGATTGTGGATCTAGAAGGTGCTGTCGAAGGAATCATAGAATCCCTAAAGTGCAGAAAGGGGCCATTTGGCCCATCAAGTCGTTACAGCCCCTCCCAGACACAGATCCCCACCCTTCAACCTATCCCTATAACACCACATTTACCATTGCTAATCCATCTAACCTGAACATCTTCGTAATTGGTGAATTTCCACATTGCTCTCACTGAACATTAGTGTTGGAGGGACTGAATATTTGTGGATGTGGTGCCAATCAAGTGAGTTGCCTTGTCAAGGATGGTGTCAAGCTTAAGCATTGTTGGAGCTTCACTCATCCAGGCAAGTGGGAAATAATCCATCACACATTTGACTTGTGCCTTGTAGATCCTGGACCAGGCTTTGGGGAGTCAGGAGGAAAGTTGCTCTCTGCAGGATTCCTAGTCTCCAACCTCCTTTTTTAGCCTCAATATTTGTAGGACTAGTTCAGGTGAGTTTCTAGTTAATGGTAACCACCCTCAGAATGTTAGTAGTGAGGGATACAGTGATGATAGTTCCATCCAATGTCAAGGGGTCATCATCATACAATCCCTACAGTGTGAATGCAGGCCATTCAGCCCATCAAATCCACACAGACCATCTGAACAGCATGCCACCAAGACTCACCACCTCACCCTATAATCCACATAGCCTGCACATCCCTGTACACTATAGGCAATTTATCACAACCAGTCCACATCTTTGGACTGGGGAGGAAACTGGAGCACCTGGAGAAAACGCTGGGGAGAATGTGCAAACTCCACACAGAGAGTCGCCCGAGAGTGGAATCGAACCCGGGTCCCTGGCACTTGATGTTACTTTCTCTCATAGTGGAGATATGATTAACTGTCACCCCTATACAGTAAACACTGCTTATAACTTGACAGCCCAAAGCCTGGATATTGTCCACGTCTTGTTGCATTTAAACATGGACTGCTTCAGTATTTGAGGAGTCATGAGTGAATATTGTGTAGTCACCAGCGAACATCCCCATTTTTGACCTTACGATGGAGGGAAGGTCATTGATGAAGCAGCTGAAGATGTTTGGGCCCAGGACAACACCCTGAGGAACTCTGGCAGAGATGTCCTGGAGCTGAGATGACTGACGTCCAACAACCACAACCATTTCCCTTTATGCTGGATATGAATCGAACTAGTAGAGAATTCTCCTCTGACTCCCATTGATTCCAATTTGTTAGGACTCCTCGACGCCACACTCGGTCAAATGTGGTCCTGATGGCCAGGGTAGTCAACCTCATTTCACCTCTGCAGACAGTCCAAAGAGGGACCGAGGTTGTCATGAAGTCAAGAGCTGAATGGTAGAACCTAAGTTGAGCACCGGTGAACTGACTATTGCTAACAAGTGCTGCTTAATAGCACTGTTGGTGACTTCTTCCTGATGTGGCAGTTAACACTGCTCATCCCTTCCATACTGCAGTATTGTGTACTCTGTGCCTCCTGTGAAAGGCTGCTTGGGAACTTCCAGTGAGGGGAATCCATTGGTGAATCCACAATTTATCATTCTACAACACTTCCCATCTCCCTTTCTTATTTTGCTCCAATGCATTCCTAGCACTGAGTCAAGCATTGTGCTCTGAACCCAATGTGCCACAACTCGAGAGTCTTTGTGAAAGGGTGAGCCATTCAGGCCCTCCTATCTGTACTGCCACTTAATTACATTACAACTGATCTGTACTTTAACTCCATCTCCCCACCTCGAATCCACAAAGCAGCATAAACTAATGTAGCAATAATGGGGCTCAGTGCTCCCCTTATTCTCCCATCAACAGAGGACACAACTTCCTATAAAAATATCAAATATGTTTATGGAAGACTAACTGCTCTATTCTGTGCAATCAGTCATCATGTAAAGACCTGTATTAGTATTTCAAATCATTCGTAGTCAGTCAGGTGTTTAAAGAATGATGACCATTGTCAGATTCTAAGAAGAAACCAGAACCTAATAAATCTGACAAGAAATTTACTGTCACTGAGAGTGGTATGCAGCAAAATGCTGTGACTACACAAACTTATGGAACATACTGAGGATGGCGAAGGGCTAACTGACTCCACACACACACACACACACACACACACACGCGTATAAGCATAAGTGTGCACACACACAAACGCACAACAGAGTCTCTTTCTCTCTCTCTCTCACACACACACACACACACAACAGAATCTCTTTCTCTCTCTCTCACACACACACACACTCCCTCACCCACACTGTATCCCACACACACACACACACACACACACACACACACACACACACACACACAGAGTTGGGAAACTACTGCTCCTAACCACAGTGTGAAAATACATCACTGCAGACAGTGGTGGTGCCTGGTGTGGGAGCAGGCTGGAACACCAGCCCTCGCTGAGCCTTGTTTGAACTCAGACCCTGGGAGCTTTGTAAAACCTTCATTTACAAATCAGGAAAGGATCTTCTTGTTTAATTAGAGTCTCATTTTGCAAAAAATACACAAATAACCTTAAACATTATGGTTTCCTGTGCAGCTCCTGCCAGTATCTCTCTCAGGCAAATCATTAACAAAATGATTTTGTGTTCCTCAGCACCTCATTTGTGGGCAAGCATGGGAACATTTTCTTAGAACTTAAACCTCAAAGTGTAGAATTAGTCTGAAATTGACAAATTGGCTCACTGAAAATGATCTTGTAAGAAACTTGCACGATATTAGAAAGTATTTGCAGTGCAGACTCCTCAGATCTAAGCCCTCTCTTTTATTATTATTCATTTTTGAGGGAAGTGGGCATCACTGGCTGACCAGCATTTCTTGCCCATCCCTAGTTGCCCTTGAAAGGTGGTGGTTGGCTGCCTTCTTGAATGGCTGCAGTCTATCTGCTGTGGGTTGACCCACAATGCTATTAATGTTGTATACAAGCCTCCTTCCACCCATTAAACATTATCAAGTTATCCTGCTATTACTTTGCTTTCATGTGTTTATTCATATTCCCACGAAATGCATCTTTCCTATACACCCTGGCCACTCCTTGTGGAAAGGTTTTTCACATTCAAAACATTCTAACCAAAATTCACTACTGGACGTATATATGACCATTTTATATGTCTTGTCCCCTGGTTCTGGGTGACCTCATCATGTTCAGCATGAACACTGTTTCACCCTACAGATGCTCCCTGAGCTGCTGAATATTTCTAGAGATCTTCACCCTCATCTCAGGTTGCCAACCTCCACAGCATTTTGCTTTTGTCCTGTTTCTTGGCCTGCCTGGAAATGGGACCCCCTTCCTGACTTCTATCCCTTTTATTACCCTAAGGTTTATGCTATGTTATGCATATCCTCCACCCCCACCCCCATCCATTTCCTATTCTACACAGAAATGAGACCCAAGAGAGGAGGAGGAATTTCTTCTCTTGCAGGGTCATTAGCCTTTGGAATGTTCTCCCCCCACAAGCTATGGAGGTTAGGTCATTAAATATAGTCAAGGTTCAGCGGGGCACATTTTTGATTGACAAGGGAGCCATGATTATTGGAGGTAGTAGACAGAAAAGTGTCCTTAAGCTCATGATCAGCTCAGACATGATCTTACGGAATGGTGCAGTGGGCTCGGTGTTTTCAATGACCCTGCTCCTGCTCCTATTTCCAACAAAAGTTCAATATCAGCTTAACATGACTTCGTTATTTTCCAACACGACCCCACTAGAAATCTCTCTAAGTCTGACTTTTCCATCAAATACCTCCTTTTCTCTCTTAAATGTCTTTATATCTTTTTCTGATTTCATCTTCTAAAGTCATGCCCAGCGTGTTGACCCTAAGGTGGAGGCGACTGTACAAAGATCTGAAAAAGGTTTGTGGTAAGGATGCAGCTTTAGGAGTATGGAATTGCCTGGAAATGTTAAGTTGTACAGGGTAACAGGATGTAATTCTCTTGGAATATTGCTTTGAAAAGCAATCACTTCAATTTGAGGAGGGTCTGAAATGTACTTGAAGCAATGATGGCCTTCGTCGAAAGGTGGCTTTGCGATGTGAGAGAAATGACCATAAACACACAATTCTGACAAACATGAGCAATCAAGGTGCAACCAATTGCCACTTACTGTTTTTTTCCAGAGGATCGCACGGTACTGTGGCACGCGCTGATTGTTTTGGTCAGAAAGGACAACCGAAAGAAAGAAAGGATTCCTTTCTGTGTCTGTACCTACATAATTCTGATGGACTGGAAAGAGAAACAAAAAGAACAGAAGAGAAATATAAATAGCTTAATTCAAATTGCAACAGCAAATTTTAAATTGGCACATTTGAAGCAGCAAGTTGAGCTACACCATCATTCTTTAACACAACAGGCGGTTTGGTGAGTTCTAATTGAACAAACTCGCTCCTGCGTTGCACTAATTGGCATCACACAGGGTCATGATAACTGGTATAAGAGTTGCTTCTCCCAGTTGCTGTCACTCTGGTTTCAAATGGGCTTTCCAGCAACACACTTCTCTTGTGCCCCATCTTTGACACTTCAACCAGTATCTCTCCCCCTTTGTTAGGCACTGCAGTGTGGCATGGGAAAACAAGCTAAAAGCTAAGACTGCAGAGAAGCAGATATTTCAGAAGGTATTTCTAACCTCTCAAGACCAAAACAGGCTCCTGCAGAAGGGTGCACCATTTGTTATTACCTAAGGAAGTTAGGAAAGGTATACAGTGCCAGGAAGGTTAGTAGTGGCCTGGAAAATTGAAAACATTTTAGAAACCGGGCAGAGGACAGTTTAAAAAATGCATAAGTCAGAGGATGGGGGAAAACTACCAAGAAATATAAATAGACAATAAAATTTTCCACAAGTATATAAAAGCAACAAGCTGCAAAAGTGAACAAGAGGACAGAACTTGTGTTCACCAATGGGAAACAATTAAAGGGAAAAGGCTTTAAATAAGAATATGGCTTCTGTCCTTGTAATGATTGTAACGAGGTCAGCCACGTCGACCTCACAGAATAGGAGTTCCCTGATTGGGGCTGTTAATCTGGTCCGATCAGGTAGCCCTGGCTGACAGATATAAACAGGCGTGTCAGAGATTCTGTTCACTCTAACAGCTGGCTCGGAGGGAGCTGGATCAGAGTCAAGGGCTCTCATATCAGCCTCTGTGGAGTTATTTCAGTCTTCACAGAAAAAGAAATGCCAAAGGTAGTAGAACAGCAAGGAACAATAGGGAGGGACAGACTTTAAATAATCAGGATCAATACAGAAAAAGTAACAGGAAAATTAATCAAGCTGAAGACTAACGAGTTCCGTGGTGGCCTAATTCTTAGGATCTTAAAGGATATTATTATTAAGATGTTATAAAAAGATATTATTAAGCTGGAGAGGGTTCAAAAAAGACTTAGCAGAATGTTGCCAGGAATGGAGGGTTTGAGATATAAGCAGAGGCTGGGACTTTTCTCACTGGAGCAAAAGAGGTTGAGGGGGGACCTTATAAAGATTTATAAAATAATGATGAGTTACTGAGAAGGTGAATGGCAGGTGTCTTTTTTTTTCCCCTAGGGTGAGGGATTTCAAGACCAGGGAGTTATTTTTAAGGGTGTGAGGAGAAAGAGGGTTAGAAAAGATATGAAGGGCATTTCTGTTTTGTTTACACAGAGAGTGGTTCATGTGTGGAATGAACTTCCAGAGGAGTTGGAGAACGTGGGTTCAGTTACAACGTTTAAAAGACGTTCAGAGAAGCACATGAATACGAAAGGTTTGGAGGGTTATGAGCCTTGCACAGGGAAGTGGGACTAGTTTAGTTTGGGATTATGGTCGACATGGACTAGTTGGACTGAAGGGTCTATTTCCATGCTATATGATTCTATGAGTAGCCTCAAAGATAGTGGATGCATTGGATGTAGTCTTTCAATTTCCCTAGATTTTAAAAAAGATTGGAGATCTGCAAAAGTAATGCCATAATTTGAGAAAGGAGGAAGGCAGAAAGCAGAAAACCATGGACCAGTTAGCCTAACATCTGGCTTTTGGTGGGGGTGGGGGAGATCCTAAAATTAATTATTAAGGTGATAGTGGCAGGACATTTAGAAAACCATAATGCAATCAGGCTGTGTCAACATAGTTTTGTGAACGGGAAACCGTATTTGACAAATTTACTCTGCGTCTTAGGGGATCCGCAGTCTGTTTTTAGTTTGGGAATGCACAGGGTATTACTAAAATCACAGACAGAGCACCACGTTCAGTTTTGAACCTCTTTACTTAAGGAAGGATATACTTGTTTTGGAGACAGTGCAGGTGAGGTACCTGAGGTTGATCCTGGGATGTATGGGTTATGTTCTAAAGAAAGGTTGAGAAGCTTGAGTTGAGATGAATGAGAGGTGACCTTATTGAAACAGATGGATTTCGAGCAGAATATGACAAGCTAGATGCTGAGAGGATATTTCCACTTGTCAAAGGATCTAGAATGAGCTGGCACAGACTAAAAGAAAAGGATCTCCCGTTTAAGATGCAAGTAACAAAGAATTTCTTCTCTCAGAGGGTCATTCATCTGTGGAATTCCCTTGCACAGAGAGCAGTGGAAACTCTGATACTGAATGCATTCAAGGCTGAGTGAGACAGATATTTGATCAAGAAGTGAGTGCACACTGTGGGTGTAGGTGGGTAGGTGAAATTTAGGCCATAATTAAATCAGCCGTGAAATTATTGAATTGTTAAACAGGCTTTATGGGCTGTATTACCTACTCTAGCTCCTAGTTCTTATCAGCATATAACAGACATTTGCATTTCAGAGGACAAGGTGACAGTCCCTGATCAAAGCTTCAATCCAGTTTAGACTAATGCTTATAACTTCTCCAAGGGATGGTAGTGGTGACGGACTGTGGTGTAAGCCCAGTGATTATGTGGACAAACATTTTCAGCTGCCTGTTATATCATGCCTCATTTGATGTTCCTTTAAAATCAAGTGGCGTGTATATGCAGCTGGTTTTGTCCATACTGCTGTCTGTCCAAGACCAGAGTGAGCGAGCTCACTTGTTGCAATAGTTTGAAAAGGATTTAGCATCAAACAACTTGGACATTCTCAGCGTGATCTTTGGTAAGTGTGAACGTAACCAGAGCCTGCAGTGGCAATCACACTGAAGAAACCCTTGAAGTAGCGGGAATATATTCAATGCCACAGTTTCCACTTCATAGCTGGGATGTGAACTGAGGGCCAAGACTGACATTTAGACCATACCTGTATGAAGGTGAGGTGATGGCATCTTAGTGAGACTCTGCAGAAATAGTGCTGTACACCAATCTCTGCCTTTACAGAGTACCAGAATTGTAAAACTGTTCCATTGCTCACTGTACCCTTCTCGTTCTGCATTCTGTTCTCATTGTACTCATTCGGAATGTTTCACTCAAATCATTGTAACTTGCCTGGTGCAAGAAAACACCACAATGGGCTAATTGAAGGATTATCTGTGACATTTACCTTGCCCATCAGATTAAATTTATTCTTTTGCTAATATATCAACTTTTAAAACCAAAATCTGAACATCAGTTTGCTGTAATGACGAAAATGTACAAGTAGCTTTATTCTTGCTGATCCTGTGAAAATCAAGTTTATAACATACCCCACAACATATTCTTCCAGTATCATTTCTTGTGAAACCATTTGCCTATACTTCTAGTGTCATCTAAATGTACACTCAGTTCCTTGACATTACATATCATTCCTTCAAATGTTGCATAGGCTTATCTTAACAAATCCAGAAATGTTAAGAAGGGCTTTGATAATTAAGCAAAATGCAGCTAGGCAATTCTACTGCAATTGCACAGTGAACACACAAGAAATCTACACCTTAAGCCTCTCTTCCTAAATCATTAGATATAACTGTACTTCTGGGGTTAATGTCAAGACAGTAGGAAGTTCATCTAAATTATAGTATAGATTGGAAATCATGCTTCTGCTGTTGTTACTAAGGAGCTAGAAATTCTCTGTTTATGTCTACTGTTGAGGGTTAAACGAATGAAAATAGAGAAGGGAAAATGAGATGGGTGGTGAGAGCGCGTCTGGGCGAAGTCTGTGAGAGTGAGAGAGAGAGAAAGAGAGACGGGGTGGGGGAGAGAGAGAAAGGGGTGAAGAGGCTCAGACAGGCAAAATGAGAGTCAGTGTCAGACAGCAAAAGAGAAACCAGTGAGAATGAGCTAATGTGCGTACTGGCAAAGCCTGATGAACCACATTATAAATTCACATTTGTTCAATCTTTCTGGAAACTAAAGTGAGGAAACAAATTCACAACATTTTTGAAAAATTAAATCAGTGATATAGACATCACTGACTAGAAAAATATTTATTGCCCATTCCTAATTACCAGAGAGCATTTATCAGTGGGGAGGTGGTAGCATATTGGTAATATCACTGGGTTAGTAACCTAGAATGCCAGCTTTACATCCTGGGGCATGGCTTCATATCCCCACGGTGACCGATAGTGAAAAGCTGACTGTTAAAAATCTACAATTGTAAAGCTAATTGAATGGTAACTGTGGAATCGTTGCTGATTGTTGAAGGGGCTCATTTGGTTCACTGATATTCTTACCTCCAAATCCACAACAATTAACCACAGCTCTGAAGTACCTAGAACACCAATTGTTTCAAAGTCGACCCAGCCAATGATCCCCACATCCTGTAAACAGTTTTATTGGAAAATAAAATGCAGCTTAGCTGCTGATTGGGGGGGGTGATTGAATCCGTGATGCTGAAAGAATAGTGACATGGTTCCAATTCAGGATGGTGGTTTGACTTGTGTGAGGGAACCTACAGCTGGTGGTGATCTCATGTGGCATGTCTCCTTGTCCTTCAGGGAATCAAGGTACCAGGTTTGGGTGATGCTGAAGAAACAGCCTTGGCAAATTAGTGCAGCTGGCACACATTGCAGCTCAGCGCTGGCTGAGCACAGGATGAGAGACTGAGCTGTGCCCCTTGGCTCTGAGGGCACAGCAGATTAATGTGGCCAACCATCCTAGCACTGCTAGTCAGCTACAGCCTCAAATCTATACCTTTATTCTTTTCTGTAGCTCTCTAATTTCCTAACTCTATCCTATCCTTTCCAAAGGTTGCACAAGTAGTGAAATGCCTTTGGAGCCTTTCCAGAGGTTAAATGAGAGAAGACGTTCCCTTCAAAATTTTGCACTACTTCAAATTTCATCTGGGTGGCACAGTGGCTCAGTGGTTAGCACTGCTACCTCACAGTACTAGGGACCCAGGTTTGATTCCACCCTCAGGTGACCGTCTGCATGGAGTTTTCACATTCTCCCCATGTTTGCATGGGTTTCCTCCAGGTGCTCGAGTTTCCTCCCACAGTTTAAGGATGTGCAGGTTAGGTGGGATGGCCATGGGAAATGCAGGGTTGCAGGGATGGGGTGGGATGATCTTCAGAGAGTTGGTGCAGGCTCAATGGGCCAGATGGCCTGTTTTTACACTGTAGGGATTTTATCTATATGCTATTTCCCACCCATACCACTCATGGGCTCGACACACCCTCATAAGACCTGCACCAGTAGATATGAATAATTATCCAAATCTTTACCTGCACATCTGAGAAATTATTCAAATTAATTTCTCCATAAAGTTCAATCCCCATGTTATCAATCTAGCAAGGTTTCCACCAGAACAATAGGAGAAAATTAATCTTTGGTGATAAAATATAGTCAGCCAGGTCACATCTCAATTAAATTTCTCTATGTCCCCAGGGCACTAAGGAAATTTTGCATGTCAACAAGGACTCTTACCAAATTTGATAGATGCATCCTAAAAATCATCCTAACTGGATGCATCACAGTGGGGTGTGGCAAACCAGCTTCCTATCCATTGACTTCACCTGTACTTCCCACTGCTTCAGGAAAGCAGCCAACATAATCAAAGACCCAACGCACCCCAGTTTTACTCTGTTCTACCTTCTTCCATCAGGCAGAAGATAAAGAAGTTTGAATACATGCACAAACAGATTCAAGAACAGCTTCTTCCCCACTGTTATCAGACTTTGGAACAGACCTCTCTGTTCTGTGTTCTGAGGAAGGGTCACCGGATCCGAAACGTTAACTCTTTTTTCTACTACACAGATTGCTGCCAGACCCGCTGAGCTTTTCCAGCAACTTTGTTTTTTGTTCCTGATTTACAGCATCCACAGTTCTTTTGGTTCTTAAAACAAAGCTTTAGCTCCTCAGCCCATAAAGTGATACATCACTGGCACATGATGTTCTACATCCCAGAGTGTTGAAAGAGGTAAATAGGTTGATAACAAATGCATTGGTGGTCATCTTCCAAAATTTTATAGATTCTGGAATGATTTAGCGGATTGGAAGGTGCCAAATATCACCCAATTAAAAAAGGGGAGAAAATGGGTAGCTGTAGTCCTGCTGGCTTTACATCAGTAAAACGGACAATGTTCAAATGTATTAAACAGTACATGATAGATGGACAGTTATTGGGTGCAGTCAGCATAAATTTTGAATGGGAAATCGCTTTTGAAGAATCTAATTGAGCTAATTGAGAATGTTACTAACAATGGTTAACTTCATCAGTCGGGGCATACCGTACAAAAAACCAACAAGTCATGGCGTAGCTGCACAGAGCTTTAGTGAGGCCACATTCGGAATACTGTGTACGGTTCTGGTCGCCAGATTACCAGAAAGATGTAGAAGGTTTGGAGAGGGTCCAGAAAAGATTTATGTTTCCTGGAGGTGGCCTGGTTTGGAAGGTATTATTTATGAGAAAAGATTGGACAAAGTTATTTTGTATTCGCTTGAACATCGAAGGATGAGGGGTGACTTGGCAGAAGTTTACTAAACTATGAGAGGCACAGAGAAAGTGGATCATCAGAGTCTTTTTCCCAGGTTAGAAACGGCAATTACTAGGGGGTATAGGTTTAGGGTAAAAGAGGTCAATTTAAAAGAGATGTCAGCGGCAGGTTATTTTTTACACATAGAGGGTGGTAAGTGCTGCCAAAAAAGATGGTCAGAGTCAGAAGGCCAACACTGGCACCTTCACTTCAAAGAAGGTGATGCAGGCAGATTCAATCACAATGTTTGAGAGGCATCTTGACAGATAAATGAATGCGCAGGAAACAGAGGGGTATGTACACAGAAACAGGATGTTTTTAGTTTAGAATGGCATCATGTGTTGGCACAGTCCTGGTGGGCTGAAGGGCCTGCTCCTGTGCTGTACTGGTCTTTCTTCTCTTTGTTCAGTATTGATAAAGGGCAGTTGGTGGACATTGTATAATGGGATTTGCAGAAGGCTTTTGGTAAAGTCACCCACAGGAGAGTGGCTAACAAAATTAAAGCATGTGAGATAGGACGTAATGGACCAACATGGATTAAGGATTGGTGAACAGACAGAGAACAGAAGGTGGGAACACCTTGGTTATTCTCACATTGGCAGGCTATGACTAGTAGGGTACCACAAGGACCTGTACTTGGATCCAAGCTATCCACAATATCTATCAATGATCTGGTGGTGGGGACCAATTGTAATATTCTCAAGTTTGTGAGTGACAGCAGGCTAGTTGGGAATGTACAAAAACAGAAGTCACCGGAAAAGCTCAACAGGTCTGGCAGCATCTGTGGAGAAAAAAAATCAGAGTTAACGTTTCGGGTTTGGTGACCCTCAGAATGTGTCTTGTGGGGACAATGTAACCCAGGTCCAAGACGGTTCGGGGGCAAGGGCTTGGCAGATGGAACATAACGCAGAAAAATGTGAGTTAATCCACCTTTGTAGGAGATACAGAGTAAATGATAAGAGATTAAAAGGTGTAGAAGCACAGTGGGACTTGGGTGCACTTCTCAATAAATTACTGAGGTTAATATTCCACTGCAACAAGCTCTTAAGCAAGGCTAATGCAATGTTAACCTTTATTACAAGGTGATTTAAGTGCAGGAGCTACGAAGTTTTGCTTCAATTGTATCAAATATTGGTTAGACCACACCTGGAGTACCGTACGCAGCTTCGGTCTCCTTTAGCTTTAGAAGGATATTATTACCAGAGAGGGAGTACAACTAAGGTTCACCACACTTGTTCCCAGGATGGCATGACTATCTATGAAGAGAGATTGGGAAAACTGAGCTTGTATTCTCTCAAGTATCGAAGAATGACGTTTGTTTTGCTTGTTGTCTGTATAGGGTCTTTTAAGTTCATTAGCAAAACGAACGTCATCTACAAAACACCTTGCAAGAACTGTGACAAACACTACATTGGACAAACAGGCAGAAAGCTAGCCACCAGGATACATGAACATCAACTAGCCACAAAAAGACATGACCCACTATCACTCGTATCCTTACATACAGATGAGGAAGGACACCACTTTGACTGGGACAACACATCCGTCCTAGGACAAGCCAAACAGAGACACGCACGAGAATTCCTAGAAGCATGGCACTCCAACCGGAACTCCATCAACAAACACATTGGCTCCAAATCAATCTACCATCTGCTGAGAAAAAGAACAGGAATTGAATCACCAACGCAGGAAATGACATCACCAACCCAAGGAAACCTAAACAGATAAATAGAAAGCGGGACATAACACCAGCACTTTGTCGGAGGCTCACTGATGATGTTACCTAGAATGGTGACGAAACGTCTGAAAACAAACCTTCCAGCTCAGCGAGCAAACAGACATCCAGAACCTCAACCTGAGCTACAAATCTTCTCAAAACTCGCTAGTAGTAGGAACTGCCGATGCTGGAGAATCTGAGGCAAAAAGGTGTAGAGCTGGATGAACACAGCAGGCCAAGCAGCATCAGAGGAGCAGGAAAGCTGATGTTTCGGGTCTAGACCCTTCCTCAGAAATGATTTCTGGCTTGGCCTGCTGTGTTCAGCTCTACATCTTTTTGGCTTAAAAGATTGTTTTTTTTAAATTAGAATGGTAACCTTTCACTGCAGCATGAGCATACAGCAGCAAATTTGATATTATCCATAAAACAAATGTTTATTATACAAAAGAAATGGGAAAAAAAAGCTAGGTTTTACATGGTGAGAAAGATTTCAAAACAGAAGAAAACATCTATTCCCTAAAACCATCACTCCACATTTAATCAAAATCTGGAGAAATTCTCTTTCCTGGTACAATCTGTAGAACTGGCTTAATTAAGGGTTATGGTGAGCAGGCAGGTAAATGGAGCTGAGTCTATGAAAAGATCAGCCATGACCTTACTGAATTTTGGTGCAGGCTCGAGGGGCCAGAAGCCTTACTCCTGCTCTTAATTTCTTATTTTCTTAACTGCTTGTCCTCAGTTCCTGCCCTGTAACCTGCAACCTCTTCTCATGGGAACACCCACACAACTGAGAGCTTAGCCGTTCGTTATCTTTTACTAATCTGCAGTGTTTGAACCAAACATACCTGGTTTGGAAGGTTCACAAAATATCCTCTTTCACTGAGGTAACTTATTCCTTTAATTCCTCTGAACAATCTCCTTTTCTTGGAGAGACTTCACTTGCACCTGATCCCAATCCGGTCTCCCTCAAACTGACCCCAATAGCCCATCAACGAAACTTTAAGAACTTGATCATCCTTAAGTCTGATACAGCTAATGGCTTAATATTTCCTCTCTCCTGTCATACACCCCACAGTTTAAATGACTTCCATTAACACTTAAAGAAGTCTAGGATCACTTGCTCTCTGACACATACAGGTTTTAAGTCATATTTCCGGAAAGACTGGCCTAGTTAATTTTTAAATCACAAACGCATATGTTATTAGTTTTAAATTTAAATGTTAAAAAAGATAAATATGACCTTTCATCACAATAAATAAAGCAAAGTAAATAAAATTAATGCAATTTTGGGTGCATGAAATGCGTGTCCTGTAGTTTGTGGGAATTACAGACACTGTTGTTCACTTGACCACCGCTCTTAGAGAAAGTGTCACCAACTGTGGAAATCTGAGCACTGGGTTCTAAAGCTCAAACAGCAGCTAGAATCTCCACAAAGTACATCCACAAGGCTGACCACGAGAGAGGTGCTCACACCACTGCCTAGGAGCTCGGAGCCAGAAAGCAAATGGATGAGAGCCAGGCAGCCCAAGAGAACGAGGCAGCTACTTCAGAATGTCCCTGAAGTTCCACTTGCAAATTGTTTTCCCATTGTTGACACTGAGCAGGACCTTGGTTCCTTGGAAGGGTTCAGTCAGAGCGATGTATGAGGCACGACAGGCAGCTCAATTGGATAAGACAGGAAGAAGAAGTGGGGAAGAGCAGTAGGATAGGGACATGTATCAGAGATAATGGGAACTGCAGATGCTGGCGAATCCAAGATAACAAAGTGTGGAGCTGGATGAACACAGCGGGCCAAGCAGCATCTTAGGAGCACAAAAGCTGACGTTTCGGGCCTAGATTTGTTTGTTCTGGGAAGGACAGGCATTTCTGTGGGCCTCTATGTGTCTTCAGGACAATGTATTGTCTCCTTGGCGTAAGGGTCAAGGTTATCACACAGCAGCTGCTGGACATGCTTCTGGGGGGAGGGGGAACAGCCAGAGGTCATGTATAGTATTGGCACAGGGACAAGGTGGTATAATGGTAATGTCACAGTGCCAATAATTAGACACCTGGGTCAGGGTCCTTACAGCATAGGTTCAAAACCCATTATCACAGCTGATGGAATCTAAAATTCAATTCGTAACATCTAAAACTAAAATATAGTTACACATTGACTGTTCACAAGATTCCTTTAGGGAAAGATGTGCCATCCTTACCTGCATGTGACTCTTGATTCATTTTACTATGGTCATTCTAACTGTCCTCTGGTCTAGCAAGACTACAGTTCAAGGGCAATTAGGAATGGACAACAAATACTGGTTTTACTAGTGACATCCACATCAAATAAAAAAAATTAAAAATCCATTCTAAGCTTTTCTCGATGAAAAGGAACCATTCTGAGATGCTCTATATAGAGAGAATTTGATTCAAAGACTTCTGATCATACAGAGTCCTTTTGATAATTTCATCATGTGGAAAGCTCTTGTAATTCAAAGTGAATTTCTTACATGTGCCACAGAGCTTTTCATTTCATTGTGA
Source organism: Stegostoma tigrinum (assembly GCF_030684315.1). Taxonomy (NCBI): domain Eukaryota; kingdom Metazoa; phylum Chordata; class Chondrichthyes; order Orectolobiformes; family Stegostomatidae; genus Stegostoma; species Stegostoma tigrinum. Next base: position 29,908,030 of record NC_081382.1, read on the forward strand.
AGACTGCAGTGTCCTCAAACCTGATCAAACTGTTGTGTGTCATGCTATCTCCCTCACTGCATTTCCTATGCCCACAAAAAGCAGGTTGGACTTTATTTCCAGGCAGGACCATCTCTAGATTACAACAGTGCCAATACTTTAGCAGTACCTCTTTGGCTGTAAAGTGTTTGAAACATCCTGGGGTTGTGAAAGATGTTACACAAATGCAAGTTCAGCCTCTCATTACGCAGTTTCTCCATGGCAAAGTAGTAGATGTCAGAAGGGAGTTGTGCATCATTCCCACTGACTTTGTCGCGTGATAATCTGGGTACAAACAACAGCAAGTAAACTGGATGTATTACAGTCAAGAATTGCACAACAAAACTACTGCAAACAGTAAGAATGTCCCATTCATGATGTCACGTGCAGAAAGCTTCAGGCTGAGCAATCTAGCTGTTGAAGCACCACTGCCTTATCAGTATAGTTGTCAATACTCATGGACAATCAGGTAACAAATGCAAAGAAAAGCATTCTCACCTAAAACGTGGAAGGGCCCAGCACTTCAGTACATGGGACAACATCAAACCGCGTGCACCTTTGGTCAAATGAGCAGGTGGATGATTCTTCTCAGCTTCTTCTAAATTTCAAGCAAATCTTTCCATTCCACATTAAGCAAGTCAGTACAATGGGCCAGTAACCCACTTTCACAGACCTCCTTTCACGGCTCCTTTGTTGGCAAAGCAGCCCCATCAGTCTAAATCAGGGCCAGTAACATCCGAACCTTGGGCTGATGTCATAGGTATTATTCAAGTCAGACACTGCCAAAGAGGATTATTTTCAGCAACCAACTTGCTCTAAAAATTGCTGAATCTTCCACTATATCCTGGAATCATTACTGACCTGAAGCAGAAGCGAATCAGTCACATAATCTTCGAGAACAAAGAGCAGCTGCTCTGTAACAGGAGTATCTGCACTCCAAGATCTAGTCTGTCCATAGTCCACAAAGATTGTCAGGAGAGTGACTCACTATTCACTCGGGGGTTGCAGGGCAATAATGTTCAAGACTGTTGTCTGAGCATGTTGCTGGTCCCGCCATTGAACTCAGTTCCACACAGTAGCGATCCATCCCAAACCCCACGCCCAGCCCCACTAACATCCTTCTCCAAACCTCCACCAATGCATTATGCCAGCAGCATGTAACGCAACAACTCTCCAAACCTCCTTAGACAACAGCTTCCAGCCCCATAACCTCTACCACCCAGAGAGATACTTGCAGCAAGATTATGGAAACACCATCCCTTCATATCACAGACAACTCTTGATTCCCCATCACTGTCACTACGTCAACAACTGCTCCACATCACAATCTAATTCCTTTTTTGAAATGCAGGTAACGATATACTGAAAACCCTGATGTATGGCAGAGTCAAAAAAATTATTGTTTTTATTATGCCGATGCAAAATGCAATTAACACAACTGTACTCAGTAAATACAGTACCCACATGATCAACCTGTACCTGAACAACTAAAATATACTGTTTAACAGATGAAAAGAGCGAAGTTTAATTGTTTGCCTCAATTATTTGTCCACAAGTACCAATATATAAATTGTTGCCTTATCGATATAGTTAGAACACTTCAATGCATCACACAAGGGAGGGAAGAGTAGAAGATACGTCGAAAGGTTAATATGAAGAGAGTAAATGATGGCATAGGCCAGCTGGGTTAAATGGCCTGTTTCTCTTTGATGTAATCTCCAATGTCTTCAGAGGTTACCTAAACAGGATCACAAACCTGTCCTGTCACTGCTATCCTCGGAAACAGTTTGATCTGCTCAGGTAATCTCATATCACTCCTATTCAAAAAGAACAAAATAGATCCATCACTTTGTCTGGACGAAGCCCTGGGGAGATGGTGATGATATTGTAATTTACCCCTAGTCTAGTGTAGTGATTGTAATGAGGTCATGCAGGTGGATTTACTGAATAGGAGTTCCTTGACTAGGGCATTTAATTTTGTCCTGTCAGCCAGGTCTCCCTGACTGACGTAAAAAGTAGTGTCAGACATCCTGTTCACTCAGAGGGCTGGCTCTGAGGGAGCTGGATCAGTGTCAACGACTCTCCACATGTAAACAAAAGGTGACTTGGTGACAATATACCAGCCTCTGTGGAGTTATTTTAACTAGTAATCTAGAAACCCACATTAATGTTTCTGGGGCAGAGGATCAAATTCCAGCAATATATCTGGAATATAAAGTTGATTTCTGTAATGGTGACCATGAGAATAACCATTGATTGTAGATAAAAAGAACTCATCTGGTTCACTGATATTCTTTAGGGAGAGAATTCTGCTGTCCTTTCATCTGGTTTGGCGTACAAGTGATTCTAGATTCAAAGTAATGTAGGCAATACTGAACGTCTCTTCGAAATGGCCCAGCAAGCCACTCAGCTCAAGGGCAGTTAAAAATAGGTAACAAATGCTTGCCTTGTCAGTGATACTACATCTTATGAAAGCACATTCAGGGTAGTGGGCCTTGTAAGGGGACATTGGACCGGTGTAGGTAATAGTGTATTTTTCGCAATACAGACTCTATGGGCCAAAGGGCCTGTTCTGTCCCATAGGATTCTCTGACTCTAACACAGGGAAGAAACACATCCCACAGTTGTGTTTTCAGGTGGTGGATGCAGTGTGTACAGAAAGCCAATACAACCACTGCTCTCAATGGGAGAATCTACAGGGCCATTAGCTACAATGAACAAAGGAGAAACACGTAACGTTGGCAAAAAAACAGACCCTGGATACTGGCACAGCTCTTTTAAAAAGGGGCTCTCTTTTCAGACTGTAGATTTGATGAAAACACATGCTCTGTTTTACCTGAAATGCTGGAAATTACAGCGGGTCAGTCAGCATCCAAGGAGAGAAAACAAGCTAATATTTTGAGTCTAGATGACTCTTCCTCACAGCTGACTTCATGCGGCATAAGAAACAATTGGTTACTTTTCTTTGTAAAAGAGAACTTCAAAATGTAGAGCGAGCAAGCTTTGGGAAAAGGAGAACTCCTGGTTTCAGCCAATTTGAGCAATTTTGTCACTGCTAGATCCTGCGTAACAATTTTGAAAAGTCAGTCAATTGACTGTACAGGTCTTTGCCATCTTGCATGGGGATACAGAAGGTGTGATCGCCAGTGTCGATATAAAGCTTTTTCCTTTCATTGCCACTCTGGCTCTCTGCATGCGAAGGAACACAGAACAAAATCAGTCACACCAATGGCTGATCATCTCAGTATTGGTCCTACTGACCCCATCAGCTGTCCAATCCTTTTTCATATCAGTTGGATTCAATTTATAATGTACATAATGTGCAGGATACACACCAAGCTGCTTTATTCATATGGCTTTGTGCATTAAAAGAATTATCGCACATAACAATAGAAATGCATTATATGAACGCTGTTGTTACAATTTCTGGTGCTTGATGTGTAACAGTTAGAGCTTAATCAGATACGAAGAACTGAATCAGATGTATTTTAATTTTATCTAATTGCCTTTTAATCACTGCAGTCATTAATTAAATGCAGGTGCACCGAGAGTCATTTTTCCAACGGATCCAACTTTTTAAACACGCAGCAAAACGGCAGAAAGGTGGGATTTTCCTGGCAGGGCAAAGAACAAAGAAACAAAGAAACCTACAGCACAGGAACAGGCCCTTCGTCCCTCCAAGCCTGCAATGATCAAGATCCTCTGTCTAACCTGTCATCTATTCTCTAACGGTCTGTGTCCATTTGCTCCCTGCCCATCCATGTACCTGTCCAAATATATCTTAAAAGACGCTAACCTGTCTGTGTCTACCACCTCTGCTGGCAACGCGTTCCAGGCACCCACCACCCTCTGTGTAAAGAACTTTCCACGCATATCTCCCCTAAACTTTCCGAAATGTGTGGTTTCGCTGCTACGCTCAGTTTTCAAAGGGCAAAATGACTTTTCTTTCCTTAATACAACACAACAAACTCAATAGCCAACTGGCACTCCCAGCCCTCACTAAATGATTTGTACTTGTGCAGGTCATCAGGCTTGAGGGGCCACATGGTCTACTCTGCTCCTCATTCAAACATTCATATTCAATGATTCATAGTTGGAACCATGAATTTCTGATACTGCACGAAGAAATATATGGCTCCACAATGAACTGTCCAGTTTATGACAGCTCCAATTCGATATGCAGGGTTAACACACAGAATACTGGGGAAACTGAGCAGGTCTGGAGCAACTGCAGAGAGAGAAACAGAGTTAATATTTCAAGTCCAGTATGACTCTTCTTCAGTTCTACCACCCTGCTGAGTTTCTCCAGTATTCTCTGTGTCTCTTTTAGATGTCCATCCTGTATTCTACTGATATGCAGGTTGGGTTTTTTTGCTGAACATAGAGCCTCAGAAGCAGGAGGAAGAACTCCAACCAAACATATGTTTCTGCCATTGCAGCTTGTTGGCTGGCAAAGTGTTTTCTGGGCACTGATAACCCAAAGTGACCTCACCAGAGGGGCTAATATTCAGATGGAAACCTCACCAGTGAATGGCAACAGATTACTTAAGCATGTCACAGTGTCCTACCTTCCCCTCACTAACTTGAAGCTCTGCAACCCAGGGTAATACACCCAACAGCCCAGGCACTGTTGACATCATTTGAAGCAGTTCAAGCTGAACAGACTCCAACAGGAATCAGGATGGTGTAAGCTGTATATTCTGGGAGGTGTGCTGGAACCAGATGGGGTTGTAAACCAGTGATGACAATTCCAGGTCATTTACTAGAAGGGAAGATCAGAAATACACTGGGCCATCACCGGGACACTGGCGGGGTTGATTAGAGAATGCCAAAACAGTTTCTAGACAGCTAAACCAATGGTGAAAACATTGGAAGAAATGCCAGCTGGTTTGCAGAAGATCCAAGCAGTTTTGTGGCTATAAGGATCTTCGATGAGAAAACCAGATTACAGTGAGATTTTGGAGATAGTAGGAACTGCAGATGCAGATACCACCACCGCATCTGCTCCCAGGATGAGGCATTCCACTCCCATACATCTCACTTCTCCTCATCCTTCAAGGACCACAATTGCCCTCACTCAGTGGTCGAGGGTGTTCTCAACCATGTGTCCTGCATTTCCCACAACTCATGCCTCACACCCCCTACCCGCAATAACAACCAAAACAGAATCCCCCTCATCCTCATGGACTACCCACCAACCTCCGGATGCAACGCATCATCCTCCGACACTTCTGCCATCTGCAATCCGACCCCGCCGCCAAAGACATTTTTCCATCCCCACCCTTATCTGCTTTCCAGATCGACCACTCTCTCTGAGATTCCCTTGTCTGCTCTACACTCCCCTCCAACCCCACTACACCCGGCACTTTTCCCTGCAACCGCAGGAAGTGCTACAGCTGCCCCTACACCTCTCCCCTCACCCCCAACCCAGGCTCCAAGATGACTTTCCACATCAAGCAGATGTTCACCTGCACATTCGCCAATATGGTACACTGCATCCGCTGTTCCCGTTGTGGCTTCCTCTACATCAGGGAAACCAAGCGGAGGCTTGAGGGCTGCTTTGCAGAACACCACGCTCGGTTTTCAATAAACTACTGCACCTCCCAGTCGCGAACCATTTCAACTCCCCTCCCATTCCTCAGATGACACGTCCATCCTGGGCCTCCTGCAGTGCCACAACGATGCCACCCGAAAGTTGCAGGAACAGCACCTCATAATCCGCTTGGGAAAAATGCAGCCCAATGGTATAATAAGGACTTCACAAGCTTCAAAATCTCCCCTCCCACTACCACATCCCAAAACCAGCCCAGCTTGTTCCCCTCTCCCTAACCTGTCCTTCCTCCCACCTATTCCCTCCTCCCACCTCAAGCCCCACCCCCATCTCCTACCTACAAACCTCATCCCACCCCCCTTGACTTGTCCATTTTCCCGGGACTGACCTATCTCCTCCCTAGCTCCCCCGCTATACTCACCTTTATTGGCTTCAACCCCACCTCATTGACCTGTCTGTCTCTTCTCCACCTATCTTCTCCTCTATCCATCTTCTCCTCTATCCATCTTATATCCACCTCTCCCTCTCTCCCTATTTATTTCAGAACCCCCTTCCCCTCTCCCAATTCTGAAGAAGGGTCTAGGCCCGAAACGTCAGCTTTCCTGCTCCTCTGATGCTGCTTGGCCTGCTGCGTTCATCCAGCTCTACACCTTGTTACAGTCAGATTTTGATGTAATTGGAAATGGGGCTGAATTGGAAAAATAGTGTAAACTTGAAGTTCCAAAGAAGGATCATATGAAGTGTTAACTTTGCTTTTCCCTCCACAGGTGCTGCCAGATGTGCTGAGTTTCACCTACACCTTCTGCTTTTTTTTCAGATCTCCAGAATTCATAGCATCCTGCATTTATGTCCTTTAATATGAAGTAACATTTGAGCCACATAAGTGCCAGGCAATGACGTTATGGAGGTTTATAAGGGGCACAGATAGTGTGAATAGTAAAGGTCTTTTCCCTAGGGTTGCGGTCGGGGGGGGGTTGCGAGTCAAAACTGAGGGCCATATTTTTAGGTGAGAAGAGTAAGATTTAAAAAGATTATAACGGGCAACATTTTCAGACCACGGTGGTTCATATGTGGAATGAACTGCAAGAGGAAGTGGTAAATGCAGGTCAAGTTACAACATTTAAAAGACATTTGGAAAGGTACACGAGTAGGAAAGGTTTAGAGGGATATGGGTCAAATGCAAGCAAATGGGTGTAGTTTTGTTTGGGAAACATTGGTCATCATGGATGAGTTGGACCGAAGGGTCTGTTTCCACGCTGTGTGACTCTATAACTTTACAACTGGAAATGAATATCTCTAAAACATAGCAGTCAGGTACAAATTAGATCAAAGTGATTCATGGAATATAGACCCTTATGACCAGAACCCTAGGATATAAAGAGTAAGAAGTTTTGTTACAGCTGTGTAAAGCACCAGTTAGTCCACATCTGAAAGACTGTGTTCAGCCGAGACAAAGAACAAAGAACAAAGAACAAAGAAACCTACAGCACAGGAACAGGCCCTTCGGCCCTCCAAGCCTGCAATGATCAAGATCCTCTGTCTAACCTGTCATCTATTTTCTAACGGTCTGTGTCCATTTGCTCCCTGCCCATCCATGTACCTGTCCAAATATATCTTAAAAGACGCTAACGTTTCTGCGTCTACCACCTCCACTGGCAACGCGTTCCAGGCACCCACCACCCTCTGTGTAAAGAACTTTCCACGCATATCTCCCTTAAACTTTCCTCCTCTCACTTTGAACTCATGACCCCTAGTAATTGAGTCCCTCAATCTGGGAAAAAGCCTTTTGCTATCCACTCTGTCTATACCCCTCATGATTTTGTAGACCTCAATCAGGTCCCCCCTCAATCTCCGTCTTTCTAATGAAAATAATCCTAATCTACTCAACCTCTCTTCATACCTAGCACCCTCCATAGCAGGCAACATCCTGGTGAACCTCCTCTGCACCCTCTCCAAAGCCTCAACATCCTTTTGGTAATGTGCTGACCACAACTGGACACAGTACTCCAAATGTGGCTGAACCAAAGTCCTATAAAACTGCAACATGACCTGCCAACTCTTGTACTCAATACCCCGTCCAATGAAGGAAAGCGTGCCATATGCCTTCTTGACCACCCTATTGACCTGCATTGTCACCTTCAGGGAACAATGGACCTGAACGCCCAGATCTCTCTGTTCATCAATTTTCCCTAGGATTTTTCCATTTACTGTATAGATCGCCCTTGAATTTGATCGTCCAAAATGTATCACCTCGCATTTGCCCGGATTGAACTCCATCTGCCATTTATCTGCCCAACTGTCCAGTCTATCTATATTGACTGCCACGAGGGGTCATAGTTTTAAGGTGTTAGGAGGAAGATATAGAGGAGACGTCAGAGGGAGGTTCTTCACCCAGAGAGTTGAGCGCATGGAATACTTTGCCAGTGGTAGTCGTGGAAGCAGAGTCATTAGTGACATTTAAACGACTGCTGGACATGCACATGGACAGCAGTGAATTGAGGGGAATGTAGGTTAGGTTATTTTATTTTTGGATTAGGATTATTCCACGGCACAACATCGTGGGCCGACGGGCCTGTACTGTGCTGTACTTTTCTATGTTCTATGTTCTATATTCTGCTGTAATCTTTGACAGTCCCCTTCACTATCTGAGACACTGAGATTAGAAAGAAAGTATGGATGAAATTTCATGCAGATCGAGCAAAACGTGAGCAGAGTTCTGAGGGTCAGGTTGTGATGAGACAATAAAGAATCTCAGCTTGCATTTCCTGGAATACAGAAGGGTAGTGGGCAAGTTGATTGAGATTTTTCGGATTTTAGAAAGGAATTGAGGGGACAGGTAGACACTTAAACCGCAAGGACTGGGGGAACCGGGGTAAAGGATGTAACATTTTAGCCCAAGCCAGGCCATTCAGGAAAGACGTTAGAAGCCACAGCATCAGCAAAGGGGAAGGACTGAAGAATTCCTTCCCACAAAAGGCAACGGGTGCCAATATAATTAATCATCGTGAACCTGTGACCAATGAACTTTAGTTAACCTGGGGCTTAAAAGTAACATGGTGCCAAGGTGGATGGATGAAGTTAGGATTTAAATCAGTCTCCATTTCACAGAACAAGGGAACAGGCTCGAGGGGGCTGAATGGCCTAACCCACAGCCCAGATTCCCTTGACTTGGTTAAGATCGGTGAAAGTGGACCAGGGCACTCAGTACAAGCAGCTCAGGTATTGAGATACATTTCTTTCCAAAGGAGGGTTCCTGAGTTATACAGTCAGAGTCAGAGATGTACAGCACGGAAATAGACCCTTAAGTCCAACTTATCCATGCCGACCAGATATCCCAAATAAATCTCGACTCCTTTGCCAGCATTTGGCCCATATCCCTCTAAACCATTCCTATTCATATACCCATCCAGATGTCTTTTCAATGTTATCGTGGTACCAGGCTCCACCACTTCCTCTAGCAGCTCATTCCATACACACACCACCCTCTGCATGAAAAAGTTTCTCCTTAGATTCCTTTTAAATCTTTCCCCTCTCACCTAAAACCTATGCCTTCTACTTTTGGACTCCCTCGCGGCAGGGAAAAGACCTTGTCTTTTACCTTCTCCATGCCCCTGATGATTTTAGAAAGCTCTGTGAAGTCAATCCTTAGCCTCTGACGCTCCAGGGAAAATAGCCCAGCTGAAATAGCCTCTCCCTACAGCTCAAACTGTCCAGCCCTGGCAACATTCTTATAAATCTTTTCTGAGCTCTTTCTAGTTTCACAACATCCTTCCTATAGCAGGGAGACCAGAATTGCACACAGTATTCCAACTACGGCCTAATAAATGTGCTGTACAGCTGCAAAATGACCTCCCAGCACCTATACTTAATATACTGGCCAATAAAGGCTGGCGTATTACCTTCATGGAGCCAGTTGTCAGGATGTACTGGAACAAGTTGTTTTAGTGCAACCAACATAACTACAGGTGAAAGAATCAGTGGGTACTGAAACAAGAAACGTGTCCCACAGCTGCCATGATCTCTAGGGATTTCCAAGCAAGTCCCAGGAGTTTTTGCAGGCCTTTTTTTTGCCTCTTTCAGCAGAAATCATTGCTGCTGCGGAAGGAAGTGGATGGGAGTCACAGTGAGACACAAGCTGCCTAGTGTCAAAACTTGATGTTCTTTTCCCTCCCTTCCTTTTTGCAAGCTTGTAAAGTCTAACAGGAATTGAATTCCAATTAACACAACCCTCAGGCTGCATACTCTTGACTTGACAGCAATGTTTCAGAATAAAATTCACCTCTTGAGATTAGGGATAATGGGAACTGCAGATGCTGGAGAATCCAAGATAACAAAGTGTGAAGCTGGATGAACACAGCAGGCCAAGCAGCATCTCAGGAGCACAAAAGCTGACGTTTCGGGCCTAGACCCTTCATCAGAGAGGGGGATGGGGTGAGGGAACTGGAATAAATAGGGAGAGAAGGGGAGGTGGACCGAAGATGGAGAGAAAAGAAGATAGGTGGAGAGGAGAGTATAGGTGAGGAGGTAGGGAGGGGATAGGTCAGTCCAGGGAAGACGGACAGGTCAAGGCGGCGGGATGAGGTGGTACCCATTGTCTCAGCCTGTTCCTGCCCCACCAAACTCATCTCCACCTATCTGGACTCCATTTTCTCCCCTTTGGTTCAGGAACTCTCTACCTACGTCCGTGACAGCACCCACGCCCTCCACCTCCTCCAGGACTTCCAATTCCCTGGCCCCCAACACCTCATTTTCACCATGGACGTCCAGTCCCTATAACACCTGTATTCCTCATGCAGATGGCCTCAAGGCCCTCCGCTTCTTCCTGTCCTGCAGGCCTGACCAATCCCCCCTCTACCGACACCCTCATCCGCCTAGCCGAACTCGTCGTCACCCTCAACAACTTCTCTTTCAATTCCTCCCACTTCCTACAGACAAAGGGGGTGGCCATGGGTACCCGCATGGGCCCAAGCTATGCCTGCCTTTTTGTAGGTTACGTGGAACAGTCCCTCTTCCACACCTACACAGGCCCCAAACCCCACCTCTTCCTCCGTTACATTGATGACTGTATCGGCGCCGCCTCTTGCTCCCCAGAGGAGCTCAAACAGTTCATCCACTTCACCAACACCTTCCACCCCAACCTCAAGTTCACCTGGGCCATCTCCAACACATCCCTCACCTTCCTGGACCTCTCAGTCTCCATCTCAGGCAACCAGCTAGAAACTGATGTCCATTTTAAGCCCACTGACGCCCACAGCTACCTAGAATACACCTCCTCCCACCCACCCTCCTTCAAAAATTCCATCCCCTATTCCCAATTCCTCCACCTCCGCCGCATCTGCTCCCAGGATGAGGCATTCCACTCCCGTACATCCCAGATGTCCACGTTCTTCAAGGACCGCAACTTTCCACCCGCAGTGGTCGAGAACGTCTTGACTACGTCTCCCGCAACACATCCCTCACACCCCGCCCCCCCCCCCCCGAGGAACCCCCTCATTCTCACATACCACCCCACTAACCTCCACGTACAACGCATCATCCCCCGACACTTCCGCCATCTACAATCCAACCCCACCACCCAAGACATTTTTCCATCCCTACCCTTGTCTGCCTTCCGGAGAGACCACTCTCTCTGTGACTCCCTTGTTCGCTCCACACTGCCCTCCAACCCCACCACACCCGGCACCTTCCCCTGCAACCGCAGGAAGTGCTACACTTGCCCCCACACCTCCTCCCTCACCCCCATCCCAGGCCCCAAGATGACCTTCCATATCAAGCAGATGTTCACCTGCACATCTGCCAATGCGGTATATTGTATCCATTGTACCTGGTGTGGCTTCCTCTACATTGGGGAAATCAAGCGGAGGCTTGGGGGCCGCTTTGCAGAACACCTCTGCTCGGTTCGCGACAAACAAGTGCACCTCCCAGTCGCGAACCATTTTAACTCCCCCTCCCATTCCTCAGACGACATGTCCATCATGGGCCTCCTGCAGTGCCAACAATGATGCCACCCAAAGGTTGCAAGAACAGCAACTCATATTCCGCCTGGGAACCCTGCAGCCCAATGGTATCAATGTGGACTTCACAAGCTTCAAAATCTCCCCTTCCCCCACCGCATCCCAAAACCAGCCCAGTTCTTCCCCTCCCCCTACTGCATCCCAAAACCAGCCTCACCTGTCTCCGCTTCCCTAACCTGTTCTTCCTCTCACCCATCCCTTCCTCCCATCCCAAGCCGCACCTCCATTTCCTACCTACTAACCTCATCCCACCTCCTTGACCAGTCCGTCTTCCCTGGACTGACCTATCCCCTCCCCACGTCCTCACCCATACTCTCCTCTCTATCTATCTTCTTTTCTCTCCATCTTTGGTCCGCCTCCCCCGCTCTCCCTATTTATTCCAGTTCCCTCTCCAATGAAGGGTTAAGGCCCGAAACGTCAGCTTTTGCGCTCCTGAGATGCTGCTGGGCCTGCTGTGTTCATCCAGCTTCACACTTTGTTATCTTGAGATTACAGTCTGGTTAGCCAGAAGAGGGTGACTCTGTTTAGGTTAATGGCCATTCGCCCTGTCGCCTTACTTGTGAGCCTGAGCAGCTAAGGCTGTGTTGTGTGTGTGTGTGCGTGTGCGTGTGCGTGTGTCACTGCATTGCTGTCTGCTCTGTGTACCTGTGTTGACAGAGGTACAAAACTCTGCAGTGGTTCAAAATGCTGCAAACCTTAAAATGACGTCACAAAGGCTGCCTGGGGAGAGCTACACTGAAATCACAGCACAAAGTGAAAGGGTCCATAATCAACTTATTGTTTTATAAATGTATTTAATGAATAGATATGACATCCTTCTAATATAGGAATCAATCTGATATGAGAAAGATCTACAAGATTCTGCTTTCTGCTGATGGTTATCATTTCAGTTTTCTCGCTGATTTTCTTTCCTCTCAATAGCATTAATACCTCACTGGGATACATATCTATAAGTGACCTTTTCTCTCTCTCACACACACACCCAATTGGACACTACACATGCTGAGGATCGGGGTCCATTCCACGGGAGGATACATGAGCACTCAGACTGACTCTGTCATTAATTCAATATCCTCACACAGATACATTTCCACAAGATGGGAGGAGGTCAATGGCTTGCAAACATAAGTGGGAACATTGGCTGATGCCACCCCCCCTCCACTGAGGCCAATCATTCCTCGTGGTTGTACTTTTAGCTGAAACTACTTCCCCTGGCATGGGGATGTAAATTCAATCTGGAACCTTCTTGGTAAATATGTGTCAGCCTCGCAATGAAGAAGCTCCGATTGAAGCACCATGGAACTCAAATGGCGAGGTTCCTCAGAGGCTGAAGTCGATTTATTATCCAGGAATGCACTTGGCAGAATCTGACACCTCCACAGCATTATACTTATGGTAAGCCCATATGGTAATCAGACAGTTGAGTGATGAGCTTACCAGAACACAAGTGCACGCTTCTCTTAAATATGTTCTCTGTTATTTTGACATTGCATTTTTAAATCATACTCCCTGAATGTCTCAATTCCGATTGCAATACTGACCATTCTTCAACAAATATCACAATAAAGTTTGTGTCTTCCAGCACACACAGGCATCAGGGGACACCCCACATCAAAATATCAATTAACCCTCTTTGTTTCATGTCAATAGTAGAAGTCAAACAGAAAGCTGCCTTGGTTTATACTGTAACTTGTAAGGACTGAACACTTCTCTACCTTTGACTCTTTTCACTCTAAACATGGAGGGAAATGACTTCAGTTAGTTCCTTTGCAATCAGCCCAAACACTATTGGTATTGTAAATGGTAACAGTGGCATTGCAGTCTCTGGATGCCATCAATTTCATAGTAATTAGCTGCAAAGCTCCTCAAGACTTTCTGCCTTCCCTTGTGGTTCAGTGGTTAGGATTCGACACTCTCACAACGCGACTTGGGTTTGATTCCCAATCAGGGAGTGGGAGCTCCAGGGTGTCAGTGGCTCAGTGGTTAGCACTGCTGTCTCACAGTGCCAAACCTGTCAATTGTCTTGTAGAACTTTCTCCCATTGTCTGCATGGTTTTCTCCTACAATCCAAAGATGTGTAGCTCAGGTGAACTGGCCGTGTTAAATGCAGGATTACAGGGATAAGGTAGGAGGTCTGGGTCTGGGTGTGATGGCGTTTGGGGATCAATTACAGGACTTGATGAAACAAATGTCCTCTATCTACCTATGACATTCTATCTACCTATCTATTCTATGACATCCCAAGATTACAGAAGCTGCTACATAAACACAAGTCTTACTGTCCAAAAGTTAGCCATTGACAGATTGCATTTATTTAGCACCTTTCATCTCATGTTGTGCTTGAATTATTATTAAAAAAAAAGTGACCCCCTTCAATGTGATCTTTCTGAGATAGTGAGACATGTGTGTGTGCCTGTGTGTGCATGACAAAGTAGGGAAGGAAACGTAATTTAACAGTTTTAAAGAATGGACTGTGAACAAAGTTGGGAAAACTGCGAGGGGTGATTGAAAACTTGGGTCTTCAGATGAATTTTGAAGATGGGGACAGATAGATGCAGATGCAGAGGTCAGGATTCTGAGGACAGAACTTCCCTTTCTTATCCCCGTTTCCCATTAAAATCGGCAAATTACTGCTGAGGTTACTATCAACGCTTTTGTGTCTTGTCAGTTCTGGCAGGGTAAAATGTAATCATATTCTTCTATGCTCTAACTGACTTAAGAATGCAATCTTGTCCTGTGGAAGGCTATTCAGCATTTGACAAGCTTGAACAGCTTTGATGAGCACAAAGGGAAATCATGTAGAAGTGTCACCTATCCCTCCTTACTGCTGTCAAGATGCATTGGAGATGCTGGGAAAAATCCCAACTTGACAAAGGGGTTTAGGGAAGTTTCCCCTCCACCACTATGGTTACCAAACCTCCAACAGTGACTCAAACTCTTCAGGAATTAACGATTATTGTCCAGGCCATTGCCACAAGCAATCTGGAGTTGGCGAGGTAGAAAAAGCAATTATTTGCATTTTCTTTGAACAAAGTAGTTGATTAGTTGAGAAGGCATTGGGAATGGGGAAATAAAGCCTGTTGGATTAAGAGTCAAGAATCAACTTTTTTCTGGGTTGAAGGTTGTCCAACAGTTTTAGAGATAATGTCCCATGAGGATGAAAACGTCAGGGGCCAATCGGATAAGCGGATGCAATCTAGTGAAACCATCAGGAGTATGTCCAATCAAGACTTTGCAACCATATCCCCCCAGCCCCCTTACTGCTAGAGCAGTGGGCCCAGAGGCAGGGAATTCCACAGCCAAGGGGTGATGGAAGACAGGATTTCAGCCCATTCAATCCTGCCAAATCTTGCAGAGGAATCCAATCTGATCCCCGCCAACCCTGCTCTACCTGCAGCTTTATTTCCATTAAGCACCCATCTAATTTTCGTTTGAAATTATATATGATCTCTGCTTCTACCACCCTCATTACCACTCACCATGTAACATTCCACTTCTCCAAAATCCGAAAGCTGTGTTTGCAAGTTTTTGTATCATTAGCTATTGAGAGCAGCTTTTCTTTGTCTACCTTATCTAAAAACAAAGCGTGGTACAGTGGCTCAGTGGTTAGCACTGCTGCCTCACAGTGCCAGGGACCCAGGTTCGAATCCTCCTTTGGGTGACTATCTGTGGAGTTTGCATGTTCTCTGCTTTGATTTCCTCTGGGTGCTCCAGTTTCCTCCCACAGTATACTGCTATGCAGGTTGGGTGGTTTGGCCATGCTAAATTGCCCATAGTGTTAAGGGATGAGCAGGCTAGGTGGATTAGCCTTGGGAAATGCAGGGTTACAAGCATAGGGTAGGGGGCTGGGTTAGGGTGGGATGGTCTCTGGAGAATCACTGTGTGCTCAATAGGCCGAAAGGCCTGCTTCCATACTGTGTAGGTTCTATGATTATCGATAGCTAATCTTGCCCATTGCTACCAGATCTCTCTTCAATCTCCTTTGCTCCATACTATAACACAGACATCTACCGGCAATGTGGAAAATTGATGCCATCAAGCTTCTGTCGATCATCAGCAAAATGACGGAGCGTGTTGTCAACTGTGCTGTCAAGCAGTAAACCACTCAGTGACATTCAGTCAGAATCACACAGCCCTTGACCTGATTACAGCCTTGGTCCAAGCACAGACAAAAGAGCTGAATTCCAGAGGTGAGGTGAGTGTGACTGCCCTTCACTTGAAGACAGCACGTGATGGAGTGTGGCCTTGAGGAGCTCAAACAAAAGTGGGCTCAATGGAAATCAAGGGAAAGCTCTCCACTGGCTGGAGTCACATCTAGCAACACATCGGTTTTAGTTGTTGGAAGTCAGCCATTTCAGCTGTAGAAGATTTCTGCAGGAGTTCCTCAGGATGATATCCTCAGGCCAACTGTTTACTGCTGCTTTGTCAATGATCTTCTGTCCATTATAAGGTCAGAAGTGGGGATATTCACTGGTGGGTGGACAAAGTTAGGTACCATTTGCACCTTCAGGCATAGAAATGGCTCAAACGAACTTAGACACAGACAATATCCACATTTGAGTTGACAAGTGACAAGTAACATTTGCACCACACAATTGCCAGGCAAGGGCCGCATCCTACAAGAGAGAACCTAACATTTGCTCCTTGACGTTCAATGGTATGACCATCACTAAATTAGCCACTGTTAACATCCTGGAGGTTAGCACTAATAGAAACTTGGACAACCACACAAATATTGTGGCTACTTTCTAGGATTCTCTATAGCGAAGCCAACATTGGGGACCCATTATCTTCAAGTGCCTCCTGCTGGGAAGCCATTTGTTTCTGAGCACTGGTGTACAATTCTTGCATCTACTGAGTACATCTTTGCACAAGCACAAACTTCCCATTGGTCCACTCTACAAAACTAGTGGCATTTTACTCTCGCCCCTCCCACAGGTTCAGGTTGAGGTTTGTCAGCGCCCCCTCCTGGTTGAATACTAACTTGCTCCTAAATGTAGAAATGGAGAGCTGGTCACCCTGTCACTAGAGGACCTGGAAATGAGTGATAAATGCCAGGGCCACACACATCCCAGGGGAAAAAAAGTGTTTTTAAAAAAAACTGTAACCCATCATGCAAAGGTGACAATGCTGGACCTGCACAGAGCTCCAGATTAGAATCAAGACAAGGTCCCCAGTGATCACTATCCCAGGATCACTGCTGGATGTGCGGGTCCAATCTGTTTATTTTTACTTAATGCACAAGCATTGTATGCTGTCATCGACCGTTAGCATGATGCATCCTGGAGAAAAAAGCGCAGCTGCTATGAAGCTATGGATGCATCAGAACCCACATGTCACTCGGCAGAAACTCTTCCTGTTTTGTCGTGTAGACACACACCAAAGAAATATACTCTACCTGCGACTATGAGAACTGTCCAAGAGCAGAGGGTGTAATCTCAGAATAAAAGGTCGCATACAAAAGATAGAAGGTGGGAATTTCTTCTCACAAGAGGATAGAGAGCCTAAGGAATTCTTTACCACAAAAGGCAGTCAAGGCTGGGTCATTAAGTTATTCAAGGCTGAGACAGATTTTTAATCAGCAAGGAATTCAATGGCTACTGTGTGAAGACAGGAAAGGAGAGTTGAGGTCTATGAGATCAACCATGATCTCTCTGAATGGTAGAGGAGACCTGAAGGGCTGAATGGCCTGCCTCGTATGTCTTGTGGTCAAAACAGAGCAACCCACAGGAGATCCAACAGGAAAGTGGCTGTGTAACAGATAATGGGAACTGCAGATGCTGGAGAATCCAAGATAATAAAGTGTGAAGCTGGATGAACACAGCAGGCCAAGCAGCATCACAGGAGCACAAAAGCTGACGTTTCGGGCCTAGTCCCTTCATCAGAGAGGGGGATGGGGTGAGGGTTCTGGAATAAATAGGGAGAGAGGGGGAGGCGGACCGAAGATGGAGAGAAAACAAGATAGGTGGAGAGGAGAGTATAGGTGGGGAAGTAGGGAGGGGATAGGTCAGTCCAGGGAAGACAGACAGGTCAAGGAGGTGGGATGAGGTTAGTAGGTAGGAAATGGAGGTGCGGCTTGGGGTGGGAGGAACGCCCTTGACCGCGTCTCCTGCATTTCCCGCAACACATCCCTCACACCCCGCCCCCGCCACAACTGCCCAAAGAGGATCCCCCTCATTCTCACACACCACCCCACCAACCTCCGGATACAACGCACCATCCTCCGACACTTCCGCCACCTACAATCTGACCCCACCACTCAAGACATTTTTCCATCCCCACCCTTGTCTGCTTTCCGGAGAGGCCATTCTCTCCGTGACTTCCTTGTTCGCTCCACACTGCCCTCCAACCCCACCACACCCAGCACCTTCCCCTGAAACCGCAGGAAGTGCTACACCTGCCCCCACACCTCCTCCCTCACCCCTATCCCAGTCACCAAGATGACTTTCCATATTAAGCAGAGGTTCACCTGCACATCTGCCAATGTGGTATACTGTATCCATTGTACCCGGTGTGGCTTCCTCTACAATGGGGAAACCAAGTGGAGGCTTGGGGACTGCTTTGCAGAACACCTCCGCTCAGTTTGCAATAAACAACTGCACCTCCCAGTCGCGAACCACTTCAACTCCCCCTCCCATTCTTTAGATGACATGTCCATCATGGGCCTCCTGCAGTGCCACAATGATGCCACCCGAAGGTTGCAGGAACAGCAACTCATATTCTGCTTGGGAACCCTGCAGCCTAATGGTATCAATGTGGACTTCACCAGCTTCAAAATCTCCCCTTGCCCCACCGCATCCCAAAACCAGTCCAGTTCGTCCCCTCCCCCCACTGCATCACACAACCAGCCCAGCCTGTCTCTGCTTCCCTAACCTGTTCTTCCTCTCACCCATCCCTTCCTCCCACCCCAAGCCGCACCTCCATTTCCTACCTACTAACCTCATCCCACCTCCTTGACGTGTCCGTCTTCCCTGGACTGACCTATCCCCTCCCTACCTCCCCACCTATACTCTCCTCTCCACCTCTATCTTCTTTTCTCTCCATCTTCGGTCCGCCTCCCCCTCTCTCCCTATTTATTCCAGAACCCTCACCCCATCCCCCTCTCTGATGAAGGGTCGTCTAGGCCCGAAATGTCAGCTTTTGTGCTCCTGAGATGTTGCTGTGCCTGCTGTGTTCATCCAGCTTCATTCTTTATTAAGTGGCTGTGTAACACCCACTTTTTAGATCTGTAATGAAAGCTTATCATGTATTATTATCATTTTTGAACCTGGCTTTGACAGTCGTAGCACACAAGTTTTTGATTTAAGTTTTATGAAGGGTACTATGTTGTTAGAAACAAAACAGGTCATGAAGTAATTTTTTGAGAAGGCAGTTCTTTACAAAAATTTGACTAACTAAGCTAATAGCAAGCTATCTAGGAAGTTAAGTGACAAAGTGTTTACCAGACTGACAGAAAAGATGTTATCAGATTTCAATTGAGAAGAAGACTCATACCATAGAACATAGAACATTACAGCACAGTACAGGCCCTTCGGCCCTCGATGTTGCGCCGACCTGTCCTACTGATCTCAAGCCCATCTAACCTATAGTATTCCACATACATCCATATGCTTTTCCAATAATGACTTAAATGTACTTAAAGTTGGCGAATCTACTACCGTTGCAGGCAAAGCATTCCATTCCCTTACTACTCTCTGAGTAAAGAAACTACCTCTGACATCTGTCCTACATCTTACACCCCTCAATTTAAAGCTATGCCCCCTCGTGCTAGCCGTCACCACCCTAGGAAAAAGGCTCTCCCTATCCACCCTATCTAACCCTCTGATTATTTTATATGTCTCAATTAAGTCACGTCTCAACCTTCTTCTCTCTAACAAGAACAGCCTCAAGTCCCTCAGCCTTTCCTTGTAAGACCTTCCCTCCATACCAGGCAACATCCTAGTAAATCTCCCCTCCACCCCTTCCAAAGCTTCCACATCCTTCTTATAATGCAGTGACCAGAACTGTATGCAATACTCCAAGTGCGGCAGCACCAGAGTTTTGTACAGCTGCAGCATAACCTCTTGGTACCAGAACTCGAACTCTCTATTAATAAAAGCTAAATCATGAGAAGGGAAGTTTCCAGGCTATCTGAGCTCAAAAGAAGTCTCTAGGCCACCGGAGTTGCAAGTGTCTTAGAAGTTCAAATAAACAGAGCTTTTCTTAAAGAGCAGTTCTGAAAAAGTAAGTTAACCTCAGCACCCGAGGGCACAAAGGAGAGACATTAATAGACAGCATCACATTTGGTGAATGAGCAGGCAATCTAAAAAGAAACACATTTTCATCAGTGGGATAAGAAATTTAAGATTGAAGACAGCACTGATATTTCACTGGAGTTGAGTGAAGGATTGTTGGGAAGAAGGGTTAAAGTTTTATTTTCTACTGTTTAAGGCAAGGCCTTCCAAACTGTCCATTATAGCTTTGGTCTTATCTTTGGTGAAGTAAATTTGTGTTCTTTTGTTAAAGTGCATTGGCAGTATTGTGTGAATATATGCGATGACAGATCACCAGGTCATCAAATCGCAAAATAAAACTTGTGGTCTATCCAGTCAGATTTCACTCTGGAATCTAAAACTGTCATGTATCACCATAAGCCAGGATCACTACGGTACATTAAAACACCATTTCGCAAAAAAAACAAAATAGTTAATGGTTAAACCATTGTCTCAATTAGAAATGAGATCATCTTAAAACAGAAATATAGAAAAATAATGAAAGAGTGCAAAGAGGAGAATATGGAAAGAGGTATGCATATTGTGTTTTAACGTTTTTTTGTTTTTGCTGGAAATTGTTTGGATTTTGTCTAGTTATGTGGTGTTATTGTATGGCATTATAGAATATCCCTTGTCCAAAGGCGCAGTCATAGAGTTACTGTAATGTTGTTACTTCTACAAACATCTAATCCCTGCAGCAGTGTGTACTATCTATAGGGTGCACTGCAGAAATTCACCAAAGATCCTCAGGCAGCACCTTCCAAACCCACAACCACTTCCATCTACATGGAAAAAGTGGCAATATGTGGGAAGTCAACCATATGAACCCATATCTAGGCCCGAAACGTCAGCTTTTGTGCTCCTGAGATGCTGCTTGGCCTGCTGTGTTCATCCAGCCTCACATTTTATTATCTTGGAATCTCCAGCATCTGCAGTTCCCATTATCTCTCATATGAACCCATATGTTCCCACCCAAATCACACCCTATCCTGATTTGGAAATATATCGCAGCTCCTTCAGTGTCGCTGGGTCGAAACCTTGGAACTTGCTCCCTAATAGTATTGTGGGTCTGTCGACACCAAGGGACTGCAGTGGTTGAAGACGGCGATTTCTCAAGGGCAACTAGAGACAGGCAATATATGCGAGCCCAGTCAGTGATGCCCACAGCCCATAAGTAAATAAAGAATAGGCACAGCAAAAGGGCAGTCAGCCCTACACCAGCAGTGTATGAGCTCAAAACATGTAAATGCACTTTCTCAGAGACTGGAATTGCTTTGAATTGGTGATTCTCCAAGTGCCTTCAGAACAAAACTCAGAACGATCTATGCTAAAGGAATGATTAAGGTATCAAGATTAACTCATCATGTGCAAGCACCATACAAAGCTCAGATAACTCACACAGGATAACATCGTACTTCACCATTTAATACTTCCTGCCATCTTTGTATCATTTTAAGTAATCCACATCTGCTATGGTGTACCTCACAGCAAGCTGGAGAATAAATTGCCTTAGGATAACAGGATCATTATTAACAAATGCAAGGGATAAAGTGCAATAATTGTTGTAAGCGCACACTTTTCATATCTATTAATAGATCATCAATAAATAGCCCATGACACCGCTCATGGTCATTTAATTAAGTCAAGATACTTTCTAATCAATATACATAAGATGACAAAAGCAATGAGAAAGGGACAGTGTTCAAAATTCAAGTCACCTTGGACAAGGTCTGTAACTCGAATGTGACAGTTGACATAGAAAAATGCAATGGGAAATGTTGACATAGCACTTTACAAAGATGCAGGAACATGACACAGAAATAGGATCAGAAATATGCAATATTTCTAAACAAGATGCATGCCCGATGTGAGATGTAAAATATATAATTGATATGTAACAGGATTCTTTCCGGATAATAATATGATTTATCAACATATGGTCTTCTGCCAGTACTTCTATCATAAAAGGTTATCATGAATCAATGTTGATTACGAGCAGTATGATGCAAGAAAATACACGTTTATTGACTTGTACAAGAGATTTTCTTTTTCCGATACATTGTTGCATTAATCACTACAATTAGGGAAAGGCACACCGATAACTGCTTGCAATAAATAAAATCTGGAGTGAGAAAATGGCATACAATACAATGCTGTTGCCTTTGATTCGGCTGTAATAATTTAGACAGATTGCTGCAGGGAGGAGTTTGCTCGCTGCTTCAGACTGCATAATGAAAGTTTTGCTATGCAAGGCAAGATAAATGTGGCTAATATGCAATGCTCACATAACCATAGCCATCTCCAAGCTGCTGAGCACATCTGCTTTTAAAGCAGAACAGCTTCTAATGGGCAACAATTTACAACACCCTAAAGCTTGATGATTTTACTTCATACCACTCACAAAGAACAAGACAAATTAAACACAGATTTATAGTAATTCCAGCCCAATTGAATCCGAAACATGATTCCATTGACAATAAGCTTGGGTTAGTGCCCCTTATTCAATCACTCAGTGAAGATGAGCTTTCATCATTAATCTTCTCAAAGCCTCCATTGGCTCTAACCTCAATCCTCTCTGTTTCACACTTTCTTTCAGAAATATTATCCCTTGTTCCTCGTGTATTTCTATTCACTGTATCTATCCTGTAATGGTGCATGCTGAACTACACAGCTCTTTGATTCTGTACAAGAAAAAAAAGCAGGGTAATGAAGCAAGGCGAGTAGCTCTTGCAGAGGGCTGGCAAAGGTATGATGGGACAAATAGCCTTCTTCCATACTATAAGCAATTTAGGATTTGATTCTGTGACTTCCTTGCTCCTCTATTCAGTGCCCCTCAATATAAACTTCATAAAGTCACTTGCTGTTTTTGGGGTCTTCTCAACTGACTTACCCCGTTAAAGATCTGTGTATAGTCACTATAAAGAATCAGGCACTTTAGTCTCACTGATTTCCCATAAGTCTGCACTTCATTTTCCTTTATCCGATCACAATGCCAGTCTACTGATTCCCTCCTAGAATGTGTAGTTACAATCTCTCTAATATCGCTTGATTCAATCTTTGTCTCCATTGCGTTCCAATTGAGTTGCTGTATATTTAATTTAGGTCAGAGTAATTCAGAGATAGCTCTAAATTGATACTGTTTACATAACTTACTTGCAACATCTTACAGCTTTCATTGTACACGCAGTCAGTGTGAGGAGCAATGTGCCCAGAGTCTCTTTGATTTTTCTCTGACAGTCAGAAATCAGTCATTTAACGCATCAGCTCCACTCAGCAGTTAAAGCAATCAAGCACCATACAAGGATCTACGGTCAGACAATCTAAATCAAACATTCCAGTCTCTTATGTGGCAACATCTGAGAGACCTGAAATTTCAAAGCTCTGACATCCAATGTACAGTATTATTCAGTCTGCAATCTATTCAAATACTTCAAATAACTTAGACAAAGGTGATTTACCATTTCCAAGTCTCTTTATCCTGGATGAGCCCACACTTTAAGAGTTCATTAATTTCAGATAAATGATAGCAGATGTGAGGCAGTGGATAGAAGAAGAATATAAATAAGCAGAAATAATTTTGTGATGATGAAGGATGTGTAAACAACAAGAAAACTCATGTCCCCACCACGAAAATAACTTGCAAGATGTCAGTCTATCCACTTTCCCATTACCCCCCGAAACCTAGACCATGTGCGAAGATCTTTGGAGGAAAATAAAGATTTTTGAAATTTAGATACAAGAATGCCATTTACAGGCCATAAGTCACATGAAGAAATACTACAAATTGCAAGAGCAAAAGAACTCCACAAGATGACACCAGGAAAATAATGTGTCAGTATTTCGGCCATGTGATCAGAGTTAAGAAGTTTCAGAGATCTCCTCTAGAGGGCAAAGTGGAGGGTAAGAAGTGAGGTTGATCTAGACTTTGGTGGAAAATGGAAGTCACAGCGTGGTTATAGATGAGTAACAGTGAAATGCATTAGATAAACAAGTATCGCAGACCTAGATAGCAGATCTCCAACGAAGTGCATCAATGCTATGACGTAGGAAACCTGGCAGGATAACAAGTTCACAAGAAGAATTTGGTAATGAGCAGATTAATTCTGTCCTTGGCTATATTCACTGATGACTAAATATTAGTCAGAACATTGGGGAACTCCCTGCTCCACTTCAAAATAGTGTCGCAGCATCTTCTGTAATCTTCTCCAAGAGAGCAGGTAAGGGTCTCGGGAGAACCACTCACTAAAAAGACAACACAGTGTAGTTCTCTCTCAGCACTGTCAAACTAAATGTTTGCATTCATATCTCTGGATGAGTTCTCAATTCTAAGTTTCCTGGTCCAGAGACAAGAGTGATACCACTGAGCCATAACTGACTGTTCTGTGTGATACAGTACACTTTACCGAGGCGGAAATGAAATGATGCTCCGATCTCAGCTCATCTGCATATCAGCTATTCCGGAAAGTACCACAACGGGCCACGGTTTCTTATGGAACAAGTTCAAGTCCAGGAAGAGTTTACACCAGGCCAGCCCAACGACCTTGGCACAGTTTGTCAGCTGTCAGAACAGAGTCATAACAATGCACAAAATCCTGAGACAGCAGCAGATGGCAAACTGTAGCTCGATCAACTAATGGAAGGAATGACTGCCTGGTACCATCTTTACAGTTTCCTTCCAAATCCATTTGCTGTTCATATGCAGCATTCAGAAACTTCTCATGTAGCATTTAAAATGTGAATGCGTAACTCAATACAACAACAACTGGCACAGGTACCATTGAAAACCTTTGTAATGCTGATTTCATCTTTTAATATCTTCTTGAAACTGCAGGTTGTGAACCTATGAACAATAATTACACAGCACCTTATCTGTGATACTTGTCGGTGAGGGACATTGATGAAGGATGTTGGTGAGGGGTATCGGTGAGGGGGGTCGGTAGGGGGTGTTGGTGAGGGGTGTCAGTGAGAACGTTAAGGTAATCAATGTTGCAGCCTTTATCTCCAACTACAGCAGTTCAGGGTCATGGATAACTTGCCTTCATAGCAAGATGGTGGCAGACCTGCACACTCCAGCCACAGATTCTCTGCTCTACTTGCTCTTTTTCTTTCTTTTTCTTTCTCTCCCTCTTCTTTCTTTATTGCTTTCTGTGTTAGAGCAGTGGAGGAGTTCAGGAGCCCCCGAGGCAAATCCCAGAGCAGCAGCTGGAATGACCAAACATTCCTGATGCACCGACCAGGGCAGGGAAACAGTCCCGGAGCACCGATCGTCGTGGGTGGGGGGGGAAGCAAGTCCCAGGTGGAGGACGGCGTGGGGGAGCAGTCTTGGACCTTACCTTGGAGCAGCTGAGAGCTGGTACAGAGCGGACTGGAGGCTTACAGCGGGGACAGTAGTTGGACTGGGGTGTGGTGCAGTCTGTATATGGGGAAGTCCCTGCACCGAGCTGTTACAATGGTAATGCTTATTTGAACTCTTTTTTTTAACCTGACTGTAATGTCAATCTGTCTCATATCTAACTTATTCTTTCATTACTATAAACTAATGCAACTACTTTTCTTCTTACTCCTCTTTTGTAACTAAGATTTGTACCTAAGTACGTGTACCTGAGATGGGGCCATAAGAGGCAGGCATTGTAAAACTTTCACTGTACTCCTGTACTTGAGCACATATGACAATGAAAGATACTCTATTCGATATAGCACCTTTAAGATGGTGAGACGTTCTGAGCCAATTCACAGGAGCGATTAGCTAGTGAATTTTAACACCAGACCACATTAAGGTTATATTTGTTACATCAGCTTCCCAAAGTCTTGTCCAAAGGGATATTGTCCATTTCTGAAGAAGGGTCTAGGCCCGAAACGTCAGCTTTCCTGCTCCTCTGATGCTGCTTGGCCTGCTGTGTTCCTCTAGCTCCACACTGTGTTATCATAGTCTATCCAACCTTTCTTCATAACTAAAGTTTTCCCAGTCCTGGCAGTATCCTGATAAATGTTCTTTGCCCCCTCTCTGCTGCTATCACATCCCTCCTAGAATGTGGATTCCAGAAATGCACCCAATACTCTGGCTGTGGCCTAACCAAAGTTTTACACAGCTGCAGCATACCCTCCCTGCTTTTAAACTCTAGACCTTGGCTAATTTCTTTTATTCTTTCATGGAATGAGGCTAGATTTCTGTGCCCATCCCGTGGGTCTGGAGTCACAATGAGGCCGGACCAGGTAAGGATGGCAGTTTCCTTCCCTAAAGTGAACCAGCTGGATTTTTCTGATAATTGACAATGGAATCATGGTCATCACTAGACTCTTGATTCCAGATTTTTACTGAACTCAAATTCCAGCATTTGCTGTGACAGGATTCAAGCCCAGGTTCCCAGAACATTACCTGGGTCTCTGGATTAACAGCAATAATACCATTAGGCCTCGTCTTCCCAATAAAGAAAAATATCCCATACGTCTTCTTAGCCACTTCACCAACCTGTCCTGCTATCTGAAGCAACTGATGGACATGCACAACAAGGTCCCTCTGACCCTCAGCACTCCCCAGGGTCCTACCATCCATCACATATTTCCTAGCCTTATTTGTCCTGTCCAAGAGCATGACCTCACATTTGTCTGGATTAAATTAGTTGAATTCTTCGAGCTTAAGTCCGTTTTTAAATTGCACCTTGGGGTGTGGATAAAATTGGTAATGCTATCCGTGTTGCTCATCTCTAGTAGCTAAAAAGCCGATGATGAACCTTCTCCTTGACCTGCTGCAGGGCCTGAATGTGATGGTCTTCCTGTACGGATGTTGGACAGACAACGCAAGGTCCACTAACAACGGCCACTTTACCAGCACACACCTTACTATCTTCCCTGCTGCTGTGTTGGCAAACTGTTCACCAATCCTGGATGAGTCAGAATTTTGTTCAGGTATAAGGACTACAGGGATTGAGGCATTGCTTCAATCCCGGTTACTACTCCATTTGTCTACATGGATTGTGGCACTGTTATTGACCACTGTTTCATGGTGACACCAGTTAACCTCAACTTTGGTGTCCCAGTTGATCTGGAGCTCACATCTGAACTCGATAACCTCACCCTCATGTAGACCATCTATTGTTACCTCATTAATAATGCCTCTAGTCCTACTGAAAACCTCAGCCAAGTTGTTGCTAGCCCAATATTGGACTATGTGAAGGCTCTCCTGGTCAACATTCCGTCCTTTGTTCTCCATTAACCTAAGCTGATGCAAAACCCTGCTGCCTGTATCTATAGGAAAGGTTCACCAAGATATGTACTCAGAGTGTCATAGTGACATGGAGTCATTGAGCTGTAGAGCACGGGAACAGGCTCTTCTGTCCAACTCATTCATGCCAACCGGATGTTCTAAATTCACCTAGTCCCATTTGCCAGCATATGGTCCACATCCCTCCAAACCCTTTCTATTCACATACCCATCCAGATGCTTTTTAAGTATTGGAATTGTACCAGCCTCCATCACTTCCTCTGACAGCTCGTTCGATAAATGGACCACACTCAGCATGAAAAAGTTGCCCTTTAGGTCCCTTTTAAATCTTTCCCCGCTCACCTTAAGCCTATGGCCTCCAGTTTCGGCCTCCCCCACCCTTGGAAATAGATCTTGGCTTTTCACTCCACCCATGTCCCTCATGATTTTATAAATGTCTATAAGGTCACCCCTCAGCCTCTGCTGCTCCCAAAAATACCCCCAGCTGACACAGCCTCTCCCTATAGCTCAAACCCTCCAACCCCAGCAACGTCCTTGAAAATCTTTTCCGAACCCTTTCCAGTTTAACTACGTCTTTTCTATAGTAGTGAGATCAGAAGTGAATGCAGTATTCCAAAAATGGCCTGACTAATGTCCCATAC
The DNA here is from genome assembly GCF_030684315.1 of Stegostoma tigrinum. NCBI lineage: Eukaryota > Metazoa > Chordata > Chondrichthyes > Orectolobiformes > Stegostomatidae > Stegostoma > Stegostoma tigrinum. The sequence goes on from NC_081382.1 coordinate 29,935,728, forward strand.
TCAAAACACTGACCAATAAAGGCAAGCGTACCAAATGCCTTCTTCAACAGTCTGGCTAGCTGTGACTCTGTTTTCATGAAACTATGAGCCTGCACTTCAAGCTCTCTTTGTTTATCTTTACACTTCCTCGGCCCATTTGCCCATCTGATGAAGGTCACTGACCTACTGTAGATCAGTACTAAATTCCTTACCGACATGCTCAAATCCTTCCACTATTTCACATCTCCCCGGCTCTTTAACCTTCTGCAGGCCAATGACCCTCAGAGAACTGAGAGTTCCTGCCACTATTGATTCTGCAAGTTCCTTCATCCCAATATTGGTACAATGCTCTCAGGCTTGTAGTTCTGGATGTCTTCTCGCCTCTTTCTCTCCTGATGAAAGGCACTCCTTGAAGCCTATCTCCTTGGCTATGACTGAGTGGTCTGATCAACTTTGGCTGGAGATCATTTTCTTTTTCTGCTGTCCAATCATCTTTCTGTTCAGGCTTTTACAATATCACAGGTGTAATACCTACACAACTTGTCATTGGTGGCTGACTTGAAAGATTATCAAAGCTTTATCTCAGAACTGTACTGCCCTAGACATTTCCAGCTTTGGACTTAAAAAAAATTGGTTGCTTTTTCTACATGGAATCAGATGTTGTTTTGGTGCTTAGTTGCTTTTTAATTGAGGCTTTGAGTTAAGACAGCAGCATGAGACATGGAGAAAGATGTATGAAGAAGAGCTGGCAAGCAGTGTGTGTTGGAGCAATCTCACACTGTTGCTGTCTCTTTTCTCCTTATGCTCTCCCGTCAAAAGAATATTCTGAAATAATGTTACCACAGATCAATGCAATTTTGTTTTCCATCTTTCTGCATTGTGCTAGCAGTTTTATCTTTGGAAAAATATCTTGTCCCTATCAATAATACTCACACACTACCAAAATGGTAAAATTATGATCTGACAATTAATTATTTCAGGCGAGTTAAAATTTGTGGGGAAATGATAAATACATTTTTTATGTAAGTGTAAAGCAAATTAATCATTCAATTATGGGATGGCTGTGATAATCTTTTCAGTGTGACACTTACTGCGCTTACGTTCACATGGAGCAAAAGCAGGTGGGAGGTTGAGGATTTTCACATTCGACAGATTTATATGACATACAGGAGTTCTTATTTTGAAAAAAAAGGCACAAATATCACAAAGTATCATTGGGTTATGAGTCATATCATGACAGTGAGCCAAACAAGCAGGCCACAGCATTCAGAGAGGCTGCTATATTATTAGAGTCTTCAGCTGTTTGTATTTCCAGAGCCTCTCCTCAGAATTTAGAGTTTTTGCCACTCTTATAGACTTGATGGCGGTTTGTAAATCAATGTTTCGAAAAGTATTAATCTCCTTTTACTTTGTTAATTTGTGTTGTAAATACCCCAGCTGAGCTAAGGGTGGCACTCCAGGGAGAGAGTAACACACCTTGGTCATGCCAAGATCTGAGCAATGTTGTTCAGTGTTAAATGCATTCCCAACTAGATGGCAAAGTAGAAATCTCAAACAAGTCCTACTAAATGGGTTTATCTACAGAACGTACTGTTTACATATCTCTGCCATATTTCTACCAGCCCAGTATCCCAGCAACGCCTTTGTTGTGGTATGTGTGCTTTCTTGGCTGTTTTAGATAATTTGATACGGTTTTGTTTCTGGGCCAATGGATTTTGTTGTCAGTGAGCTACTGATTGGCCATGTGTCTAAGGTTTTGCACTTTCTGTCAAAACTATTTCATACGTGCTCTGCCCCCCAAAAGTGGGTCCTTGGTCTACTGTCTGTTTGTGATTCACAATGAGCTGTTTTCTCGGCAGGTTGCCACTGACTTCAACTCTGAGGGGCAGGGAAGGAGGCTGCCCCAAGTCTACACAGTCTCATAGTACCACAGACCTGGGTTCGATTCCACCCTCAGGTGACTGTGTGTGTGGAGTTTGCACATTCTCCCTGTGTTTGCATGGGCTTCCTCCCAAAGACCAAAAACATGCAGGTTAGGTGGACTGGCCATGTTCAATTGCCTGTAGTGTTCAGGGATGTGTTGATTAGGTGGGTTACAGGGGGCTGGGTCTGGGTGGGATGCTCTGAAGGTTGGTGTGGAGTTGTTGGGCTGAAGGGCCTGTTTCCACACTGGAGGAATTCTATGATTCTGATTCTAAATTGCCCATCGTGTGCAGGGTTGCACAGGTTGGGTGGATTAGCCATGGGAAATGTGGGGTTAGTTGGATAGGTTTGGAGGGGTGGGTCCGGATTGGGACACTCATTGGAGGGTTGGTTAATTTGCTAATCAACCTGTTCAGGGACATTAATGAGCAATTCTGGGGCAGATGGGACTTGAACCCAGGTCTTCGGGTCCACAGGAGGTAACACTGCCACTGCACCACCTCCCTACCCTAGTTATATTCTTTCAAAAACCACTCAATCAAATGAACTGAATTAACTAATGAGCAGCTTTTTAAAAAGGGGCACTGTAACAAAATGTCCACTCCTTATAGAATTTTGAAAAATTAGTAAACCAGATTAATCAAATTAATTAATTATCAGCCACTTAAGGGGGCAGTGTTACAGGATTCAAAGTACCAACGAAAAACTATCGAATTATATGAACAGGACACGGGGTTGGTTGAGGGATGAGGAGGTGGTGGTTGGTGGTAGTGGTATTATACATTCCAGCCCCTGTGGTGCCCACTATTCATGGAAGGATCTGAGTTCAAGCTGCTTCATCAATCATCTCCACTCACTAGCTTATCCTCAATCCTAACACTACAAGAAACACAACATTTACATTCTGCGTAAGTACCTTTTTGAGAAGTCGAAATTCCACAAATAATACTTTGCCACAAAGTGCTGCTTCTCACTGTCAAAGTTAAAGTAGTTTTCAGATAACAACAAAACCACTCTGAGGACGAAGAAAACCTCATGAGCCAGATTTCAGCATCAGCATAACAATTACAAAGAATGTAACCAGTTGAAAAGGAGCCAAATAGAGCACCAACGTATGACTCATTTTACAAAAGGTTGTAACAAAATACAGAAATGTTTATTTTAACAATTTCAAATTGAGAGGCTTTGTAAATTCAGAATAAAGTACAGCCTATTCCATCCCAGAATTTGCAATGGCAGTTATGTGTGGACAGTTGGAACGAATAGCAGATTCTGTTGAGCAGAAAATAACATAGAATACCTTCCTTTAAATTTCAGATATTGTAAAATGCAAATAGAGGTTTCAGCATCTGAATAAAACTCAGTTATATCAGTTTAAAAATAAGTTTCAATCCCCTGTCAACTTAATTACCTGGAGCCTTACCATCTTACATATCAACTGTTCGTTTCATGGTATATTTTAAAGCATAGGATATAATCACTTGTAGAACTATTGATCACAAACTAATTTCAACAACTTCATTCATATAACGCTTCTAACGTAGCAACTATCCCAACCCAAAACACTTCACAGAACTGCTGTAAACTGCGTTTTTATACTGAGGTACATAAGGAGATATTAGCACAGGTGACCGTAACAAGCTTGTTCAAACAGGCAGGTTTAATGAGCACAGTAGAGGAGGAAAGAGAAATAGGAGTAGTTTAAGGAGAAAATTGCAACGTCTCATCGCTGAGTAATGGTAGACATCATTGTTAACAGTGAAACAATAAGAGATGCTGAAGAGGCCTGAATAGGATAAACCCTGATATCTCTGCAGATTACTAGGTTACAAGAGATTAGGATGTAGGGAGAAGTGAGGTAACCTGATGTACTTATGTAAGGTATGATTTGTCCGGTTAGCGCACAAAACAATACTTTTCACTGTATCTCAGTACATATGACAATAATAAGTCAAATCAAATCAAAGGTCATGGAAGCATTTGAAAACAAGGATAATAAATTCAAAATCAAGTTCTGGCTCATTAGGAAGCCAATGTAAATAGTCTCCGGTTTGCAGAGGGTACAAAATGGCAGGTCGGTCAGTTGTTCGAGAACATAATATGAACTGCGCATTAGGATTAGAGAAGTTATCAAACAACAGTTTTGTACATGAATACTCGCTATTGCCCGATTCACTTCCTATTGCTTCCCTGCTCCATTCAGACTTTGAGCAGTGAGCAGAACATGGACTTTCTTTACCCTATGTCTCTTAAAAACTTTGCAGCAACGTGTAGTCGTTCTCATCAAAGGGTCCTTCCAATTTAGCAAAACTTTTCATAGGTTAAGAAGGAAAGCTGCTTCCATACTGACCAACTGTATCTGTACAGCAATAATATCTTGATTGTATCAGCTCCTGTATAATCTCTTAATGCGTAAATAAATTCAATCAGTAATTTTGCCGAGCATGATTTGAGTTCTGGTGGTGATATTACTTTTCATCTGGGCAGACTGAAGATGTGGAGGGATGCTACTTGACTATGAATGTATAACATATGATAAAGCTGTGGTCATTGGAACCATGCAGCTTGAAGTCTGAAACATCCATCACATTTTCAAGATGTAGCCACTCTACTCACAATCACTTAACGTTGTATTAGGCCAGGCTAACAAATCTGAAAGCATTGGGTGGGTAAAGCGCATCTCCTACTGTGTCATGCTGCTGCTTTTGGTTTTAGTGTTTCACGCAAGTTGAAATTAATTTTGTTACTCTAGACTTCCCTGAACTACGTCATAAAGTGTCCTCTAATATAGACTGTCCCATCGTCAGTGCAAATCAGGAACAAAAACAGAAGCTGCTGGAAAAGCTCAGCAGGTCTGGCAGCGTCTGTAAGGAAAAATCAGAGTTATCATTTGTCATGTTGGTCGTGCCATTACCTTATCCCTGCAGTAATGCTGCCAGGAGCTGAAAAACATGCCAGCAGGATTGTAGCAAATAGCTAGTTACCTGCTGAACAAGTTTGTGAATGATGTGCTGAAATATAAGGTTTTAGTAATAGGGTGAATGCAAGAAGCAGGCTGTGAACCTCAATGCCCCTCAGCCTTCAACACTGACTGTTACTGCGGACTCTGAATACTGCAGCCTATATTTTAACCTTTAGCTGTAACCAGTACTTACAGTCTTAATCCCCTTCAAAGCAGAATACTTCCAACCCATGTGAATAACACCTTTAACAAAGTAAAATGTCTTAAAGTGCTTTACAGAACCTGTGGGAGAAGACTGAAACAATATGATGTTGTAAGTAAACATTCGAAGAAACTGAGTGAGTGAGGGAGAGGGAGGGAGGTAGAAAGGGGAAAGGGTCACAAGTGTAAATTCCAGAATATGCAGGGTTGGGAGAACTGATGCATGTCACCAGCAGTGGAGCGAAGAGAGAATGGGAGGTCACAGGAAGCGTGGAAATGACAAGAAAGGGAGAGTTGCTTTGTGAAGGCTAATCACTGGCTGGTGGGCAGAACTGAAAGAAGCTGCAAAGGCAGAGATTGGTGAGATCGGAGCGGAAAACAAGAACTAATGATTAAGCCTTATGAAAATATGGAAGAGACTGTCAGGTTCTAGGTCTGGCCCCTGAACATATTAAACATGAGTGAGTGAGAGCTCCTGGTGCTATCTCGAGTTTCTTGGATCCAAGATAACAAAGTGTGGAGCTGGATGAACACAGCAGGCCAAACAGCATCTCAGGAGCACAAAAGCTGACGTTTCGGGCCTAGACCCTTCTTGGATCCATGCTGCTTTCAGTATAACATCACAGTTTAAGAGGTAACATAGTTTTCCACACAGGGTGGATCACTTCAACATGTGATGGTCTTAGTAAGTATTTTCTCCACAGAACTGTGGGCACCTGTTACCTGCAGTGCCCTAACTATTGCCACCTTGGTGGATAGCTCCACACACCAGGAAGGATGTTACAGCTTGTTGTACATATAAACCTGAGCAGTTATTAAAATCAGGTATCATGAAGGGAAACTCTTGGTGGGATGTAAGCGAAGGGGGGAATGATGGATTTTTTAAATTCTCTTTATTAAGTTACAATAAGAAACATTCTAGATTTTGGATCTTTTCCAACATCTGCATGTTCAATATCTGTGCAAATTAGATTGTAGTCTCTCAGCAATTCTCACAATGGCAGAATAATTAATATGGGAAGCTAATCTCTAAGACAGTGACAAATTCAAATTCATTACAGTCATCAAGTGTTGTATCCTATTTCAATAGCTAGTGGGATGGACACTGTAAACTGAGTCAGTGTTTGTACCATAACAGCAGGTTGACCTGTAATGTTCTCCAAAAGTAGAAGCTCCAGCTCAGCCTACCTCCGCACATTAAAAATTTACCAGTCTGGGAACAATACACTGCTTACACAAACTCTTTCTCAGTGGGTACGGTGCAAATTGCTGCCATACAATATAACATGGTCATGTTGGATGTGCTTCAGACTCTTAACAACGACTAGCAGGGCAAGTGAAGAGTGTTGATGCTTTAGGTCAAACCCAAAACTTGTGAAATTAAATTCACACAAATTGAACAGAATGCAGCTCTGGAACAATTGAAGTGGCAGTGCAGGAGGAAAGGCTGACAGTACAAACTCTCCAAATACAGTAGCTGTAGGCAATCATTTCATATTGTCTGACCTATAACAGCACAGCTCCCAGCTTTGTGGCATTACCTTTTCCTAGAAAATATTTGAAATACCATCTGGTGTGATATTCTGGGTTCTCCAAGTGCACATCAGTTCGGTGCCATGTTCCCGGTGTGTAGTCAGTACTCTGCAAATAAAGAGACAGGAGCATGCATTAGTATTTATCACTTCATCGTCTTATATCCATTTAAAACAAAGACATAATAGCAATAATCAGAATAGGCCAGCAGATCCTAAACTGCCAAAACCTTTCTCTTATTGTACTTCGAAATTCCTCCCTTCCCCTCACCATGTCCACTCATGACAGAACCAAAGCGGTATCCTCCTCTTCCTCCCAACGCTGTCTTGAATGCTATAAACTGCTGGCTTTTACTCCTTGTTCACACACACGTGTTAACAGTCCTAACGCAGGACAATATGTATAGAACTCATTAATGGATTTATTGATTGCATTCCAGGGCCAGAAACAGGCCTTAAAAACCAGAGATTACATTTGGTTGCTTACCAATCACTGCGCAGTAATTTAGAGAGCACCTGAATATTCTTGGTTACTCTGGAGCAGGGGATCAGTTCGTTCGTTTAGCTGGATGGCTGGCTTGCAATGAATCGGCTGAGGTTACCATGAAGGACTCTCCTCAGCTCACCCTCAGGATAAACCATGCCCTCGCGCGCTCGCTCTCTCTCTCTCTCTCTTTCCCTAACGTGAGAGCAGCCTAATGGACTGGCAAGACCTTTTACTTTGCTTTGCAGGAGCTTCTGTCTGTCATTATTCACCTGCACTGACAAACACATGGCCCCCAATCTGCTTCCATTAACCATTAGTGCAATGACAGGGAGAATGGACAGTGTTGTGTGGGAGCACATGTGTGCAGCGCACCCATCTTCCCCACAGCAACAACTGCAGCAAGGGAGCACACTATTCTTCAGCTGCCTCCCATAGCCCTGGACTGGGACTGCTACTGTTCAATATGGATTGACAGTGAACCAAGCAACAGGACGTTTCACCGCAGCTTGGGTTTCGAAAGCAGATGAAACATTAAAGTCTCAAAAGGAAAATGCAAGCTTCATGAGACATTTAGATCCTTTGGTTAAGATAATAAAGAGTAGCCTCTTCTTAACGCTAGCTTTTCATTACTGCAAGTAAATTGGTCATTTAAGCTGCCTGCTGGTATCTACCATTTCCACTTTACTAGTTTTCATACATATGAGGTTTCCAGCTCATGGATAACGTCCCATGGAGCAGACCAATCTGAATGCCACACTTCTCTAAATTATACTCCATCTATCAATCCCATTGCCCACCGACCCCTTCAGACGTCTTTCCCCTCACAGCTCACTCGCCACTTAGCTTTGTGCTGTCAACAAAACTGGATGTCTTAATTCTTGATCCTTTAATCTCAGTCATAAACCACTAAAGACCCTGATGAACCTGAAGAGGCCGCACTCATTCCTGCTCACTGAATGGATTTACTGTGTGGATAAAACTATGGCAACTGCAGTTCAATACAGAATAAAGCAACACCATCCGCTTTGGACACGAGGACAATGAGTTGGAACGTTTCTCCAAACAGTGAGGAACTGTGGGGAAACAAAGAGATTTGAAAGTGAACATTGTCTGATCAGTTGATATTAGTGCACAGGAGTCAAGAAGCAATCAAAAAGGCTAATAAAAGGTTGACCTTTATCACATGGAGACCATAGTACAAAAAGGAGAAAGTTATGGTTCGGTTTTACAGAAATTTTGTTATGATCCCATCGAGAGTGTACCTCAGAGAAATGTATTGGTCTCAGGGGCACTGCCGCACAGATTAAATGGAAATTATACTGGGATTTTGAGGACGGATTGTACAAATTACAGTCACTGTGGAAATTCACAGGCTAGCGAATCAAAGCTTCTAAATTGATGGATGTATTTAATAGGGAGGATGCAGAACGAGGCGTTGTAAACTGAAGGCCACACTGTTTAGGAGGAGGATTGGAAAGCGCTTTTTCCACAAAGCATAATGGAAACCTAGGCTTCTCCAAATGTTTTTGCATGGTGAGGAAATTGGTACTTTCAAGACTGAGACAATTCCTGCATCAAAGACAGATATTGTTTTTCGCGACGAAAAAAATCTGACAGTGGTATTCGCAGAGATTTTGAGGAAAGGCTCATGCAGGTGTTAACCAAACGGGGACTTCAATTCACTTTCCAGGCTTGCAGGCAGGTCTGTCTTGTTTACCTGTCCAATTGATCACTTATCATCAACTGGAGGCAGCGGGGTAGGGAGAATTACTAGATGGCTGTGGTAGAATGCTGGTGGAGGCTCAAATGTACCTAGTGCTTTCTGAAACAAGTGGCAGATCTGGGTGCGACAGGTGCAGGATCTGTTCAAATCTAAATTGGGGACAGCACTGCAAGGTTATTGGCAGTTGCTACAACAAGTGAGTGCAGGCAGAACTAAATGCTCTAATAGTGTTTGCAACTTCCATTGTCACGCTGCGTAGACCACCGATGAGATTCAATATTGATTGGGAACATTTTCCCACATTCCACATCAAACAGAGCCAAGGGCCAGCCCAGAGGGGCTTGGGGGACCAGGAACCATCAATAACCCCTCTCCCCAACCATCATCCCCCAAGCCCTCAGCAAATGAGTGGGCGAGCATTATTGAGGCAAGCATTAAAGATGAGCCCAAAGGGAGTTTCCTCTGGGTCCTCTGGTTTCTTCCCACAGTCCAAAAATGTCCAGGTGAGGTGGATTAGCCATGCTAAATTACCCATCATGAGATGTGTACACTAGGTGGATAGCCATGGGAAATGCACAGTTACAGGGATAGGGTAAGGCTGGGTCTGGGTGGGATGCTCTTCGGGGGATTGGTGTGTGACTTGATGGACCGAATGGCCTCCTTCCACACTGAAGGGATTCTATGATTCCAAAAGAATTATACATTCCATATTCACACGTTCCTATATCACTGAAGGATTTTGAGATTTTTATTTTCAAATCAAGGTTTATTGTTGGGTCTCCTACCTCACCCAGAAAATATAAAATTATGCACTGCATTGTTCCAAAAGATGCAAAATCCATCTCATGACATATATACATTTATTTATATATTAAATACATAATAAAATATATATAAATGTATTACACATATATTTAATACCAAATATAGATCTTTGGTGGCACAATGGCTCAGTGGTTAGCACTGCTGCCTCACAGCGCCAGGGGCCTGGGTTCGATTCCACCCTCAGGTGACTGTCTGCGTGGAGTTTGTACCTTCTCCATTTGTCTGCATGGGTTTCTTCTGGGTACTCCAGTCTCCTCCCACAGTCCATAGATGTGCAGGCTAAGTGGATTGGCCATACTAAATATCCCATAGTGTTCAGAGATGTGTACCTGAGGTGGGTTATGGGGTGGGATGCTCTGAGGGGCAGTGTGGAGTTGTCGGGCTGAAAGGTCTGTTTCCACATGGTAGGGATTCTAAGGAACATGAGCTACTTTTACTCATTTCGATTGTGATTTCCAGCTGACTTCACAATCTAAGTGGAAACTGAACTGTGGGGCACAATGAATAGGGTGTTCTTAATGGTCATACTCTTGGAGATTTTATTGCAGAACCCACAACCAGCTCAGCAAAGCCAAGCAACTTTCCCCCATCCCTAACATGTCTATGGTTGATAAATGAAAAACACATTTTTATTCTTAAATAGCCCTATAATCGTTCCCTGGGGTTGCTTGCTAGCAGTGTCCTGGAGTTTAAGGTATAATTCCTTGGGGAGATTGGTTTGGGAATTTGTACGGTAGTCAGAACACCAAGTCAGTCTTGGAAAGTTGGCAAAATTCACTACCAGGACTTAACTGATGTAACTATTAGGATCACTGCCTCGGGTAATTTCACGGCCAGTTTGTTTTTTGGCATTAAGTTTACATTATTACTTACACTAATGCTACTCTCAAACCTGCTCTGCTCTCCATCCTACCATCAATGTCCTTAGACTATTACTGACAGCACTATTGTTGCCATTCCCCACAACACTGTGTGCTGTTCCTGGCTTTCAAAATGGCCATCTTTGAAGAAGGTGACTTCCCCATTAGATGGGTGAAAAAGCCTTCTCTCATGGACACTGGGGTACTTGACAATTTGTTGCCACTCCAGAGTATCTTATACCAAAAATACCTCCGAGACATCAATCCTCCATCTAGTTTTCTTCACTGCATGACTGCACTGAAAAACAGTTCCCGTGTTAACAGGATGGAGGATTATCTATCTATTCTGCACAGTCATGAGTTAACATTAAGCAACAAATGGGAGAAGCAGAGGAATAATGAAGTGAAGGGCTGACCTTTTCGAGGAAGGAATGGGGTGAGGGCGGGATCATAGGCAATATGAGATGCCTTTGCTGCTGCACTTTAAACTTGCTGTGCACTTAATTAGACAATCAGCCCCAAGCCTGTTGCAGAGCAAGTCATGTGGATACCCCTTGTGGACTCTGAAGTTAGAATTCATCTTCACAAACAGCAGAAAATATCACTGTGTCATGTATTACTTCACAAGGTGCTGTAGAGACACATCGTCGATTGGCTCTGGTTGGACATGTGGGATTTTTATCTTCATTCATATCATGATGATTGTCCATGAGGAGGGTGTTCAGAAGGGTACTCACACACATTTAAGGAGTGATAGAACAGCGCAAGGTGGAAGAATGGCAGGATCTGCCTAAGGCAAGGCACCCGCAGCAGATTAAAGGGAGTAAAAACAGGAGTACATTAAGTCCCAATGAGGTTTATAACCTGCCAGTAGTGAGTGGGTGCTCCAGTGTGTCTGGTCAGCCCGCTGTGGGTCTTAAGGCTTTACAAGTCTCTCCCGATAGCTGAGATTTTTGCTGAGGTACCGATAAGAGAAAATCTGTTGCTGTGTCACCAATGGCACATCTTTTCAATGCGCCTCCCTGTCTTTGGGCATGCATTCCAGTCAAATTCTGATAGAAACAACTCTGGAAGTTCCTCACAATAGACAAACAGCTGGACTCCTGGCAAAATGACTAGCAAACCACCCTTCAACTATTTCCCATGTTACTACTGCAAGAAATGGGATGAACCTGGACAGTAGAGTTTAACGAGTTTTGAGAAGATTTGTAGCTCAGGTTGAGGTTCTGGATGTGAGTTTGCTCGCTGAGCTGGAAGGTTAGTTTTCAGACATTTTGTCACCATTCTAAGTAACATCAGTGAGCCTCCGACGAAGCGCTGGTGTTATGTCCTGCTTTCTATTTATCTGGTTAGGTTTCCTTGGGTTGGTGATGTCATTTCCTGTTCTTTTTCTCAGGGGATGGTAGATTGGCTCCAAATCCATGTGTTTGTTGATGGAGTTCCGGTTGGAATGCCATGCTTCTGGGAATTCTCGTGTGTGTCTCTGTTTGGCTTGTCCTAGGATGGATGTGTTGTCCCAATCAAAGTGGTGTCCTTCCTCATCTGTATGTAAGGATACGAGTGATAGTGGGTCATGTCTTTTTGTGGCTAGTTGATGTTCATGTAACCTGGTGGCTAGCTTTCTGCCAGTTTGTCCAATGTAGTGTTGGTCACAGTTCTTGCAAGGTATTTTGTAGATGACGTTTGTTTTATTTGTTGTCTCTATAGGGTCTTTTAAGTTCATTAGCTGCTGTTTTAGTGTGTTGGTGGGTCTGTGGGCTACCCTGATGCCAAGAGGTCCGCGTAGTCTGGCAGTCATTTCGGAAATGTCTTTGATGTGGGGGAGAGTGGTTATGGTTACCATACCATAACCACTCTCCCCCACATCAAAGACATTTCCGAAATGACTGCCAGACTACGCGGACCTCTTGGCATCAGGGTAGCCCACAGACCCACCAACACACTAAAACAGCAGCTAATGAACTTAAAAGACCCTATAGAGACAACAAATAAAACAAACGTCATCTACAAAATACCTTGCAAGAACTGTGACCAACACTACATTGGACAAACTGGCAGAAAGCTAGCCACCAGGTTACATGAACATCAACTAGCCACAAAACGACATGACCCACTATCACTCGTATCCTTACATACAGATAAGGAAGGCCACCGCTTTGATTGGGACAACACATCCATCCTAGGACAAGCCAAACAGAGACATGCACGAGAATTCCTAGAAGCATGGCATTCCAACCGGAATTCCATCAACAAACACATTGACTTGGAGCCAATCTACCATCCCCTGAGAAAAAGAACAGGAAATGACATCACCAACCCAAGGAAACCTAAGCAGATAAATAGAAAGCGGGACATAACACCAGCGCTTCGTCGGGGGCTCACTGATGATGTTACCTAGAATGGTGACGAAACGTCTGAAAACTAACCTTCCAGCTCAGCGAGCAAACTCACATCCAGAACAGTAGAGTTTGTTCAACAAGCTCTTTAAAATATATGTCAGACCATGTTTAAGAATTCTTGATAAATAAACTGAAGCTAGCAGTGGATGTTATTTTGATGCTTCCCAGCTTTTGACTAAGTTAATATTCAAATAATTTGTGGCAATCAGGGATCTTTTATCAGAAGTAACATCCATCACTAAAACTGGCACAAAAGCTCCCCTTCATTCAAAAATATTGAACCCTTTTCACACTTGTTCTTATTTCTGATGACTCTTCATCTTCATTGAGATTCACTCAATCTCTTCTGCACCCAACTCAAAATAGCTCAGCAAAAAAATAGAATTAATTGTAAAAATCATTTGGGCCAGGGTTAATTAATCTCATTACACCCAGGATCCATATGAATAATGTCAATCAAGGATTGCGCAAAACTGTATTTGGGTCACTGAAAACAATTGTGCTGCATTTCTTTTAAAAATGAGATAAACACAGTGTGCATAAACAATCTCTGTTAAATCTCTGGGCATTTCGATTAAAACACTACACTGAAAACTATCGATTGTTTAATGTTGAGACTAGGAGAAATTCCATCACTCAGACAGTTCGGAATCATTAACGGGGAGGTAGTGACACAATACTGGCTTTGTCCCAATGTAATGTCCTGGGGATAGGGGTTCAAACATCACCATGGCAGGTGGAAAAATTCTAATCCAATTAAAAAAAACCAAATTAAACAATGTCAAATGGCAAACCTATAACCACTCCTGATTGTCATGAAAAATGAATCATTAATGCCCTTTGGGAAAGAAATTATTCCAGACCCAATGTAAAGTGCCAAACTCTTAACAACCTTAGCAAACCACTCAATTCAAGGGCAATTAGGGAGGGAGAATAAAAGTTGGCCCAGATAGTGACAGATACAAATAAAAATACTCCTCCCTGCCATGTAATTACTTTGTGAACCAACCCTGCCATGGAATTCATTGCTCCTGGCCCTGTGGAATAAAGAGTTAACTATATCTTTACTCCAAGAACTACTACTGAGCACGTGTGTAGGTAAATACTTCACAGTGAAATCAAATCATGTTGAACCCAAGCCCAAGTTCGTGGGCATATAGAGTATCTCCTCACTTACTCTTGTTGCCAGGGAATTATTACCCTGTGCTACAGAATTCCTAAGCCCCACCACCCACCAGAGAACCAGTCTCCAAGTTATGGAGATAATGGGAACTGCAGATGCTGGAGAATTCCAAGATAATAAAATGTAAGGCTGGATGAACACAGCAGGCCAAGCAGCATCTCAGGAGCACAAAAGCTGACGTTTCGGGCCTAGACCCTTCACCAGAGAAGGGGATGGGGAGAGAGGGGGAGGCGGACCGAAGATGGAGAGTAAAGAAGATAGGTGGAGAGAGTGTAGGTGGGGAGGTAGGGAGGGGATAGGTCAGTCCAGGGAAGACGGACAGGTCAAGGAGGTGGGATGAGGTTAGTAGGTAGCTGGGGGTGCGGCTTGGGGTGGGAGGAAGGGATGGGTGAGAGGAAGAACCGGTTAGGGAGGCAGAGACAGGTTGGACTGGTTTTGGGATGCAGTGGGTGGGGGGGGAAGAGCTGGGCTGGTTGTGTGGTGCAGTGGGGGGAGGGGACGAACTGGGCTGGTTTAGGGATGCAGTAGGGGAAGGGGAGATTGTCACACTCAACAACTACTCTTTTGACTCCTCCCACTTCCTACAGACTAAGGGGGTGGCCATGGGCACCCGCATGGGCCCCAGCTATGCCTGCCTCTTTGTAGGTTACGTGGAACAGTCCCTCTTCCGCACCTACACAGGCCCCAAACCCCACCTCTTCCTCCGGTACATTGATGACTGTATCGGCGCCGCCTCTGGCTCCCCAGAGGAGCTCGAACAGTTCATCCACTTCACCAACACCTTCCACCCCAACCTCAAGTTCACCTGGGCCATCTCCAGCACATCCCTCACCTTCCTGGACCTCTCAGTCTCCATCTCAGGCAACCAGCTTGTAACTGAAGTCCATTTCAAGCCCACCGACTCCCACAGCTACCTAGAATACACCTCCTCCCACCCACCCTCCTGCAAAAATTCCATCCCCTATTCCCAATTCCTCCGCCTCCGCCGCATCTGCTCCCACGATAAGACATTCCACTCCCGCACATCCCAGATGTTCAAGTTCTTCCAGGACCGCAACTTTCCCCCCACAGTGATCGAGAACGCCCTTGACCGCGTCTCCCGCATTTCCCGCGACACATCCCTCACACCCCGCCCTCGCCACAACCGCCCCAAGAGGATCCCCCTCGTTCTCACACACCACCCTACCAACCTCCGGATACAACGCATTATCCTCCGACACTTCCGCCATTTACAATCCGACCCCACCACCCAAGACATTTTTCCATCCCCTCCCCTGTCTGCTTTCCGGAGAGACCACTCTCTCCGTGACTCCCTTGTTCGCTCCACACTGCCCTCCAACCCCACCATACCCGGCACCTTCCCCTGCAACCGCAGGAAATGCTACACTTGTCCCCACACCTCCTCGCTCACCCCCATCCCAGGCCCCAAGATGACATTCCACATTAAGCAGAGGTTCACCTGCACATCTGCCAATGTGGTATACTGCATCCACTGTACCCGGTGCGGCTTCTTCTACATTGGGGAAACCAAGCGGAGGCTTGGGGACCGCTTTGCAGAACACCTCCGCTCAGTTTGCAACAAACAACTGCACCTCCCAGTCGCAAACCATTTCCACTCCCCCTCCCATTCTCTTGATGACATGTCCATCATGGGCCTCCTGCACTGCCACAATGATGCCACCCGAAGGTTGCAGGAACAGCAACTCATATTCCGCCTGGGAACCCTGCAGCCATATGGTATCAATGTGGACTTCACCAGTTTCAAAATCTACCCTTCCCCTACTGCATCCCTAAACCAGCCCAGTTCGTCCCCTCCCCCCACTGCACCACACAACCAGCCCAGCTCTTCCCCCCCCCACCCACTGCATCCCAAAACCAGTCCAACCTGTCTCTGCCTCCCTAACCGGTTCTTCCTCTCACCCATCCCTTCCTCCCACCCCAAGCCGCACCCCCAGCTACCTACTAACCTCATCCCACCTCCTTGACCTGTCCGTCTTCCCTGGACTGACCTATCCCCTCCCTACCTCCCCACCTACACTCTCTCCACCTATCTTCTTTACTCTCCATCTTCGGTCCGCCTCCCCCTCTCTCCCCATCCCCCTCTCTGGTGAAGGGTCTAGGCCCGAAACGTCAGCTTTTGTGCTCCTGAGATGCTGCTTGGCCTGCTGTGTTCATCCAGCCTCACATTTTATTATCTCCAAGTTATGGACTTAGTCAGCCCTCCCCCAACCGCTGTCAGAATTACTCCCTCCACATTCCACATGAGACTGAGACTGAGACTCAGAATCCTTTCCACTCCCATCCAGATGCTCTAAGACACCAACTGCACAAGAGCTGCTAAGGCTGGACCAATTATTCAGCATCAAATCAAATTATCTGTTCAGAATAAAAAGATAGAAAAGAAATGCTCAGAAGCAGCTTTCTTGCCTGAAAAGCATTCTTTCTAGAAATGCTGTTACAGTGAGAATTGAGGCTAATAATATTACCACATCCAATAGGGCATGCAAGCATTTTTTTCAGCAACAGTACGCAAGTAAAACATGAGAGTTATTTCTGCTTTGTCTGAGGGTTTTAATAATTGCCCAGAACACACCAAAAAAACTTGGGCATGCCCTCTAACTGCCATACAGTCCTCCTGTCTGATCCATCAGGTGGAGCAGTGGAAAACAGAAAGAGAATGAAGTCAGAGATAGACAGCATAACAGAACTAATGAGGTTTTGGTGACAGACTGGAGCATTGTATGTGCTAAGGTAGTTCACTGCAATCATTCACTTTCCTTGATGAGGTCTAAGGGCCAATATTGTTTACAGCAGTAGAGGAGAACCACAAATGAATTTTAATGAACAACTGCTCTCATCTTGACCAAACTATAGTCTACTACACAGTAGCAAACAGTGACACTAAGTTAGACATCATTACCCATTCTACAAGGAGATCTACAGATGGTTGGCTTTCCCCCACCCAGGTCTTTGTGATGTCATCAGATTGCGTTGATGATGCAATATTAATGCAAGCTTCAATATTAACCCTCTCAGAACCTCCAACAATAAGGAGATGGGGTCTGAAAGTCAGCGGAAGGTGATAAATGCTAAGATTGTGCGCGGTCTTGTCTACATCCAGACTGAGTAGTGATACTGGGAAGAGGGGAGTGAATTCAGCAAAGGATAATAATGGCTTCAATCTGCCCAGTCCTGGGTGATGGGGAGGCCTGCTTGCTAAGGCCTTCAGGCTGGGCCGTTCCTCAAGTTTTATGGAGATGATTGGGAGAAATAGCAGTAAAGTAAACCAGAGTAAATACAGAACCTACCCAATGCCAAAAGGTGATGCAATGTCACCAAGAGGCAGCAGGCAGATGAAGAAAAGCACAGTGTCCTGCCAGAATGTGGAGGCAAGCTTGTTTATTTTTGGGAGAGGAGGCCATCAAACTGATTGTGTGTATATACGAAAATTAACCAGTTTGTTATGGAACAGCTTCGCTGTTGCTCATCACACGTGAAAAAGATTACCATTTATGGGGCAAAGAAAGAATTCCCAAATGTCACCAGTGGCCCATGAGCCTCCTCTTCTTGATTTGAAGTTGCTGAATTCAATTTATCTGTTCATTCAGATTATTCTTGTGTGAAGACCACCTCCTGTGCTGTATTTGCTTCAAATGCTTAATTCAAATTACCTGCTGAACCAATTTTGCATGCAAAAGAGGACTTTACATTAAGAGGAGCCAACAGGCTGACTGCCAACAAACATTAGCATCAAAACACACAGCACAGCCTCATCTTACTTCCTGAACAACTCCCACCCTGTTATTAAAAAAACCTTTCAGTAAGAGCGTGTTCGTGTTAAAATCACACTTCGCAGGCTCAGGTTTTACACTGACATTGTGTGCACCAGATATAATTGCAGTAAATGGGGCCTTGCCAGCTCAACAGCCGAAGGTTTAGTTTTAATTAGCACATTCGCACCGAAAACCTGACTGCGTAAATAAAGCTGCAAATCCGGGGTGATATTAAAGCTAGATCCTGGCGTGCACAGCTCACCCTCCTCTCTCAGTGAATAGGTACGTCCTCAGTGAACCTTTCCTGGTCTTCCTCACAAGCTCTGTAATTGCTCAGCTTTCGTCAAAAGAGACATGCGCAGGGCCCCAGATTCGTTCAGCCTTTGGTCCAGTGCTGTCATGGTAACAGGGAGGAGGGAGCACTCTGTAGAGTTTAATATGTCACGCACCCTTGTACTACTCAGATCAGGGCCTGATTCTCATGCAGTCGGCTCACACTTCAAACACAACGGTATGAAATATTCAACAGTAATCTGCTTGACATGCATTAAACCTCCTGGCTTAAAAGGAGACACTACCGCTTTGCCAATTCCAAATGCCCTCCCCCTCATCCACCTCTCGAATGTGATAACACTTTGAGGCTTGCTCCTATCAGTTTGCTTAATTGTCTTATCATTTTTTCATGGGAAGAGCCTGCGAGTTTTTATCAGGAAAATGTAAGAGAAGAAATCTAAGTCTGTCAAGTTGTTTCAGAATAAGCTCCAATTTCTTTTTAAATATAGAAATCAGCCTCTTGTTGCCAACTGTTTAGCTCTCAGAGATCAAAGCACAGATCAAACAGCTTCTTAAGAGAGGTGTAATTCAACTATAAATGTGACTGAAAACAAAATTCAAACACCTGATTGTGTATTACATCTTAAGACTAAAAGAAAATCGAAGCAAGTACGATCAGGTTTACTGAATTAAACGGGGAAAATGAAAGGGTTGCTACGCCAAGTGCAGCCTGTTAAATTTGTCAGCGACACTTTTAAGCATCGTACACAAATGGTTGACATTTTATCTGAATTGCGGACACAAAACCTCTCATTTGTAAATCAGTCTCAATGGCCCAAGGCATTTCAGAAAGACACATTCCAAAAAAATGGAGGCATGCCATAAAAACCACTAGGTCTTTAGTGGTCAGAGAGATAGGGCTTAAGTATAATGCTGTAGAGGAGCACAGACTTTTTTTTTCCTTTTGGACCATAAACTGGAAAATGGAAGTTAGCCACTGCTATTTTGGTAAAGAGAAACATGAGAGTTTTTTTGTTCGCAACAGAAGGTCAGGTGGGATTTTGTGGCGTACATTTCAGCTACACACGATTATGTTACTTTTCAGAGCAGTGAAGTGGATATTTCATGAGAGAGGGTGGCACCAGGAGTCTTTGAGTTAAGGAAAAACTGCATGATGACAGCCTTTGGATAGGTCCAGTCTGCAGTTTGTTATAGACCTATGAGTGCATTTTACTTTGAAACATCAGAGGCCCACAAACAAGAGGACAAAAGATCATAAGACATTGCAGCAGAAATAGGCAAACAGCCCATCAAGTCTGCTCTACCATTCTATCATGGCTGATCACAGAATCCTGACAGTGTGGAAACAACTGTATCAGAGATAATGGGAACTGCAGATGTTGGAGAATCCAAGATAATAAAGTGTGAAGCTGGATGAACACAGCAGGCCAAGCAGCATCTCAGGAGCACAAAAGCTGACGTTTTGGGCCTAGACCCTTTATCAGAGAGGAGGATGGGTTGAGGGTTCTGGAATAAATAGGGAGAGAGGGGGAGGCAGACCGAAGATGGAGAGAAAAGACTCGAAGTTTGCAGGAACAGCAACTCATATTCCGCTTGGGAACCCTGCAGCCCAATGGTATCAATGTGGACTTCACCAGCTTCAAAATCTCCTCTTCCCCCACCGCATCCCAAAACCAGCCCAGATCATCCCCTCCCCCCACTGCATCACACAACCTGCCCAGCTCATCCCCTCCACCCACTGCATCCCAAAACCAGCCCAGCCTGTCTCTGCCTCCCTAACCTGTTCTGCCTCTCACTCATCCCTTCCTCCCACCCCAAGCCGCACCTCTATTTCCTACCTACTAACCTCATCCCACCTCCTTGACCTGTCCGTCTTCCCTGGACTGACCTGTCCCCTCCCTACCTCCCCACCTATACTCTCCTCTCCACCTATCTTCTTTTCTCTCCATCTTCGGTCCGCCTCCCCCTCTCTCCCTATTAATTCCAGAACCCTCACCCCATCCCTCTCTGATGAAGGGTCTAGGCCCGAAACGTCAGCTTTTGTGCTCCTGAGATGCTGCTGTGCCTGCTGTGTTCATCCAGCTTCACACTTTATTATCTTAGTGTGGAAACAAGTCCCTTGACCCAACAAGTCCACGCTGACACTAACAGCATCCCACCCAGACCTATCCCTCTAATTCACACATTCTTTTAGCATGGCCAATCCACCTAACCTGCACATCTTTGGACTGTGGGAAGAAACCGAAGCCCAAATAGACACAGGGAGAACAGTGCAAACTCCACACAGACAGTCGCCCAAGGGAGGAATCAAACTCGGGTCCCTGGTACTGTGAGGCAGCAGTGCTATCCACTGAGCCACCATGCCGTCCTATTGTTATACTTCTCAAACCCATCAGCCTGCCTTTTCCCCATAACCCATGATTCCCAACTGGCCAAGAACCTACCTATCTCTGTCCTAAATACACTTTGTTACTGATGACATTAAGAGATATGCCATTAACATCACCAGCTGGCCAGCATTTCGTGCCCATCTCTCATTGTTCTTGAGAAGATGGCGGTGAGCTGCCTTCTTGAACTGCTGTAGGTCGATCCACAATGCTCTCAGAGAAGGAATTCCAGGATTTTGACCCGGCCACAGTGAAGGAATGACAATACATTTCCAAGTCAGATTAGTGAGTGTCTTGGAGGGGAACTTGTTCCCATATAGCTGTTGCTCTTGTCCTTCTAGATGGAAGTGGTCGTGGATTTGGAAGGCACTGTCTGAGGATCTTTGCTGAATTTCTGCAGTGCATCTTGTAGATAGTATACACTGCTGCTACTGAGTGTTGGTGATTGAGAGATTGGATATTTTTGGATACAGTGCCAATCAAGCAGGCTGTTTATCTAGGATGGTGTCAAGCTTCCTGAGTGTTGTTGGAGATGCACCCATCCAGGCATGTGGGGAGTATTCCATCATACCCTGACTTGTGCCTTGTAGATAGTGAACAGGCTTCGGATTGTCAGGAGGTGAGTAACTTGTTGCAGTATTCCGAGCCTCTGACCTGCTCTTGTAGCCACTATGTTTATGCAGTTGAGTTTCTGGTCAATGGTAACCCCCATGATATTGATCGTGTGAGATTCAGTGGTGTTACCATCACTGAATGTCGAGGGGCAGTGGTTAGATTGTCTATGACTGGAGATGGTCATAGCCTGGCATTTGCATGGCATGAATGTTACTTGCCACTTGTCAGCCCAAGCCTAGATGTCTAGACCTTGTTGCATTTTAACATGTACTGCTTCAGTATCTGAAGAGTTGTGAACAGTGCTGAATATTGTGCAATCATCGGTGAAAGTCCACACACTTCTGACCTTATGATGGAGGGAATGGTGTCGAGGTAACTGATCAGCTGTGATCCAGAAATGGTGGGGCAGGGCAGAAGGGAGCTTTGGTCTATTCGTACTTCTCTGTTCTAATGCTCCCAATTCTAGAACCTGGAATCCTAGAACCTAGGCAGCTGAAGGCATGGCTACTGATGGCAGGGTAATTAAGGGACAAGAAGTCAAAATAAGAAAAATGCCATGTTAGGAAATGGGGAGCTGGTACTTAGGTTGGAAGTAATCTGCTTGCCAAGATAAATGGAGGCAATTTCATAAAGGGGTTTAGTATTGAACATGGGAATTTTTGATTTTGAGGTATGACGGAATGGGAACCAATGTGAGTCACTGAGGATGGGGTAACAGATCACAGTAACTTGGAACGGAATGGAATATGGCAGCAGAATTTAAATGTTGCGAGATTTGCAGAGTGTGAAGTGTACAAAGACAACCAGAAGTTAATAGGAATGGTTGGATTTGTAGACAATTTGTCGTCTTCACGACTCCCCTTTCCGCTCCACACTCCTCACTAGCCCCACCACCCTGGCACCTTTCCCTGCAACCGCAGGAAGTGCTACACCTACCCCTACACATCCCCCTCACCTCCATCCAAGGAACCAAAAAAGTCTTCCACATCAGACAGAGGTTCACCTGTACGTCCGTCAGTGTGGTCTACTGTATCCCCTGCTCCCGATGTGGCTTCCTCTACATTAGTGAGACCAAGCAGAGGCTTAGAGACTGCTTTGTAGAGCACGTGCACTCTGTTCGTGACAAACACCACCACCTCCCGGTCACAAACCATTTCAACTCCCCCCCTCCCTCTCCCTGGGCAACATGTCCATCCTGGGCCTCCTCCAGTATCACAGTGGTGCCACCCGCAAACTGGAGGAGAAGCACCTCCTACTCCACTTTTGGAGCCTACAGTCCAATGGTCTCAATGTGGACTTTACCAGTTTCAAAATCTCTCTGCGCTCCCCCCCGGCCTCATCCCATATCCAACCCTCCCTCTCATCCCCGCCTTCTTGACTGATACAACCTGTCCGTCATCTCTCCCACCTATCCGCTACCACCATCCCATTTACCTTCCATAGCCCCACCCTTCCTCTATTTATTTCTGAGCTCCCTTTCCCCTCCCCACTTCTGAAGAAAGGTCCTGACCCAAAACATCAACTTTCCTGCTTCTCTGATGCTGCCTGGCCTGCTGTGTTTCTCCAGCTCGACACTGTGTTACTGAAGGATTGGGAGCCAGTTTCAATATCAATTAGTATGGGGACCAGAGAAAAAAATACTAGTGGTTAGCCAATTAATGGGAACAAGCTCAACGGTTCTGGAGGTGGGTCCAGAATCACGATAAGCTCCTGAAAGGCCTCTGAGAAGGGAGAAGAAACATATGAAGCTGGAGATTGTTTTAATGGCCAGAGCCTGTACGGAGTGATACTCTGTTGGGGGTTTGATTGTGTGGTCAAGCAATAGAGGCAACCAAATGGATGGTCTAAATCTTAGTGAGAAAGGAGTGCGTCAATTTCTTGTATTTCTTGGTGGAGCTGAGAGTGTGACAGATGAGGGCAGTGGAAGCGGTGCCCAGTGCCATATGCAGTACAAAGTCAGACTGACAGAGAGTAAGGGGGTATGGCTGGGTAAGGAATACAAAGGAGGAGGAATCTGGGATTGGAACTTTTCTCTTTTTATTCCATTTTATATGATTGTTGAATAGAGTCCACTTGCCAATCTAACAGTACTTGCCTCTCAATACAGTATAAACTTAGGCAATCTTGCAAATTTTCTTGATGTGTGCAAGATGAAAAGCTTTGACTAAACATCTCCTTTTCAGCAATAGTCAAGTTCTGTACCATCAAACTACTAAAATTGTTTCAAACAAAAGCAACACACCAGACTGACAGCACAGTACAGCACTGTCCAACTAAAGTGTTTAGCTGGCTTTGGCTTCGATGAAAGACACGATATTTATCCATGTAAAAAAATCAAATATTTCAGACCAATTTTTTTTGAGACAATAACGATTGACAGTTACACCAGTAACATTTGAGGAGATTACATGTTTGCTTCATTCGGACCCACACGGGATACTGCACACAGAATAGTTATCTAGATGAGCCCTCTGATCAGTCAGCTGCCCGTGGCCTGGTTGCTATGATACAGACTGGTGTATCTTGGTATGCTACAGTCAGACAGCTTGTGCTGTAAGTCTGCAACTGTGACGGGGTCAGTCAGTCAGGTTATATTGTCATGGAGTAACTGTAAGGAGGAGATAGACAGCTTTTTAAATTAGTAATGGGTTGAAGGATTATGAGGAGCAGGCAGGAAAGTGGATTTGAAGACAAAGTGAAATCAGCCCTGGTCATATCAAATGGCCAACCAAACTCAAGGCACTGAATGGCCTACTCCTACTCCTAGTGCTATGCTCTTCTGGCAGTACCCTCTCGGGGGATTTCGTAACCTTGGAGCATCCTCAAAATGCTGCCTTCTGTCAGAGAGTGTGTGAAAGGGTCCCAGCGAAGGGGAAGGAGTAATGCAGTCAATGAAAAACTACCTTTAACTTTCACCTCAGGTGTATGAACACTCACAAAACATTCAGCTCTAAACTGTGGGTACAACTTTACAAGCGTTTGTATCTTACAATGATGTTTAACAACTATTTATTTTCATGGGGGTGACTTGGTCTGAGAGATGGAAATGACCCTCAAGCATTATACATGTTTTCTTAGACAGGACGTCATGCACGAATGACATACGTGTGATGGTATGTTTCTGCCTGATGTCTTTAGCAAGTATTCAGTTGCAAGGAAGACTCTACAAGGAGCTATACCTCCTCATGTGAGTTAACAGGGGAATGCTTCAAAGATATACTCTAATTGTCAATGATTTCCCATCAAACTCAATCCATTAGCAGGGTCTGCAATGCCCAGAGCTCTAATTTTTGACCTGTTACTTCCTGAAACCTCAGGAGAAAATGGAAGCTCTCCCACCTGATGGAGAAATCCTTCCCTTCAGTACTTTGCTCCCACCTGCAAACAAAAACCAGAAAGTAACTAGATCACAACATGTCAAGCAACTTACAGCAGACAGCTTATGCCTTCGTGTTGCCTTTTCTTCACAAAGCATTACATTGAGGATTGGGGGAAGTGGGGAGAGACTGACATTAACAATGATAAAAATGTACATAAAACCAATGAAGGCAGTCAAAGATGGAAGCTGAATATTCTCATCCGTCCAACATTATTCATTCCAGGAAAAGGTTTGAGAATTTCTTTAATTTTTTCGCTCTGTTATCCAATCTTCGCATGGTGCTCCAAAGGGGGCCTGGAGGACAAATAGGAGAACTGCTACTCAATAAAGGGGTGGGGGGGGGGAAAATGAACCATCCTTCTAATTTATCTCCCTCCTTCACAGTACCTGCCATTCTTTTTACACATGGCACTGGGTCACCATGCCACCATTCCAAGTTAATGATGAAGTTCCGAGGAAAAAGAAAAGGGGCAAAGAACATGGAGCAGAAACAAAGGGCTTTGAACTGAGAACAGCAGCACAGATTCACTGAAGGCTACCATAAGGCAGCCACAAAGGATGGGAACCTTAGTTCGTTTGTGAGATTAACGATCCAATAAATTGCAAAATTATTGGACCGTAAGAAACTACAGAATTGCGGACACAGCCCCAGTCCATCGGGTAAGTCCATCCCATACATTGACTCCATCTATACATCTCACTGCCTCAGAAAGGCAGTCAACATAATCAACGACCCATCCCAAACATCTTCCATCAGGCAGAAGACATAAAAGTTTAAACACATGCTCCAACAGATTCAAGAACAGCTTCTTCCTTGCTGTTATTAGATTTCTGAACGGACCTCCCACATTTTAAATTTAATACTGATCTTGGTCTTTGGGCAGCTTCTCTGCAGCCATAACATTGTATTCCTTGTTTTGCTCTATTATCCTAATGCGCTTTGTATGGTATGATCTGCCTGTACTGTGTAAAAAACAAAACTTTTCACTGTACCTAGGTATACGCAACAATAATAAATCAAATCAAATATTGTATTGTTAAATATTTAGTAATGAGGGTGTCTTGCTAACAGGAGAACTGAGGTGAATGCCAGGACAGAAATTTCTGTGTTCGTGTTTGAACTTAGTCCTTACTCTCCCAAACATGAGGAGTAATCCATTGTAACACATCACTCCCAACACTTAGCTCTGAAGAAGTGTTATACCAGACTTAAAATGTCCACTGTTTCTCTCTCCACAGATACTGCCAGACCTGTTGAGTTTTTTTGGCACTTGCTGTGTTTGTTTCAGATATCCAGCATCCATAGTATTTAGCCTTACTTCTTAATATCCTCTGTAAAAGACATGCAAAATCAGCAGCATTCTGTTTGGGAGCAATGGCTGACATCATTAATGAGGATTAAGATGGTGTTGGACATTGCTTAATAGATAAAGGTCAGTTCTTTAAATGCCTGGCAGAAACATGATCTCGGGACATATTAAATTCTTTTTGGCAAAAACGAGTGGAAGAAACCATCGAATTTGTTGTTTATTTTAACACAATTAGACATTCTGCTCATCAAAATACTGCTTTTGGCCAGTAAATTCTGAATCTTTCCTAATCACTGTCAGGGCACTACTACAAAACCTGGAAACATTGAATCCACCGATAAGGCCAGAGAATCAAATTTTGGTTCTTTTTTAGCACAACCATTCCTTTTGTAGGCTGTGCAGATATGAAATAATCTAGACTCCATTTCAGTAAAATCAGTATGGATCATTAAAAAATACATTTTATAGAATTACAGAACGTGCTAGCACAAGACGAGGCCATTCTCCCCACCATATCTCTGCCAGCTCTTTTAAAAACAAAAGCTATTCAATTAGTCTTCCTCTCCTGCCCTTTCATCATTGGCCTGCAATTTGGTTTTTAAGTACACGTCTGATTCCTGTTTGAAAGTTATTACTGACTCTCATGCCACCATCCTTCCAAGTTAAACAATCTCCTCATTTCTCCTCTCTTTTTTTGCCAATTATCTTAATTCTGTGTCCTCTGGTTTGTGATTCTCCTACCATTAGTTTCTGCTATTAAACCTTCATGATTTGAACACCTCAATTAATCCTCCATCAACCTTTCTCTGCTCTGAGGAAAGCAAACTCAGTTACTCCTGTCTTTTACGTAGCTGAGCCCTGATCTCTGCTCCATTCTATCTGGATTCCTGCACAGGCTGAAATTGTCACCTGCTGAATCTCATTGCTCACCTGAGACGAGGACAGACAATTCTCCGATGTTTGGATACTTGAACAATGCTCACTGAATCCTAACCCGAGTTGTATGGGGCTGTCTGCTGTTTGCTCTTTTAGGATAGGGGCCTACAGAGCCCACTTGGTCTGGTGACCTGAAGGAAAACCACTCTGCTTAACGAGAAAAGGCTCTTGAAGAAGATGTAATTCACTGCATGTTAGCACTAACCACAAGTTACGCTGATTATGATAGATATTGCTCCAAAGATTTTAGGAGGACCTGGCTCCTTCAATACCTAAGGCTGTTCTCCGAACAGGTCTGTATCACATCAGGGGAAGGCGACAGCCTAATGGTATTATCGTGAGGCTATTAATCCAGAGACCCAGGTAACTCTCTGGGCACACAGGTTCGCATCCCACCACAGCAGATGGTGGACTTTGAACTGAATTTAAAAAGTCTGGAATTAGGAATCTATTGATGACAATCAAATCATTGTCGATTGTCAGGAAAATCCCATCTGGTTCACCAATGTCCTTCAGGGAAGAAAATCTGTCACCCTCACCTGGTATGGCCTACATGTGACTCCAGACCCACAGCAATGTGGTTGACTCTTAGGTGCACTCTGAAATGGCCTAGCAAGCCATTCAGTCGTACCAATCACTACAAAGTCTCAAAGAAATGAAACTGGATGGATCACCTGGCATCAACCTAGGCAACGAAAAAAACAATGGCAAAAAATATCGACCCTGCAAAGTCCTCCTCACTAACATCTGCGGGATAGTGCTAAAATTGGGAGAACTGCCCCACAGACTAGTCAAACAACACCTGACAAAGTCATACTCACAGAATCATACCCTACAGACAATGTCCCAGTTACCACCATCACCATCCCTG
This sequence comes from Stegostoma tigrinum, assembly GCF_030684315.1. NCBI lineage: Eukaryota > Metazoa > Chordata > Chondrichthyes > Orectolobiformes > Stegostomatidae > Stegostoma > Stegostoma tigrinum. The sequence goes on from NC_081382.1 coordinate 29,963,367, forward strand.
GATATGTCCTGCCCCATCGGCAGGACAGACCCAGCAGACGGGGCAGCACAGTGGTATACAGTTGAGAGGGAGTTGCTTTGGGTGTCCTCAACATTGACGCCGAGCCCCATGAAGTCTCATGGCCTCAGGTTAAACATGGGCAAGGAAACCTCCTGCGGATTACCACATACCGTCCTCCCTCAGCTGATGAATCAGTACTCCTCCATGTTGAACAACACTGAGAGGAAGCACTGAGAATGGCAAGGGCACAAAATGTACTCTGGGTGGGGGATTTCAGCGTCCACCACCAAGAGTGGCTCGGCAGCAGTACGACTGACCAAGCTGGTCGGGCCCTAAGGGACATAACTGCTAGACCGGGTCTGCAGCAGGTGGTGAGGGAACCAACAAGAGGGAAAAACATAGTTGACCTCATCCTTACTAATCTGCCAGCTGCAGTGACATCTGTCCATGATGTATCGATAAGAGTGACCATTGCACAGTCCTTGTGGAGACAAAGTCATGCCTTCACATTGAGAACAACCTCCACTGTGTTGTGTGGCTCTATCACTGTGCTGAATGGGACAGACTTCACACAGATGTAACAACTCAAGACTGGGCATCCATGAGGTGCTGTGAGCCATCAACTGCAGCAGAATTGTACTCCAACACAATCTGTAGCTTGTGTTCTGAGAAAGGGGTCACCGGACCTGAAATGTTAACCCTCCTTTTTCCTTCACAGAAGCTGCCAGGCCTGCTGAGCTTTTCCAGCAACTTTGTTTTTGTTTCTGATTTACAGTATCCGCAGTTCTTTCAATTTTTACAACGTGTAACCTCATGGCCAGGCATATTCCCGATTCAATAATTATCATCAAGCCAAGGGATCAACCCTGGTTCAATGGAAAATGCAGCAGGGCATGCCAGGAGCAGCACCAGGCACGTATGAAGATGAGGCATCAACCTGGTGCAGCCACCAAACAGGACTACTTGCACGCCAACAGCGAAAGCAGCAAGTGATAGAGCTAAGCGATCCCAAAACCAACAGATCAGAGCAAAGCTCAGTAGTCCTGCCGCATCCAGTCATGAATGGTGGTGGACAATCAAACAACTTACTGGAGGAGGAGGCTCCACAATTGTCCCCATCCTCAATGATGGAAGAACCCAGCACATCAGTGCAAAAGGTAAGGCTAAAGTATTCTCAGCAATCTTCAGCCAGAAGTGCCAAGTGGATGATCCATCTCGGCCTCCTCCAGCGGTCCCCAGCATTACAGATACCAGTCTTCAGCCAATTCAATTCACTCCACATGATATCAGAAAATGGTTAGAGACACTGGATCCTGCAAAAGCTGGAGGCCCTGACAACATTTCAGCAATAGTACTGAAGACTTGTGCTCCAGAACTTGCCGCTCCCCTCGTCAGGCTGCTTCAGGACAGTTATCACACTGGTACCTACCCAATAATGTGGGAGATTGTCCAAGTGTGTCCTGCACACAAAAAACAGGACAAATCCAACTCAGCTTATTCCTGCCCTGTCAGTCACTCTCAAGCATCAGTGAAGTGATGGAAGGTGTCATCAAAAGTGCCATCAAGTAGCATCTGCTCAGCAATAACCAGCTGAGTGGTACCTAGTTTGTGTTCTGCCAGTGCCACTCAGCTCCTATTTCATTACAGCCTTGGTTCAAACGTGGACAAAAGGGCTGTATTCGACCAAGTGCGGTGTCACGGAGCCCTGGCAAAACTGGAATCAATGGGAATCCAGGGGCAAACTCGCCTGTGGTTACAGTCATACCTGAAGCATATGAAGATGGTCGTGGCTGTTGGGAGTCAGTCATTTCAGCTCCAGGACATCTCTGCAGGAGGTCTTCAGCTGTTTTATCAGAGATCTACCCACCACCATAAATGTCAGAAGTGGGGAAGTACACCAATGACTGCACAATCTTCGGCAATATTCTCAAATCCTCAGAAGCTGAAGCAGTCCATGTCCAAATGCAATAAGATCTGGACAATTTCCAGGCTTTCACTGATAAGCATCAAGTAACATTCGTGCCACACAGATGCTGCGCTATGAACATGTAACAATCTATGACCATCTAGAGACAATCTGACCACCGCCATCACGCCGTGTGAATGGTGGACAGGCTTTTGGGAGTCAGGAGGTGTGTTACTTGTCACAGTATTCCAGCCTCTAACCTGCTCTTGTAGCTAGTGCTGGCCTATGTTGGCTCTTTGAAAGAGCTTTCCAATTGCCCATTCCCCAACCTGCATCTGAAAACACTACATTGTGGAGTCAATCTCAGCTTCTCCTTTAGCTTTGCATCATTTCACATCAACACTGAGCACATGAGGTGGAGTTGAGATTTTCTTCCCAGCCTGTCAGTCCCATTGAAAACTCGTCTCATTCTTCACCTTCATCTGTGGCTCCTTCTCTAAATCAATGCATCCCCTTCTACATCAGGAGTTTGATTATTTCCCTAATAGTTCAGACATTCACCTCCTGTTCTCTCTTGCCAGTCAGAACCACCAGGGGTAAGCCAAACAAATTTCCTAACCCTGCTGAAATTCAGACTGTATTATCACTGAGTCAAATCCTTGGGACACCCCATCCAGCAGCACTTGACAGTCCTTTAACTAGCAGAGGTTCAAGGTGAAGGCTTCTATTAATGGGATACCATGGAAGGACAACAAACATTGGCCTCTCCAGGGACACCTACTTCCTCTCAAAACTCTGGAAAATTTAGTTCACAACCTGTTTTAACAAAGAATTCTGAGGAAGGGTCACTGGACCTGAAACGTTAACACTGTTTTCTCCTTCACAGAATGCCAGACCTGCTAAGCTTTTCCAGCAACTTTGATTTTTGTTCCTTTTTTAACAAATGTCTGACAGCATTTGTTACCGTTAATGCAACATGGCCTTATCTTCATGTGTGACAGTCATTTGGACTGTGTTTATAATATGGATGTGATAGGTTTGGTTTTAACAAGCATTCTAAACTGCACTGAGAGATAACCACGTACTGAGGATAAACCACAGAAAGACTGTGATTCAGTTCTCATTCACTGACATATCTAGAACAGATAAACTACAGTTCATTGGAAGCCACAAAACCTGCAATCTACTTATGTCAACAGAATTAGAATGCTCCCCAACATTCTGACATGAGTGGGTGGGACTGCATTAAAATAATTGAAGACTTGACCTAGTTATTCAAAATAATCTGAACATTCTTTGTAATCAGTAACCTCCTTCAGTAATGGATTCCTTGAAATCTGCCATGATTTCAAATAATACCAGACCTGATCCGTGAGGTACAGCTTGACAAGGACAATACAACTGGAAATGAGTCAACCTATTCAGATTGGTGCTGCTCTAATGCACAAAACGTATGTAAATTGTTACAAAACTAGAAATTGCTGGAAAGACTCATCAGCTCTGGCAGCACCTGTGGAGAGAAATCAGAGTCGGATCCAGTGACCCTTCCTCCGAACCATTTATAAATAAATTGTCGTCGGTTCTGAAGGAGGGTCACTGGACTCAAAACATTAGCTCCGTTTTCCCTCCACCATGAAGCTGTCAGGCTTGATGGTTTCTTGATCAATTTCTGCTTTTGCCTGTTGCAGATAAACTGTACACGGTAACTAAATCTGGGAGTTGGAACAATGTTTAAACTGATGGCTCAGACCATTTGACTCAATCTTAACTGATTGAAACTGCTGAGTAGGAGTTAATGCATTATATTACATGATGAAAGGGCTGCCTAAATTTATCCACTGGAAGTTTAAACCAGGATTTGGGAGGTGGGGTGGAATTTCCCATTTCCAATTGTCCAAGGTTCAATGACTTGGATTGGAAATAACTTGGGGATCAACATTATTAATGTTGGGGCTGGGTGATTCTATTAATTACGTTTATTCTCTTTGTTTCACACATTCTTCACCATATAAAGTGTACAAATAAAACCCTCCTGACAGCCATGAGCGAGGACAGAAAGCAACATTTTGTATTATTGATCCCAAAATGCATGTGGCAAACATCAATTTAAAACAAAATTGAATCAGTCAAGGTGGAAACTAAAATATTACTTAATGAAGCATTTCGACCAACATCTCTGTTTGCTATTTAATGTGAATTATGCTTGATGATTCCTGCATTTAGTGCTCCCACAGGAAAAGCAGCACTTGGCTTCTGGGCATTCATCTGGGAACTACCCCATTCCAAATATCTCCAATTGGGATTCCTGCATACTGCCTGCCTCATGCCTTGGTCTCACATCCCTGGCATACATTCTACTGGTTGCACATTAAAACATTTACAAAACAACCCAATGAATCCCAATGGACATGTCTGCCTCTTGGAATAACCGTTTCCAATTACATTTTATGACTAGATTCTAAAGAATGCCTCTTGACTATTCTACCAGAGAACTTGTCATCAGCAATTTCTACATATTCATGAAAAATCTTGCACAGGCCACAAGGCTCTGCAGTGACAATTTCTGGCCAGGCTTTCACAGTATGTTTCCCACTGTAAACTGATGTGTCAGCATGTTTCATTCAACTAGCCCAAGCTAGACATCACAATGTAGTTCCATACTTTGAATACAAGAGGGCTCTGTGGAACAAGTTGTTGAAATCCCTGTCTCAACTCTTGTATACATTGTACTAACTGACTGTGGACAGCACCATCAGCAGATTATTAGCAGTATTTATTACTTGGTTACCAATTGAAATCTTGCAATGCGGAGGATAAATGAATGCTTTAATCTTTACAAACAGGTATTGTGGAATAAAAACACATTGTATTCAGAGGAAATTCCTTGAAAGAAATATCACATGAATGCATTAAGTACTCTGCATGACATCCTCTGCCCCAAAAAACAAAATTCCAACATCCAAAATCCCAGGACATGCTCACACTTGCATCGTCTCCATGACAACACTGTTTGGAAGGTGCGTTTGCTGGAGCAATATGCCAGACAAAGAACTTGGAAGTCAGCAGGCTGAAACCATGCATTAAGAGATAAAATCCTATCTGGCTGTGAAAAGAAACTCTGTTCTGAAGCATTTCCGACGTGAATCTAAATGACATTCGGTGAGCTCTGTTGTACAAAGTTCCAGATGGTACACCGTAGTTGTGATAAGACAGAGCTTCTGTGAGGAGGAATGTGTGTACAGTACAGAGCTAGAATGTAAACAGACTGAACAGACTGAAAGTGTATGAAAGTAACAACCTCTGTTTATATTGTTGAACCATATTGCAATTCCAACCTCTCTATGGCTCAGACTTTGCTGATAAAGTAAAAGGGAGGATAACAAATCTCAGTGTTATACGCTCGTAAATATTATTACCACTATCAGGTAAGGGTCAAATGCCCAAGCCTGACTGAGCTTCTCCACCTCTTCATAAATACACTATCTCGCTGTCTGCCTCAATCAAGATGACGAGATAGTGAAGCAGTGGTAAAGTCACTAGACTATAGCCCTAAGCCTCAGGCTCATGTTCTCAGGACATGGGTTTGGATTCTACCATGGTAGATGGTGAAATCTGAATTCAGTAAACAACCTGGACGTTTTTATTTTAAAAAACTGGTGTAGTGGCAATCATGTGGCCACTGTAGATTGTCTTAAAAAAATCCAACTGATTTCCCTTAGGGGAGGAAGTCCGCCATCTTTACCTGGTCAGCAAATTAAAAAGAAAAACATTGAGTGATATGACGTTATTACATCTGTGTAATAGATATGAATCAAACCTGAAATTCATGATTTTCAATACAAGTGCATATTTAACAAAATGATAGTTGTTAACCGACTCCAATCAATCTCTTTGGCATTGGAAAAATAAATATATCTTTAAAATAAATATTTCTTTTCCTGTCACTTTCTCCGTCTCTTAATCCAATTTCTTTTCTTCTATTTCTCTTCCTGGACCTATTTGATATTTAATTTTGCCCACTCTAAATCATCCTCCTTCTATGTTGTTGGTCAATTTATTTCTCAATCCTTCAATCTGACTGCTGAAGGAGAGACACTGTTGTTTGTCCTATTCCCCTCACTGTGCCATTACCCACTCGGTCTTCTAGCACCAAGCTGTCTAATTTCTTTTCAAGAAAACAGAATACTGCAATAGATTCACCAACATCTGGCCCTAGACTGCCATCACTGAAACAGTTCAGTTAACAATGCGTTGTGCAAAAAACATGGTGACTTCCACTTCCAGCACATTCGTTGCTCCTGACAGGAAACTAAATTGCATTTATATTGAATCTCCTCACTTCCCCAAGAAGTGGCTCAAAGCAATTCACTAAAGAAAAATTTCACATTCAATATGACAGCCATCCTGGAAAGGGCAACCATCCACAAGCAGCAATGAGATGAGATGAACAACAGTCAATCTGTTGTTAATGAAAGAAAAATACAAATGCAGAGCCATCACTGATGAAGGCTCATAGATCTAAAACATTAATACTACTTGACCTGCTGAATACTTCCAGCATTTTCTGTTTTATGACTGAGAGGGAAATGTTGACCAGGACAGCGATTCCTCTCGGCTCTTGTTTGAGTGACTGGAAATGCTGACAGAATCAGCTTCAACATCTCACCGAGCAACGTAGTGATCTCTCAGTAACACGCTAGACTGGTAAGTCAGGTTTCAGGTGCTGGAATCCTGGAATGACACACAACTTTGTAGGCTGGATGTGAGGTGTGCTTCCTACTCAAGTAAAGCTGGCAATTGGTTTGATTGAATGGTTTCAGTAGAACACATTGTAGCTTGGATCTTTACTGTATAGCTCTATGGTCCTTTCTTTTTAAGAGCTATTTATGTGAACTGTAGTGAATGGAGCCAGATATAATGAAGCTACTCAGAGAGCAGCTGGGACTTGAATGTGAACACAAGTGGCAGTGGTATTAGTTCAAGTATGGATTATTAACCCTTACATTAAATAATAACTGTCAAAAACATACTGTTTGTTCATTCTGAATGTTGGAATTATCTCAGTTTATGAAAGCAACAGGCAGTGACTCATTTTTCTTACGAGTCACCTTGCATTCACCACTGTAAGGTGGCAGATGGGATATGAACTACAGACTCAAGGTTGGTATGCATTTTACATTTTCCTCATATCTTGTTAAAATCTCCTAACTGCTTCCGTTAACTATGTTGGAGCACAGCTAATTTTGTACAGAGTTAAGGCAAAGATGGGAAATATAATGTTGGCATGTGCGATTATGGTATTAAAGTAATGGCAGCATCATACCATGAAAGTGGGCTCAATGCTGCAGAACAGCAAAATGACACATAACAGTCAAAGTGCAGGTAACGCTGTAAGAAAAGCTATCAGCATTTCCTGTCCCCTCCACGTGAGACAAAAGACAAGATTGTTGACTTCCTGCAAGCTGGCTTGCTTTTGTTCAGACCTTCCAACGCACGCTAGGTAACATCATCAGTGGACCCTCCAGTGAAGCGATATTATTCTACTCCGCTTGGGATTTATACTGTCCGGTCCGTTATGGTGAGTACTGTTATTCCCGGTTTTCATCTGCATGGGTTTGTATATGGGGTCCAATTCTATATGTATGTTGTTTGCATTACATGGAGAACCATGCCTCGAGGAATTCCCGTGTGTGTCTATGTTTGGCTTGGGCTACTATGGTTACCTTGACCCAGTCACACATGGGAATTCCTAGAGTCATGGTTCTCCACCCGTAATGCACTCAACAAACATATAGAATTCAACCTCATATACAAACCCATGCAGATAAAAACTGGAAATGACACTACTCACCATAACAGACCGAACAGTATAAATTCTAAGTGGAGTAGAACAACATCGCTTCACCAGAGGCTTCACTGATGATGTTACCTGGCATAGTGATGGAACATCTGAATGCGAACAGGCCAGCTCAGCAAGGAAGGTAACAACCTCACCCACAACCTGAGCTACAGATCTTTGCCAAAACATTAAACAAAAGACAAGATAACAAAGTGTGGGGCTGGAAGAACACAGCAGGCCAAGCAGCATCTTAGGACCAACCTCCGGATACAACACATCATCCTCCGACACTACCACCTTCTACAATCCAACCCCACCACCAAAGACATTTTTCCCTCCCCACCCTTGTCTGCTTTCCGGAGAGACCACTCTCTCCATGACTCCCTTGTCTGTTCCACACTCCCGTCCAACCCCACCACACCCGGCACTTTTCCCTGCAACCGCAGGAAGTGCTACACCTGCCCCCACACCACCTCCCTCACCCCCATCCCAGGCCCCAAGATGACTTTCCACATCAAGCAGATGTTCACCTGCACATCTGCCAATGTGGTATACTGCATCCGCTGTACCCGGTGTGGCTTCCTCTACATTGGGGAAACCAAGCAAAGGCTTGGGGACCGCTTTGCAGAACACCTACACTCAGTTTGCAGTAAACAACTGCACCTCCCACTCACGAACCATTTCAACTCCTCCTCCCATTCCTCCGATGACATGTCCATCATGGGCCTCCTGTAGTTCCATAATGATGCCACCCGTAGCTTGTAGGAACAGCAACTCATATTCCGCTTGGGAACCCTGCAGCCCAATGGTATCAACGTGGATTTCACAATCTTCAAAATCTCCAGCCCCCACGGACTGCATCCCAAAACCAGCCCAGCTTGTCCCCGCCTGCCTAACCTGTTCTTCCTCTCACCTATCCCCTCCTCCCACCTCAAGCCACATCTCCATTTCCTACCTACTAACCTCATCCCGCCCCCTTGACCTGTCCGTCCTCCCCGGACTGACCTATTTCCTCCCTACCTCCCCACCCATACTCTCCTCTCCACCTATCTTCTCGTCTATCCTTCTTCAGTCTGCCTCCCCCTCTCTCCCGATTTATTTCAGAATCCTCTCCCCATCCCCCCTTTCTGAAGAAGGGTCTAGGCCCGAAACGTCAAAAAGCTTTTGTGCTTCTAAGATGCTGCTTGGCCTGCTGTGTTCTTCCAGCCACACACTTGTATTCTCCAGCATCTGCAGTTCCCATTATCGCTGAAACAAAAGACAAGGGCTGATTATGTGCATACATAGAACTGCAGAAGGAAGAATGTGTACACTCTCAGGCTACAAACTGTAAAAAAAAGTTAAGGCTTGACAAGAAGGTACAATGGGAGACTATTATCATGTTTCATGGCCTGAGGTGTATTGAACCTCTTTCCCCTCCCCCATTTCTGAAGAAGGGTCGAGGCCCGAAACGTCAGCCTTCCTGCTCCTGTGATGCTGCTTGGCCTGCTGTGTTCATCCAGCTCTGCCCCTTGTTATCTCAGATTCTCTAGCATCTGCAGTTCCTACTATCTCTGCTTATGCACAATACTTGGTAACTTGGACAAAAATCAAAAATGATGCAACTTTCTAAAAAGCAAGAAAATACCAAATGCCTGTAACAATTGAGATTTGATATATTTCTTATGTGTCTAATTTCCATATCCATTTCCTGTACGTGTATAATCCTTCTCACCTATCTCTCTCCACAGCTGAAAGGACAGTGCTCAGAGCACCGTCGAGCACAAGCAGAGACTTAATCTGCAAACAAAAACTGAGAACAACGCTTCAAAATGGGCTGCGTCATGGACCTACATTATTATGATGTAGAACGTTTTTTGTTAAACCCCGTTATCGTAAGAATATTCAGGCTCTGTTTGAAGTAAGAACTATTGCAAAAATTGTATCTGAATTTGACTAATCCAAACCACTCCTCGCTGCCTGAGCACATTCTACCATGTGTAAACTTGAGGTCATCCAAAATTCTGCTGTCTGTGTTTAATTCACTCCAGGTCCAATTCACATATCATCCTGTGCTGGAATGCATGCAAACCAATGGTTTTTAATATTTTCAGCTCTGTTTTCACATTCAACCAGGGCTTCAGCCCTTGTTGTAACTTTTGCCTTCTCTACTAACATCCACAATAACCACACACTTTGAAATCTAGACTTGAGACACCTAATTTCACTTGCTCCAACTTTAGGGTCTATACTTTCAAGCTGTTTAGTAAAATTTCCTCCCTAAACCTCTCCAGCTTCTCCAATCCTCTTTCCCCCTTCTTGCCAAATGAACAGCATGACAATGGTTTCTTTAATTCTTAAAAGACTCAGAAAACGTAAAGGCAGACGAATCTCCAGGACCTGATCAAGTGCATCCCAGGACATTATAGGAGTTAAGGAGGAAATTGCAGGACCCCCAGCAGAAATATGTGTATCATCTATAAGTACGGACTGGAGGGTGGCTAATTTTGTGTCACCATTTAAGAAAGGGTCTACAGAGAAGCCTGAAAACTAAAGACCTGTGAGTGGGACATCAATGGTGAGTGAGTTGTTGGAGCAGTAGTCTGACTCCTGGAAGTGCAGGGTCAGATTAAAACAAGTCAGCATGGATTTAGTAAGGGGAGGTCATGCCTGACAAACCTGTTAGAATTTTTTGAAGCGGTAACAAGTATGTTAGACCAGGGAAACCCAGTAAATGTTATCTAACTAGACTTCCAAAAGGCCTTTGATACAGTGCCTCACAGGAGGCTGCTGAGCAAAGTGAGGGCCCATGGTGTTCGAGGTGAGCTACTGGCTTGGATTGAGGATTGGCTGTCTGACAGAAGGCAGAGAGTTGGGGTAAAAGGCTCTTTTTCGGAATGGCAACCAGTGACGAGTGGTGTCCCACAGGGTTCAGTGTTGGGGCCGCGGCTGTTCACCTTATATATTAATGATCTGGATGAAGGGACTGGGGGCATTCTGGCGAAGTTTGCCGATGATACGAAGATAGGTGGACAGGCAGGTAGTACTGAGGAGGTGGGGAAGCTGCAGAAAGATTTAGACAGTTTAGGAGAGTGGTCCAGGAAATAGCTGATGAAATTCAATGTGAGTAAATGTGAGGTTTTGCGCTTTGGAAAAAAGAATACAGGCATGGACTATTTTCTAAACGGTGAGAAAATTCGCAAATCAGAAGTGCAAAGGGATCTGGGAGCGTTGGTCTAGGATTCTCTAAAGGTTAACTTGCAGGTAGAGTCCGTAATTCAGAAAGCAAATGTAAGTTGTCGTTTATCTCAAGAGGGTTGGAATATAAAAGCAGCGATGTGCTTCTGAGGCTTCATAAGGCTCTAGTTAGGCCCCATTTAGAATACTGTGTCCAATTTTGGGCCCCACACCTCAGGAAGGACATACTAGCCCTGGAGCGTGTCCAGCGGAGATACACACGGATGATCCCTGGAATGGTAGGTTTAACATATGATGAATGGCTAAGGATCCTGAGATTGTACTCATTAGAGTCTAGAAGGTTGAGGGGAGATCTAATAGAAACTTGCAAGATAGTGAGTTTTGAGAAGATTTGTAGCTCAGGTTGAGGTTCTGGATGTGAGTTTGCTCACTGAGCTGGAAGGTTAGTTTTCAGACGTTTCGTCACCATTCTAGGTAACATCATCAGTGAGCCTCCGACGAAACTTCTGAAAACTAACCTTCCAGCTCAGCGAGCAAACTCACATCCAGAACTTACAAGATAACGTATGGCTTAGAAGGGGTGGACGCTAGGAAGTTGTTTCCGTTAGGCGGGGAGACTAGGACCCATGGGCACTGCCTTAAAATTAGAGGGGGTAAATTTAAAACGGAAATGAGACGACATTTCTTCAGCCAGAGAGTGGTGGGCTTGTGGAATTCATTGCCACGGAGTGCAGTGGAGGCCGGGACGTTGGATGCCTTCAAGGCAGAGATCGACAAATTCTCGATCTCAGAAGGAATCAAGGGCTACGGGGAGAGTGCAGGGAAGTGGTGTTGAAATGCCCAACAGCCATGATTTAAAAGGCGGAGTGGACTTGATGGGCCGAATGGCCTTACTTCCACTCCTATGTCTTATGGTCTTATGGTCTCATTAGAGGACGACAGAGTCGATAAGCAATACTCTGCATCACACAACAGCTGTCCGTCCAACTGAGCTAACCAGCCCACAACTAGCTACTCAGTAATATGTGAAAAATCCATTTACTCTGCATCAAGTTTGAGCCCTTCTTCTTAAAATATCCTGCAAGCATCCTTTCCTCATGATTTCATTAGCTCAGACCATTTGCAGTCAAGAGCACCCAAGACTCCCAGATGGTATCCAGCAGCATAAAAGATTATATCTGAGTACAGTCATGGATTTGTGTTTATTTTAAGGAAATAGTCCATAACTCTGTTGCTCCAATTCTCCAAAGCTTCCTTCTTGTGATTATATTTCCTTGCTGGGAGTCCAAAATTTACTACTTAATTCTCTCCTGTATTCTGGCCTTCTTCTCACTTCCTCCTTCTTAATTTTCTTCGGCAAAATTAATCTCCTTTCGCTGTTCTTGCCCTTCACCCATCACTACATGAATTTCCTTGCATGCTCTGTTAAAGTACGTCCCTTCGAATAAAAATCTCCCGTGTTTGTACCTGAAGATGTTCTGGTTTTGATTGTTAGTGATGCCTTTCCAGTACTCAGGTTGTGTAGGGGCCGCCACAAGGTGAGATAACAAGTAATTCTGATTTCTCTCTATATTGAATCATATGAGCAAGGAACAACAATAGACCACTCGGCTCGTCAAGAATCTTCCACTCCTGCATATCCCTGATATTCTTTCATCTCCACGGTAACCAAGAATCTAACTCCTTCTGCCTTAAGCATATCTAAGGATTCTACATCCATTACCTTTCGAGGAAGTGAATTGCAAGGACTCACAACCCTTTGAGGGAAAAAAAACCTTTAAAAGATATCCATGGATTACCTCTACCTCATATTTATACAACATTGTCTGAGATTATAATGTTGATTTATTCCAGCTCTCACCACAATCAGTGAACTAATCATTGAATGATGCAGCCAGGAGGCATTTCAGCACAGTATGCCATGCCATTAGTATTTCCGCTCTGCCCCTCAATCATTTTCTTTTTCAAAAGTTTAGTTTACCCTATTCCCTTTTCTTCAGGGTTAAGGTGGGTTATACTGCGGGGGGTGGGGCGGGGGAGGGGAAGAGAGAGAGAGAGAGAGAGAGAGAGAGCGCAAGAAAGAGAGAGCGAGCGAGCGAGCGAGAGCTCCTGAGTGGGTGGAGACCTAAATGGTTTTTCATATCTTTCACAGCCCCAAGCTATTCAGCCAGCCAAGAACCAATCACATGGTTGGTAGCAAGCTGAGCCCTTTGTCATTGCTAACTGGTGACTGGACCAATCAGCTACTTGTTGTTGGCTTAGTATCCATGCCTACATACTCTTTGCTCCAGCTTGTCTGCCCTTCTCCTACTACAGACTGAGCGAGCAGCTGCGTAAACAGTGCTTACAATGACGTCAGGTTTCCAGTTTTCATAAATATGCAGTATTCCTTCAGTAATTCTTGGTTTTTAAAACAATTCCTTTCCCACTTCAGTCTACAATCAAAAATATTTAAAAAGACATGGCCTTTCCATTTTCTATATCGCTTTAATACTCCTTCATCTCTCATTCCATTCTTGTGAACTTTCTCTGAACTGGATCCACATTTTTGGCTTCCTCTCCAAAAGGTGGGACACAGAACTAGTCACAACCCTCTGGTTGGGTTTCAACTAGCATTCTGTAAAGGATAAGACAAATCCCTTATTCTTGTACTCTACGCCTTAGTTTATAAAGTGGGCCTTTTAAAGAATCACCTTGAGTTATGCTGCCACGTCCAAAACAATCCAGATCTCTCTGTTCTTGTACCCACTTTGAAAATTGTATGATTTAATATATATTTCCGCTCTTTGCTCTTTCCAGCATATGTACATGTTGGTGCGAGCCAGGAACATCTTTCACCTTCGCACCATATTAAAAACAGCCTGCTGCAGAAATAGAACAGAATTGTGAATCTTTGCTTTTAACTTTGCAAGAAAATATCAATCTCACTCCAATGTAAAGCAAGTTTTAGATTTATACTGAGCCTTTCCTGTTCTCAGGATGACCTGAGGAGTTTCACAGCTGGAGAAGGTACTTTTGAAGAAGTCCAAGATAATAAAATGTGAGGCTGGATGAACACAGCAGGCCAAGCAGCATCTCAGGAGCACAAAAGCTGACGTTTCGGGCCTAGACCCTTCATCAGAGAGGGGGATGGGGAGAGGAACTGGAATAATTAGGGAGAGGGGGGAGGCGGACCGAAGATGGAGAGTAAAGAAGATAGGTGGAGAGAGTATAGGTGGGGAGGTAGGGAGGGGATAGGTCAGTCCAGGGAAGATGGACAGGTCAAGGAGGTGGGATGAGGTCAGTAGGTAGATGGGGGTGCGGCTTGGGGTGGGAGGAAGGGATGGGTGAGAGGAAGAACCGGTTAGGGAGGCAGAGACAGGTTGGACTGGTTTTGGGATGCAGTGGGTGGGGGGGGGAAGAGCTGGGCTGGTTGTGTGGTGCAGTGGGGGGAGGGGACGAACTGGGCTGGTTTATGGATGCAGTTGGGGAAGGGGAGATTTTGAAACTGAAGTCCCCACCCCTGTCTGCTTTCCGGAGAGACCACTCTCTCCGTGACTCCCTTGTTCGCTCCACACTGCCCTGCAACCCCACCACACCCGGCACCTTCTCCTGCAACCGTAGGAAATGCTACACTTGCCCCCACACCTCCTCCCTCACCCCTATCCCAGGCCCCAAGATGACATTCCACATTAAGCAGAGGTTCACCTGCACATCTGCCAATGTGGTATACTGCATCCACTGTACCCAGTGTGGCTTCCTCTACATTGGGGAAACCAAGCGGAGGCTTGGGGACCGCTTTGCAGAACACCTCCGCTCAGTTCGCAACAAAAACCTGCACCTCCCAGTCGCAAACCATTTCCACTCCCCCTCCCATTCTTTAGATGACATGTCCATCATGGGCCTCCTGCAGTGCCACAATGATGCCACCCAAAGGTTGCAGGAACAGCAACTCATATTCCGCTTGGGAACCCTGCAGCCATATGGTATCAATGTGGACTTCACCAGTTTCAAAATCTCCCCTTCCCCAACTGCATCCCTCAACCAGCCCAGTTCATCCCCTCCCCCCACTGCACCACACAACCAGCCCAGCTCTTCCCCCCCCACCCACTGCATCCCAAAACCAGTCCAACCTGTCTCTGCCTCGCTAACCGGTTCTTCCTCTCACCCATCCCTTCCTCCCACCCCAAGCCGCACCCCCATCTACCTACTAACCTCATCCCACCTCCTTGACCTGTCCGTCTTCCCTGGACTGACCTATCCCCTCCCTACCTCCCCACCTATACTCTCTCCACCTATCTTCTTTACTCTCCATCTTCGGTCCGCCTCCCCCTCTCTCCCTATTTATTCCAGTTCCCTCTCCCCATCCCCCTCTGATGAAGGGTCTAGGCCCGAAACGTCAGCTTTTGTGCTCCTGAGATGCTGCTTGGCCTGCTGTGTTCATCCAGCCTCACATTTTATTATCTTGGAATTCTCCAGCATCTGCAGTTCCCATTATCTCTGATACTTTTTAAGAAGTGTTGTGATGTGGGCACACAGCCAATTTACTCACAGCAAGATCTCAGAAACAGCAGTGAGATAAATGGTCAATTAATCTGTTTTCATTGGTGTTAATAATGGGATAAATGTTTCCCTGGACACCAGGAGAATTCCCTTCTATGTTTTGAAAGAGTGCAATGAGCTTCTTTACAGACCTTTGAGGTATAGATTTGATGTCTCATCTGTATAGCACCATCCCCACCAGGGCAGTACTCCTTCAGCACTGCCCAAGACTCAGCCCAGATTAGGGCTTCTCAGACTGAGGGTCAAAACCTCCGAATGTGGTCACCGTTTTGAGAGTTTGAGCTATTAGGACTGCCAGAGAGGCCTGAAGCAGCTGTGAGATCCCCATGAATCTGTGCATCGTTTTCTATTAGCAGACATGTCTTAACAGGTACTTCTCTGAGGCCTAATTGCTGTGGAAAGGTTTAAATGTTTGTTCATTTTACTTTTAAAAATCCTGGCAGTTTGAACATTTGTCACCATTCTGAACTTCTACTCCACTCACCAACCACCTTCCCCACCCATCCTCAGCTCGGAAAGCTTTACTGAATCTTTAAACAAAAACAGAAGTTGCTGGAAAAGCTGAGCAGGCCTGGCAGCATATGTGAAGGTAAAAACAGAGTTAACGTTTCGGGTTCGGTGACCCTTCCTCAGAACACCACACCCGAAACTTTAACTCTTGTTTTTTTTCCTTCACACATGCTGCCTGACCTGCTGACCTTTTCCAGCAACTTTGCTTTTGTTCCTGATTCACAGCATCTGCAGTTCTTTCAGTTTTTTTTAACTGAATCTTTACTGTTTTCATATCCATCCTAAAGTGCAATGCACTGAACTGGATATAACACTCCAGCTGAGGCTAAACCAATGTTTTGTGCAGGTTTAACAGCAAGTCCAATGCTTCTATTCTCTGTGCATCTCTTGATAAAGCAGACAGGATCCTAGACTTTGTGAAACTGGGTCTCAACCCACTTCTGAAAGAAAACCAACCATCTTAAAGAATTTACGCTCATAGCCCCAAGATCTACACTACTTCTAATGGTCGCTGCCATTTCAGACACAGGGAGAACGTGCAAACTCCACACAGACCCAAGGCTGGAATTGAACCCAGTTCCCAAGCGCTGAGGCAGCAGTGCTAACCACCGAGTCACTGTGCCAGGGAACCAGGGTTAAATTTAATTAGATTCCCTACAGTGTGGAAACAGGCCCTTTGGCCCAACAAGTCCACACCGCCCCTTGAAGCATCCCACCCAGACCCATCCCCCTATAACCCACACACCCCTGAACACTACGGGCAATTTAGCATGGCCAATCTACCTAGCCTGCACATCTTTGGACTGTGGGAGGAAACCGGAGCACCCAGAGGAAACCCACGCAGACACAGGGAGAATGTGCAAACTCCACACAGACAGTCGCCCGAGGTGGGAATTGAACCCAGGTCCCTGGCGCTGTGAGGCTGCAGTGCTAACCACTGTGCCACTGTGCCGCCCATTTTGTTTGCAATAGCTGGTTCTTTAGTGTACAGACAGGAGTTTATGTCCATAAGAACTATGAGGTGATCACTAAGAACAATAGCAATTGCAACAAACTTCACGTGATTTAAGTGGGATTTTTTATTATATTTCAGTTCTATGCCATTGCCTCACTGCACACAACTCCTCAGATAGCAAATCAGATTGTGTTTTCAGTTGTAAAGATCAACAGTCAGGCCTGGCTTGAGAAATAGCAAGTTAGATTCACAGCCAATGCCCATTCCTAACAAGGATAAATCTGACCATCGCCCCTTAATAATTCTTAAAACTGAGTCATTCACCAACAAGAGGTCAGAGGGTGTGTATTCAATGATGAGTCACCCACCTCCTATCTCCCCAAAGTCTGTCTACCATCTACAAAACACAAGTCAGGAATATGATGGAATGCTTTCCACTTGTCTAGAGCTAAAGTATCAATCAAAGAAACTCAAAACCATCTAGGGCAAACCAGCTGCTTGATCAATATCCCTTCCATCACCTTCAACGTCCATTCTTCCCACGGTCAATGCATACAGTCAGCAGTGTGCACCAGACCCAAAATGCAGCAATTCGTCAAGAATCCTTTGCCAACACTTTCCAAACTCCCAACCTCTACCTCCTGATGGGACAAGGGCTGAAGCTGCGTGGGAACTCCGCCCCCAGTAAGTTTCCTTCTGAGCTCCATTCCTTCCTGAGTTGGAACTATATTGCATTCCTTTATCTTCACCAGGTCAAAATCTTGGAATTTCTTAATGTAGTAACACCTTGACCAGGCAAACTACGATAGTTCAAGACAGCAACCCATCCCCAGCTTCTTGAGACAACAGAGAGTGAACAAGCATTGGCAGAAACACCTACATCTCATGAATTAAGCAATCAGAGAAACAACAACTTATGAATGCAGTTTCTCTCTACACTAAAAGGCGTCAACAAATGAATTATGTGCATTTCAATACTATCCGTGACAGAATTTACACTTTTGAATGTGATACAGTTAAATGCACTATTCTTTCAGTCTTATCAGTATCACCCACACCTACAGGAAAATACTGAGTGCATTTCAAAGCTAATGAAGCTCACATTGTTTCAACTCTGTTACAAACGGATTACAGAGTCGGAAATTGCTCAATCTTTTACAATAGGAATTTTGTAAAACATTCTGTGTGACTGGCTAGAAATGTGTTTTAGTGGCCTGACATTTAATTACTGAAATGTTATTTATCGTTGTAGTCGAGGCTCATTTACCTAGAGCAAAGTGTACTTATTATCACAAGTGGAGATACACTATAATTAAATATATAAACAAAAGGAAACATGTTCTGTACATTTATGAAGAAAATCCTTCACCGTAGTGTCTGAAATTTATTGCGATGCCTTTTGCGGTGGCTGTAAACGACTAAATGTACAGTAATAACAAAACCAATATAGATTTCAATGTTGCAACAATTAGAAGCTTTCTAACAACCCTTCAACAATGTGATGCTTAATGAACAGTACCACACAACAAGCAAACTTCACAAAAAGAATCTGTTTACTACTTAGATTCCATTCATATTCATAAGATCGAGAGGGTTAAATGATGAGGAAGAGGCTGATTTCCACTGTGTACCCATGGTAATGGAGACACTAATTGTGCATTAAGCTGCATTCATTTGGAATACTGGTATCAGTGGTGCATTAATTCCTGTTCCTTCTCCAAATATTGCCCCTGGCAGTGAGTTGATACAGCGGAATGACCCTCCCATGAGACAGTGCTCTTGCTGCTTAAAGTGGTTTCATCCCAAAATTCCTGACTTGCAGCCAGGAAGCCAGCATAAGTGATAATGGGAACTACAGATGCTGGAGAATCCAAGATAATAAAAAGTGAGGCTGGATGAACACAGCAGGCCCAGCAGCATCTCAGGAGCACAAAAGCTGACGTTTCAGGCCTAGACCCTTCATCAGACAGGGGGATGGGGTGAGGGTTCTGGAATAAATAGGGAGAGAGGGGGAGGCGGACCGAAGATGGAGAGAAAACAAGATAGGTGGAGAGGAGAGTATAGGTAGGGAGGGGATAGGTCAGTCCAGGGAAGATGGACAGGTCAAGGAGGTGGGATGAGGTTAGTAGGTAGGAGATGGAGGTGCGGCTTGGGTTGGGAGGAAGGGATGGGTGAGAGGAAGAACAGGTTAGGGAGGCAGAGACAGGTTGGACTGGTTTTGGGAAGCCAGCATTAGTGCCTGCTCACAGCGGAACATGGGACCCACTCCCAAGAGCGAAGGAGATGCCCCCACTAGGGCTACCATTGAAGTACATTGAAGAGTACTTCGATGCTGCTAGCCCACATGATCAGGGACTGGCATTTGGGTGTGGCCCTGCTGTAAAAATGCCATGATGGCAGGAAAGTGTTGGCATACCGCTCCCTTCCCTGCTCCAAGCCCAACACCATGCCAAGATAACAAAGTATGGGGCTGGATGAACACAGCAGGCCAAGCAGCATCTTAGGAGCACAAAAGCTCATGTTTCGGGCCTAGACCCTTCATCAGAAAAAGCTTGCTGTGTTCATCCAGCCCCACACTTTGTTAACTTGGATTCTCCAGCCTCTGCAGTTCCCATTATCTCCAACACCATGCCATGCATTGCACTGCCAAACAAGGTTAGATGCCTGCGTTATGGAAGCCCAGTCACTAAATCCACCTTCGCGGCATCAAGTGGAATAATTTCAAATGATCCGAGCCAAACTTTTATCCCAGGACAGAATGAACTGGGGAGATGTGACCAAATTGTTCCTCACCTCATCACTGGATCCATTTTCCACCCGGAATCTTCCCGCTCTCTGTATGGCCCCATCTGCATCACTGGAAATAAGCTGTAAATTAGGGAAAGAAAATTATTCAATTTTAATTGTAATTTCAGATACTAAGTAAAATAGAAAATTCATGCTTTCAAATATTTGCAAAACTATGCTACACAAGATGACATTCCATTCCAACCTGTCAAATCTGTCGGTTACATTATTTAAAAACTCAGGTGCAAAGAAGATCATAGACATGAGCATAAAGAAGTTGGGCGGAATGGCTTGTTTCTGTACAGTAAATTTTGCGCAGTCCTACATAATGACCGCATTGTATTTTCATTTCATGGCTGTTTTTGCTTTCAACAAACAATCTACATTGGGGCAGTCGCAACATAAAAATACAGCCCTTCAGGCTAAGTGTTCAGAAGTTTTGAATTGCATTGCAAGAATGATACTGGTTTTATTTCAAAGGTTTTACACATTTTTCTTTTATAAAAAGACACTTACTGAAGCAATAGCATGACAAACATAATACTTAGATGCAGCCCTCTTAGAATGCCCTTGAGGAATACTGTGAGGAAAAAGGCACCTTCTCACAGTTCCCACTGCCTATCAAAACAAACCATTGCCTTAATTCTTCTTTCATGGAGTTAAGTTAATGACAGATACAATTCAGTAACGTCAAAACAAGGTAAATCATTTCAGTGCTGCATGAATCACTTTGGCAGCGGTAGGATGTAGATTAAAAGTGAAAAGATGATAACGTGCTCTGACAAATCTGGGAAAGAGGAACACCCAACTGGGATGTAGGGATAAATTAGAAATTATTTTTAAAAATCCTGCATCAAATTACTTTCTTATTTATACTGGAGTTTTACATGAGTTGAGTCCCTTTTGATGCATAAGAGCAATGCTCATTATGCAGGAAAACACCCAGAAAATTAAGTAAACTACTTTTTCAAACCTGAACCACTTTCCAAAAGCTAGAATGCACAGGCACGCAGCTATGTGCGCGCCCACACACACACACACACACACACACACACGCAAAACACGCACATGTGCACAAATATGCACACAGACGCATACATACAAACATGCAAACACACATCCACGCATGCACACACGCATACACACACACAACACCATCAAGCACATGTACAGATTAATATATGGGAACAAATAAAGCTTGAAAAATATTTCTTGTGCTCTCAATGGTGTACATATTTTATCCACCAATTACACTTAATATATGGTAATGTCTATTCTTGGCTGTAATCTGTTCAATCTTCAGTCGTACACTTCAAGTAGTGCTATTCGAAGACAAGCAGAAAGTCCACCTCACGTCCCAGCCAAAATTTGTCCTTCGCCAACATCACTACAAACACAGGAACAAAAACAAAGAAGCTCAGCATGTCTGGCAGCATCTGTGAAGGAAATAAAACTGAGTTAATGTTTTGGGTCCAGTGACACTTCCTCAGAACTGATGGTGGCTGGGAAAACGCCAATTTATATGCAGAATAAAGGGGAGGGGTTGGGGTAGGGAGTAAATGATAAGTTAGAGCCTAAAGAGAGAGAAGAATTCTCCCAGCCACCAGTTATGAGGAAGGGTCACCGGATCCCAAAAAGTTAACTCTGTTTTTTACCTTCACAGATGCTGCCAGACTCGCTGAGCTTTTCCAGCAACTTCTGTTTTTGTTCTGGATTTACAGAATCCACAGTTCTTTCGGTTTTTATTCACTACAAACACTATCTGGCCATTTAGCTCATTGCATATGGCAAGCCCTCACAAATGGCAAACTGGCTACAGAGTTTTTACCTGCTGCTGCAGCGACTATACTCCACAAGCACTTCACAGGTGTTGAAGCTCTTCATTCTGAAGTCATGAAAGGTGCTATATAAATGTTAAGTTAATTATGTTTTATTCTCAGAAAGCCAGGAGTCAATCTTTATTCAATCTAATATTTATTTAGAGTAAAGCATTACAAGCACGTACTTCCTGACTCAAGGGCACCATGATTTCAGAAAGTGTCTCTTAAATGTGCTCGTGAAACTCAAATTAATCACCAAAATATGAGAAATTACTGTGAATATTCTAATGCGTAGTGAAAAAAAAGCAAGTGTCAAATATACAACCAAAAGGAGAGTATGGTGAGTTAACAGAGGTGCAGAGATAATTCACAAAAATACTTAACAAGTTCTTTACATCTCTATTTAGTGAAGAATAATTGGAAGAAGGTAAACACCGAATTGGCTGGAATCCATATGAGAGATGTTATAATGAACAAATGTTGAGATGTAACAATGGAGGAGTTAGTTATGATAAAAGAGATAATACTGCCACAAAAGTGGAAACTCTAGACGATATATACCTCAGGGTTCTATTGAAAACTGTGGTGTACGAGGAGATTGGTCAATACAGTACAGTATTTTTTTCAGAAATGATACGTATGTTGGCAATGACAAATCAATTAATTTAACTTTTATGGTTTCGAGTCTGATACGATTCTTCTTCTGACTGTTTGGAAAAAGCCTCATACTGGACTCATACCTGCTGAGTTTTTCCCCCACGTTTTTGTACTTGGTTCCAATTTCCATCATTTGCTGCAATTACTTTTATTTTCCAAACACAATACCCTTATTTTCACTTGCCTGTTATTTAGACACAGACATAGAATCCCTACAGTGTGGAAACTGGCCATTCAGCCCAACAAGTCCACACCACCCTCTGAAGAGCATCCCACCTAGACCATTCCCCTACATTTCCCATGTCTAACCCACCTAACCTAAACATCCCCGGGCACTATGGGCAATTTAGCACAGCCAGTCCCTTGCTGAACTTCTGTCTAACTGATCTTCTGATCTAATTTGCTGATCCACTGTCCTTCTATCTGTTCTGATAGTCATGGGAAGACAACTTCTTTAGAAAACTTTCTGCACTTCTCATTGTTTCACAATTCCATATATAACATACTAACTTATATATCTTTTAAATTAACCCTTCCAGGCCTGTACGTTATTTTTGATCCAATCACCCACCTAATTTTGCCAATTAAAATCATCTCAACTTTCACCCAAGAAATTCACTGTCAGAATGTCAGGTGCAATTACCATACATTCTAGCAGGAACATAAGAACATTCCGTAAAAGCTTCTTTAGTTATATAGAAATGAAACATTTGGCAAAGAAAAACATTGGTCCATTATAGGCAAAGTCAGGAAAATCTATAATGGCAAATACAGAAGTGGCAGAGAAACTAAATTATTACTTTATTCTGTTTTCACTGAGAAACAGACCAGAAATCTCCTCAAACTAGAGATCTAAATGACGAGGGAGAATGATGAATTAAACAAAACTAGTACTAGTATGAAGGTTGTACTGAAGAAATTAATGATGCTAAAAGTTGATAAGTTCCCAAGACTTGATATTCTACATATCAAAGTGTTGAAGGAGATAACTACAGAAATAAGTTATGCGTTGGGATGATCATCTTCCAAATGTCTATAGATTCTGGAAAATTCCTGTCAAATCAAATACCAACCCACTATTTAAGAAGGAAGCAGGGCAGAAAACTGACAGCTAAAAACCAGCTAGCTTTACATCAGAGTAAAAACAAGTGGGAATCAGAAAGCTTCCCAATTAGTTCTGGGGTCAAGCAGGGCTCCCCACTCTCTCCCGCCTTGTTTGTGTGTTGTGTGGAGCTTTTTGCAGGGTCTATTAGGAAGGATACGAGCCTGAGAGGGGTAAATATTCCAATGAGCAAAGGCCTGTAAGTCAAGGCCTCCCTCTACATGGATTACATAGTTACTTTCTGCTCAGATCCGCTGTCAGTACACAGACTTATCAGCATCTGTGACCACTTCAAACTGGCTTTAGGAGCCAAGGTAAATCAAGGCAAGAGCAAGGCCATGCTCTTTGGGAACTGGGCCAACCGATCCGTTATCCCCTTCACCATCAGGACAGAAGATGCTGGGTATGTGATTCAGAGGGCTTGGGGCATGTGCCACAACTTGGAGGAAGTGTATCACGAAGGTGGGGCAGCACCGCTTACTCGCCATTGCAGGCAAACATGCGTGAGGTACTCGACCTGTCGTCGTACATGGTGCAATTCTAGCCCATTTCCAGAACCTGTGCCGTTGCTGTCATCTGAGCCATCTTTCACTTCATCTGGAGGTCTAACATGGACTAGGTCTGAAGGAGCACAATCCACAAATCTCTAGATAGAAGAGGGAGAGTACGTACCCGATGCTGCCCTCATCCTGATGGCCACCTTTGTGTGTGGCTACATCAAGCTGTGCCGAGACCCTTAGTACATAAACACCAAGTGTTGCTACACACTGAGGTACTACCTGTTCCTGGTGGTGCATAGCATGAGTCTGGCCTCACTGCCACAGAAAACTCCAAATAGTTGACTATTCTATACAGCCTGTCCCTTATGGAAAACTTTGTGAAAGAAAATACCTTTGACCACAAGTCCATCAGGGAGTGACCAGCACAAAGCATTCCCAAGACCCTGCGGGTAAAGTCAAGAGTGGTTCCTGTTGGGTTGTTCCCTGAGCAGACTGTCAAAGTCATTTGGCAGAATAGCTCACCACCAGAACTGTCCGACGAGCACAAAGACATTGCTTGGCTGATGGTGAGAAGGGCACTATCTGTGAGATCCTTCATGTATGCCTAGTCTCTATGCACCACCTCGCACTGCCCTCTAAGTGGTTGTGGGGTAGGGGAGGATAGAGACCGTCACACATCTCCTGCTGAAATGTGCCATTGCACAGGAAGTCTGGACAGAGATGCAGGTGGTTTCTGTCCAGGTCTGTCCCAAGCAGTTATGCGATGTAGGGCTCTGTTCTTTATGGCTGTTCCCCTGCTCGCACACCAAGACAAACATTGACTACACTTGATGAAAGGCGTCCTTTGGTCTGTCAAAAGCTCAATGGTCTTCCAGCATAATGAGCTGACCTCGGCCAGGTGTTGCAGACTGGCACGCTCCAAGGTCTGGGACTGTGTGCTCAGGAACACACTAAAGCTTGGAGCAGCTACCGTCAAGCTAACAATGGATGACACTCCTCTCCTGCTCTCATTTCCCTCTCCACCATTCAACAGAGATTTCATGACAATTTTTAAGTCTCAAAAGGAGGTCACAGTGGGAAAAAGTCTGGTTAGCATTGACCTAAGACAAGGATAGCTACATATAGGAGGAAAATCAATCCCCACCAAGTCACATGTCATCCTGACTTGGACCTGTAGTGCCAACTCTTCATTGCTGCTGAGTTAAAATTTGGGAATTTGCTTTGTAACAGCATCGTGGATATACGCACTGCACCGCCACATGCCTAACCACCACCTTCTCAAACAACATTCCAATGGGCAACCAATACTGGCCACACCATCCATGCAGGCTGGCATTATAGACCCATGGATCAGAGTTACGAGTGTGATGCTCATAGATTATAACACCATCAACTTCCCAAACTGCAGGATCTTTTAACAGGCTCTGTGTTGCTGTTAATACTAAAACAAGAGAACAATGGTGCACCAAAGTCCTTTTCACCCCAGGGGAAAAAACTCAGGAACAGTCCATAAGCTGCCAACTGGCAATGCCAGTAGTACCTTTCCACCCACTTCAAACATGGCCCTGTGTAGGTATGAGCAACAGGAAGCAGGCTCACTAATGGTTCTAACTAAGTCAATTATTGAGGTGGCCTGTTATAAAAACTAATGTACTCATACGAACAACTTCCTCAGTGATAATGCTTCCTAACTGCTGTTGTCAAATATCATTAGGAAATTGGGGATTGATAAGATTCAATGTTGGCTCAGCCGCTGCTTGGAAGTGGGCCCAGTGCTGCAAGTTCTGTGCTGAGAGAAACATTAAGGCGTTAAACGCATTAACCCATTAAGTCATTCAACTTCAGATATTTGACTCCAACAGACAGAAGAACAATGCAGAGAGAAAAATGGAAATGTTCAATTCCAGTGGTAGAACAGCCAGTAACCAGAGGACACTGATTTAATTGATGGAGGAACAGAGTCATGAGGAGATGGCTCTGTTTTTGTACAGCAATTGATTTTGATCTGGAATTCTCATGTGAAGGGGTGTTGGAAGCCAATACATTTCAGAAGAGATCAGGAAATGTGCTTTAAGGTGAGCCATTTACACACTGCACTACACATTTGTATGTCAGATTATATGCCGATGTTAGACCTGTTGACTAATCAATTGTTATAAAATGATCAACAACTGACACAAGGAATGTTGCAGTGGTGAAGGACATTAGGAACCATAACTTGGGCTGAATCTCACCAGAAATTGAGTGTCAAATTTTCCCCAGGTTTCATGGTAGGTTTCCCTCCATAAGCCTTAACAAGTTTTTCCGACTCACCTCCTTACATATGCACCACACCCCCAGAACACCCTTCTCACCGTATTCCCCTATTTGCCGTAGATGGAAGTACCAGCCACTGCTGAGACCTCCCAAGATTCCTGGAGCCAATGCCACCTTTAAAGCCCTGCTGTGCACCCAGTCAAGTGCAAGCACACCACAGTTGCCCTGATTGCCTTGCTCTGGACCTGTCTGACAGACGGCAAATGGCACCTTGTTATGCTGATTGAGACCTGGAGGTCATGCTGGATATGGGGTGCAAGCAGTTACTGCTGGTGGAATATACCCTGGGATGTTGGGATGGAGATCTACAGGAACCAGCAGTGAGCTGGAGATACCAGGTTACTGCCCTGACTTAAATGGCAGCCGTGTTGCTGGCTGGTATCTGAACATTGGGTGAGAGAATGAGACACTGTACATTAATGAGGAGAGACAACATTGTCACAAAGATGAAATAGGTTTCTTGCTGCTCACTGCCCAGAATCTCATCTCGCTGTTCAACGTTCGATTGGAAAATAGGACGTTTTGCTCTTAATAGTGGGAAGCTCCTCCCTGCTGTTCTCACTCAATTCTCTCAACATTCTCTTCAATATCCACATTGTTCAGGGGCTGGGAAGATTCCACCCCTAGTCTTAATTGTGGTGACTGTGCAACTATTCCTGACTGTCGTTTAAGAAGAAAACCCATCTGGTTCACTAATATCCTTTAGGGAAGAAAACTGCAATCCTTACCTGGTCTGGCCTACATGTGACTCCAGACCCACAGCAATATGGTTGACTTGTAACTGCTCTCAAGGACAAATGGGCATGAACAACAAGCACTAGCATTGTCAGTGACTCCTAAATTTAATTGTTTTTACAAATATGCATGTCCTTTTGGGAATTTTTGTAAAAACCCATCTGTTTATTGATAAATTTAAAACAGACTTTTTACTGTATTATAGGAGCCTACTTTAAATATATGTTCCACCTGTTCACACTCTCACACCTCAAAACCGGGGTGCACACTGGGCTGGCAAGGTACTTCTCACTGAAGCAATTTTTCATCCTCCTCACCCTCAATAGGTATCCGCCTTTCTGAGGTTGGGTCTCCGAGATGAGAGCAGCTCCATTGGTAGAATGGCAGTGCTGTGTGGATCACTCTCCTATGAACCCCACCAATGACTCAGTGCTGCTTGCCAACACTTTCTTTTTATAAAACCGATAGAAGTAAACTTTGCACAAGTCCCTTATCAGCAGCTCCCAGTGCTGCATTTCAATAAGAAACTGTGGGAAGCAAACCTAATATTGTTTCTGAAGGCTTTTACACATGCAAAGGATTAGGCTGGAATCGTTTTTTCTAATTAAAATTAAGCTGTTGATTTTTTTGACTTCTTGGTTGGAGTGTGGGAATGGGTCTTGATCCGAAGTTGGATAAAATTCTCACAGCCTCTGTTCCACTGACTCTGTAACAGCAAGTGGCACATGTTTAAATTGGAAACACAACTTTAGGTTTTTTTGTTTGCTTCCTTCTGCTCATCCTGAATTTCACAGCCTATTCATTAGTGCCAGGGTTTTCTTCAGCTCAACATCGGCAGGGCATCCTGTGTATATAATCTGCTCACATTGAAAGCTACTCAGCACACAAAACTGACTTCGATCCTTTTCCAGATTGAACCTAACAGTCTGCACTGAGAGTGAGCTAAACTTTCATCAGTCCGTGACCAATTCCATCTCCAGAATACTGACTATCTACCCTCTCACCTCACCACCACTGCCCCTGACAACAAGCTCCATCCAAACAGTAATCTCAATGCTGCCACACTCTCAGAAAGGCTGTGAGATGACAACAAACGAGTTGGATCATGAAGAGGCGGTCGCATTGTGGTAACGGCACTGGAACAGTAACACAGAAACCCAGGCAAATACAGTGGGCACTTGGGGTCAAATCCCACTGCTACAGATGGTAACATTTCAGTTCAATGAAAATATACAATAAACAGCTAGCCACGTAACAATCATAACCACCATCGATTGTTATAAAAATCCATCTGGGTCACTGACTTTCCCGAAGGAAGGGAATCCACTGTCCTTACCTGGCCTGGTCCATAATTGACTCGAGAAACACCACAACACAAGTGACTCTTAACTGCTCTCTGGATGAACCAGGGATAGGTAATAAATGCTGGCCCAGCAGGTGGCACTGAAAAATGCTTGGAGTTCAAACACCTTCGCAACAGGCAGAGCTGCAGCAGAGAACAAAAGAGAGAGAAGGAAACAAATCCTAACATTCTGGACCCACTAACTCACAGGACACCAGGCCTTGTGCACACACAGATATGAGTTGGGTAACATCCTGTCCAGTAACCCACAACAGAAAGTCCCAGCCCTGAGCAGAGCTCATCCTTGAATTCAGGGACAGTCGCTGACGCCAATCAAAACTTCCATTGTCACATCAAGGTTCGACTCCTCTAATATTGTCCTTACCATCCCACCATCTGCAGCCCTATAAGATATCCAGAACTCCGTATTCAGTGATCTACTTTCAGCCTAATGATATGCACCCATCAGCTTGTCCGTGCTGATGTTTTTTTTAAAGAATCCTTGCATTGCTTCAGGTTACGCTGTATTTATAACCATCTCCTGGCCAATGCCCAGCATGTACCCTCCACCTCAGCACTGTATGAGCCCCACTTCTCAACTCCAGCTGTTGCTGGAGAAACTTCAAACATCACCCCGAGCACTGGAACATTTTTCCTCATCAAGAAATTCCTTGTTTAGAAGCTGCTGTATAAAGGTCACCTGTTAATGGAGAACATCCATTCTAAGCCACTGAAGAAACTGCATCATGGATTTCTTGGTGGTAATGTCAAGAACTGGGTTGTCACAAGCTGGGAGGAAAAACTACCGACTGAAATAAAAGATGAGACTGGAGGATGCTTGCAATCCAAAATGAACAGAAACACAAAAAAGGTACATAAGAACCAGCCAATTCTTTGAACAGGAGTATACACAAATTATTAATCAGTGTTTAATAAGACACAGTTAGCTGTTACCATAGCATATTTATGTAATACCATAACAAAGAAATCAAACTGCTTATTTTAGTAGCGTTGCTAAAGCAGCAGAAGAATGTCATATAAGCACATTAACTTTCCATACACAAATATCTCAAACAGTCAACTCTAAGGTCCCATGATTTTCCAGTGTGATGTTCACAATTTCACATTGTCACATTGGGATGAGGGCAGGAAGCATCACATCATGTGGACAGGGATCCTGAATAATGGGTAAACAGTGGTCCAAACCCTTACATGAGAATGATAGCCAGCAGGAATGTGCAACAAAGCCACGAATTAATCTGCAGTAACACCACTCAGACAGTAGGAGAGGGTAGGCAACATGTAAAATGAGTCAGAACATCGTGCAACCTTCTCAGCCTGGATGATCCCTAGAAAGGACAATGTTAACCCCACTTCCACAGTGACAGCAGTCCAAGCTCTCCCCCAGCCCTTGTCATTGCACCTTTCCCGCAGATCTGACTTTTGAAATTGCACTTTGAAAATAATGTGTTCCCAAACTTACAAATCAACAGCCAAGAATTTACACACTTATACAAGTAGCGTATCGCCCACCCCCAAGAAACAATGCAATCTGCTCCTGTTAACACGGCCATCCTGTGTCTAAAATAATTAATTAGGCTGCAAGTTAAATTAAACAATGTAAGGTAATAGCAGCAGGGGAGGTGGATTTTGGGTTACATTATTTTAATTAAAATTAGCAGATGGTTCAAATGCTACTTCTAATCAAGGCCTAGGCTGTTGATCACTTTGCTTTTAATATCAGCATCTTCACATCCAGGAAACTAGATTCCATTTTGATTTTGTGACCGAGCTTGTCTTTAATTGAAAAGCTACGTGCTTGGGTTATTTACATTTGCCATGTAGTACTCAGTGCACTGCATGACGTACAATCTACTACCTCGAAGAAACCATCACAAACTCAATATGCCACCAGCCTGGTGTCTATGGTATCTTCAGGGAAGTCTAACTGAGACAATAGTCATTGGGTTGCTTTATAAGAGAGCAGAAGCTCAAACATCAAACAGCTATGAATGGTAAATATTTATCATCAGGCTAGCCTTGTACAGTTTTTTTTGGTGAAGAAGTTTCTTTGCATTCACAAAGTAGTTTGCCAGTTATAGTGATACGACATGAATTGTAAATGTATGCTAGAAGAAATGCCTATGTTTCTGTAGGCTGGCTTGTTCTCCAGCTGCCAAAATATCTCACCCGCTGCATCCATGGAAGTAAAATACAAGGACTATTACAATGTAACCCAAGTGACCACAGAATATGTCCAAACATTAATAAAAGGGGAAACTGTTTCCACTGATGGGTGACTACAAGACACAGTTGTAATACAATTGGCAAAAGAAATCCAGAAAGAGGATGAATCTTTTATTATTATTCTTTCACGGGATATGTCATTCTTAATTAACCTTGAGAATAAGTTCGTGGTGAGCTGCCTTCTTGAACCATGCCGATTCAGTTAGGGTACATCCACAGTGCTGTTAGGAAGACTGTTTTCCCAGATTCTGATCCAGCCCCAGTGTAGGAATGATAGCGTAGTTCCAGGTCAGGATGGTTTGAAAGGGAACTTGCACATGATTGTACTTGCCTGCAACTGCTGCTCTCGTCCTTTTAACCGACAAAAGTTGAGAGTTTGGAAGGTGCTGTTAGAGGATCCTTGTTTGAGATACTGCAGTGCGCTCTGTAGATGGTACATTTTGCTGCCAGGGTGGAGCAGGGATGAATGCTGAAGGTGGTGGATAGGGGAGATCTCAATCTGAATTTGATCCGGAAGGGGCTACCACAAAAGATGGGGAAACAAATTCAGTCATAATTACAAAAGGGAAATGGAAGTAGATAATGAGAAAAGAAGCATTTGGAAGTTTGGGAGAGAAGTGGATAGGAATGGGACAGATTGAAGGTCTTTCAAAGAGCCTACTGAGACCTCAAAAACTGAAAGGGCTCCTTCTGCACTACATAATTCCAAAAGGAATCAGTTACTTTATCTGTGCTGCATCGCTCCAGGGAGGAAACTTTACCAGCATACAAGAAGAATTCTCTGCTCTCCTTCAAACGGTAGCATACAATTTATTATGGCTTTAGATATAAACCCTTGGTTTAAATTTCCACCTGAAACACAGCACCTCAGTGATGCACAGATCAGGCTTCCTTACCTGGATGATGTGGTGTGCTTCTACAGAGAGGCTTCAAACCTTTAACCTTCCAGCATTAAGAAATTGTACCAGCAACAGAGCCACACTGACACTGGCATCTGCTGTAAACGGAGAGGACTTTCTCAACAGCAGGTACAGCATATAATGCCTGCATTCAGTGTGTAAAAGAAAGACACAAAACTATGAATTCCTAATATCTGTGTAAAATAAAGGTGGGCTGAATAAGAGCAACTTGTTGTAACATCCACTTGATTTCAGTCTATCATTTGTCATGTTGACTGGGCAAAGTGATGTCAGCATGCACTGTGGGTGGGGCAATGGTGAGCATGCTCACTGTGGGTGGGGCAATGGTGAGCATGCTCACTTTGGGCAGGGCGACGGTGAGTGTGTTCACTGTGGGGGGGTTCAGAGGTGAGCGTGCTCACTTTGGGCAGGGTGACGGTGAGCATGCTCACTTTGGGCAGGGTGATGGTGAGCATGCTCACTTTGGGCAGGGTGATGGTGAGCATGCTCACTTTGGGCAGGGGCGACTGTCTTCCCTGTCATTTTGGTATCAGCAATTTTAGTTTATCATTCATTTCTTACCACATTTTGGAAGTTATTGGTCTGTTATTGCCTAGTCTTAGGTGAACATTCAAATGGGAGTAAATCATATGCAGTAACTACCTAAAAATCTAACTAAAAGTAGACAGATACTTAAACCAAACACGTCAATGATAAACTCAGCAGGATGTTGGCTACATTGTCATTTCAATTCAGTCTGAACTCAGAGAGATCACTGAAGTCACAATGAGCTCTTTAACAGTCTTGAAATTGCCCACCCAAGGGAAAAGACATCTGCCTTTCACCTTATCTATACCTTTCATTATTTTATAAACTGCTACAAGGTCATCCCTCAGTCTCCTCCTCTCCAGTGAAACGAGTACCAGCCTGTCCATCTTCTCCTTATAACACAAACCCTCCATTCCCAGCAACATGCTTGTAAATCTTCTTTGAACCTTTTCCAGGTTTATAATAACCTTACAATATCAGGGACACCAGAAATGGACACAGTCCTCCAAAAGTGGCCTCACCAACATCCTGTACAACTGCAACATTATATCTCAACTCCTATACTCAAAGATCTGAGCAATGAGGCCAGGTGCGCTAAACATCTTCTTAACCAGCTTATCTATATGTGGTGCAAATTTCAAAGAATAATGTACCTGAACCTATAGGTCTCTATGTTCTACAATGCTACCCAAAGCCCTGCTTTTAGTTGTATAAGTCTTGTCTTTGTTTGTTTTACCAAAATGCAATACTTCACATGATTCAAAATGAAACTCCATTTGCACTCTTCAACCTATTGACCCAAATGATCAGGATCTCTTTGTAATCTTAGATACCCTTCTTCACTGTCCACTATTTCACCAATCTTGATGTCATCCGCAAACTTACTAGCTATGCTTTCTACATTCTAATCGTAATCATTTATATAAATGACAGACCAAATTTGAACCAGAACCAATCCCGGTGGCCGCCTGTCTGAAAAAACAATCCTCTGCAATAAATCTTAGTCTCCTCCAGTTAAGTCAATTTTGTTTCCAACTGGCAAGCTCACCCTGACCCCATGTGACCTAAAAATGTGATAGACTTCTCAAAGTTCTGGGCGGGTCTGGAAGATTTTACTGGTGGAGTATTAAGAGAACATCTGAGCAGCAATGTCATTCCTGGAGCCACACAGGGAACGGCTGTAAGGAACAATGTGGTATGAGGCCAAACCAACCCTGAACCAGATGTGACCAGTAAAGGGTTCGTGCGATGGGAGAGCAAGGTTTGGGGTGTTATCTGTGCGCATAATATTTTAGGCTAAACCTGGAACAGTACTTTCTGATTGCTACTTTGTCCTGTTGCCCAAAAGGACAAATGTCGGGTACGTACCAGGTCATATCTCTTTACACAGAGGGTACTAACTGCTCAGAGGGATAGTGGGGGGCAAAATGAGTTGGACTCATTTTAGAAACAGCCAAGTGGTGCAGGAGAGGATCAGAGTCAAGAGAATTTTTTGTCGGAGCTGATCTTTAATGTTATCAACATGTGATGATAAAATAAAATTAGGAATAGGTTCTTTTTTCATGTGCTTTCTACACAGTAATTTTTTTTTAAATTACAGCTTACAATTCTACCAGCAACAAGACAAGTATATAAATACCAGGTGACAGAAACCCTCAGAAACTTGATGGTAGCCGCAGTGCTTGAATACAGAAAGCCCACTGCTCTATCGTGAGGTCTGGCTCTGATCCCTGGCATTAAGACTACCTTGGCACTGATTTCATTAGCTCCTCACCCTGACAGTTCACACACAGAAACAAAAGACAACAGCAGAAAATGGGCCATGAGATCAATGCTGTGCGTGTGTGTGAGAGAGAGCACAGAGCGACAGGAAATGGGCCAGCAACACAGTGCAGACCAGAAGGCTGGCGAAAGGTAAATGTTTCTAATGGAGTAGCAGTGCTCAGGCTAGCCGTCACAATGTTGTCATTTGAGGAGGCGAGAGGAATGCGAATGTAAGTTTCCCAGTACAGCAAGTTCCCTCAGCTTCATGAGTCAGTCATTGAAAGCCTGATGTTGAAACCTGATAAGAAACGCTGGAATAGAACAAAGTGGACAGAGAATCGTAGAAGGGGTAACATTATTAATCACAGATTTTCTTGCGATTTGATGAAATTTACAGTTTCAAACCAAATTGTGCCTTGAAGTCTGAGCTCTGGGAGAACTCTCAATCCACAAAGAGAAACTCTCTCAACACACAATGCTGTCCTGGTCTTGATGTTTTTATTTCTAATGAGCTGACCAGCATGATTTTTAATGTCCTGAGTGATGTATGACATGCAGTGAAATGCAGCACATAATTGCATTTCTGCGCAAATTGCAGCACTGTACAGCACCCAGCTCCTCTTACGTTAAGATCACATTTCCTGCCCTTTAACATCATCAAACCAGATCCTTCAGATAAAGACGTGAAATAATGTCATTAGCTTGGGACAGTGAGAGCAGGGATTTGAAATATTAATTTATAATCCTATGTTGGCAGCCTACAAAGGTAGACCTACAGGAAAACAGGAAAAAAGCAATGAAAATCTTTTTGCAGAAGAGTTTTTAATAATCTTTATCAAGGCTGATTAAAAAAAAAACCTCTCTTATGAAAACAGTACAATGCATAGATCGATTCCACACCCCATGCTTTCCCCGATACTTGCTGAAATTTGGCAGTGCTTGACTTTAAGCCTCCGTTTGTCCACATATTCTAGTGATTAATTAAAAAACAGAAGAGGGCACTGAAATATTGTTGATAATAAACTGAAGATATTGGTTCCATTCCTGCACAGACATATATATGATTTCTCAATGTGAATGGTGCTCAGCATAATTTTTGGAGAAGAAAATCCATGTTTCCTCCTAATGTGATCAATATTTTCCTTTGTTATTGATTCATCTGTTGAGATTGTTATAGAATCATAGAGACATACAGGACGGAAACACACCGTGCAGTTGAACTTGTCTGCACCAACGAGACATCACAATCTGACCCAGTCCCATACCCCCTAAACCGTTCCTATTCATATACCCTTCCAGACGCTTTTTAAATGTTAAAATTTTACTTAACTCCAACACTTCCTCTGTCAACTCATTCCATACTGTCTGCATGAAAAAGTCACCCCTCAAATCCTTTTAAAATCTTTCCCATCTCACATTAAACTTATGCCCTGTAGTTTTGGACTCCCCCCATGCTAGGACTATTCAGCCTATCCATGCCTGTCATGATTTCATTAACGTCTGGAAGACCACCCCTCAACCTCCGACACTCCGGGGGAAAAAGCTCAAACCTGTTCATCCTTCAGTACTGGCAAACCTCTTGTAAATCTGTTCTGCACTCTCTCAAGTTTAAGAACATCCTTCCGACAGAAGGGCAACCAGAATTGTATGCGGTATTCTAAAAATGGCCTCTCCAATGTCTCAATATGACACCCCAACTCCTACACTCACTCTTCTCACAATGAAGGCAAGCATGCCAAACGCCTTCTTTACTACCTTGCTGCCTGCGACTCCAATTTCAAGAAATTATGCACCTACGCCTCTAAGTCTCTTTGCTCAGCGACACACCTCCCTCAGTTCACCGAGGCTTATTAACCACCACCTTCCAAACCCACAAGTGCAGCAGATACATGGGAACACCAGTACCTGCAAGTTTCCCTTCAAGCCACTTGCCATCCTGATTTGGAAATATATTGCTGTTCGTTCACTGTCACTGAGTCAAGATCCTGGAGCTCCCTTCCTAACAGCGCTGTAACTTTATTTGCACCAAAAATGGACTGGAGCAGCTCATCACCACCTTCACAATGGTAATTATGGTTAGTCCATAAATGCTGGCCCTGTCAGCAACGTCCACATTCCCTAAATGAATTAAATGAGATGTCAAATACTCAAAAATAGTCAATTAATGGTTGATCTTGAGTAAAGATTAACCCCTGACTTTTTGTCAAAAATCCAAATTGCTTGTAATCATCACCCACTCGCTGAAGTTAAGCCTGTCCTGGCATAAACCTACACAGTGATAGAACCAGAAACTAGCAGCCCATTGAAGAAAGTGTTCAACTCCTCAAAGAATGCCACCTCATGTTGTGCTCACTACGCTCCTACCAAATGCACTCTCCAAACTGGCAACATGGCATTAAGAAGAAATGGCAGAAATCAAAGATACTTGTTGGCTCATTGTGCACTACTTTTGGTAGGGTATTGTTGGTACAGACTCCAGTATGAAAACTCTGCAATATCGACATGGAAGGGGGTGGATTTCCCCTTGAAAATACTCTTTCTGCAAAAGACAGTGCCCTACTTTTTGACTA
Source organism: Stegostoma tigrinum (assembly GCF_030684315.1). Taxonomy (NCBI): domain Eukaryota; kingdom Metazoa; phylum Chordata; class Chondrichthyes; order Orectolobiformes; family Stegostomatidae; genus Stegostoma; species Stegostoma tigrinum. The sequence continues at coordinate 29,999,584 of NC_081382.1, forward strand.
TATACTTATCTCTGAAACTCAACTTTCATATTTGTACATTTTATAGATAGTTATATCCAAATGTTTTTAATGTGTCTTTCATAACCCTTAAATCACTGTGGCCTTCCATAACCATAACAATGGTACCCTTTTGAAAAATAATGCTCACATCCATTTCATTGAAGAGTGCACTTTGAGAGCTTGCAGAACACAGTGGGGTGTAGACTACAACATCACCTGTTATTGCCGCACAAATTTCCTTCAAATCTACATAACAAATTCTCCTGTAGACAGGTACTCTCGACAAGTCTTTTACGTCTCTGTTAGTTTGACACGCTGATAGCAACTTCCTCAGAATGCAAAAGTATTCAGACAGTTTATTTCCATACACAGGAATCTTGATGAAAAATGATAATGATATTTCCTGTTCTCGTGCATTTGCAAATGTGCCTATTTCTATGCAGCAGAGTGTGAATGGCCAAGCAGAGGCAGTGTACGGGGGGCTACTCACAGGATTACTTTATGGGACAATGAGCCGAAACAATGTTCTTCTACATCAGGAATCTCATTTCAAATCCAGTCCAGACTCTAACTTGGACGATCTTTCACTGATGGCATGTGGAGGTAGTTGAGTACTCTTCATTAGCAACGCAGGGTCAAAGCATAGCAAGATAATGAAAGAGTTGAATGTTCACTCAGTTAGACAAAGCCGTTTACTGGTTCATTTTGCCAAGCTGTATTGTCCTAAAAACAGACATACATTCATGACAGAGCACACTATTTCTCTTAAAAACTGGGAATAAAGGGGGTCTTTGTATAGCCAGCTCTTGGTGATCTTAAAGCTTCAAACTACAAAGTGGCAGCGGAAACACGGCAATATCAGTGAGCCCCAGAGAGGTGAGTAATGGGTGAGCTCGACCAAGAAGAATTCATTAAACTCAGCAACTGTTTTTGTGCCAGCCTGTTGTCTGAAATGCACGGTTGTTTGAGAACTGTCAGGGCAAGCTACTCAGCGGTTCATACAGGTACATTGCCTATGTGTCAGATTTGGAGTGCCCTCCCCACTCAACTTGCACCCCACTTGTCTAAGTGGGTTAATGTGCAGGTTGGCACAGCATAGTTTCGGACAGGCCTACTGAAGCAGCACTGAGGGTATTTTACAAACTTGCGGGAATGAAGCGTCCAGAATGCTGATGAGCTTCCTGTGGCTGAGCCTGAGAGGCCCACATGAACCATCAGGGTGTAACAAAGGCAACTGGACCCTCAGATTCTACATGTTGCAGAGTCGCAACAGGTGAAATCCAGTGAAGTAGTCAAAGTTGGCAAGTAAATCAACACCAATGTTAAGATTTTAACAAATCAAACTTTAGCCAGAAACCAGTGGGAAACAAGTCAACGGATGGCCCGCCAGTAAAGGAACAAAAGGTGAAAAATCAGGCTCTTTTCACTCTATTAAAATATTAAATTTTGCTGTCACTTTCAACCGGTGAGGTATTCTTGCCCAATTAATTTAACAAAGTTCTTATTTTTCTCCTGATTCTAGATTCTCCAGAGTTATTCAGACTATCCCACTATTGGAACTAGGGAAAAAGACAGGAGTTGGCCATTCAACCCCTCAAGTCAGTACTATCATTCAGTTAGATCATGGCTGATCTGTATCACGGCCCCTAACTCACACTGTGCCTCATGTCCCTGATGCCCTTGCATAACCAAACTATATTAATTTCGCTTTTGACAATTTCAATTGTTCCAACATCCAGACTGCCTCAGGGCTGCCTGATCCAAATTTTCACCAGCCTTTTTGTGATAAACATGTTTCCTGAATTCACATTTAAGTGGTCTTTTCTTCGACTCCCCCTCCATAGGAAATAATTTCTTCCATATCTACCCTTACAAATTCCTTAATCGTTTTAACCGCCTCGACGAAATCATTCCTCAAAGGCTGTAAACTCAAGGGAATGAAAACCAAATTTACGACACCCATCCCAAATTAAACGTTAGTGTTGTTCTGGTGAATCTGTGATTTATCAGTTCTAAGACCAATTCTTTTTTTTCCTCAAATTTCCTCATCACTGAATGCAGCAAGGAAGGTCTGGCCGAGAGTGTATACAACAGAGCTCTTCTGAGTCGCCTTCATTTCTATGTACTCATTAGCTTCAGATAGGGCCAATATTCCATTATCCGTTTTTCAAATGTACTCACGCAATGGCTTTAAGGCATTGTGTACCCTTAGCTCTTTGCTCCTCCACAATAGGTTCCCACTGAGAACAAAACATTCCATTTTGGATCCAACATTTTCCCAATTATTGCACTAATGTGAAAATTCACTAAACTCAACTTCCATGTATCATTACAAAGAAAATAACAAATTCTGACAAATGCAAGAAATACAGTGTGACGCAATAAATGAGCTGGCAGGAAAAAAGATTAACATGACATGTTAAGGTAACCAAAACCCCAAGGACTGTCACAAATCTATCGATGATGTTATAAAGCGGAGGTTGACACACACCCCACCGCACCCCCCTCACCATCTGAGAACTAAAACCGAAACACCCAGAGCGGTGCGCCTTGCCCTATAATCTGTAAAAGGAGTGTGAAAAGTGACGTAACCTGCCTTTCAGCAACTTCTAGTGGGTAAATAAAACAAGCCCTTAACATTCATTTTACGATCAACAAGTGAATTTACTTATCTAACTCTAACAGTGAACAAATTAACAGAACTATTTACAAATTGAATAAATCCATTCTAACTACTAACTATTCCATAATAAAACAAGAGTCTAAAATTATGCTGTTCCAATAAATACAAGTACCATTAATACAAAATAAAAATAGAATCTAGTCTCTCGAAATTACAGCCAGGTTACATGTCTTCCAGAATGCTCTGTGCCTTCTCTGGCAATTCTTCTGTAAGGAAGGCCTTCTCTGTTGATTCTCCTATCAGGAATCTTCACTAGTTGTGCCAAGGGTACCTTTGTTCTTTAGATGGTGCTTTCTCGAAGACTGTGAGGTATATGTGAAAGCGAGCAATTCTCTCTTGAGAGCTGAAGGAAGGCAGATGACAGTTATCTCTCCTGTCTTTGCCCAGCTGCCACTTCTTTGATACCCTTGATGACATATCCATATTTCTTACAGTAGGATTGGTCCTATGTCATCAAAATAATCAGATTTAAATTTAATTAGATTTTGGAATCTAGGTACCTAGTTCAAATTGATTGGCTAAATTCAAAGTTTGTTGTCTTGGTAAAAAATGCTGCTTAGCTTGGTAACTTTTTGATACAAATGTTTCAATTTGGGTGCGCTCTATGTACGTGCATTTTCAAGCTGCTCACAGACATTCTTTTAACTCTATAAGCATAGAAAAAAAGCGCATCATCTTTTGACAGCACCATGCAAATACATTCCCCCCTAGCATTTTACAAACTTTAAATTCTAACTTCCTGCCTCCACAAGTACTCTACCCAACTTCAGAACAATGGCCCTTAAGGTATTGAATGACCAAAGAACACTATTGGTAAAAAAAATTGCAATGTTAGATATCACTCATGATTCACTAGAGAAAACCTTAATTCGGCTGATTGAAGGAATGCTATGGTTTCTACGCACATGTATTATATTTAACTTTTTGTTAAAACATTCCACTGCTTCCGTCCCTTCTTTAACATTTATAAACATATACAATATACATAATATTGATAGACACACATATATGCAAAACCCTTTGAAGTGAAATGTATATTTTGTTAGCTGCAGCTTGCTTTAATTGGTAGCAGCTTTCAGGGAGAGAGTTATGGGTTTAAAGAGCTCCTGCAGGATTAGAGCAAACCACCAAGGGTGACACCCCCTGTGATATTAGAGCCAATATCACACTTTCAGTGTCGTCATTCTTTGCATGATTAGTAGAATAAAGGTCTCCATCAGTCTTTTCTGACAGCTATTGAGCCTTGCATTCACAAGAACATATTTTGGCCAACATTGCTCTGTCACTCAGCAGTACAAGACGACAGATTCTCCGAATATTCTATTTTTGTGGAATCTGACAATGCACAAAAGCTGCATGTCTGCTTAAGAAACAGCATTGCACTTCAAAATTGTCACATACTATCATGGGTTCCTTCTAAGAGTTGCAGTAAGGTGCTAAGCAAGTGCAAAACTTCTCTTTCAAAGCATTGCAGGAACATGATTGTGAGTAAATACATGTGTTATATAAATGAAGCTTTGCTTATCATATTCCACAGATGGTCCTTCCACTGCATTGGCTTTTGGGCTCCACAACTGAATGGCATTTTCATTGGCAAGGTGACGGTACTGGCTGAGTGGGAACATGCTGTCAAGGCCAAATAGAATGATCACATGCTTGACCGACAACAAATCGAGGTGTGAGGTGAAAATTTAACAAGAAATAGACAGCCCCTCTGTAATAATCCTGGAAAAATGGAGCCTCTGTAGGGGATTTCACTGCATCTAAATTCAAAGAACATGCACTGGACTAGAAGGTGAAAACAACCATAAATTAGCAACTAGACAATATTGTGAAGCATTCTGCTTTATGGAATAGAGGAGAGCAGCATTGTATTATGCCATGACATCCCTTTGATATCACAGGAGACTGTGACCACTTCACAATGTCAGTGCACAGATCATTAAGTGGGTTACAAAGAAACTACAAAGAAAAATATACAGGACTGACTTAGAATGAAAGAAGGTATTAATATTACATCACCAAATGGAGTCGCAGGCAAAATTTATACTTTGAGCAAAATTATCTGAACACAATCTTTCCCAGAACAAGCACAGCTGTACAAGCTCCTTTTCCTGTTCCAGAACACATTGTGAGTGCATTTTAGGAAGTTGATTTTATCATCCTTTGCCAAGGTTTTTTCATTTAACATTTTATTGGTGCATTTAATTCTCTTCAATCCTCCCTACTCCAATGAGGCGTAGCATGAGGTTATTAACACAATGCCCTGGATTATCACAGTACTTGCATCAACTGTGATACTCAAGCACACTTCCAGCTACATGCACCTACTTTTCCACACACATGGGCTTTAGAGTAACAACTACCTGCAGCATGCATCTGGTAAAGGAAATTAATTGGATCACTTTAATCAGTCACGTAAGCCAAACTGAACATTCATGACATCACTGTTATTTCCGGGATTATTTGAATTAACGGACACAGTAACTGGATCACAGGAACGAACATATTAATTGCTGATAGCAACAAGTGTCGCCAGTCCATAGACCCCAGGACTATGAAGCTGAACAACAGGGAAATAGAGGGTTCAACATTTCTATTGTAAAACCCCACTTGCATCAGAGAGAAACACAACTAGAACAAAGAGACCCCTGGGAGTAAGGAGTTAAAAAATGTACCAAAAATGCTCTGGTCATACTGATCTTGACAGTACATGCAAGCATGCCTTCTTATTAGTGGCTTAATATCATTTACGCTGAAGCAGCTGGGCTCAGCGGCAGTGAGTCATCACCCTAGTCATAAGTACAAGGCTAGTGATGGAGTATGTGACGCTTATAGCCACAGGGGTAAGGAGAGATGGGCGAGCTATGTCCAACTTAAACCTAAATGAAATAGTTACAAGGCAACTGGAAGGAGACTGCATTGCATTACTTTACAGGATCATTCATATTTAGGATTCCCAAAAAAACAAAACAGGTGTTGGAATATTCGCCTTTATTTCTTGAGGGCTAGAATAAAAAGGGTTAGCTGTTCTTCAACTATCCAAAGTGCTGGTTAGATCTGGAGTCACTGAGTTCTAGTCACCTGAACTCAGGAGGGATACAGTGGTCATGGAAGGAGTGCAGTGTCGGTTTACCACAATGATACTGGATTCCAAGGGTTAATTATCAGGACATATAACACACACTAGGCTGGCTTTTACTGGGAGTTAGTTGTTTAGGGATTGATCAAAGTTGTCAAGTCACTAGAAACAGAACAGGTAGATGTAAACTATTTCCGCTAATTGGGAATTCTTGGTTGAGGCGATTCAATCTAAAAGTTGGAGACAGATCATTCAACACTGAGGTTAGGAAACACTTCTACATGCAATGGATTATAAAAATTTGGAAAACTCTTCCGCTAATAACAAATGATGCCAGCCAATTGCTAATTTTAAAACTGAAATGAATTGTGTTTTCTCAAACAAAGATATCATAGAATATGGAGCAAAGTTTAGTTTATGGAGTCAAGTCCGAGACCAGCCATGATCTGAGTGAATGACAGAACAGGTTTGAGGGTCTGAACTCTCTGCTTCTGTTCCTATGTTCCTACCTGAACAAGGTATTTTCACAGCCTGCCACAAGTATGGATCAACCCCATATCGAATGCATCACTTCAAAGTAAGCATAATCCAAAAACAAAACGGACAGCTGTGTCAATTGCATGAGGCATCAAGACAGGAACTGAGCTTCAGTCTGAATTCACTGTCCTATGCCACCAATCACCAATGCAGGCACTGCATGTCACAAGCCTCCTCTTATTAGTCAGACTGAGCCAGTATCCACTATGTAGTTTAACAAACAGCAGGTTATTTTTCCTTATAAATCAGAAACTCTGAACATTTCTGGCATCCTATATCTGACTGTTCTTCTTGCTGATGTACGTGTGTATATCAATTGTTAACACTTAATTATGGTCAGTGCACCAATAATTGAGCCCCACTCTTCCACAAGCTATCACTGATGTCTAAATATCTAATCTAACCACCATGATGATCAATTTGCCTGACCAACCCCCACTATTCAGACCAAAATTCACACCCAATTTCATCATTACCATGAAAATAACTACTTATAATTAACAAACTTAGGCTTTGACAAACTGCAGAGAAAAAAAACAATTATTTTGCTACTATGCAACTTAAACAATATCTCTTCTCTTACACAAAATATGGATGATTTGCCACAAATATTATGCATAGCAAAATAAAGACAGGACAAAATAATTCTTTACATCAAAACACCATACTATAAGTTGAAGAATTATTTCTTACAGATCTCTTTTGATTTTAGCAATGACGAAATAATGTTCCCTGTAGAGAGATGGCGGTCTTAGGGTAAATGTTGGCTAGGGCAGGCTCCCTGCTGTTCATCAAACATTTTACGTAGTCTTTAACAAGAGTCTGAACAAGCAGCTGATGAACTGGGAAGGAAATTGTTGCATCCAAGAATCACTGATTCTGAAACTTCCACATTCCACTGTACTGAAACATCAGCCCAGTAAATGTAGCCAAACCTCAACAGTGGAACTTACAAACTCCTGATCCAGAGGTGAGAATGGCTAACATTCAGCCAATCAGGCGAGATATCTTGACGACTTCTTCATGACAGACTCACTGAGTTGAAAAAGATGAGTTGATACACACTTTCACAGAGTGGTGGGCCCGTGAAATTCTCTGCCACACAAAGCAACTGAGACCAAAACATTGATTGTTTTCAAGAGAGAATTACATATAGTTTGTAGGACTAAGGGAATTGAAGGGAATGGGTAGAAATCAGGAAATGGGAATTGAGTTGGATGATCAGCCGTGATCATAACAAATGACAGAGCAGGCTTGAAGAGCCGAATGACCTATTCCTGCTCCTATTGTCTAAGTTTCAAAATATCGAGTTCAGATTCAGTATACTCAATAACTTTCTGTTAAATGTATCATCAAAGTTATTTTTGACCCGTTCACAGAAGGTGATTATGTTTGGTACTGTGTGCCAGATAATTATTGACCCAGTAACAGTGGGTGCTGTATAATTTTAACTCTCTCACTGGGCAGGAACTCCAGAGGACTGGATGGAGCTTTGTTCAATAATACTTGCCACAGACTTCAATGCAATCAGAGCTCTCCTAGTGAGGAACAGTGTACAAAAACTGTTATAGTCTTGGTCTACCACAGGCAGCATTTCAGGTTCAATGCTTTCCGTTGTTCCTACAAGCAGCCTGAGCATCTTCCTACTGGAAGATACACACTGCACTGAGTTTATGCAAACACAGACACATAGCAATTGGAGCCCTTTGAGTCTTCAACCTCTCCAATGGCAGAACAAACAAACGCTTAATGGAAAGAGGTACATGTGAATGATTAAGCTGCTCCATTTCACAGAAAGGTGAATACACCAAGCAACAATTAGGATCAACATCATTTAATTCTAATCAGAGCACTTTGTCTTCTCTTAATAGTACAAAAATTGAAAAGCTGCCCTGCTCCGCACCTGAGAGTTATCTTTCTTACTGATAGGCACAGTGATTGTAACAAGGTCAGCCAGGTTGTCCTCATACAATATGAGTTCCCTGATTGGGGCTGTTAATCTGGACCAATCAGGGAGCCCTGGTTGACAGATATAAACAGGAGTGTCAGGGGTTCTGTTCACTCAGAGCTAGATCTGAGGAAGCTAGACCAGTGTCAAGTATTATGCACATGTAAATAAGGAAGGTCAGTGACTTAGTGATGGGATACTCCTTTGCAGAGTTATTTCAATGCTAACAGGTTCCCCCAAATGCACCAGATTTCTCAATGAAAGGCCAACCAAGATTGGCTATCTCTACAGCACATTCTTTCAAAGAACCTCAGTCCTGACCTTCTTTGTTCATGCTCCTTCTGTCGCGAATATACAAACAAGAAATTAAAGCAAAATCCAATGCAAGGAATGCGAGGTGTTTTCCAGGTCAGGTATTGAGCCAGACAGCAGCTTTATGGCCTTTGCTGAAACAACACCAGATTAGACACTTAATGGGAAGCACAATGGAAGAGATTTGTGTTTATGATCTGATCCAATGATTATGGGATCACTTGAGACCTCTTGCTGCATTTTCCCTGTTGAACACTTGTACAGCAAAAAAAAATTGGTGGGAGATTCATTTGTTGGTAACAAAACCTACCGAATTTTTCCATTTACAGTAACAGAATTAAAACCCCCTAATCAGGGACAGACAGCGGTGCCATGTGAGAGCTGCAAGTAACCAGTTTCGGGGGAGCCATGAGAAAACTAAGAATCCCCATCCCCATTAGGAAATGTTATCGCACATTATAACAGCAACTAGTATTCACCAAAAAGTGACAGGTATCAGTTTCACTCGACATCACACAAGGTTCCTCACAAAGCGGCCCTGATGAATCAATCGTTTAACAATAAAATTGTTGTGGAGCAAGCCAGTCTTTACACTGAATGAGACTTGCAGCTGCAATGTACATGAAATTACAATCCCAGTAACTGTTGGGAAAAGGATGGCACTAAGTAAGCAGCATAAAATATATTATGCTAAAATAAATAAGGGGGTGCTGATGTCATGAACATTTCTGCTGTATGTGTGTAACCATGCCATGCCCATGATTCCACTGGGAGCAGTGACTCAGTTATATTAATTAATATAGCAGGCAAAGAAAAATTACACACACTAAATTTTCATCAACTACTATCACCAGCAGTTAGTTCAAAGCTTCTTTGCATTAACATGTGCTGGTGTCACTGAACAATAGACAGGAGCATTGTTAGGCTTGTTGAACAGCCAGTGGACAGGAACTGAAACTTAAGAAGTAGGTTTCCTTCATTCAGCTATTATAAGTATCGTGAGGGTCCCGGCACTGAGATCTGTACATATTTTGCCTATTGAGTTAAGTGTCCATTGTCTCTACTCTATGTCTCCCAGCTTCTAATCTATTCTCCATCCAAGCCGATGGGTTCACTACAATTCCACGTGCTGTCATTTTAGTTGTGTCTTACGTGGAACCTTCTCAAATGTTTTCTGGAAATCTATCAAGTGGACCTCATCTACCACATGAGTTATACTTCAAAACTTATTCGATTCATTAGATGGATTTTCATTTTTTACGCAACAATTAATGCAGTGCCTCTGAAACTTCTCATAATCAACAAGACTCTGCTGATAGATTCAGTTTGCATTTCTAAGCGTTCTGAAGAAACAGCATCCTAATTCATATCAAATTCCATTAACTCATCTCTCCTGTATTCAGTACCTACATGGACAAAGCAGCAACACAATTTCAAACTTTCATCCTTGTTTTCAAACTTCCCAAGTGCCTCACTTCACACTATCCAGGTCACCTTCACCCGCACCAGTATGTCTGCACACCACTCATTTTAATTTCTTCGGAGATGTTCCCTCCAAGCTGTATAGCTTTACTGTAACCCAGCAGTACCTGCTCAGGCTGTGCACAAGTCGGTCTCTTAAGTTGGTCTCTTAAAATTACTGCATGTATGTTGCCAAATTAAAAAAGCTGAAAGGAATTGGGCACTTAAATAAATATCCCACTCATTCTAACATTATAGAACAGCCAATTGTAACTGCATCACTCCTGCCCTCACCTCTGAAATTCCCTCCCTACACTTCTCCACCTCTCTCCTTCACTTTCTTCTTTGAAGACTCTCCTTAAAACCTATCTGTTTGACTGAGCTTTCAGCCATTTCTGTGGCTAGTATTATAATATTATTAGTAGTATTATTACACTATTATTAGTATTATAGTATGATTATAAAGCTCCTGTGCAGGGCCAGTTAAGGGAACTGCATAAATACAAGTTGTTGCTCTGTCACTTTTCTCCCTTGAATGCATTCACACTTTGGTATTGGATGGTCTAGCAGCAACTCTCCAATACTTTGTTTAAGTGGCTCTTTGTCATGAGTGGCTTTGAAAAATTGGGTGTGGGTTGGCCAGTCCATGGTGTAAAATACCACGGCTAAGTTGGATTTTGCATTCACCTGAACTTAATAGTGACAGTTTCTAGCAGCAATCCCTGAATAACAAACAGAAGGAAAACTGCTGACTGATTGGTCCACCCCATGAGCTCAACGGTCATAATGCCCGGTATCTTGTCAAACTGGGAAATGGCTCCCGTCTTTTTTACTAAAGCAATGGTGTAATTTATCAAAGGATCACTGGCTAACCCTGCAATGAAGTACCCAGGAACGTCTTCACTGATGGATATTCACCAATGTGATAGTGGATTATGAACTGGTACCTGGAAAAATGGTACACAGGCTAAAATGAGACGTGGTGAAGGAAATGTTAAACAGGCATAACAGTGCCTTTGAAGCAGCTATGGGGGGTTTGGGACTGTCACACATCGTCTGGAATGTGCCTTTACAAAGGACGTTTGGAGAAAGATGCAGTGGTTTTTGTTGAGGTTCGTCCCAAGCAGTTTCGTGACATGGACTCTGTGCCCTACAGTCTGTTCCCTGGGATGCACACCGAGACAAACATCCACTGCAAGTGGTGGACCATCAACTCGGTAAAAGACGCTCTTAGGTCTGCCTGAGACCTGTTGGTCTTCCAGAACAGGGAGCTGACCCTGACCGAGTGCTGCAAACAGGCACATCCTAACATCCAGGACTACATGCTGAGAGGTGCACTAAAGCTTGGGGCAGCTGCCAAGGTGCATTGGAAATGACCACCATCTAAGGTCTTTCTGCCTTAAATGGGGTCTGTTCAGTTATTGGCCCCTTCCTGGTGCCTCAAATGTATGTAAATATAGTCTGGTTCAAGTAAGAGATGCTCTTGGTTTGTTTGGATAGAGTCCAACTCCAATGTTTGTTTGTTTCCTGATATGCTACTATGCAGATCCAAACTCTGTTGTGATTAATAAAGTATGTTAACATTCTGCCAAAGTACTGTTCAGTTATTGGATGCTCCTGGTGCCTCAAATGTATCTAAATATATATAAATAAATATATATAAAATATTTAAATATGTATAAATATAAATGTATAAGAAAGAAATGATTTGGGTTTGTTTGTTCTCCATTTGTACAAATCAAACTAGTTTAGAGACTATGTATGTATATATTTTTATGAATAAAGTTTAATTTTGAAATTAAGAAAACAACTCACGACATGATGTAAGCTACTGTCTATGATGAAGGTTGCTGCCACCGTTCTCTTTATAAGAACATAGGAACAAGGGTAGATCACTGAGTTGCTCAAGCCTGTTCCATTATTCAATGAGATCATGGCTGGTTTGTGGCCAAACTCCATGTACCTGCCTTTGGCCCTGCCCCTTACTACCTTTGCTTAATAAAAGCTTATCCATCCCAGATTCAAAACTGATCTAGCAGCTACGGTCGTTAGCGGAAGATAGTTCCAAACACCTACACCCTCCACGCATAGAAGTGCTTCCTAACATATCTCCTGAATGTTCTGGCCCTAATTCCCAGACTATGTGCCTTAGTTCTGGAATCCCCAACCAATGGAAATAGTTCACCTTTATCTAATGTGTATTTTCCTGTTATTATGTTAAAAATTTCAATCAGACCACCCCTTAACCTTCTAAATGTAGAGAAGGTCGGTTTAATATGTATAATCTCTCCTCCTAATTAACCCCTAGAAGTCTGGGCATCATTCTTACATTGTGCTCCCTCCAAGGTGAATGTCTCCTCCCTAAGGTGGGATGGCCAGATCTGCTCCCAGTATTCCAAGTGGGGAAAACCAGGATTTTGCATAGCTGCAGCAGAAGACCTGCATCCTTGCATTCTAGCTCTCTCGGTATATAGGCCAACAGTCCAAGAGCTTTCTTAATTAGTTCCTGCACCTATTTGCAACATTTTAAAGAGTGATGCACCTGAACCCCCAAATTCTCTTTAGACATCTCTCTAAACTGTTCTGCCCACCAATCCATGTGGCACCAGCATGATGGGTGGTGTTTATGTCACTCTTCAGTTTTAACTCTTTCAGACCCACATACAACAGGAATGTATTTATTATCTCAGTGATAAGTCAAGGATGAGAATTTTGTTTCCCATCAGAAACAGTTTACAGATAAACCATGCAAATGTCTGACAGGAGTATGAAATTTTCATTCTTCATCAAAGCACAAATGTGGGAATTCAGCTGAATAAACTTGACCCAGTTAATCTGTGTTTACACTCTGTGATACTAACAAAGGCTATCCCTCTCTCAAAAGAAGTGTGGCTATTTCTGGACAGTTTTCTATACTAGCTGCACTCAAAAAAAATTACAAGGAGTTATTGTGTCAACTGCTGCTAACTGAATTACAAACTTTCTGCATATTCAGTGAATGATGAGGCTCTACCAGGCCGGTCAACATTGCACTGAGGGCCACACCACACTGTATTGTTTTTATTATATCTCTCCAAGGGGTAAGTATTGTCACAGAGACAAACCCTCATGTTACTGGTATTCTGCATTAACTGGGGGTGGGGGGGGGGGGGGGGGAACAGATTGGCAAAATAAGTTAACAGAACAATAATCAAGCCATCATAATAAAAAGATAACAAACAAAATTTACCACTAATATTTTAAGAGCATAACTCAAAGACTTTGTGCCTTTTGAAGCGTACATTCAGAAGGGGCATTCTGCACTAAAGCCTTGATTTGTTAAGACAGCATAGTTACCACTGGAATGATCTGCCACTGGAAGAGCCTCATCAGTCACTGAATATGCAGAAAGTTTGTAATTCAGTTAGCAGCAGTTGACACAATAATTCCTTGTAATTTTTTTTAGTACAGCTAGTATAGAAAACTGTCCGGAGATATCCACACTTCTTTTGAGAGAGGGATAGCCTTTGTTAGTATCACAGAGTGTAAACATAGATTAACTGGGTCAAGTTTATTCAGCTGAATTCCCACATTTGTGCTTTGATGAGGAATGAAAATTTCATATTCCTGTCAGACATTTGAATGGTTTATCTGTAAACCAGGAGGGGAAAGCAAACAAAGACCTGAACCTGCAGGAGGCTGTGCCGTCTACATTATCAACTTAACCCACTAGGAATGAATAAAATCCTGAATATTAAGAAAATGCCACTGACATTCAAATGCATCTGAACCAGCTCTAGAGAATGGGAAAACAAACACAATGACTTCAATATCATGCTTTCACAAGATCAAGACACCCCAAAGTTCATTAAAACCAATTGAGTACATTTTAAAACAAAAACAGAAATTACTGAAGAAACTCATCAGGTCAGGCAGCATCTCTGGAAAGAAAGCAAAGTTAATGTTTCGATCCAGTGACTCTTCAAGAGTTTTGATAAAAAAAGTCACCTGACACAAAATATTAACTCTGCTGTCTTCTCCAAAATCCAGCCAGGCCTGCTAAGTTTCTCCAACAATTTCTGTTTCTGTTTCAGGCCTTCAGCATCACAGTTCTTTGTTTTATTTGAGTACTTTTCAGCCACAGTCACTATTGTAATGTACAGAATATGGCAACCAGTTTGTGCACAGCAATGTCCCATAAATGGTAAGGTGATGATGACCAGGTAATCTGCTCAAGTAACATTGTTTGAAAGATAAATACCAGTCTGAGCAGAGGGGCAAATCTCCTTTACATTAGTGCCATTGGACCTTTTAGCAGAGCCTTGTTTTTTGTTGTTTCTCAGCTGCATTGTTTAATCCAGCGTGTAATGACACTGGTCTCTTCATCTCATGTGTTCATTAGAGACTCAATTGAAAAAGTACCAAAATTAATTTTGAACATCATAACTTCCTGAAACATTTGAGCATGATGCACACCATGTGTTGTACGGCCATTTGCTTTCTGTGTTTTATTAATCTGTGTAACTGTCTTATTTGAAAATAAATTCAATTGGTTATTTAACATGAAGATCAATGTTTGATAAAATAACTACCACATTTTAGAGTAGGCTGAAGAGCACAGAGGTGAACCACACATATATTTTCCAATTCTGAGACTGATTAACGTACTTGTGTTATGAGCAAGAAACAATACAAATTTCACTTCACTGGAGTTGTGGGTCAATACATGGCATCTACTTTTAACTTTAAGCAATTAGGTGAATGCTCAAACTTAGTAAAAGATGAAAAAACATTCTTTAATTAAATGCCTTCATTCATTATCTTATCAGAGGCGATAACCAGTTTATATTTCTTTAACACTGTGGGATCTCATACCAACACACTAATGCATTTGTTAATAACATCATACAATATTATTTCAACCCATAAGTCCAGAAGTCAAGTTGACTGTCAAATAGTCTTATTGATTTGCATCTCCATTAGAAGCTCATTTGACATTTAAGTTTACAGATTGTATGAATACAATGTCCGACCTTTAAAAATGCATTGGCAACCAAAATGTATGGGCCTGACACCAATTAACCCTGGAGTCCTGAACAAAAACAAATTGTACTCTGCTTTGTTGAGCAGTGTACTTACTTACATGCAGAATCTTATACAGTACCTTAGTTTAAATTAGAAATCAGAAGATAAGAGAGTTTTATAGCAAATAAAATTGAAAAACATTTCCTCAGGTTAAGTTAATAATATGTCCCTTGTTTAGATACATTATTTTTATCTTGCACTCCATTATTTCCACAGGACTTCAAAAATAATTCATCAGTTGTGAAGCATCTCGAATTTTAATCCCTTTTACATTTACACAACATCGAAAATAAATGCTAACAAAAAAGCACTTGACTTAATTCATTTCTTGATATTGGAGCGAAATTCTGACTTGCTGACAGAACCAGGCCAGTGTATATGCATCCTAACTCACAAGGCACGGTTTGTCGGATTGCTGTGTTACCCACTCTCCTACCCACTTGGCAACATTTCCTCACCAATACCCACAAGTGCCACTGGCTGGAGAGGCAACCAATGTTCCTCCCCCAGGAGGAAGTCCTTCCTCAGAAGGCAGTAGGCCATGTTCTGTGTACTTCGTCCCTGTAGGTCTGATCGGGCTTTATAGCCTCCGAAGCAGCAGTGACCAGAAATGTCCGCAGATTCAAAGTGCTGGAGCGTCGCACCAGATAACTGCAAGTAGTCTCAAATGAGGCCATTTGAGGGAAGCTCCTGCTCCCCAGCTCCCCGCCTAAGGCCCAAGTAGGGTGCTTTTCCAAGTTTCCCTCCAGCCCTTGAACTCCTCCTGACAGCCTCAAAATTGAGGTCAGGAGGGGAGTAGCATCTTGAGTAGTGCTCAGTAGCCGCCTTCTAAGGGGCCCCAACGCGTTCAGTGGAGGGATGGTTGACTTATGTAGGCCTCACCTGCCCCACTGTAAAATTGCAGACAGTTCAGGCTGGGTGGGAGACTATAGAAAGTCCATCCAGGGAATTTTACAGACCCCCAGCCATCTTCAAACCTGTCAGCGGGGAAGTGTAAATTTCCACACGCAAAACCAAGCAACCGCGTCCATTTTGTAATCTCAAGCACACACTGTCAAGAAACAGGCAGATTCTGTCAGCTTAGCTTTCAATACCCGATCTGCTCAGCTCCATTTAGTGTTTGTGCAACAACTGTGGGACCCTGTTCATATGATCCTAAAATCAGAGGCCATGTCCCACGAGCTTAGACATCTGGGGTATTTGTACAGCCAATTGGGTCTCTGATATAGACTGCAGCCCAAGCCATTTCACCCCAACTACTGTAGAACACAACTCTCTGAAATCGATCCAGAAGCATAAAGATCAATGGTCTATGATACTGTGGCCAACGAAAAGACTCAAAGAGTCTCACACTCAGTCTCAATTAGGACGAACTCCATGGAGGCCTTTCTTACAGACATACGTACAAATCAGGAACATGAGGAGGCCATTCAGTCCATCGAGCCTGCTCTGCCATTCAATAAGATTGTGGCTGATTCTGATTGGAATCTCAACATTTTCAATTCTCCTCAGGATCTGCAACGTCACCTCTTAGTTCTCTAAATGCCAACAGATACAAGCCTGGCATGTCCTGCATTCACTCATAAAGTAATCTGCCCATTCCAGGAACCTCCCCTGAAAAGCATAAAGGGAGGCAACTCCCAGGCAGGTTTGAACAGCTTCAGTGTGAATGGATCTGTATCTGGGGATAGTCAGTCTCAAGCTCACTACCAGTCTCCAACCCCACTGTGATAAGTGTGACATACAGACTCCCTTGCACAAGGGACCACAGCAATGTTATCAACCTGTTTGTGATGCCATATATTTGTCTCGCTTCATTTACTTTACACTAAAACTGGTTGTGCTTTGGTCCCTAAAGGCAACTTGGGCATTGTCACAAGCACAAAAACAGACATTCAAGGATAACAACCAACAACTGAATCAACTTTGAATCATCAGTGGGTTAAAATATTGGGCTAGACTGAAACACACCGCAAGTTCCATGAAGGAACGAGATCACAAAGTGGGATAATCTACACCAGGAACCCGGGATCGATTCTGGCCTCACATGACTGTTTGTGTGGAGTTTGCACATTCTTCCCATGTCTGCGTGGGTTTCCTCCAGGTGTTCCGGATTCCTCCTACAGTCCAAACACATACAGGTTAGGTGGATTGGCCAGGCTAACCTGTCCTTTAGTATTCAGGGTTGTGCAGGCTAGGTGGGCTATCTGTGGTATATGTAGGGTTATAGGGGAAGGTGCTGATCTGGTTGGAATGCTCCTTGGTGTGGACTCTATGGGCCTATGGCCTCTTTCAGCACTGTAAGGATTCTCATGATTTTATGAAATCTACTCCAGTAGCTGCAGATAGCCAGACTGAAGGAACCAACAGACTGATCACACACAGAGTCATATAGCAGAGAGAGAGAACAATACAGCATGGAAACAGGCCCTCCAGCCCAAACTGGTCCACGCTCACTATGATGCCCACTCAGCTCGTTCCAACTGTCTGAATTTGGTCCTATCCCACTAAACCCTTCCCATCCATGTACCTTATCCAAATGTTTTTAGAATATTGCTATTGTACCTGCCTCAACCACTTCCTCTCGCAGCCCATTCTATACGCGCACCACTGTCAGTTTGAAGAAATTACCCCTCAGGTTGCTCTTAAATCTTTCTCCTCTCACCTTAAACCTATGCCCTCTAGTTTTCAATGCCCCATCCTGGGAAAATGACTGTATACATTCATCCTATCTATGCCCCTCATAATTTTATACACCTCAACAAGGTTCATTCAATACACCTCGTTCTCCTACATTCCAAGGAATAACGTCCTACCCTGGCCAACCTCTCCCAATAACTCAGGCCAACTGGTCCTGGCAATGTCCTCGTAAATCTTTTTTGCACACTGTCCAGTTTAACTATGTCTTTCCTATAACAGGGTGACCAAAAGTGTACACAATACTCCAACTGCGGCTTCACCAACATACAGGTGGAATATAAATCCCAACTCTTATACTCAGTGCCTAGACTAGTAAGGGCTAGCGTGCTAAATGTTTTCTTCACCACCCTGTCCACCTGTGATACTGCTTTCAACAAACTATGTACATGTACTCCTCGGCTTCTCTGTTCCGCAAAATTCCTCCGGACCTTCCCGTTTACTGTATAAGTCCTACCCTTGGTTTGACTTTCCAAAGTGCAACACCTCACACTTATTTGTATTGAATTGCATTTGCCAATCCTCAGCCCACTTCCCCATCTGATCAAGATCCCTCTGCAATTTTTGACAACCTTCCTCACTATCAATGATACCTTCCAATTTTGTATCATCCGCAAACTTACTAATCATGCCTTGTACATTCACATCCAGATCATTTACATAAATAACAAATAACAAAGGCTCTAGCACCAGCCTGTGGCACATCACTAGTCACAGGCCTCTGGTCGTAATCACCAGTCTTGAATTGTAACATTACCCGACTCTATCAGTCCAAACAAACACCTGATCGTACCCTGCCATAGGCAGTTTTATTCCAATGAAGGTTCTACCAAATAACCTATTGTTACAACCAGCGTGAGCTTAAACAGGACATGCTGCTATCCCCATTGCATCCTTCTTTCTGTGATCACTACTCGAGGACCTCATTTTATCAAACAATTTCACATTTTAAACACCATCAATCTCCATTTCAGCCTCTAGTCCTGACTTCGTGCTCCACAGCCCCACCCCAGTGGTTCTCCTTTAAAAATCTTAGATTTGCATTTTAACTTGTGAAAAAGAACTACATTCCTACATCCCATAGTGGTTGTAATTCATTAGAACTTCATTGGGTGTAAATCACCTTGAAACATCTGGTGATTTGTAAAAGGTGCTACATAAATGCAAGATTTTCTTTAAGGTGATGGAATTGCATTATTTTTCAATATCATTATGAAAGATTTATCACATATAGTTTGCAGTTAATGTGTCACATTCCATGGTTTACATTTGTGTTATTTTGAACAGAGTATGTGCAACATACTGGATTTTTAGATTTAGATATTCATATCACATGTGTTCCAGTACAGGAATGCAGGAGTACAGCGAAAAGTGTACAAAATTGTCATTCTCTGTTGCCATCTTTGTATACAAAGGACAGGATTAGTAACAGAAGCTGAAATAAAAGACGATAAAGGAAAACATCTAGATCACACCCTGCCTCCTTGCCTCCAGAATAGTCCATCTCTGCCTGAACTTCCCCAGACTCAACATTGCTCTGCATTTTGTAGAATCCTTTCAACATGGAAGAAAGCCATTTGGTCCATTGAGTCCACACTGACCCTCTGAAGAGCATCCCACCCAGACACATCCTATCCCAGTATTTCCCATGGCCAATCTACCTAAGCTGCACATCTTTGGACTGTCAGAGGAAACTGGAGCACCCAGAGGAAACCCACCCACATATGGAGAGAACGTGCAAACTCAAGACAGTTGCTCGAGACTGGAATTGAACCTGGCTCCCTGGCACTGCGAGGCACCAGTGCTAACCACTGAAGCACCAAGTCACCCCTTTCTCAATGGGTCTTCCAAGGCCAGCTGAATTAGAAATGCAGAGTATAGCATTCCCCTCCGACAGCTCCATCACAACACAGGACGGCTGGAGCTGGGAACTACTGGCCAAAGTACTAGCTGCTGCGAGTAAGTTCAAACATCTGCAGTGAGGGGAAGGGAACGGGCTGGTTGGGGAAGCTGGGTGAAGTGGCTGGTGAAGCAGGGTGGGACAGGTGGGTGAAGTGAGGTAGGAGGTAGGTGGGTGGGGCAGCAGGGATGTGGGTATGTAGTTGACTGGTCCTGGGCTTTTTACGTTCTTTTACAGGATTTGGGTGTCACTGGCCAGGCCCTTATTTATTGTTCATCCCGAATTGTCCAAAGGGCAGTTGTGAATCAACCACATTGCTGTGGGTCTGGAGTCATGAGTAGGCCAGACCAGGTAAGCAATTTCCTTCCCTAAAACAACCACTAAAACAAATAGGTTTTCTTTTCTGACAACAGTCACGTTAGACCCTTATTCTAGATTTTTATTGGTTTCAAATTTCACAATCTGCCATGGCAAGCCCAGGTTCCTAGAACATTACCTAGCTCTAGTGATTAATAATTTACCAAAGTTACCATTGGGCTATCGATGTGATAATTGGGGTTGGCAGGGGTAGGGGCCGGGGGGTGCAGGCTAATGGAAGGGCAGGGGGTGGTTAGTGCATGACTGAGTGGGATATCAATTCTGGAGTTACCTAAGATTTAGACCAGCTTTCTCTAACATTTGCTAAGTAACTATTCAGGCAGAACCACAGCAATGTCTGAAGTCACAACTCTAACTCACCATTAGAAACATTCTCACAGGAAGAAGGGGAATTCCCCTTCAGGAGTTACACGTCCCACACAGGACTACAGAGAGACCACAGGATTTGAGTGCTTGTCTCGGCTGAGCTAAATCACATATTCTTAAGCTTTCTTTCACATTTCTTGTTGCAAAAGGAATACTACATGGTTCTATCTGACTGCATGGCAGGTTACAGACCTGCAGTTACTGCCCTTATTCACAAAATGAGTGCAGTTTATTCAGCTACTAAGTGAAACATTTACTCTTAATCATAGATCCAGGGCGTGTGTCAAGTAAAGAGTATCCCTGGTAAACAATGACATTGAATATTACAGCCAAAGATGAGCAACAACTCTTTGGGTTCCTCTAAGTGGACTGTAGGGATTTGTAAATGTTGCAGTTTCAGTTCACACTGTCTTACTGCTTACCGTGCCAATGAATCTCATTGTTACAGAAAATAACAAAACACAAAAACAGGAAAATGAATGAAGTTATTTTCTTTCTGCCCCAAACTTTCCAACAGCCTGTAGTCTCCTGTCAGAAGTAGCAAAAAAAGAGGCTTGCACTGAAACAGCACTTTTCATGACTGCTAAACATCTCAGAATGCCTTACAACCAAGAGGTGCTATTTTTGTTGAGTTGGAGCTATTGCTATAATGCAGGAAATGCAGCAGCCAATTTGCACACAACAAACCCCCACAAACACCATCACAATAATGAAGAGTCTGTTTTTGTTCTGTTGACTGAGGGATAAATATTTGCCATAACACCTGAGGTAACTGGTACACTTGTTCAAAACAGCGCCATGGGATCTTTAGCAACTCACCAAGCAAACCGATTGTGTCTCAGTTTAATGCATCATCTGAAAGACAGTATTTCTGACAGCGCCGCATTGCCCCAGCACTGCGCTGCAGTGTCAGCCTCATTGTTTGCACTCAAGTCCTGCAGTGAGACTTAAACAAAGAGCCTTCTAATTCAGAGGTAACAGACTGCTATCAACGGAACTGTAGCTAACACTGAACAGAGAAAACACAGCAAAAAGTACATGGTCATGTGGGGAAAGGTATTCTGCGAAATTCCTCCTCATCTCCCACAGGAGATCGAAACCAATCCCCAATTATGACATGCTCCAAATGTTTTCTATAAAACACTAGTTAGTAAAACGTTACTTCATTGGCTGTAAAGCACTTTGAGACATCTGGTAGTCATGAAAAGCACTTCTGAATGCAAGACTTTCTTGTTTACTTGCAAAACACTAAAAACTGATCATATCTTCTTGCACCAGGAAATTGGACTATAGACAGCCATTCCAGGGTTATCCTCTGACAGAAGGCAGACATTGAAACAACGCATTTTTTTTCCCCAAAAGGCGATGAAAATCTTGTCTGCAGAAACCTCACTGAGATCATACAGAGCTCACTACACACGTCAGCTGGTGCTGTTAAAGTGCCCATTGCCATTTGTGACTGAGGTAGCACTGACACACCACTCTACAATGTTGTGTGTTTCTATAGCTGTCACTAATCTATTTACAATTGCTGTTTTATGTCTGCACAACAAATACCCATGATATGTTCAATCAATGATGTATTGCCAAGCTCTGGCCGTAAATAGACCATTCTTCACCTCATCAATGATAAGACAAGTACCAGTGGAAAATTAATGACAAAGATGCAGAGAGTTGAAAAACATAATTAGGTGATACAACCCAAGGAAAAACAGAATACTGTAGGGCACGGGAATGATGCATGAAGAAGATGATTAAGTCTGAACAGAACCTTCCCTCTGTAAAGATAGCAGAATCAAGTTAGCACACAGCCTTCAGTTGTGAAGCAAGTTGAACAAGGAGAAAAATTTGATGTCTTCAGAGAACGGAAACCTCAGTGGCTTGCAGCAGACCTTCTGGATGTTCTGTTGTACATTACAGAATCCAAAAACCTATCACGAGCTGTCATCAGCTTTCCATTTGTACAACAGCAACAATAACACTGCACATTTTACAGGCACCAACAATATACTCATTCTTAGTTGGCACCTCATCAGATTAACATCAGTTTTCTGTTAAAATGCACTGGCTGAGCATAATGGAGAAAAAGCATTCTTAACACAGATAAATGACCAATATTTTCATCAGATCTGCAACTACAGCATTGTAGCATTCAACTCTCAATTATAAACAGCAAGTTCAAATTTTAATCTTGCCTGACCCTTAGCTGCTTGTGCGAGCAGGGAGAACGGAGAGGAACAGGTGTCCTGTATAAACAGCACAAACCTGCACCAGGGCAGAATAACCAAAAGCAAAAAGAAACTGCAAAATATATTGCTGCAATGCTCTGAATGATGGCCGAGTGAAAGCGGTGGATAAAATGTGAATGAGGTTCCAGTGGGAGGGTTTAAGTAGAAACACTGGACAAAGTGAGGGTCGGTGAGACAGTTTGTGAATGTAGGATGGGATCGAAAGAAGTAAGATTCTCAACGTTGGGAAGAAAATGTCCAATGCTCCAACCATCTCTGGTGAGAGGCCTATTTGCATGCATTAGCATTAATACTAACATTATCTCATCTTGGCTCACTGACATGCGGTTTCCCATTCTCACATGCACCAGACAGATGTCACCCCACTATCTTAGGGCATGCTTCATGGGCAATGACCACGCACGTCTCCCCTGTTCATGAAGGTTGGCAATGGACACACGGCAGAGTCATCACACCCTCTCTCCCTGTTGCAGCTCTGAGCTTGTCAGCATCCAGGCTAAATCTTTCTACTGTCAGCACACAACCTGGTTTGTTGATTTAAGGCATCTTCAATTCCATATTTTCCTTGTTCAACATAAAGTTCACTAGCAGTAGCACAAGATTTTGATTACATTCTGTGATGGTTTATTCCACTGTATCTCCATGTCCATTGGGGAGCTGATCATGTACAATCAATAAGTTTTAATCTGGGAAGATCACTGACAATCTGTCAGCATGGATTCTCTTTCAGTGTGGGAATGCCAAACAACACTAGTAACCTGTATGGAGTTACAAAACTGCTGTTTTCATCCAGCTTCTCCTGCCCGTATCCATCTTGCACATTAAGGGCCAAAAAAGACATTTGGAATGCTTTGCAGTCATAAAGTCATACAGTCACACAGCATGGAAATAGGCTCTTCAGGTCGACTCATCTGTGCTGACCACACATCTCAATTTGACCTGGTCCCATTTGCCAGCATTTGCCACATATCTCTCCAAATTCTTACTATTCATGTTTCTGCCTATATGCCTTTTAAATGTTGTAATTTTACCCACCTTCACTACTTCCTCAGGCAGCTTTTTGCATACACTCCCCACTCTCTGCATGACAAAGTAACCCCTCAGGTCCGTTTTAAATCTTTCCCCTCTCACCTTAAATCTACGTCTTCTAGATTTGGACTCCCCCGCCATCCTAGGAAAAAGAACTTGGCTACTCCCCACTATCCATGCCGCTCATGATTTTATAAATCTCTATAAGGCCACCCCTCAGCCTCTGACGCTCCAGGGGAAGAAAAGTCCCAGACTATTCAGCCTCTCCCTGTAGCTCAAACCCTCTGGTTGAAATTTCTTGAACGACTGACATCAGGCAAAACCTTTTCAAAGCTTTTGGATAATGTTTACATCCACGAGTGCTCTTGGAATTCTAGGTTTTTCTACAGTTACCATGCTGCTAATTAGGCTATAGGCATTTCCACATGCTTGACTATTCCCTTCTCTTCCATCACTTCTTCTGCTCTTTCACATTAGACCTGAGGGCAGCTGCAATGTTCCTCAGCAGACGTTGGGACAATCTTACCCTTACATCTAGTGGTTAGCACTGCAGCCTCACAGCGCCAGAGCGCCGGGTTCAATTCCAGCCTCGGGCAGCTGTCTACGTGGAGTTTGTACATTCTTCCCTTGTCTGCATGGGCTTCCTCCCACAGTCCAAAGATGAGCAAGTTAGGTGGGTTAGCCATGCTAAATTGCCCATAATGTTCATGGATGCATTGATTAGGTGGGTTATAGGGTGATGGGTCTGGGTGGGATGCTTCAAGGGGCGGTGTGGACTTGTTGGGACGAAGGATTTGTCTCCACACTGTGGGGAATCTAATCTACACTGCGAATATATTCACCAGGAAGACATCCAACCGCTGTAAAGACATCTTTGAAACTGTTTAGTATTTGTTCAGCAGTCAATGATCTGGTCACCTAATAAACAGAAAATTTCTGTTAGGATAATGAGTCCAAGCTTTAGATTTGTTTCAGCTAGATTTTGCTTAAAGTGAAACACCAGACCGATATTCTTCTCACTGCATTGGGCTCTCAACTTTGTTTATCTTTACTGAATAAGTATCATTTCTTCACATTGTCTCAACCTTACTATAAGTGGGCTTCATGTTTGGGTTTCCACCTTAACCCACATTTCCGAAAAGCTTACGAAGTTACGCAAATCACTTGTATCTATATGACACTTCACATTCACTTGACGCTCTCCTTCTGCAGTTATCAGTCTAACAGTCAGAAACCATTTAGCACCTTCAGACCAGATGATGCCAAACCGCTACCTGGTGTACAGTCATTTGTCACTGGTTGACATTTCTCCAGCAACCACCTTCATAGGTTCGCTTCGCTTCTTTCAAGCTAACCATATGTGTGTAAGTGATTCAGCCTCTTGCAGTCAGAGCACCACAAAGGTTCTGTGAAAGGGAAATCATATTGAAGCAATTTATTTGAGTTATTTGAAGGAGTATCATGCTGTGGATAAAAGGGAGCTTTTGATGTACTGTACTTGGACTTCCAAAAGAAATTTGACAAGTTACCACTTTAAAGGTTACTGTATAAATTAGAAGCTCATGGTACAAAAGAGTAACATATTAGAATAGATAGAGGCCAGGGAAAGGTCAGGAAACCCGAAACATTAACTCTGTTTTTTCCTTTATGGATGGTGCCGGACCTGCCGACCTTTTCCAGCAAATTTGTTTTTGCTCCAGAATAGAATGAAGATTAGCTGCCTTGCAGAAAACAAAGTGCACATTGAGCCTCGCACCCTGGTAACAACCTCCTACAACCTCCTCCGTCAGGCAGAAAATATGGAAGCCTCAACACACGCATGAACAGATCCAGGAGCAGCTTCTTTCTGGCCGTTATCAAACTAATGATTGGACTGTAGCCTCAAACAATGTAACCTGCAAAGTAATCTGTATGCCTTTAAGTCTTTTTGATCTGTACATCCTTTGCTTGCTGTGATCTGCCTGCACTGCTCATAAACAAAGCTTTTCACTGTATTTCAGTACATGTGACGATAAAATCAATCAAACAATCAATCACAGTAATAGGTTATTTTCTGATTGGCAGGATGTGAACAGTTGGATCCAACATTAACCTGCCACCATCTTACAATTTATATCAATGATTTAGACAAGAGGAGCAGCATCGTAGAGGCTAAAATTGTAGATGATCCAAAGGTAAACAGGAAAGCATGTGGTAAAGAGAACATACGGAGGATGCAAACTGATAGAGACAGATTGAGTAGGTGAGTGAACTTCTGGCACATGGAGTATTATGGGTGAAATGTGGAGCTGTTCACTTTTTCAGGGAGCACAGTGAAAAGGATACTACTTAAATGAAGAATGATGACAGAATTCTGAAATGCAGAAAGATCTGGGTGTTCTAGGCCATGTGACACCAACAGTTAGAATACAGGTAAAGCAAGTAACTAAGAAGATGACGGTAATGCTATCCTTTACTATGACAGGGATTGAATATAAAAGTAAGGTTGTTTTGCTTCAGTGACACAGGGCATTGGTGAGATCACCATCTTACCAGCCCGCTCTCACCACTCACTGTCCCCTCACCAGTCCCTGTCTCACTGCCCACTGCTGCCCACTCACCATCCCCACTCTCACCGTCACTGCCTCACCAGCCCTACTCTCACCAGCCCCACTCTCACAGTCACTGCCTCACCGTCTCCACTCTCACCGTTACTGCCTCACCGGCCCCACTCTCACCGTCCCCACTCTCACCAACACTGCCTCACCGTCCCCACTCTCACCAACACTGCCTCACCGTCCCCACTCTCACCAACACTGCCTCACCGTCCCCACTCTCACCAACACTGCCTCACCGTCCCCACTCTCACCATCACTGCCTCACCGTCCCCACTCTCACCAGTACTGCGTCACTGTCACTACCTCACGACTCCGGTCTCATTGTCACTGCCTCTCCAGCCCCGCTCTCACTGTCTCACCGGCCCCACTCTCACCGTCACTGCCTCACCGTCCCCACTCTCACCAGCACTGCCTCACTGTCCCCACTCTCACTGCCTCACCGGCCCCACTCTCACCGTCACTGCCTCACCGTCCCCACTCTCACCAGCACTGCCTCACTGTCCCCACTCTCACTGTCTCACCGGCCCCACTCTCACCGTCACTGCCTCACCGTCCCCACTCTCACCAGCACTGCCTCACTGTCCCCACTCTCACTGCCTCACCGTCCCCACTCTCACCGTCACTGCCTCACTGTCCCCGCTATCACTGCCTCACCGCACCCACTCTCACCATCACTGCCTCACTGTCCCCGCTATCACCGCCACTGCCACACCAGCCCCTCTCTGGACATTGCCATCACTGCAGTTCATACTCGATCCGCCATCATTGCTGGACATGGCCCACGTGTTCAGCTCTCACGACACGGTTCCCAGTCGCGACCTGACTCCTCCTCTACTCCTGAGGTAGGGAGTTAAAAGGTTTGGGGTGAGCGGGTGACATGGGATAGAGTGACTACAGTGTGCAGAGAGGAGAGGGAAGAAAAGAAAGGAAAGGGAAAGGTAACTAGTGAGTACAGTGGAGCTCCAAAAGGACTTACCTGCTGCTATCCTGCCTTGCACCTTTGCAATGGGTCTTCTCCCCTCACCCTCCATGGCCATCTACACCACACTATTCTCATCATGCAGTAGCACTGTGGGCTCTTAAAGTGCACTCACTTCACAGTAAGCATCAAGTTGCACCAGGCTTTCACTTAAAATGTAGAACAGTTCCCTTGCTGTCCTGTGGTGAAGCAAGGTGAGGGCTCAGAACTTTCTGACTCAATGTTAAGAGTGGTACCCCTGAGCAAAAAGCTCGTCACAACACTAATTATACCAAGGGTCATCACAAATATACCTGGCAATGACTGGGAACTGCTTCAAGCTCTGGATCAGCAGGGAGGCTGTCGCTGTGCCAACAACCTCGGACTGTCCCGGCTAAAGCCACAGTCACCTCCTTCCCCATCAAAGGAATCCTCAGCCACCACTTCACCCACAGAAGTATCAATCATCTCAAATTTGGTCCTTACGTACCTTAGAGAGGTACAACAACCACTTCCTTGTTAGCACAGGAGATGAAAGTGAAAAGTGAGAAATTATGTCAATTTATTGCTCATTTTGCACTTACCAACAAAGGATGCCAACCATTTGGAAAGTCAACTCCAAACAGTTGCGATGTTGCCAAGCAGAAAGCAATGGGGAACTACTGGCTCGGATGCTCAAGGGCAGGTGTGAGGCTGAAACATATTCCTTTGGTTCACAGTGAATGTGATTGCTGTGATTATGTGAAAGTTAGCATTGTTGATGAGTACAAGACAACAAGCTTTAACAAGGTGTCGCTGATTTCAGCAGCGTCAATCATTTGTATCGGTCTGTCATCTTTTCTTCAGACGCATTCACGTGGGTGAGCAGGCAGTCAATCCTGTCTGCTGGCACCTTCATTTGCTTCATTCAGGTCGGGTGGAATTGACCATTTCGTCCATCACAATCAGCTGCTGGGCCACGGAGTGTC
The DNA here is from genome assembly GCF_030684315.1 of Stegostoma tigrinum. Lineage (NCBI taxonomy): Eukaryota > Metazoa > Chordata > Chondrichthyes > Orectolobiformes > Stegostomatidae > Stegostoma > Stegostoma tigrinum. Next base: position 30,027,813 of record NC_081382.1, read on the forward strand.
TGATGGGCAGCATAGATTTGATCAACATTCCTATTCATTTACACATGTCTCAAACTGCATTGACATTAAAAATCACAATGATTTTGAAGTGGGGTCGGTTAGCCATGTGTAGCAACACTAACAGAATGGGCTCAATTCCCACACTGGCTGAGGTTACTATAAAGAGGTTACTTTCTCATCATTTTCTCCTCATCTGAGGTGTAATGACTCTCTGGTCAGACCACCAACAGTTGTCTCTCCGTAATGGCAGAGTGGTCCTTCTGACCACATTGACTTGACCAAAATTCAAATTGGACAATGGCTAGAAAGCATACACAAAGAGAAAATGATTTGCCTGGGCATTTGGGCTGCAGCATCAGAGTTTGAACACCACTGAGCTGTGGTATGTTGGCATGATTGCAATTCAACAATATTGTCAAATCTATGTTACAACCAAAACATATATAATGGTAAGCATTCAAAGGACAATAAGATAGTGACAAAGTTGTGTAGAGGCTACAATAGATTCACCGGTAGACTCTTGCCTGATGCAGATATTATTGTAAAGTATTGGCATCTCTCCATCGAATTGTCATCTTCTTCTACATCTGTAGTCAGATCCCTTGAGTACTGAAGACAGCAAATTATCCCTTTGGCCAGCCCCAGACAGTCCAGCATTTCTAGACAATGCTCCAGCTGACAACCACGACAACCATCTGCAGGTTCACTCTTTTCACCAGGACCTCAAGGGCAGTGTCTGTAAATGTATCCATGCACTTTCCTGAATGCTCCATGGGTGAAAAAATATTGTGAATCTTTAACATGTTAAGTTCAGAGGATTTAATCTATTAAATTTCAAAATGTTCCATTTGATCAAATTGATATGGTTTATATATAGTTCATGAACCACAATCTGTATTGAAACTTCTCTTTCTTTTTAAGAATCCCTACAGTCCCATACAGCCCATTCGGCCAAACAAGTCCATACCGACCTTCCAAAGACCATTCCCATGTCTAACCCACCTGACCTAAATATCCCTGGGCACTACGGGCAATTTAGCATGGTTAATCCACCTAGCCTGCACATCTTTGGACTGTGGGAGGAAACCGGAGCATTATTTGCAACTTGCTCAACCCGTTGTATTTTCAACGTATTGAGATTGCTTTGTCACAGGCTCTCACCATTTAAGTCACCATCTCATGACTTAAATGGATTTGGTTTTTCAGTGTAAGATGCAAACTGGTCTCTATAGCAGCAGGCAAAACAGCAAAACTCAATGCTCATGGCCTTGTGATTTATCGCACTGTAAATTTAGGCAATAAATGTGCAATTATTTCCTTTAGCCGTGCAGTTTCTGTTATACTGTATCGTAAGGCAATAGTAGTTATTCTATTAAATGATTAGTTGGTGCAGCCTTCCATGCAGAACATGCAAATGCACTTTACTGTAGTCCTTTCGATTACTGCAGCCTTCTCTCCAAATGTAAAAGCTCCAAAAAAAGCAGCTCAAAGTCTGAGCACGAACTCATCATATGTATATAAGGAGTGAACCAATGGTTCAGTAAGAATGGTCTTGAGAAAAAAAAACACTATCTTGCTCCCATGGATTATCCCATGGAGCTAACAACTAGAACGATAAACAGGACCTTGTGAAACTATAAACTGAAACGAAAGTTTGACTTCTGAAATACCAGGACAGTCTTATAACTCAGAAAATCAAGTGCTGTGCATGTTTAGCTGTACAAGACAATGTTGCTCTTCAAAACAATAAGGGAGGTACTTTGAAGCAGAGCAGCACTGAGAGTCTGAATTAATATGAGTTTCTGTCTAATGGCAAACCTTTGATTGAGCTGCAGTGTGTTATAAAGCTCTGAGGGCAGGGGAGCCAGACACATGCAGATACCAGGAATAGAAAACATCTCTCTCTTGCTCTCCATGTGCAGAAAAAGATAGAAAAACCAAGACAGCTTAAAAGAAGGAATTGATGGATTGATTTGCTGGTGCCACATGTACCAAGTTACAGTGAAAAGTACTGTTTTATGTGCTATACAGGCAGATTGTACTCAACAAATTGCATCAGAATAGCAAAACAGAGTGCAGAATACGGTTTTACAGCCACAGAACAGTAAATAGGAATCCTTGTTATCCAGATGTTTCAGGGATGAGCATAGGGCCAGGGAGATGGCATCTGTTGTAGACCTGCTGTGCCAGTAGGCAAATTACTATGGATCAAGGCAATCTAGGAGGCCCAATTGTTGTGACTAACCTCTCGAAGCACTTTATAATGATGGAGGTCAGAGCCACTGACTGCTGGTGATTGAGGCACACTGCATGATTTTGTGTTGGCACTGGGACAATGGTGGTCTTCTTGAAGCAGGTGGGGACTTCAGATTGTAGTAAGAATTCTGACAAGAGAAGACCTAGGTCCATCAGACCGACCAGCCAAGTGAAAAACAACTATCACTTTACAGGCAGCAGCATTTATCATTTCAGAAATCAAAAGGAATTGTAAGAATGACAAGTTAATTGTCAGGCTTTTGTTCACTGTCTGTATTTTTCTCGACTCAGAACACCTGTGTAAAACCATGTGTCTTTTTTCTAGCTTAATTGTAACAGTGTAAGTATCTGGACAAATTCAAGTTCAGGCTGATCGTATCCAATGAGCGAGAATCTAACCATCAGTCCTTGACATTCAATAGCATTACCATTACCATCTTTGAATCCCTCACTATCAACTTCTTAGCAGTTACCATCATTCAGAAACGGAACTGAATTGGCCACATAAATACTGTGGCTACAAGAGCAGGTCAGAGCTAGGACTCCAGAAGTAAGTAACTCCAAAGCCTGTCAAACCATCTCCATGGCACATGTCATGTGTGTGATAGCACACTCTCCACTTACCTGGTTACGTGCAGCTCCAACACTGAAACAGAACCTGAAACTCTGAAAAAGGATCACTGGACCCAAACTTTTGACTGCTTTCTCGCTATAGATGCTGCCAGACTTGCTGAGCTTCTCCAGCAATGTCAGCTTTTGCTTCAGATTTCCAGGGTCCTCAGTTCTTTGTTTTTTGCTAGACACCATTCAGGACAAAGCAGCCCATTTAACTGGCATTATACGCACAAACATTCAACTTCTCCATCACCGACTCTCAATTGGAGTAGTGTGTGCCATCTCCAAGAAGCTCTAGAGAAATTAATCGAAACTCCTTCAGCACATCTTCCAAACCCACAATCACTTCCATCCAGAAGGACAAAGCCAGCAGATGTACAGGTACACCATCTCCCACAGGTTCCACTCCATACCGCGTACCATCCCAAAACTGGAAATGCATCACCATTACTTCACTGTCACTAGTCAAAGCACTGGAACTCTTTCTCTAACAGAACTGCATGTACCCATGACAAATTGGCAGAAGTGGCTCAAGCAGGCAGCTCACCCTGCCCTTCAAGGACAATTAGGAAGTGGGCAATAAATGCCAACCAGTGAAACCCAAATGCCCCAAAAGGATAATAAAATAAAAATTCAATAGGTTTTTATTTAGGAGTGATTCAAAGGTTTCCATTGAAGTGACACTGTTGAGCAGGAGAGCATCCCAGCCCAGTGCAAGCAAGGACCACAGGAGTCCGAGATAACATAATGCGGAGCTGGAAGAACACAGCAGTCCTGACCCAAAACGTCAACTTTCCGGCTCCTCTGATGCAGTCTGGGCTGCTATGTTCCTCCAGCTCCACACTTGTTATCTCAGACTCCAGCATCAGCAGTTCTTACGATCTCCGATCGCAGATGTCAACCTTTCCCTCAGAAAGACTTCCCTGGGTGCTGCATACCACCTCAGGCCCACTATCAAGCAGCAAGAAAGCAGCTTCTTGCATCACGGCTCAAGCATTATCGTCACATCAATTTTCTCCATACAAATCATAGGTTTGCTACCAGGACACTCCACTTGCTGCATGCAAAGTAATAACTATACACAGTGATACCAATCTCATACAAATCGCTCCAGCCCGTTCCCCTTTCCCACTTCATTCACTGCCCTCCCTTTGCTTGTCTTCCAGAGAAGAACGGTATTGAAAAAGGATAAACTTGCACTTCGATGAAATGCTATCTCTTTGCAAAGATTTTGACATTGAGTTCAAAAGAAACGGACTGCACAACCTGTGAATGATAGCTCAAAATATGAGCAAGTGGAATCAGACATGTTAATGTTACTCAGCAGTGGCATCTTTCAGTGGTTGCAGTGGCAGTCATTTTCACGGTACATGGGCTCTCAATAGTTTCAAAGACTTGTAAACACTGCAGTTTCCTAAATGTTAAAACTGGAAAATGTCTCTAAATTTTATTCTTACCTCCATTAAATCTACTATTCCTCACACAAACAATGAAAAGGAACAGGAGCAAGCACATGATTCACTGATCTAGTAGCTGCTTGCAGGAGCTTGCTGTGTGTAAATTAGCTACAAATGTCTTTCCTACATTGGAGCATTTATCTATCAACAAACACCATCAAAACAGATTATCCAGTTCTTCATCTTACTGCTATTTGCAGTGAGCAAATGTATTGCTGTAACTATATTTCCATTCACTTGTAGAGCACTCGAAGACCTCTTGAGCACAGGGTAATGCACTGTATAGATAACAATGTTTTTTTCCTCTCTGCTTCTGACACTCAATGAGGGAGCAAATGACTAATACAAGGGGGCATAATTTTAAGGTAATTGGAGGAAGGTGAGATTGGGAGATGTCAATGGTAGGTTCTTCACACAGAGAGTGGTAGGCGTGTGGAATGCGTTGCCGGCAGTGGAGCGGAGTCAGATACTTTACAGGCTTTTAAGCGACTCCAGGATAGACACATAGAGGATAGTAAAATGTAGGGTATGTAAGGTAGATTGATCTTAATAGGATAATAGGTCAGCACAACATCGTAGGCCAAAGGCCTTATACTGTGCTGTAAGGTTCTATGCTCTATGTTCTAAAATGGAGTGGCAGAACAGGGCTGTTCTCTCTGCGATTTGCTCGCTTTCCTTAGCTTCCACATCCTTACAGAGCAGTGTCAAGCTGATGTAATTCTGAAAACCACTTTGCAATTTAAATGTGATAATGGGAACTGCAGATGCTGGAGAATCCAAGATAACAAGGTGTGGAGCTGGATGAACACAGCAGGCCAAGCAGCATCTTAGGAGCACAAAAGCTGACGTTTCGGGCCTCGACCCTTCATCAGAGAGGGTCTAGGCCCAAAACGTCAGCTTTTGTGCTCCTGAGATGCTGCTTGGCCTGCTGTGTTCATCCAGCTTCACATTTTATTATCTTGCAACTTAAATGTATTTTGAATGGGAAAAGCACACTCCAGTTCACACCCTTAAGCTGCCGTTTCAGTGACTCACCTATAAACAGGGAAAGGGTCTAGGCCCAAAACGTCAGCTTTCCTCCTCCTCTGATGCTGCTTGGCCTGCTGTGTTCATCCAGCTCCACACTTTGTTATCTCGGGTTCTCCAGCATCTGCAGTTCCCATTATCTCCGAACCAAGTAGCCAATACAGGGTTCACACTAAAGTCAGTTAAATACTAAGAGAAACAGTGTAAGGTTACCGGTACAATGCCTACTCTTAACAGTAGCAAAATTTGTAAAGAATTAAGTTCATCTGGCTAATTGTTTTTAGCCAGAACTTCAGCAAAGAAGTACATCAGAATACAACCATCAAAGCTTTTCCAACCACAGTCCAACATTTGGGTGGCATGGCGGTTCAATGGTTAGCACTGCTGCCTCATAGCACCAGGGACCTGGGTTCAATTCCAGCCTCAAGTGACTATCTGTGTGGAGTTTACACATTCTCCCTGTGTCTGCGTGGGTTTCCGCTGAGTGCTCTGGTTTCTGGGGAGACAAAATTAACTAATCTGCCAATCTTACCGCAATGCATTTCATCAGTCATTCCACCACCAAATCGATTATCTGATTGTATTCTCGCTGTTTTTTGAGACACATTACTGTCTGACACTGATGACACTTCAGGAGTCCTCCACTAACTTGTGAAGCCTCTCTGTGATGTACTAAGGTGATGAAAGGTGCTATCCAAATGCAAGTTTTTTTTCTTGTTCTTTATGCTCCACCCATTCATGTAGGGTTAAAGCGGGACAGCACAGAAGTGAGCACAACTATCTCTCTTCAGTCTAGGGAATTATTGATTCTTTTTAGTTATACTTAATTCTGTTTCTCAAACAATCTCCATTCAATGCCATTTTTTGAGGAATTGCTGTGTCAGGTCAGGCTAATTTCTCATGCTGCAACCATAATATCTTCGTTAGACATTTTGTTGTACTGTTACAACTGAAAAGTGTAGAACAAGAGACTGTATTAGTAAACAAAGGAAGCCTGGCAAAATCTACTCAACTAGGTCACTGGTGACTCTCATTTTAATCACAAGTACATAGCATCTCAATGTAAAACCATCCCTCTGCCAAGTGGGAGTGATCACACAGGACAATCTTCATTGGCTGAAAGGATAAGACGAAAAGCAGTCTTCAGAAATGAGACTGACTGTGGGCAACAAAGGGATGAGGACAGCGCTGGCTAGGATAGCATTTATTGCCTGTCCCTAACTGCCCAGAGCAGTTAAAAGTTAACCTCATTGCTGAGGGTCTGGAGTCACGTGTAGGCCAGACCACGTAAAGACGGTAGTTTCCTTCCCTCAAGGACATTTGTAAACCAGATGGGGTTTTCCCAACAACCAACTCATAGTCAACATTAAAAAATAATCTGGAATTATGAGTCTAAAGTGAATGCAAGTTCCACCATCACTTTCAGGATATGAACCCAGTTCCCCAGAACATCACATGGGTGTCTGAATAAGAGCTCAGCAATACCAACAGTAGGCTAACCTCCCCTTGAGTTAATTTTACTAGCATTTCAAGACGCCAAAGCTGGAAGACTTGCCGGGGATAAAATCTTTCCCTTTTGATGCCACTATTCTTTATTCATTCACAGGATGAGAGGACTGCTGGCTAGTCTAACATTTATTCTTCATCCCTAATTGCCTGGAGGATAGCTAAGAGTGAATTGCTGAAGGTCTGGAGTTACATGTAGGCCAGACTAGGTAAGAGGGGAAGCTTCCTTCCTCAAAAGGACATGAGTGAACCAGATGGATTTCTTCCCCAACAAACAGTCAATGGTCACCATTAGATTCTTAATTCCAGATATTAAAACTTTCAAAAGAATCCAAATTCCACCAACTGCATGGCACCTTCGAGCCTGAGTTCCCAGAACATTACCTGGGCATCTGCTTTAACGGTCTAGTGATGATACCATTTTGCTATCAACTTCTCTTAGGGGGAGGTTTATGAAATTAACTGAAATAAGGCTCTCGTCAGAACTGTGGACCTGAACTCTGTTTAAATTGAACTATCTTCTTGTCTACAACAGTGATAGCAGAGGACGCTTAATCCCGAGGTGGAAGATATATTTACGTGAACAAAACAGAGTTCAAAAACAGAATCAAAAACAGAGGACTGAATTTTGAAGCTTCCATCACTGGAAGATGCCAGGGACATGAAACTTATTGTTTTCATTGATGCGTCATATGCAACTCTCTGTGATGATCTCAAGTGCATGAGGTTTTATAATTTTTCCTGTGGGAATGGGAGGAAAATGTGGCCCTTTAGCTTGGGAAGCCAAAAGGGTCAAAAGAATAGCTAAAAAGTACCTCAGCTGCTGAAACTCTCTCTCTTAGTGAGGTGACAGATATTGGTATTTTTCCTCAGTGAAAATGTTGGAAGGCATTCTAAAAAGGGATCCACAGTAATTATCCATTGAGTGCTATACTATTAAGTTATTATAGAATAATGTACATTCTATGAAATGTATGAATGAAAAAATATTGAGGATCAATGCTGCTGGTTTAAAAACATGCTGGAGAATGAAGAATTATACAAATTTAAATGGGTAAATAGCAGCAGTTATATTTTCTGATTGCTTTATAAAGAAAGGGGCAAGTTCTGTGTAACTGTTCAACATACTGGAAGAAGGATATTTGGAACTTTAAAGCAGAAATAAATAAAAAGGAATATAATATACTGTAATATTGTATATTTGTCTTGTTTATTTTACTATTGTATGTGGATTTATTTAAAAGAAACAAGGGTAAGTACCTATTATCATCCAGTATAGTCCAAAGGGATATCTGAGTCTGAAAGAAATGAGCAGTTAGATGAGGGGTATACTAATGAAAAGTTATTTGGGCATAAATCAGTTGTATAAATGTCAGGAGTTAGTAATCAATGAGGTGAGGATTTTATGGAGTGTACAAACTGAAAAGCTCTCACTAAAACTGTAGACTTTGAATCTGGTTAAATACAATTTTCTTCGACTGCATAACAGTTCTAGATGATACAGCTGATGAATTTGAAAGATGGCGTTGTGGGATCCTTTTGAGTTGCCAAAGTGCATCCACTAATGGTGAAGCCTGCTCCCACTGTACACCAGCGGTGGGGGGAGTGAATGTTTGAAAGAATGGGAATAAAAACGTAAATGTTAGTGAAGTTATCCGCTTTGATAAAAAAAACAGAAAGGCAGAGTAATGGTGAGAGATTGAGAAAGTTAGCCATCCAAAGAGGCCAATGACTGCATGTCCATGAGTCACTAAAAGCGAGCGTGCAGGTACAGCAAGCAGTTCAGAATGCAAATGGTATGTTGGCCTTCAGCAGAAGGGAATTTGAGTGCAGGTGAAAGGACGTGTAATTTCATTAAGCCTTGATGAGAGTGCATATGGGGTGTTGTGTATCATCTTATAAAGTCATACAGTCATACAGCATGGAAACAGACTATTTGGTTCAACCAGTCCACAGCGAGCATAAGACATAAAAAGGTGTAGAGCTGGATGAACACAGCAGGCCAGGCAGCATCATAAGGGCAGGAGAGCTGACATTTTGGGCCTAGACCCTTCTTCAGAAATGGGGAGGGGAAAGGGGTTCTAAAATAAATAGAGAGAAAGGGTGAGGCAGATAGAAGATGGATAGGGGAGAAGATAGGTGGAGAGGAGATAGCCAAGTCAAAGAGGCGGGGTTGGAGCCAAAAAAGGTGAGTGTAGATGGGGAGGTAGGGAGGAGATAGATCGGTCCAAGGAGGATGGTCAGGTCAAGGGGGTGGGATGACGTTAGTGGGTAGGAGATGGGAGTGTGGCTTGAGGTGGGAGGAGGAGATTGGTGGGAGGAAGGACAGGTTAGGGAGGCAGGGGCAAGCTGGGCTGGTTTTGAGATATGGTAGGGGAGGGGAGATTTTGAAGCTGGTGAAGTCCTCATTGATACCATTGGGCTGCAGGGTTCCCAAGCGGATTATGAGTTGCTGTTCCTGTAACCTTCAGGTAGCATCGTTGTGGCACTGCAGGAGGCCCAGGGTGGACATGTTGTCTATGGAATGGGAGGGGGAGTTGAAATGGTTCGCGACTGGGAGGTGCTGTTGTTTATTGCGAACCGAGCAGAGGTGTTCTGCAAAGCGGTCCCCAAGCCTTCGCTTGGTTTCCCTGATGTAGAGGAAGCCACACCAGGTATAGCGGATGCAGTGTACCACATTAGCAGATGCGCAGGTGAACATCTGCTTGATGTGGGAAGTCTTCTTGGGGCCTGGGATGGGGGTTGAGGGGGAGGTGTAGGGGCAGCTGTAGCACTTCCTGCGGTTGTAGGGAAAACTGCCTGGTGTGATGGGGTTGGAGGTGAGTGTGGAGCGGACAAGGGAGTCACGGAGAGAGTGGCCTCTCCGAAAAGCATTTGAGGGTGGGGAAGGAAAAATGTCTTTGGTGGTGGGGTTGGATTGCAGATGGCGGAAGTGTCGGAGGATGACGTGTTAGATCCAGAGGTTGGTGGGGTGGTATGTGAGGATGAGGGATATTCCACTTTTGTTTTTATGGTGGAGAGGGGGTGTGAGGGATGAGGTGTAGAAAACGCGGGAGACACAGTTGAGGGTGTTCTCAACCACTTGGTTGGGGGGGACATTACGGTCCTTGAAGAACGCGGACATTTGAGATGTACGGGAGTAGAATGCCTCATCCCAGGAGCAGATGCGGCGGAGGGGAAGGAATTGGGAATAGGGGATGGCATTTTTGCAGGAAGGTGGGTGGGAAGAGGTGTATTCTAGGTAGCTGTGGGAGTCGGTGGGCTTGAAATAGATATCAGTTTCTAGGTGGTTGCCGGAGTTGGAGACAGAGAGGTCCAGGAACGTGAGAGAGGTATTAGAGAGGTGGTCCAGGTGAATTTAAGTTTGGGGTGGAAGGTGTTGTGAAGTGGATGAACTGTTCGAGCTCCTTGTGGGAGCATGAGGCAGCGCTGATACAGTCATCAACATAACGGAGGAAGAGGGTTTAGGGCCAGTGTAGGTGCGGAAGAGGGACTGTTCCACGTAACCTACAAGGAGGCAGGCATAGCTTGGGCCCATTTGGGTACCCATGGCCACCCCCTTTGTCTGTAGAAAGTGGGAGGAATTGAAAGAGAAGTTGTTGAGGGTGAGGACGAGTTCGGCTAGGCGAATGAGGGTGTCAGTGGAGGGGGACTGGTTGGGGCAGCGGGAGAGAAAGAAGCGGAGGGCCTTTCGGCCATCTGTATGGGGTAGCGAACATAACCCCTTTTCTAAACTACTCCCACCTGATTGCTCCTGGTCCATATCCCTCCAAAGCTTCCCTTTCATGAACTTATCCAAATGTCTTTTAAACAACGTGATTGTATCCACATCCACCACTTTCTCAGGAAGTTCATTCCACATGCAAACCACCCTCTGTGTAAAAGGTTTGCCCCTCATGCCTTTGATAAAATCGCTCTCCTTTCAGCTTAAAAATGTGCCCTTCAGTCTTGAAGAGATCACCACTCATCCTTCAAAACGCAATAGGGAATGCAGGTCCAGTCTCTTCAGTCTCTCCTCGTAAAATAATTATGTCATCCTAGAGATTAATGTGGTGAACCTCAGTTACACTCCTTGCAAAGCAAGAACATCCTTCCCTAGATAAGAAAACATTTTAGTTGTAAAGAAAAACTGGATAGACTGGGACCTTTTTCACCAGAGCGTAGGAGGTTGAGAGACAACCTTATACAAGTTTATAAAGTAATGAGAGGTAACTACCATTAACCCTATCTATACTCCTCATTACTTTATAAACTTGTATAAGGTTGCCTCTCAATCTCCTACACTCTGGTGAAAAAGGTCTCAGCCTGTCCAGTTTTTCTTTACAACTCAAACTTTTTCTTATCTAAGGAAGGATGGTTTTGCTTTACAAGGAGTGTAACTGAGGTTCACCACATTAATCTCTGGGATGACAATTATTTTACAAGGACAGACTGAAGAGACTGGGCCTGCATTCCCTATTGCATTTTGAAGAATGAGTGGTGATCTCATCGAAACGTTCAAAATTCTTACAGGACATGACGAGGTCAAGGGTGTTTCTCCTGGCTCCTGAGTCTAGAACCAGAACCATAGTCTCATAATAAAAGGCAGTGTATTGAACAAAGAACAAAGAGAAAAAATAAAATTACAGCACAGGAACAGGCCCTTCGGCCCTCCAAGCCTGCGCCGATCCAGATCCTCTGTCTAAACCTGTCATCTATTTTCTAAGGGTCTATTTCCCTTTGTTCCCTGCCTATCCATGTACCTGTCCAGATACATCTTAAAAGACACTATCATGTCTGCGTCTACTACCTCCACTGGCAATGCGTTCCAGGCACCCACCACCCTCTGTGTAAAGAACTTCCCACACATATCTCCCATAAACTTTCCTCCTCTCACTTTTAACTCATGACCCCTAGTAATTGAGTCCCCCACTCTGGGAAAAAGCTTCTTGCTATCCACCTTATCTATATCCCTCATGATTTTATAGACCTCAATTAGGTTCCCCATCAATCTCCGTCTTTCTAATGTAAATAATCCTAAGCTACTCAACCTTTCTTCATAGCTAGTGCCCTCCATACCAGGCAACATCCTGGTGACCCTCCTCTGCACCCTCTCCAAAGCATCCACATCCTTTTGGTAATGTGGCGACCAGAACTGTGCACAGTACTCCAAATGTGGCCAAACCAAAGTTGAACTTTGAGAGAAGGAAGAATTTCTTCACTCAGAAGCTGGTGATTCTCTGAATCCCTTGCCACAGAGAGGTGTAGAAGCTTACTCATTGAGCATGTTCAAGACAGGAAATGATAGAGGAGGTGCAGAGTCAATACAGTATGGAGCAGGAGGAACACTGCTGGCCAAGCAGCAGCAAGAAGAGCAGGAAAGTTGGCATTTTGGGTTTACACCCTTCATCAGGCCTGGAAAGGTGGAAGGGAGCTCGGGAATAAATGGGTGGGGGGGAGGCATGGGGCTTGGGGAAGGTAGGTGGGATAGTGACAGGTGGAGGCTGGTAGAGGGTTGTGGAGATAGGTCATGGGAAAAGTGGGGCTGACAGGTGAGAAAGAAGATAACAGTGTGGACCTGGATGAACACAGCAGGCCAAGCAGCATCTTAGGAGCACAAAAGCTGACGTTTCGGGCCTCGACCCTTCATCAGAAAAAGGGTCTAGGCCCGAAACGTCAGCTTTCGTGCTCCTAAGATACTGCTTGGCCTGCTGTGTTCATCCAGCTCCACACTTTGTTATCTCGGATTTTCCAGCATCTGCAGTTCCCATTATCTCTGGTAAAAAAGATGAACAGGGTATGAAAGGTCAAGGAGGCAGTGATGAGACGGAGGCTTGGACATATGTGATGAGGCTGGAGGGGTGGAGAGATTTTGAAACTGGTGAATTCTATGTTGAGGCCATGGGGCTGTAGGCTCCCAAGGCGGAACGAGAGGTGCTGGTCCTTCAGTTTATGTGTGGCGTCATTGTGACACTGGGCAACGCCCAGGATGGACATGTCACCCAGGGAGTGGGAGGGGGAGTTAACATCATCAGTTGATTATAGTTAGACTTTTAGATACAAATGACAGGAACAGATATCTAAACAGTGGAGAAAATTGACATTGAGGTCCTAGATCAGCCATGACATTTGAATATCAAAGCAGGCTTGATGGGTCAAATGGCCTATTCTACTGCTGTTCCTATAAGGTGGCCGATGAGGTGCCAATAAACTGTATTGTTTTGTCCTGAATTGTGTCAAGCTGTGTCAGTGTTGTTGGAGCTGTACCATTCATGTGAGTAGACAGTATTCCATCACACTCCTGACTTGTGCCTTTCGATGTTGGACAGGCTCTAGTGAGACGGGACGCGATATATTCACTGCAGCATCTCCTGCCCCTGACATGTTTTGCTAAGTTAACATCCCCTCGTGTGCTAAGATTGTAGGGCCTTTAGGTAATTCCATAGAACATCTAGAAGAATTGTTTTGATTTTCTCTCAATCAGGATGGCCAATGCCTTGCACTTTTGAGGTAGGCATGTTTCTTCCTGCAGGTCACAATGAATAGATTATAACATTTCAGGACAATGACCATATCTTTTGTAAATGCTCGATCGAGATCTATTCAAAAATTTAGTCGGGGTCATCCTTTCACGAATCATCCAAATCCTTTTTAACATACCATGTACTCTGAAGTTGTTAAAAGTTGCAGGAAAAAAAACCAGATCTAATAGAAACATACAAGATAATGCATGGCTTAGAAAGGGTGGATGCTGGGAGGTTGTTTCCATTAGGCGGGGAGACTAGGACCCGTGGGCACAGCCTTAAAATTAGAGGGGGTAAATTTAAAACTGAAATGACACGACATTTCTTCAGCCAGAGAGTGGTGGGCCTGTGGAATTCATTGCCACGGAGCACAGTGGAGGCCGGGACGTTAGATGCCTTCAAGGCAGAGATTGATAAATTGTTGATCTCACAAGGAATCAAGGGCTACAGGGAGAGTGCAGGGAAGTGGAGTGGAAATGCCCATCAGCCATGATTTAAATGGCGGACTGGACTTTATGGGCCGAATGGCCTTACTTCCACTCCTATGTCTTATGGTCTTATATTAACAAAACGTCCTTAAAAAGTACGTGGAGGTAAAATGACTTTTTTTAGTCAACCCAAGTCACGAGCATTTATTCCTATTTTACGACACAGTAACTTTAAAATCCAGTGACCAGTCTGTAGGTGAATTCAGCTGCAATGAAATGCAGGGTTCTATTGAACACTACCTTGACCTTCCCTCGAAGTTTATGGAATCACCATTTCTAACACCACTGCAGTCCAATACACTTAGCGTTGCTGCTTTGAACGACTGCTGTGCTCTGGCCAAAGCTGTTAACAAAAGCGCTGCATGATAAGAGTAAGCTCCAAAAATAATGGAACAAAAACGAAGGAGAAACTATGGCTATTGTGTGAGATGATTCAGTTGTTGAATAATGGCTCTTTGCAATCCTTGTGTTATGATCAAAACACGGTCCCTTCCTGTGCACTGCAAACAAAAGGAAAGCCACAAACTCAATAATACCACAATGGGAAAGCATCAAAAGCAATTGCAGTCCACTAGATGCTTTGCCTTCTTTCAGACGTTCAGGCACTCTGGTCTATCACTGCTATGGACGACACCAAGTGCAATATTTCTAAGCTAAAATGAAACTTAGTTAACAGAGGCAAGAGATGGATGGCTTCACTGAGAAATATTACATCCAGCTGTACAAAGATCCCAACTGTGCAGCAGGGAACCGTGTCATGAATGTGTACAAGTGATGACTCATTTTTCGTAAATATTTTTTAAAAAGCTAGAAACTACAGAAAAGGAACCATTTTGTATAGTGAGCCAACCACAAAGCTATTTCCTCCCCTCTTTATTATTTGTTTGCTTTTCCTTGTAAATTAAGTCCACTTGTGCTTGTCAACGGTAATTAATTTTCTTTTTCACTGCACTCGATCACAAAGTGGTAGGTCTTTGCACTTATGCAAAGCTACCATCAGAAAAGCTACACCACAACACACAGTGCAGAGGTCAAACACTGGTGTGATGCTTTTTATAGATATAGTTGCTTATCAAAACTCAACTGATGGTAGATTTTACTGCATTAGTAAGTCCTAGCGTTTACATCCGCTGTTCCATGCAGCAAAAACACAGTCTGCTTCTTTTAGATTACTGCACCGAGTCTAGCCTGAACTTGCGAGAGCTTTCCCTTGCAAGTAGCATCTACATCCTATTCCCCTGCCCAAATCCGCAACCCAAACGCCCACTCCCCTAAGTTCTGCCAGTAACCCCAGTCCATATACACCTCCCAGCCTCACAGCCACCAGTTCTGTGGCTCAGATGCACTCCCCATCTGGGGCCCACTGGAAAAGGTCATCCATTGTGGCACGAGATAGAGGGAGCTTAAGGGAGAAGGTACATTGTCTGCACCAATTCTTGAAAGTTACTCAGCCAATAATGTGGCACTACAGTTTCCTTCAGTTACAAATACCACACAGATCTCAAATCCTACTACAGAGTGGTGTTCCCTACTTCCTACTTACACCTGCATGAACACCACACATAGGTACCAAGGGACAATATACTTCAGAACGAGCAAGTGATGAGCAATACTACAGCCTCTATGTGTATGTTTGTAAGAACATGCACTCACTATTAATCTAAAATGAAACCAGCCTAGCAAATACAGCTCCAGAACTGCTATATTTCATTATGAAACACAAAATAAGCCCTTTGTGTAGTTAAACCACATTCTGAAGGAATATTTACAACTTGCTGCTTAATTTCTAGGTTGCAGCCTTGCTGGAAGGTGAACTTAGCTTGTTACTTATGACATAAACTCATACGACACATACAATACTGTCACAATTTTAAATTTTGAGACCAAACACACAGAAACCATAACTCTGAAGCGTTAATAAATACCTTACCAGTTCCTTCACAGGAAAAGCTCAGAATTCAGTGTTTGTTGTATCTAATATAGCTCTGCTTTCATGCATTACCAGTGTGTATATATGTCCGTACCAGTTGAGACTCAAGACACCTAAATCATTGTAATCATTACTGTGAAAAACATTTCAGCCATGCATTGACTAAACTCATCACCATAATGAGGAATTTTGGGATATATTCACTTATTCCTGAAGTAAATTTTACAAATAAAAATGGACCTCATGAGTATGCTTGCTAGTTTTGAATCATGAACCAGCACCAAAGACCATTCTCCCAGCTAATTGCTGCTTATGAGAAGAAAGCAGATATCTGTCGAGAGAGTGATCGCAGTTTTAAACACTTTTCTTCCAAAAATAACAGCAGCTAACACTTTATTTAGCAGGTTTTACATTTTTAAGCACTTTGAGAGATTTCCTCAGTAAAAACATTGAGCCGCAGAAGCAGATATAAAGATGGTTGATCAAACACGTAGAATTTAAGGAGCAGCTTAAAAGAAGACAGCAGGGTTGAGGGAGGGAATTCCAGAATATAGCATCAAGACCTGGCTGCCAGTGATCCATCCAACGTAGTTTGCTATCATCCACAAGGATCTTTGTTTCAGAGAAAGACAAGTGGTTTCAGGTTGGGATGAATGGTGTCTCATCGAGTTTGGCCAAGCAAAAATCTCTCCTTCTCTTAGCAATAGTAAGAGCTGCCGATGCAAGAGTCAGAGATAACACAGTGTGGAGCTGGAGGAACACAGCGGGCCAGGCAGCATCAGAGGAGCTGGAAAGCTGATGTTTCGGATCAGGGCCTATTTCTGAAGAAGCTTTCCTGCTTCTCTGGTCCTGCCTGGCCTGTTGTGTTCCTCCAGCTCCACACTGTGTTATCTCCTCCTCTTAGCATCTGATATGGACTTGCTGGAAAGATTATCAGGCTAATGATCAACCTGTTTGGCTGCATCATGAGCACTCCATCAATAGCCAACAAGCCCAGGAGTGGGACTTCAATGCAGAGTTTCTTGTTTAGGGGCATAAGCACTACCCGTTGAGCCACAAGACCTCTCTGGCTCTCAGTATGAGCAGAATTAAAAACTGGGACAGAAATTGTTCAAGAGTTCCAGATGTGGAGTTTGTAATATTGCATTTGCAGCATGGCAATAGCAGTGAACTATTCCAGGAGTTAATTCAGTTCAGCACAGGAAGGTGCTGTATGGGTAAAGTGATGCATTGTGCACATCAATGAATTCACCCAATAATTAGGTCAATACCACATTTCCTGCAGGGAACTAAAGTCACGGGGGCCATTAGATATTGGTCCAGTGTTGCTGAGAATTATAAAATTTATTGTGGGGTTGCTTGCATACTTACATCGATATTGTTAAAGATGCCAGCAATTCAAACACTATCATGAAAGAAAACTAGAAGATATAAAGCTTATTAATTTATTTTTTCCTCATTAAAAATGGTCACCCTTCTGAACCCTTGTAGCATAATTATTCATAGTAATTAACTCAACTGCATCTAGACTGATTTGCATTGAACATCATGCATCCCATTTCTGTGTATATCATGTAGCGAACTCAACAGAAAAAAATAAACTGAAAATGAGTTGTATTGTGCTGAAACAGTTAAAAATCCATCAGCCCAGGATGGCTAAACACGTTACCATTCTCTGAGGCCGTCATGAATTATCTGTCAGTGCTGTACCGAGTGCCACTTTGCAGATGTACACAATACATCAGGGGATCAGAAGGCACACTCCTAATTCTGTGATGTTAAGCTGTAAATGATTCAGCATCTTCACTTTTCTCCAAGATAGTTATTTACAGGAAAACATGCAATATTAGTGCTGCCAACCCTCTAGCAATGCCTGCAGTCTCCAGAAACTAAATACATTCAATCCAAGAGCAATCACATTAGCAATAAGAAAATATTGGGGATTTTTCTTTTTATTTAAATATACTTGTTTGCGAGCTCTAAAAAATGCAAGAGTTTAAAGGGAAAATGAAGGCTGCCTGACAGTCAAGAATCATCCAGTTGAGCCATGAATGATGTGGTGGTGTTGTAACTGACGTGGGAATTGACAAGGGGAATGTGTTGAGGAAATGTTAACTCTGCTTTGTCTCCACAGATGCTGCCAGACCTCCTACATTTTCTAGCAATTTCTGTTTTTGTTTATATTAACATCTACAGTTCTTTTTCTCAGAATCCTTCTACAACCACCTTAAAGATATTCAATTACCCTCCCTCTACTGGGTTTTGAAGCAGTAATTTCCAAACTCACAGATCTCTGAAAGAAAATAAACCCCCTTAGCTCTGGCCTAAAAAGGCAACCCCTGAAGTTTAAACAATGCATCCTAGTTCAGGACTCACCAACAAGAGGAAACTTCCTTGCCATGTCCACTTTGTAAATCAGGATCTTATGTCATCGATCATATCAGCCACACTCATCTACACTCCAGCAGAAACACGCTCAGTGTGTCTAACCCATCCTCATAAAACAAACCCTCTTATTCCTCATATCACCTCCAACACAGTTACAACCTTCCTTAAATAAGGAGACCAAAACTGCACACAATACTGCAGATGCAGTGTCCTCAATGCTCTTTACAACCTTACTTTTATATTCAATTCCTCTCATAATAAAGGAAAGAATTACATTAGTCTGCTTAAGCAATTATTGTACTGCATACTAACGTTCTGTGGCTCATGCACTGGAACACCTAGAGTACTCCACCCCTCAGAATTCTGTAGTTGTTTACATGTTGGCTGCCTTTTATTCTTCCTTACAAAGTGAATGACTACATATTTCCCCACATTATTCCCCAACTGCCAGATCTTTGCTCAATTACATCAGACAGTTCGGACTTATTTAGCTGGATGCCAATGTAGGAAATTGACTCAAACTCATAATTACAGCACATTCAAGCCGTTGTGTGTACACCAACATTCAACAAAGGCTGACTACACTAATCCCATTTTCCTGCTCTTGGCTTGTAGACCTGGAGGCTACTGCAATGCAATTGAATATCTAAATACTGCTTAAATGTTATGAGAGTTTTTGATTCAATCACACTCTGAAGCAGTAAGTTCTAGACTCCAACCAATCTCTGGATGAAAACATTTCTCTCTAGGTCTCTTCTGAGTCTTCCACCTTTGATCTTAAATCCATGTCCCCTGGTTATTGAATCCTCTATTACTGGGAAAGGTGCCTTCCCATCCACGGTATCAATGTTCCACATAACCTTATTCACCTCTATCAAGGCATTTCTCGAACTTCACTGCTCCAAGGAAAATAGCCCCAACCTCTCCAATTTTTCCTTAGCTCAGACCCTCCAGACAGGCAGCTTCCTGGTAAATCTCCTCTGCACCCTCTCTAGCATAATTTCATCCCTTCCGTAATGTAGTAGCCAGAACAGCTTACAGTCCTCCAGACATGGCTCAACCAGTGTTTTACATAGGTTATGCTGAAACTATCTGCTCTTGTATTCCACACTGCAGTTTATAAAAGCAAGCGCTCCATAAGCTTTTGTAACCACCTAATCTACCAGCTCTGCAGCTTTCTATTTTCAGGGATTGTGGATATGTGTACCAAGGTCCCTCTGAGCTTCAGCATTTCCCAGGGTCCAACTATTCATAGTGTAATCCTTTAGCTTTGTAACTCTCCACAAGTGCACTATCATTTTTCCAGGTTGAATTCCATTTGCCACTGTTCTGTCTACTTGACCAGTCCATTGATATCCACCTGCAGTTTGCAGCTATCCCCCTCACTATTTAATCACCTGAACAATTTTGGTATCATCTATGAACTTCTTGATCATACCCTACATTTAAGTCCAAATCATTAATGCATCCTCCAAGGGGAAAGGCCCCAGCACTGAACTCTGAAACCCCAACAGAAACAGTTCCAGTCAAGAAACATCCCAGTGCCATGACCTTCTAGTTCCTGCCTCACAGTGAATTTTGGATCCAATGTACCACTTTATCTTGGGTTCCATCAGCTTTTACTTCCTTGACCAGTCTGCCATGAGGGACCTTATCAAAAGCCTTGTTAAAGTCATGTAGACCACATCAAATACCCCCATTAACACTGCAGGTTACCTCCTCAAAACATTTGATCACATTTCTCAGACATGACCATCCCTCAAAAAAAATGTCAGATGGGAAGCAAATTGTCTGAAATCTGGCTAACAAGAGAACTGACTTCCCAATCACTCACACTGAGACCCTCGCCTAACACTTTGATCCTGACTCCCAGCCACTCCAAGTCCCTTCAGAGCCTGACTTTTCCCCCAACCTAACTGCCCTATTGAAGTCCTGACTACCAAGGCCTGCTGAGCCTGAACCTATGGATCCATCTCAACCACCTACCCAGCCTGTTCCCTTACACACCTGCACCGAGGATTGCTATGCTGGCTCAGGGCTGGAGGATTCCCCATTGTGGGAGAGTTGTTGTCTTGGATGATCAGGGTGGAAATGGGGCTTCTGATTCTGACCTGGATCTAGGCCAATGTAATCCTCTACTGTCTGAGACGAACCCAGGCCCTCTGGTGATTTTAATCAGTTCACTGAAGATAAAACCTCTTTCCTCAAGTTTTTCTTGTCTTGTCAACAAAGCAACTGAGCTGCAAAAATACCTCTCCAGAGGCAGAAGTTTTAAGAGCGTGTGCTTTTGGGACTGCATGAGAACTGGCTGAGAAAGGACAATGAAAGTCCCAGGGAACAAAGAGAAGACAGGGACAGCACAGGTGGTGAGGAATGCAGCGAGTAATTGAGCATTCAACCCAAGATATGGACACTTGTCACACAATTCACCAAAAAGGACTGAAAACTTTTGCTTGAGAACAAAACTAAATTAATATGCTGTGGCTGTGTGCCCTTATCATCTTCTTTATCACTTATAAAGAACTGCATAACTGTACAGACATTGCGCAGTGTATTTTGTAATTCCAATGAGTAAGATTCCAACTCATTTACTGTCTGTAGGGTTCATTAGATTTTGACTCTGAAAGCTTTTTAGTTTAAACCAATTACATTGAAATCTCTGTGCAACTCCTCCATATTTTGCATTAAGGTATTATATGACAAAGTCAATAATGTGTTCAGTAAAACAAATTGTTATGAAAACGGACTAGCGCAATTCATTTTGAGATAACGTTTTCTGGCACTATATCCCAAAACCTCATATTAAATTATTCTTTTGTAATAAAAACATACACACATCAAGTAATAACAGTTGCCATCAAACCTTCTGTATATAACTGCATCTAGTTACATCTACTCTAATGAAGAAAGATTGTTACATTTGTAAACGCTGCCGCATTGGAGTTAACTTTGCCGATGTTATAAGAATTGCTAATATTGTAGATGAAGATTTTTTAAGCATGCCCTGACTAATATCACCAGTACTAACTTCAATTTGTGAAGTTCCTTATCTAACTTAGGACTAGTTATAAATCAGTCAGCGTTGATAAGGGACACCTTAACTGCAGTACCCAATCACTTGTTTTCCTACAGCTGTGTCAATTGTGTAAAGTCCATGCGTTGAATCTTAAAATGTTTTGGTCAAGTACATGATGAGTTTAATGGAGTAAATCGCACCATCAGGTTGTGTGAGTTTTCTCGCTGTATCTTACCCAACATGTCACGTTAATCAGTGTTTCAGCCCTTATGGTGAATGTCATGTTCGAGTTCCACGCCCTATTTTTCCACCAGCCACTCTCAGAGCAACTCAGCTCTCAGCAGAGACCCCAGAATTGCCAGTCGAGCCATTTTGAAAAGGCCAGCACGCAGCCTGACAAGTCCTGTCAGTCTAGAGCTGCCCTGCACAGTCCCTGATATTTGCCTTGAACATGGCAGATAAGGGGAAATCCTTGCCCTGTTTTGTGGGTATGGCCCTGGAATCCTGCTGAACAGGTTGGTGTATCCCCCGGACCAGAAGTGGAGACTACAATGCCAAACCATGCCAGCTGGTCTGAGGTTGTGACCCAGCTTAAAGCGGCAAGCAGTCCTGGATCAGAAGTGAATTCCTGTGTCAGCATCCCTGACCGAAGGCTATCCTACTTGACTGGATTGAGGTCTAGAAAACCCACAACTGTGCAAGCTTCCTGGCTTTGAGCTTGCATTAAGTGGCAGTTAATAAGCAATAATGAGTGACAATTGGAAACTCACCATAGCCTAGCGAGAATCACACCATGCCATTTGAGAAAAGTATTGCAGACGTGACAAGATAATTTCAACATCAAGATGGGCCTTGCAGAACATCTTATCAAATCCTGCCATTCATCTCACCATAGCCTATATCGCCCGAGAAGATCCTGCCTCACATCTTTTTATTTCTTTTATTTTAAGACCATGGACTAAATCAAGGGAACTGTGCAGAGATGGTTACAGTTTACACAATCATTTTTACTGCAGCACATTGTGAGTTGTATCCGACATTGTATTTTCCCTGGAAGACTGAAAGTAGAGGCAGACACCGACAGCTGATGGCTTCTGAGCCGCAGCAAAACTGCTTCACAACAATTTTCTGTTTGGGCTCTGACAATGGCTTATGTGGGGTCCTATGCAGCAGAGAACCACCTACAAAGTGAAAACATCAAAACAAATCTCTCTCCATGTGTCATGTATGGTTAGGGCTGGGAGGGAGGTCCTCGAAAATCTCCAGTAATAGCTGGCTGTTTTCCACTCAATTTTCTCTGCCAAGGAATAAAGCAACTTTAAAGACAGTGAAAGGACAAGTTCTCAACCAGTGAATGAAAGCAAGGATCAGTGGGCAACAACTTTATGCCATCGGCAAAGAACTAAGGAACAGGAAGAAACCAAAAGAAACAATTCAACAATGCAATGGTCCAGACTGGTGCTGCTGAACAGTCTTCCCTGATCCATGTTCTTTTTCCTCTTTTAATATCCATGTCTCGTATGCCTTAGTGCGTCTCTGAGCTTCTGAAGAGAAGAATGTAAGAAAGGATAGTGTTTACTTTGTAGAGTTATGTAAACAATTCCTATTTCCTAATTGCCATTGGTAATTGGTAAACAGTTTTGTTTTGGTTAAGTACAGAACTTGGTGAGTGTTTTCTTTTGATTGAGTTTATCAGTCAGGTAATTTAGAAGCTTTGCATAATTTAATTCAACCTATTCCCATTTGCGGTAACTCCGAGAATAGCGGGGCACAATTTCTAGCAAACTATCCCAGTGAGATGTGACAACTGCTGGATTTCTGTCACAGACTGGGTGATGAATTCATGATGTCAAGTATTCATTAGTAAGTCACTGAACTGATGGGGCTTTTATGGGCTATTAGTGAAAGCGGAGACAGGGTCTCAGCAGGACCGCACAATGCTACAACAACATCTACCTAAGGATTGGCTGGAGTCTTCAAATCACACATTTGACTATTCAGCCAATAGGACCCTTCAGCTCAAAGCAGAAGCAAATTATCCTCAATCAGAGAAACAAGAAAACAGAAGCATGTGTCGGCCATTTAGCCCTTTACACCTGCTCCACCATTCAATAGGATCATGGCTGATCACCCTAACAGTACCCTGTTTCATCACAGACCCTTTGATCCGTTTGGCCCTAAGAACGATATCCAACTCCTTCTTGAAAACATACGTGAATCCCAAAGGACTGCCTGACAAACAAACTATACTAATGGGCTGTTCTCAGCTTGTAAACCAGCACCAACAACTTGGATTTATGGTCACACCCTCAACCCAGTAAAACATCCCAACACACGTCACAGGCTGAGCTTTGGCACCAGCTACTGAATAAATAACAGAAACTGGAACAGAAAGTGCTGCAAATACGTGGCCCATCAGAGGAAGAGAAAGAGAGTTACATGTTTCAGGTGATACACAACTATAACCAACCAAGGTGACCAATTGTCTTAATAACAACCAGAATGAACTATCAAAATCCTGGTACTCCCTTCCATACCACACTACGTGTACCTGCACCATTCGACTGCAGTGGTTCGAGAAGGCAGGTCATCGCCACCCCTTCAAGGGCTATGGAGATGGGGAACAAATGCTGGCTCAGCCAGCGACACCCACATCCAATAAACTGACTTTAAAAAGGTTTTTACAAGACCCTGCTTGGCAGGAAGAAAGCCAGCTTGCTCTGGCTTAACACTCCTTAACCCTAAGCTCACAGTAACATTCTATGCTGTAAAAAGGTGAAATTTTCCGCTTCCCTGCACTAGTCATCTTACGGTTTCTTTAAGCAACATGACAAATATTGCAATGAGTTGAATTAATATGTTGACAGTTTAATCCTTAAAAGCATTTCACATAAAACCCTTATGTGAGGCAGGGAATACTTTGATTGCAATAGTCTGTGCTGCTTTCAAATTCACATCTCACTAATGGAAAGGTATTAGCAAACACACTGGGCTACATAGCTCCTTGCTATTTATATATTTTTAAGTTTACTTTCTAATCAATCCATTCAAAGATGTTAAAACACATGTATAGAACAGGCAAGTCTTGAACCCAGGCCTCCAAGCTCAGAAGTAGGGATACTACCACTGCACATCAAGAGCCCAGAAAATGCATGTATTTATAAAATCATACGGACTTTGTACACAAACACCAGGAAGTTGCTGCGTTTCCTTACATAACTGAGCTGTGAATTAAAAAGCTGAAAACATCATACTAAGTGTCAAGATACTGAAATCAATGCTGATGATCTTCTCAAACACTGTTACACAATGGCTAAAACATCCAGATACTGCACCACTACGACAGTCTGATACCTTTATCTGCGTGCGTCACAATTATCCTGAATGAAACTATACATCATGCGGTATAGGGTTGGAACTCCTGTACTAGAATTTGACCATGTCAATGGCTGCACTCTGAAAGATTAAGGTGTCTGATATTTGTACACAGTACACTGCCATTCAGAGTTCATTTCTTAAAATAAAAACAGCTGGAAGGTGCCCGCATTTACATGTGGCTGTGACCATCTGTGATCAAAAGGCACATTTATAGGACCTGGCCAAATTGTACTCCTCACTCATGTGGGATTTCTCAACATTTTACCTTCCTTTGAAGAAACACTGGATTTCACCAAATTTAACTCAACATTGAGGCAAAAGTAAGAGATATTGTCATCACTGATGGAGATACTATAACTATATTGTCTCATTGTTCCTCCCAACTCAAGTCACTAAACTGGTTATTCACAAAAAGGGGTCACAATACATAATAAAAATCACCTCAGCTTAAATATCCTTCATAAATATTTGATTTTCATCTTGACAGTTAAGAGAAGGTGTTAGTTTTTCGACAGTCGGCTGAGCCAATGAATAATGTATTATATAATGAGGACAACCATGTGTTATTGCTAGCGTCAGTCAGGCCATTGCTGCTGTCACAATGTTGTTACTCAAATGCCCTTTGGTTTTTCAAGGCTGTAAGCAAGTAATGAATTACTGAGGATAGTCAAAGTGATATCTGCTGATCAGATGGCTCTTCATTTTAGTCTTAGTCTGTGATGAAAGTTCAGAAGAACATAAACATGTACCTCATTAATAGATGTCGATGCATCAGAACACCCAGTCAGGAAGTTGTAAGGCCCAGGACACACTGTAATACAAGCAGCGTTCCAGATATCAGCCATCTTATTGGAGTGGGAGCAGTTCGAATATGGAAACAGGAGTGAGCCAATTAGTCCTTCATGGCTGTTCTGCCATTCAACAAGAACATTACTGGTCTGCTGCCTAATTCTGCATTTCCTTGATTAATAAAAATCTAGCAATCCCAGATACAAACTTGACAATTTATCTAGCATCAATTATTACTTAAGGAATAGAGTTCCAAACTGAACCAACCTTCATGTGGAGAAGGGTTTCCTAATTCATATCTGAAAGAGTGGGCCTATGTTTTAGGCTATTTTCCTGTTCCTAAGCCACCTCAGAGGAAATAGGTTCTTCTTAACAACTTCATCTGTTCCCCTTAAAATCGTGAAAACCATAAACTTTTAAAAATTTAGGGACATGGTGCTACAGCTGTAATATCACTGGACAAGGTTCTGGGGAAATGGGTTCAAAATGGCAGATGATGAAATTGAGATTAAAAAGAACAGATCAAGCTAGTTAGCTCAGTTGGCTGAACAGTTGCTTCACAGTGCAGGGCCACACCAACAGTCTCACTCTACCTGAGATGTGGTAAGCTGCAGTTTAAACCACTACCACTCTCGTCTCACCAATAAACAAGTCCAGTAGGACTCTGATCACTTGTATCATGTAACCATTATCAAAAAATCTATCTGGTTCACTAAAGCACTTTGAAGGGATGAAAGCTGCTGTCCTTAGGTGATCTGGCCTACTTGTGACTCCAGGTCCACTGTCATGCAGTTGACATTGGGTAGTTAGGGACAGGGAACGCCCACATCCCATGAATGAGTTTTTTTTTTTCGAAAAAACTTTGGAATTCAGTAGTATTGTAATAAACCTACCCTGCATTCCCTCCAAGACCAATGTATCCCTCCTGAGGTCAGGTGACTGCAAACTGCTCACAGTGAATCCAGACGTAACCAGGGCTTTGTATATTCGCACAGTTAACACTTTTTATTCTAGTTCTTAAGAAATATAAGGCCATAATTCCATTCGCTCCTTTGACTTTTGTTCTATAATGGCTCATGATATTTAACGATCTATGTACCTGGGCACTCGTTTTGGAGCTTCACTGTTTCAGCATTCCCCTATTTTAGAAATATTCTTTTCTGTCCTTATAAGGTCCAAAGTGGATGATCTTGCAGTCAAATCCATTTGTCACATTTACTTAATACATCAATATCTCTACGCAATGTTTTGCTCCGATTTCAATTGACAGAAAGATATGCAGCTTTGTAAACGCCAACAAGTTTGAACACGTGGCTTTTTATCCTCATATCTGCATCAGTTATAAACACAGTGAATAGGTGAGGCTTCAATGCAGATCCTTGCAGGACGCTGCCACTCACTCTCCATCTATTGGAACATCTGTCCATTACCTTACTCCTTGTCACTCAAACTGTCTGAGCCAGGTCATTCATGTGCCTTCAAATTCAGTGGACTCAGCTTTAGCTCACAGAAAGGGACTTTATCAAATACCTTCAGGGAATTCACATCATTCTTGTTGAGATGTTAATCTCTCTACATCCATCTGTCCTGTCAGACGGACACATAAGATCATGAGGTGTTATTCTGAAGAAATGTAGTATGTTCTCTGCCCTGAGTTTCTTGGCCAATATTTATCCCACAACCAACATCAATGAATCAGATATCCAGGTTGTCATCACAAATTTCTTTGCAGGGACCTTGCCATGTGCAAACCATTGCGTTTCCTACATTGAAATGGTGGCTACATTTCAGAACTACTCAGTTTGCTTTACAGTAAACCCTGAGGAAGGGAAAGGCACTGCGTTAGGAAAACAAAGGATTGTAATTTGGGAAAAGAAAACCTGGATGTGACAGTACATTTTTACTTAAGTATAAGGTAAGTATATCCAGTGTTTTCAGCCTTAATCTCATTTATCGTTATTCAATACATGAGGTTAACTGTCACAATGAAATATCTGACATGCGCTTTTTGAAAGCCCTTTCATTAATACGTTTCACTCACTCTGATGTAAGAATGCCCCCAATATCAGGATTTACTGACCACAAACAGTAATCTGCATATACCATTGGCATGGAGTGCAAACATAGCCAATACCACACTACTTGGGAACCTGCCAAAAAAGAGTGTGTTTTAACAAGTTGTCCAGTACAATGTAGCTCCTGTTTATTATTGAAAATCTGCAGAAGAAACTCAGACCACTGTTTTGCCAATCTTTTAACTTTATTGATTGGGTTCTCAACTCTAGCTGAGGTTCTGAAGTGATGGAAAACATAAAAAGCAATTTGTTTCATTTCACAATCATTCATAAACCTAATTGGGTATAACTTTGGATATTGTTGTTGGGCATCGTCCTTGTATTGTGAAGGAATGGGCTTGAGCAAAAGGAAGTGTGCTGTGTGTCCAAATGCAAATAGCTTCATGATCAGACATCCTCCAGAATGCCAGAGGGCAACACTAGTTTATTCAAGGTTATTCCCATTAAACTTTAGTTCCATGGCCACAAAAATATAATCTGAATGACATCTGTGCAGTAAAGGCAAACATGCCTCAAATTGGCCAAGGGAAATATCTTTCTCCAACTGCTCGCAGCTTTGGGCTATACAGGGTCTGTCCTTCCAGTTCCACAAATGTTTCTCAAACCACTTCATTTTGACTGCACTCTGCATTTTTCTGCCAGTTGTCTCTTGCCTAATTCTTAACCTGTCCAGCTGGCTCCACTACCCACCTCTCATGCATACAGTCTCTCTTCAAATGGGCCCTTGCCTTCACAGCTGGCTGCATGAATCAGATCTTTGGCCCCTACCAGGGTAAGCAGGAGCCACAATTAGTGATGTTAGCCAGTGTACCATGTTCCTGGACCCAGGGCAGTTTT
This sequence comes from Stegostoma tigrinum, assembly GCF_030684315.1. Taxonomy (NCBI): domain Eukaryota; kingdom Metazoa; phylum Chordata; class Chondrichthyes; order Orectolobiformes; family Stegostomatidae; genus Stegostoma; species Stegostoma tigrinum. The sequence continues at coordinate 30,056,077 of NC_081382.1, forward strand.
GCAGGCCTGGGGTTTTGTGGGGTGATGGGGGTCAGGTTCCTGCAAGTATCTCAGAGGCCCTGACAGCATTTGGGAGTGGAGTGGGGGGGTCAGGAGTACCTACAGGGCCCCCAAAAGAGGGGTTTTCCCCGCTACCCGCCATCCTCACAATGGCTACAAAAGCTGAGGTTGTTGACTTGCTTCACAAGAACTTTTAAAGGCTACAAGAGCCATCTGTTTTCATTCATGACGTGAAACATTTGAAGAGAAAGGGGCCATCTTCATCTGGAAGCACCATCTCTAACTAACTTACTGTCTATTTCAAGCTGGAATACCCATCTACAATACAGGGTTTCCAACCATTCAGTACTCCTTTCTCAGTAATTTTGAAGAATCATCATACTGGACTTGAAATGTTAACTCTGCTTTCCCTCTCCACGGACGATGCCAAAGCCGCTGAACTTCTCTGGCATTCTCTGTGTTTGTGCCCTGTTTAGCACTTTGCTGGATGAGCAATGCAAATGGCCCTGGAATGGAACTTGAATTCTCCACATTCAAACCCCAGCCACCAATGCAGTCAGCTGCCATCGTACCCCAGTCCTCACATTGAGATGCCCGAATGAACGGCACTCACAATCTTTCCAGACTAAAGGCAGGCCATTGCGGTTTCCCTGACAACGAGCACAGCCGAAGCACTTACTGAAACGGAGAAGGAAAGTGAGAGGAAGTCACAGGAAATGAGAGAGGGAAACAGAAAAGGAAGCAACGAGGACGAAGAGGAACTCAAACTACTCGAGCAAGCTGCTCAGAGTCCTCTCGGAGAGACCACTGACTGAAAGTCAGCAATCTCCAAAACAGTGTGAGCAGGTGGCAGCTGCACCGTGGTTTGGAACATTTGAATGTGGTAAATGTGATGGAGCAATCAGGCCTTCAGATTTCACAGCATGTTTTTTAGAAGTATTGTATACCATGAGCGCATGTATTCCAAGGGTGAGTCTGAATCAAGTCCGCATCTGCTGGTTGCTTGATTATCTAAGTGAAAACTTGTGAACAAGCAAGGTGCTGCAGTGTATCTTAGCAAAGTTTACTAACTACTTTGGCCAAAGCTCCTCCCTCAGCACTGAGAACAGAAACAAAGGTTTTAAAACAGCAGTGATCATTCGAAGGGACACATTCCAACACTGATGGAAGCACAGAATGGTTACAGCAAGATAGTAAGACCATTAGAATGGCAAAAGTAGATCATTCAGCCCATTGGGTCAGCTCCATCATTCAATGGGATCATAAGACCGTAAAACATAGGAGCAGAAATTAGGCCATTTGGCCCATCAAATCTGCTCCACCATTCAATCATGGCTAATAAGTTCCACAACCCCACTCTCCTTCTTTCTCCCCATAACCCTTGATTCCCTTGATAATCGAGAACCTGTCTATCTCAATTTTAAATATACTCAATGACCTGGCCTCCACAGCCTTCCGGTGACAGTGAATTCTAGATTCATCACTCTCTGGCTGAAGTGATTTCTCCTTATCTCCATTCTAAAAGGTCTTCTCTTTACTCTAAGGCTGTGCCCTCAGGTCCAAGTCTCTCTGACCAATGGAAGCATCTTCCCAACATCCACTTTGTCCAGCCATTCAGTATTCTGAAAGTTTTACTTAGATCACCCCTCATCCATCTAAACGCCAAAGATATAGTCCCAGAGTCCTCAAACGTTGCTAATGTGTTATGCTTTTCATTCCTGGGACCATTCTTGTGAACCTCCTCTGAACCCGCACCAGGGCCAAAACATCCTTCCTGAGATATTGGGCCCAAAACTGCACACAATACTCCAAATGTACCCTGACCAGAGCCTTATAAAGCCTCAGTAGTACATCCCTGTTTTTATATTCAAGTCCTCTCAAAATAAATGCCAACATTGCATTTGCCTTCCTGACTGCTGATTCAACCTGCAAGTTTATCTTGAGAGAATCCTGGACTAGAACTCCCAAGTCTCTTCGCACTTCAGAATTCTGAATTTTCTCCCCATTTAGAAAATAGTACATGCTTTTATTCTTCTTACCAAAGTGCATGACCTTACACTTTCCCACGTTGTACTCCATCTGCCACTTCTTTGCCCACTCTCCTAACCTGTCCAAATCCTTCTGCAGCCTCCCCACCTCCTCAATGCTACCTGTCCCTCTACCCATCTTTGTATCGTCTGCAAATGTAGCCTGAATGCACTCAGTTCCTTCATCTAGATCATTATTGTATAAAGTGAAGAGATGCGGTCCCAACATTGACCCTTGCGGAACACCAGTTGTCACCAGCTGCCATCCTGAGAAAGACCCTTTTATCCCCAGTCTCTGCTTCCTGCCAGGCAGCCAGTCTTCTATCCATGCTAGCACCTTGCCCTTAACACCGTGGGGCGCTATCTTACTCAGCAGCCTCCTGTGCAGCACCTTGTCAAAGGCCTTCTTGAAGTCCAGGTAGATAACATCCATTGGCTCTCCTTGGTCTACCCTGCTCGTTACTTCCTCAAAAGAATTCTAACAGATTGGTCAGGCATGACCTCCCCTTAGTGAAACCATGCTGACTTTGAGATAACAAGGTGTGGAGCAGGATGAACACAGCAGACCAAGCAGCATCCTAGGAGCAGGAAAGCTGACGCTGACGTTGCCCTATTTTACTATACACGTCTACATATTCAACAATCTCATCCTTTACATCTCATCCAAAATCTTGCCCACCACTGAGTATATACTAATCAGCCTGTAATTTTCCATATTTTGCCTTACTCCCTTTTTAAACAGGGGTGTCACGTTTGCAATTTTCCAGTCCTCTGGGACTCTCCCTTACTCTAATGATTCCTGAAAGATCACCATTAACACTCCCACTATCTCTTCAGCTATCTCCTTTAGAACTCTGGGGTGTAGTCCATCTGGTTCAGGTAATTTATCTACCTTTAGTTCGTCAGTCTTACTAGCACCTTTTCCTTGGTGATGGCCACCATACTCAGCTCTGACCCCCAACTCTCTTGAGTTTTTGGGATATTACTTGTGTCTTCCACTGTGAAGACTGACGTGAAATAATTATTCAGTTCCTCAACTATTTCCTTGTTCCCCACTACCATCTCACTATCATCATTTTCCAGTGGTCCAATGTCCACTTTTGCCTCTCTTTTGACCTTTATATACCTAAAGAAACTCTTACAGTCTTCATTTATACTACTGGCTTGCTTACCCTCATTTTTAATCTTCTCCCTCCTGGTTTCTTTTTTTGTTGCCCTCTATTGGTCTTTGTTAGCTTCTCAGTCCTCTGGTTTCCCACTGCCCTTCCCCACATTATATGCTTTCTCTTTTGCTTTTATGCTATCCCTTACTTCCTTAGTCAGCCATGGTATCCTCATCCTCCCTGTACCATGCTTCTCTTTCTTAGGGATGAACTTTTGCTGTGTCTCCCGGGTTACTCCCAGAAACTCCTGCCATTACTGTTCCACTGTCTTTCCTGCTAGGGTCTTCTTCCAGTCAATTCTGTCCAGCTCCTCCTTCATACCTCTGTAGTCACCTTTATTCAGTTGTAATAGTGTTACCTCTGATTCTACCTTCTCCCTCTCAAACTGCAGAGTAAATTCGATCATCTTATGATCACTGCCTCCTATGGGTTCCTTTACCTTAAGGTTCCTTATCAAGTCTGCCTCATTGCACAACACCAAATCCAATATTGTATCAGTGATAATGGGAACTGCAGATGCTGGAGAATCCAAGATAATGAAATGTGAGGCTGGATGAACACAGCAGGCCAAGCAGCATCTCAGGAGCACAAAAGCTGACGTTTCGGGCCTAGACCCTTCATCAGAGAGGGGGATGGGGTGAGGGTTCTGGAATAAATAGGGAGAGAGGGGGAGGCGGACCAAAGATGGAGAAAAAAGAAGATAGGTGGAGAGGAGAATGTCGGGGAGGGGATAGGTCAGTCCAGGGAAGACGGACAGGTCAAGGAGGTGGGATGAGGTTAGTAGGTAGGAGATGGAGGTGCAGCTTGGGGTGGGAGGAAGGGATGGGTGAGAGGAAGAACAGGTTAGGGAGGCAGAGACAGGTTGGACTGGTTTTGGGATGCAGTGGGTGGAGGGGAAGAGCTGGGCTGGTTGTGTGGTGCAGTGAGGGGAGGGGACGAACTGGGCTGGTTTTGGGATGCGGTGGGGGAAGGGGAGATTTTGAAGCTGGTGAAGTCCACATTGATACCAATCCATTACCAACATGACTTTCCCAGTCCACCTGCATATTGAAATCCCAAGGTCACTGTGGCTTTGCCTTTCTTACAAACCTTTTCTATCTCCCAGTGTATCTTGCACCCCAGCTCCTGACTACTGTTTGGAGGCCTGTACACAACTCCAACTATGTTTTTTTGACCTTTGTGGTTCCTCAATTCTATCCACACAGATTCTACACCATCCAACCCGACTTCATTTCTTCTTATTGATTTAATTTCATTTCTCACTAATAATGAGGCAATACCACCCCCTCGGCCCACCTGCCTATCTTTTCAATAGAATGTATATCCTTGGATATTCAGATCCCAATCCTGATCCCTTTGCAGTCATGTCTCCGTGATGCCACATTATATCTGTCAATTTCAATCTGCGCCACAAGCTCATTTACCTTAATCCTTATACAGCATGCATTCAGATATAACACCTTCAGTCCTGTGCTAACCCATCCCTCTTCTCATTGTCATTCATTTTTCCAGTGTTTGATTGCTAGCCCTTTCCAAACACAGTCCTATTTGCGTCTGTGCTGGAGGCTTTAATAACTTCTCCTGAGTTCTCCTTCCTTGTCATTTCTTTCACATTTTTCCATGTAGTTGAATCCACCACTGCAGATGTTAACCTGCTGTTTTGTTTCCCACTGGAGCAAGTTTCACCATTCCCTTACCCGCGCCCCCCAAAACTTTCTAGTTTGAAGTCCTGTTGACCAATCTATTTACTCTTTTTGCATGACTGATCGATAAGCCTCAACCCCACTTTCCTGCCTTTTCCCCATGACTCTCAATTCCCTTACTAATTATTGAGGCCATTCAGCTCACTGCGTCTGCACCAGCTGTCCAAATGACCAATGCACCTAGTGCTATTGTCCCACCATTCCCTGATAATCCTGCATATCCAGCTTCCTAAAAAATCCAAATCCCATCCAAATGTCTCAAGCAAATGTGCCTCTACTCTAATCTCAAACTGCACTTTCCAGGTCTTGACCACTCACAGCCTAGAAATGTTTCACGTGTTATCTCTGAAATAACTTTATCACAAAAGGCCAGTATTCTGTCAGCAGGTCACCCTTTATTTACACATCGATACTACATGATACTGACCCAGCAAGCTCAGAGCCAGCTCCTGGAGTGACCAGAACCCCTGACCCTCCTGTTTATTTCTGTCAGCCAGGGCTCCCTAACCCTATTGCAGGTGAGATTCCCTATCAGGGAACTCATATTCTATGAGGTTCCCTGCTGACTTCATTACAATCACTATAATTTCCATTGTTTCTTTTGCCTATTGCCTTAAATCTGTGACCATTTACTCTCAATCCTCCCACCAATGCGAACAATTTTGCACACTATCTAGTCTCTCCAGAATCCTCATGATTTTGAATAACTCTATCAAATCCCCACGCAAAAATCTCTTATGCACGGAAAACAATCCCAACATTTCAAATCTATCACTTTTAATAGAATTCTATTCTTGAATGTATTGAAGCCATCCCACTCATGGGAAATTTCCTGTACAGTATCGTGTGTCGACTAGTAAGGCAGAAGATAGAACAATTTCTCAGTTTGTGAATGGCTTCCGATTTTGAGAGAATGGCTTTGGCAGAACTGAAGGTTTGGCAAATGAGCTTTGACACATGAGCTTTGGCAAATGCAGTAAATCTGAAGCAATGCTGTTTCCAGCAGCTTTGCAGACTTCGAATAGGCATTCAATAGGAGCACTTAATCTGATAATACATAAAAACACTTCATGTGCGATGAAGGCCATTGGTTTTCAGATCATTTTGCAGGGATGCATTGGTTACAAATGTGATAATCACACAAATGAATATCCAGCTGTAAGTAGGGAATCCTGTTGTGATCATAGTTCAAAAGCCTCCACGCAGCACCCAGGACATCCCTGGCCACAAGAATGGATTCACATACATTGTTTGTTGCAGGCATGTTGTAATAAAACTCAGTTTCTTCTCACCATCATTTCTAGCAGAAAAGCAGAGATAAACTGAACATCCCTTCCAAGCCTGGCAATGCAGTAGGCACAGGCTATCCTCAGGTAATATGTAACCGACACAGTGCAGATTCTTCGGTGCGATACCAATGTTTCTCGGATAAGCGATGATCCTTCCATCAGCTGATTATCTCTAAAGTTAAACATGTAATAGCTGCATTCAATATTATAATTTTGTAAGCACTTTTCATGTAACATACTCATTTCTTTGGTTCTAGTTCTCTTTTTATCATTGCAGATCTGTGAACCATTTTGCTATTTTTTGGGCTATTTTGTTTCAATAGCAGTACTTTTTAAATTCATCAACTCTGCCAAATTACCAGCCCTAACATTTTCTAAAATATCTGGTATTTGGGGCCACTGATACCATTCTGTTTCTTCATGGTAAACTGTAAAATGACAGGCACAGGCATAAAGTTAAACATGAGAGGGTTAGGGCAGTGGACAGTTGGATTCTTTTTATTCAGGCACTGAGAGACTACTGAATTCACCACATAAGAATATCGGAAATCAAAGGAGCAGGCCATTCAGCCCCTTGAGTCTATTCTACCATTTAACAAGATCATGGTGAATCTTTACCTGAGCTACGTTTCCCACAATATCCCATAATTCTTCACATTCAAAAATCTTGTTGAACTCTGACTTGAACATACTCACTGACTGAATGCTCACAACTCTTTCAGTGATGAAGGTTTATGATATAGTATTGTGTGAGAGGAAGGGATCTCAGGAAGGCTCACTGGACCTGAAAAGTTAACTCTGATTTCTCTTCGTAGTTGCTGCCAGATCTGCTGATCTTTTCCAGTAATTCTGTTTTTGTTTCTGATTTCCAGCAGTTCTTTCAGACTTCATTTTGAGAGAGTTTGGGTTCCGCTTTGGAGGAATGATGAAAACCTTTCAGTTTGATCTGTATTTGTATATTGCGTGCATTGAGGTGGGGAAGACATCGTTTTTATCTTTGATTGGTTCTGTCAGCGGTACTGAAGTGTCTGGAGATTTGTTTACGTACATTTGAATGAGACTCATGAACATGAAAATATAGAAAATAGGCCATTTCAAGCTTTCAATGTGATGATAGCTAATCCTCAATCTCAATAATGCCACACTCTACCCATTCCTGTTGATAACTCTAATCTCTGGAATCTATTCCCTTCTTAAATATATTCAGTGAATTGGTCTCAACAGCTTTCGGTGATCGAGAATTCCACGGGGTCACCATTAGGACTGAAGAACTTTCTCCTTATCTCAATCTAAAATTGGCTCCCTTTCATCCTGAGAAATTAACTCCTTGTTCTAGGCCTCCAATTCCACCCCTTTCCCCACCTCCTGTCATCCCCAAGCCAGGAGGACATCATTCCCACCTCCAGAATACATGAACCTGGCAGAAGTTTAGAGGTTTTAATTCATTTCCTTCTCATTCTCTGAACCCCTGCGATTACAGGCTTAGACAACTGAGCATCACTTCAGAACACAAACCAGCCATCTCAGGAATCAATCCGGTGAGCCTTCACTGAACTCTGTCTGTGACAAGTAAATATTTTCTTAGGCAATGAGATCAAAACCATTCACAATACTCCAGGTGTGGTATCTCCAAAGACCAGCTCAGCAGTTAAAAAACACTTGCTCTTCTACCGAGATGCCAATGTTAAACATCAACATATCATAAGTGCTTGCTACACCTACATGCTTTGGGTAAAAAACCTTAAGGTGAATAGTTCAGTGCGTTGGAAAAAGAAGAGTAGGAAAGAGAAAAATATCTGCTGTTGACCTAGTGACAGGAGTCCAATAACAAAGTTGGAGCCATCCAGAAGAAGTCAGGGAGTGTGCAGGTTCATTCATACAGGAAGGGTTCTGCAGTGTGTCAGGGGTTAGCAATGGGTCAATGTGAGAGGCCAAGATGTTGCAGTCATTAGTGAGAGGGGAAAAACATGAGTCTTGGTGTGAGATGGGTCCAGTAGCAGAGAATACAGTGAGTGTGATGCATTGCAGAGAAGACGGTGGCAGAATGGAGAAGGTCATTGACCCTCCTCCTTCAGATGGCTCAGAATGCCCTTACCCAGGGGGCAGCCTCAGACCAGGCTGGCATGGTCTGATAATGAGCCCTTCACTACAACTCCTGAGGGGGAGAGAAATTCTCACCTCTGTACCACCCCATTCTGGAGGACCTCCAGATCCCTGTCCACACACTGGGGGTCAATTTCCCCCCCTGTTTTCCATGCACGGGGGGAGGGGGGTGTAAAACAATGTCAGGAACCATGCATGGCAGCTCTGAGCTAGTGGTGCTTGTCTGGGTTGACAATGGGCTGTTAAAGATAACATGTGCACGAGGGATGCTGGTGAATTCAGGAATATCCACGGAGTGGTGAAGTTGCTCTGGGAATGATGCTTTGTAGGGATGAAACAGGCACGAGAGATACGACAGGGGTGGGGGTAGCTTATTAATGAGGGTGAGTTTGACAAGACACAGAAGGAAAACTTTCTGGGTCTTTTGGTGGAAATGCCCACCCAAAAGAAAAACACCTTGGTATGGTTGGACTGAAGGGTCTGCTTCCACGCTGTATGGCCCTAATGCAGTTTAGCTGAAGAGGTGAGATAATAATATGCAGAGCTGGATGAACACAGCAGGTCAATCAGCATCAGAGAAGCAGGAAAGCTGATGTTTTGGACCTAGACCCTTCAGAAGTTCTAGGCTCGAAACGTCAGCTTTCCTGCTCTTGTGATGCTGCTTGGCCTGCTGTGTTCATCCAACTCTACGCCTTGTTATTTCAGATTCTCCAGCATCTGCAGTGCCTACTATCACGAAAACAAACTTAGCTGAAGAAATGTCAGATTCAGTCGGTAAAGGTTTCAATGAGATCTCTCTCTATTCTCCTGGTGGGTTAGTGATTGAAGCAAACATCATGGGCTGGATTTGTGCAGCCCTCTGGAGGGATCAAGATCCGGGCCGGGGTTTGGGGGGGGGGGGGGGGGGGGTAGTGGGGGAGGTGGGTAGTGGGGGAGGAGGCGGTGCCAGAGAACTGAGTGGGAGACTGCAAGTCAGAAACTCCTGACAGGGGGCAAGCTGTGATAATTAACTCACAGGACTGTGATAAAACCAGAAGCTCACCCGTTCTCAGCCGGAAGCTTGCTGATGCGCTTCATTGCATATAACTCAAATGTAACTTGACACACTTTCATTGTTCGTCCTCAATTTGGTGAAAGTCTCAGTGGCCTGCCTAGTGAAAGCTGCTAACCTCTTATGTTGCATCCTTGACTCACTGAGAGACACTTGAACTTTGGAGGCGCTGAGTCACAGGTTGGATCTGCTAAGATGACACTCTCAGGCAGGAAATTCTGAACCCAGGCGTTCTGGGTCGAAGTAAAGGGAAGGAATGGATGTGACTGGAAGGTAGAGGCAGAGCCATGACATTACCGACGTATATTGGCTTGTGGTGATCCTACAGAGTGAACCGGGATCTTCAGCAGCTGAAAGTAGAGGAGATCAGTGGAACAAAGATTGAAACAATGGAGGGGTGAGACGTCTAGCACCATAGGAGAAAGCAGTTCCAGTAAGGGTGGCTAATAAAGGCTGGACTGCCACAGAATATAGGGCATCACGGAAACTGGCAAATAAATCATACTGACTCAACTGACTGAAGAATCATGGTGTCATTGCACAGGGCAGTGAGAGCGGTTGTGACAACCATCCCCGATGAATAATCACGAAGAGGAACAACTTGTGTGCAGCTCCTTTACCCAGGCTTGAAATAGAACTTTGTCAAAAACTGGAGTCTATGTCGATATGCATGAGCTTTACAATGGGTGGACCATAGCACAACCCTGAACATGCAAACATCAGCTCTTTTGCCCAACTGTTTGTAAATATCCATAAATCCATTTCAGAAGCACAGCAGAACAAGCTTTTTTTTTACTTCAATCCGTTCCTACTTGCTTCAAGTTTACTTCTAAAACAAATGGATGAACAAATTAAAATAGCATGACAAGGATTTAGAAGGGAGTGCATTAAACAGCGTGCTGTAAATAGCAGCACCGAGCCAATTCTCTCCAAAGCAGGAACTTCAGTTTGGTATATGGGAAGAAACATACATCATTTTATCAAGTGGTTTGCAGCAGCTTTCATCAGTTTTGAGGAGAATTGGGGTGTCCACGTCATGTACCTCCTCAATACGATCATCTCCCGGCCACCACATCTTGAATTAAAGTTGTAACTACACAACAAGTAATTTGTTGCAGTAATTAACAGGGGACAACTCAACAGTCATGGTACAATTGATGGCAAATGCTGGATTTTTAATTTCAGAATGCAGGATTTTTAATATCATTGCAACCAATCCATTAAGAAAGCCTGGCAGAAAATACTGGCATTACTCAGACACACCAGGCCAACTGTTGTGCTGCAGTAATGGGTGCCCTTGTAGGCTGAAGGACTTTAAGGGAAGGATGGAGAGATCCTTCTTTGCTATCTAAAGTCGATTGTACTTGGTGCTGCCAAATAAACCCAAATAAGTATATATTTCACTCACAGAGTTTCAGTGCAATTGTCAGAAAATTCCCCAAAATCCCAGTTGATAGTCAGGTAATTTTGTTTGTTCTGTTACCATAACAAAGTTAAATTACTTCCCTGCAGAAAATGACAATCATAATCATAATCACTGATGAATTTTAATACACCACCACCTACACATCTTCAATAGGAGAATCATGTCATTAATTAAGGACATGGTGCCAATTTAATCTTCCAGAAATATTATTGGAATCAAGCTTACGTTTTAAATAATGTTAGTGGCTGCTTCAGGAGATAATAAAGAGCCAAGAAATACATTAAGTCACACCCTCTGCAAGATCAACGTCATTTCGCTCGCATCAAGCTCTGCACATTGCCTGTCTCTTGCAACACTAGTCTGATGCAAGTCGCCCTTTTGAGACAGATCTTTGACAATTAAAACGCTTTCCCAGATGTTATTGTACCAGATTGAACAATCTGGAGAAGATGTACGTAGCTGCAGTTCTAGAATTATAATTACAACAATTAACTCACCGTCCAAAAACCATTTTTGACAGTATTAATGGCATACAACAACATCAAAGCATCACCTTGCAGTACATTCAGGAGCGCTATTAAATAAAGTGCTAGATATTAAATTAAATCCCCCACTCAGTAAAGTCTCAGCCAATTAACATCTTGGAAAACTAAACGTGGGAGAAAGCTTAACCAGCAGCAAGTTAGCAGCACTTGCTGCAAAATGCACAAAGGCAATGGCAGCAGTGTAACAGTACAGTATGATTCCCTCAGAACTGGCCGACTGAACATCGAAGCACAAACTCCTCAACTGCACAACACAATAGCCACCAGAGCTACAAATGTGATATGCAGCCAGCGAGACATTGGTTACTTTCTTGCTTTGCCATGGTTATTTATTTTAATCCAATTTATAGATTGACTAAAATACTAGAGAGAGTTCAGACACTCAAGTCATTGACTCAAAAGTTCCCACGCCTACCACAATACATAGATAGTCATCTTGTCATTGGCTGGATACCCAGAGAGTGGCATGGTTAGGAGATCTGGTTGTCCAGGAGAAGATACAAAATCAAGATTATGGCTACAAATTCAAATTTTAAGGAAGTAACTGATTGTATTCCACAGGGATCTGCATTGGAGACTCAACCATTCACTGTGTTTCTTAACAACTTATATAACACAATTGACAGCCAATACCTAAGTTTCAAGTTTATTGCTGACATAATGATTTGCAGTACAGTGGGTTAACTGAGTAGGCAAAAATGTGGTCCACAGAATTCAATGAAAGTAAATATGAAATACTCCATTCGGAGCCAAAAGGTATAGACTGGATTATTATTTCAATGGTGAATAATTAGCAAAAGGACCCGAGAGATTAGTCTTTGTTTAAAGAACTACTTGCAATGGGGAGAAAGTTTAGCTGCAGCTAATCAAAGCCCCAGACCTCATCTGGAAAACTCTACATAGCTTCAAATTGTGTATTTTAGAAAGGGTATATTGACCTTAAAAGGAATGCAGTAGAGATTCTCTAGAAAGTTATCAGAATTCCAGAGTTTAGATTATGAGGGAAGATAATATAAAATAGGCTTGTGCTTGCTGCAATATAGAAGACTATATTGATTGGATTGAGATTCTGGGGGGGTCTTGAAATGAATTGGTTGAGGAAATAGAGAAAATCTGGTGAGGAATGTATGACGAATGAGGGGCCCAACCTTTAAATGAGAGTCAGGTCATTCTCGGGCAGAAGTTAGGAGACCTTTCTCCCTTTGAACAGAGTATGACATTCTCTCCCACAACAAACAGAATTAGTTAATTAACAATCTTAAACCCGAGGTCAGTATATTTTTGCTAGCAATACGTATTAAGGGAAATGCAGTCAAGGTGGATGAATTGGGTTCGCATATAGGTCACGCATTAAATAACAGAAAAAAATCAAAAGGGCAGAGTGGCCTGCACCTTTATGGTTATTTTGGTGCTTATCCTCACCATAAATTTTCACTATCTGCATTAATTTAGGCAGCAGACCAATTAAACTAAGGTGAAATCCTAAATGTCAGTTTGGCTCTTTGCTTCTTGCCTCTAGGTTGATTCTAAATGTTTTGTGTTAGAGAATCAGATAGTCAAAAATGTCATTTTTCAAACATGTTATTGAACTGAGTCCCATCTGCTTGCTTTGGTGAATATACAATACCCAATGACAGTCTTTTGATGAAAGCAGGCAGTTTTCCTGGTGTCCAAGTTGAGATGTACCATTCAAACTATGCAACGCAAATAGAATAACTTCCTTCACATTGCGCTGTTCGCTATGAACAAATCAGATGTTATATTTGTTCCAAAATTACCATTTCAAAAGGTAAGTAAAGGGCCATGAAATACCTGAGAAGGTATTGAGCTGCTTTACATTGCTTTCTATAATGGAAGGAGACATCCATTGCATAATGTAAATTGATACATCTAGTATTTTGATATGGTTCAGTCGAGGGGAGAGGTTAGTAAATGTTATAGGAATGTTTTAATGTCAGCAAACACGACATTTTCTGCAAAATAACAAATAACTAAGTATATATGAATTGAAACTCACCTCCATTAGGAAGCTGCTAAAAATACCATTGCCTTGTAATCATTGTCACAATGCTGACACTTTAAGAAGTTAATCTGTCTTGTATTTTTTTGAAGAGAGGCTGTAAGGCAGAGGCACCAAGCAGTCTATCAGAACCACTGGAGTGAACAGCTTGGAAGGCCTTTGTTTTTTTTTGAAAAACAACCTGAATGGGTTTGGCCAGCTGCCACAAATCAGGATTTCTGGGTTTTTAGGTTTAGCTTTAAGCAGAATCCAATGGGGCGTCAACAGAGTTGGAAGCTTCAGTGAACGTCTCTTGGCTGTTACTCTCCTTGAATTTTCTCTTTATCGTTTTTTTATTCCTCCTGGATGGGAGAACTGCATGTTGGAATCTGTGTCCGAATTTTCCTTTTTGCACAGGGGTATGTTTATGGGACCTTACTATATTGGAACTGTTAATTAGTAATAGCTACTGTATGCATTATTCTGTTAAGCTTTCCAATAGAGCTATGTTATTCTAAATTCCTCTTTCTTTGGTTATATTTTAACTACAATGTTTAAATAAATTGTGTTATGCTTAACACGAGTAATTTGACTAGTCATATTGCATTAAGAACAAACACTTCACATTTTCCTTTCAAAATACGAAAAAAGTTAACTCTAGTCTACCTTCTTGAAATATTTTGAAGGGGCCTGGTCTGGTTCACAACATCATGCGTAGGCAATCTTCTTTATAGTATCACAAGAACCCTTTACTTTACATTGCCTCTAAGTCTCTATCCATGACATTCAATATCCTTTACATTCTCTTATCTTGCAATATGTGATCAGTATTCCTCTGTATTTGGCCTGTCACAATGAGTTTTCAAAGCCTTTAATTGATTTTATTTCAATGACATAATTGAGATCGCAGCTTGTGCAGGCAAGGCACATGTTTTTGCATTTTAATATGGAGATAGTCAGCAAACCCATATCAGTCTCAAAAGGCTGATCCCCAAAAGCTGTCAGCTCCTGTATATCTGACAGCTGCTGGTCTTGTTGCTTTGAGAACCCAGAATCTTGGCAATAGTCATTACAACACATTCTGAAAATGCATTGATTAATGCAAAATATGGTAGGAAAATTCTAAGATAAAACTCTAATTGCTGTGGAGTTGAAGAGTGAGGGACAGAAGGGTGGCAATTAGACCAAGGAGCTGACAAATGGTCAATCAGTAAAGTTGAGGCCAAGGCAGCTACATTTCACTTGGGACTGTCCTGTGAGCGTTATCAGCAGATTCCAAGGAGGTCTGACTCGGGAATTCATCAAGTTGTGTCAAGGAATGCAACTGATGATGGACACGTGCAGGCAACTGGTTTGCTCTCCAACAATGCCCAGCCATTCTACACAGAATGATGCTCAAGCATAAAGTCAGGATGTAAATAACAGCAGCAATAATTGTACAGCACCATCTCAACCTTTTAGCTCTCTGTCTCCTGCCTCTCAAAGCATCAGAGAACAGTGGCGCATTGATCATATTACTAGAATATTAATGCATAAAGTCCTGAGCTAGCAATCCAAGATCAATTTCAAATCCTCCCACACCACTTGAAAAATTTGAATTTAAGGTTCTAAAGTTCTGGAAATACCATACTGGTATGGATAAAAGTAAACGCTGTAAGATGGTCATAAAGGGCTAAATGGTTCACTTGTGTGTTTTAGCAAAGGAAATCTGCCATCCGTTACCCAGATCTGTCTATATGTGACTCCAGTCCAATACCAGCAATGTCGATTCTTAATTACCCTCTGAAGTTGCCTAGTCAGTCATCCAGTTGATTGAAATCACTCCAAGAAGACCCATCACCACATCAAGGGCAACTAGCAGTAGCAAGAGCTGCCCCTTTACCAGCAACATTGACATCCTGCAAAAAACAAAGAACTTCTACAGATCTGAAGAAGGGTCACTGGACCCAAAATATTAACTCTGTTTTCCTCTCTCCACAGATATGGTGAGTTTCTCAGCAATGTTGGTTTTTGATCCACATCCTGAGACAGGTTTCAAAACTGAAAAGTGACCGTGTTGGTTCAAGGCACAAGTCCTCACCATTATGCCTACCCTCCTGCCACCCTCAAATCTAAGTTTGCTTTTCGTTCTCTAAATGCAAGGTAGAGTCAATTTATGGAGAAGACTTTAAAGGAACCTTTAAGCAAAGTACCTTCCTGCAGTTTGAGATAGTAAGAACTGCCGATGCTGGAGTCAGAGATAATACAGCGCGGACGTGGGGGAACACAGTAGGTCAGGCAGCATCAGAAACGCTGACGTTTCAGGTTGACGTCCCTCTAGTTCCACACTGCGTTATCTCCACCTTCCTCCAGTTTTGCTGTTTACACTGGAACACAGAATGGTCCACCATGGTGCAAATTATCAGTCTTCACACAGCCCTGTCTGAAGGAATGAGCAGTGGCCAAAAGATGCAGATGAATCTAACTGGGGTCTTGCCATACATTATAAGCAGTCTCTCCTCTTCACCCACCAGGAAGCAAAAGGACAGTCACTTTCCCTCCTTTCTTCAGCTGTTGGTTTTGATCATGCTCTTGTTTGTATTTCAGACTCTCATTATCAGGCCTGACTTTCACATAGAATCATAGAGTCATACAGCATGGAAACAGACTCCTTGGCCCAACTCATCTACGCTGACCAGACATCCCAATCTGGCCTAGCACCATTTACCAGCATTTGGCCCATAACCTTTCATCCAATCACCGTTCGCAACACTTTGGGTTTTATGAGATTTTATGCCATTCCAATGCCCCCTTGTCTCGAAGTAGTTTCTGAAGTCTTTAATTTCCTTTTAATAATCAATCCTGTCACTGAAATCTGAAACTCCTGCTCACTGAAAAGTCACTTCCATCTTGTTATCACATAAAATGCAGAAAATAATTTACAATTGCTAACAAAAGTTAAGTAGGTTATTCCCAGTTATCAATCTATTTAACTGCTCTTATGTTTTCAGTCAATTTGATAGCTGCTCATTATTTTAATATTCTGATTTCCTGGTCCCTACTTAGATCTCCCCTTCAAAGATCTGGAATTGTAAGAGCCAATGGACAAATAGCCAGCTCCCTGACCTCTGGCAAAGTCACAACTGGGCTGACTCTCCCTACCAGAGCAAATGGCCTCTACTCACCTCCTAAACTGGGCAGCGTAACAAGAAGTCAAAATCTCAGCACTTTGAGAATTATGCGCACCAGTTCAGCTCTCTCAGTTCAACAGAAAGAGGTCCTATACTATCACCCCACTTTGCTTCTTCGGCACAATCTGTGAATCCATTGCCATGCCCTGTTCAACTTCCAATGAGACCATTTGTCTCCAGTCACACACACACACACACACCACTTCCATGGACCACTGGTACAAGTACCCCTCCACTGTAGCACTCATTCATTGGCACAACGTGCCCGCATACCACATTACAGCACTGCCAAAATGCATTGACTCACCACACCGTCATTTGCCACTGGGTACCATGAGCCACTGAATGGCAAGAAGAAGGTGTAATAGGAAGTACAAAACAAAAACAGAAATTACTGCAAGGTCTCAGCAGGTCTGGCAGCATCTGTGGAGGGAACTCAGAGATAACATTCTTGGTCCAGTGATCCTTCTTCAGAACAGCATAGGAAATGCATTTTATTCAAAGTACTCCCTACTCCCCACCTTTATACAGAATAAACTTCACTGCTTAGTGCTACTTATTGGATTGTAGATATGGAATGGTTGAGGAGGGTCGCCCTCTGATGACTGGTTTTGGGAACAGTAGCACTGTTTCCAAAAGCGGCCCCACTAAGCAAGGGCTCAGTGCTCAAATACATCACAAAAGGTGCTCTAGAGATCCTCGCTCCAGGAAACCATGTGGCTCTCTGGAGGTGTAGCATTTCCAGCTCTTTTTCCAAAAGGTTCTCCCTAAACTAGAAACAGAGTACTTAATCTTTTGAATTTCAAGAGCCAAGAAAATAAAACTCCCTCTTCCTTATAATTGTATCACCATTCTTTTATTATCTCTGGGCAACTACCCTCCCTGTCCGCACTATGGGTGTATGTCCTTGATGCAGACTGCAGCATGTTCAAGAAATATCTCACCCTGACCTTCTCAAGGGTAATTAAGAATGGACAATAAACTCTGACCTTACTAGTGATGCCCACCTCCCATGAATGAATGAAAAGTTGCAAGATTTATAATCCTTTCACAGGACATTTTGGCTTCTCGGTGAGTGATCTGTAAATTCCCTGCCCAACCCAACCCACTGCCCGAAGCAGCTCCCAGGACATTGTTCTATTTGTGTCAAGCACAGTACTAACAGCACAACATCAGCAGTTTTTGGCACTCCACTGTGGTAAGAGATCTTAAATTAAATAAAATACCAGGTGGAGTGGCAGAGATATTTTCAGTGCACCCTGTGGGAACTTTTGTTCTAAAGTTGCTCTGACAACAAAATTCTGCCTCCCAATTCTTTTATTTATTAATAGTCAGTATGTTACAAAAATTGCAATTATCCCAACAACTAACAATAAGAATCAAAAATCAGTCAATTTTGATAGATGAAACATATTATTTATAACTTGTGATGTTCTCGCTGGAACTTACAATTACTCTTGCAGTGATAAGGTGCAGTCAGGCATGCCTATCCACACAGGTTCCAACACGCATGTAGTCTCAGTCTTTGTCTGAAACCTGTTTCCAACTCTGTGACAGAATCTTGAACCTCAGCGTCAATCGCAGCAGACCTATACATTGATATGGTACACTCAAGACCAAAATGTTTTATTGAGTAGTGCTCAGAATATGGGCTGTAAGTCTTGATGCTCAATCAATTCTCCACTGGAATAGCTCAGTGCCAACATTTTTAAAAACACCTGGTGTCATATTCTCAACCATAAAGATGAGATGTCAACTCAGCACAATTAAGACACTGCCTGGGGTAACCCTGGAATATTTGAATTCATTTAGTATCTCTTTACGTCACAGAGAATTCAATTTTAAGTCACACTGGAGCAGTCTGTATTTTTTGCTGGTACCATTTTCCATGAAACCCTGCTCTCTGTAAGTGCCCATCCTGTGACCCTTGTAAATTCTACAGTAAATAACTCTGCCCTTTCTCTTTAAATTCAATTAGCAGTAAGCTGACTAGCAAATTGGCAACCATTTGGAGCTTGCGATTAACTGTGTAATAAACATCACGGACAAGGTAACCACACCTTCTTCATTTAACACAAACCTTTAATCCCACAAATTAAACACAGTTTATACATTATGCTGTATATCAGAAACCTACACTAGCTGATATTCTTGTTCCTTGCCATTATAAGTTGGTCTAATGTGTAACCATTTCCATTGGTACTTTTGTGGAAGCTTTTGTAACGGACATTTTAACGAGAATTTGGACCCAAAAATATTACTTAAGAAGCCACTTAAGGGAATGACACTCACAGAGAAATTGCAAGTGAAACAGGATTGTCATGGCCTAAGCAATCACTCCAACTTGTGGATCTGAGAGCCTCCTGGACCACTTTCACCCTCTCACCAACTAGCTTGTTTCATTCAAGGTTCTCAGTTTGAAGAGAACTGGTGAGAAGAATGGCAAGGTATTTGATACAAACATTTAAAATTATGAAGGGAATAGATAAGATAGAAACAGGGAGGTTATTTCCACCGGTGGGTGAAACTAGAACCGGGGCATAGCCTCAAAATAAGGGGGAGCAGATTTAGGGCTGAGTTGTGGAGGAACTTCTTAACCCAAAGGGTTATGAATCTGTGGAATTCCCCACCTAGTGAAGCAGCTGAGGCTACCTCGTTAAATGTTCTAAGGCAAAGGTAGATAGATTTGTGAACAGTAAAAGGAATTAAGGGATTATGGCGTGCAGGAGGGAAAGGTGGAGCTGAGTGCACAAAATGATCAGCCATGATCTTTTTGAATGGTGGAGCAGGCTTGATGGGCCAAATGGCCTAGTCCTGATCCTATTTCTTACGTTTGTACTAGTTCAATCCATTGTAATGAAAGGAATCACAGATCTAACAGATAAAATTAATAATTTATGGAGTATATTTTGCCTATATTGTTCATTGTTCTGCCATGATGGTTGACAATGAACATTAGAAGTTGGTATAAATATTATGAGTCAATGGAGGGATTGTAAGAATTCTTTTAAACAAGGCTTGCATTCATTCACATGAAGTAACCAATTCAATTTATTGTAATATCTTTGGTCACTTTCGCGTATTCAGTTAATCCAAACATAACACTGGAAATACAATCCCACAAAGATATCGCATTCGCAAAGCAGACAATGGGAAAAAGACCCCATCAATCACCCTACTTTGAAGCATTAACTGGAATAGATTAGACATTAACCAGAATAGTTTAGAAACAATAACAGCACAAACTGAATGCATTTGATTAAAGAGAAAAGAGTGCTACATACGCCAACTTAACTTGAAACACAACATTCAGTAACCCAATGTCAGATGACAGTGACATATTTGAATAGCTGGTACTGATTAGCCTTATATATGACGTAGTATGGTATTAACCAATACTTTCCATGCTGTCTTTAGACACACCATTGGTGATTACATGTTGACATTCCTTTAACAAGCTTAGGGCTCACATCTCCCGAAAGACATTCCTTCAACCACATACCAAAGTTTACCCACTTAGTGCATCTGAAACACCACAACAAGAAGGCAGAGTCTGATCCAATCACTGGGGCAGCACTGGACAATATTTACATGATGTAATACTTCTTAGCGCACCAAGCTTTGCCATTTTCTTGACAATGTCAGATTCCATTTTCAGTATATTTTTAAATTGAAGGAAAATTAATTTTACAGGCTGCCCTATCTCCTAGATCCATTGTTTCCCTGCACGATAGTCCCAAAATATAGAAATTGGCTCCTCCAGGATATAGGACAAATCTGCAACATTTTAACTGGTTGATCTAGGATGCATCCTTTAAAAGCAGCTACAGATATTCCCTTTTCAAAAGCAACCTCATTACTTAATAAGACCAACAGAAGGAGGAACTCATCCGCAGCTCTCCTGAACAGCAAGCCTTTTGGAAACAATCTTGTGAAGTTCATTAGGCCTGTCAACAAACGTAATATCTTCAGCTTCATTTCTGCCCCTACTACAAGTTTATAATAGAAATCAAGACTGAAATATCATCCCACTTCAACTCTTAAGTGTTTATTCTCATTTAAATCTCTTGTTTCTTTCTCTTCCTTTTACGTTTGGTAGGTTTCCAAACAACAATCTGCTCTTTTTAATTCACAAAAATATTGATTCTGTATTTATTCTAATACAATGCAACAAATGAAGTTATACACAATTACAATAACAATGAGGGACTGTGAACCTACAGCAGGTAAGCACACGCAAAAGGGTGCTGGCAAAATTACACAATGGAACAAAGTGTGGAGCTGGATGAACACAGCAGGCCAAGCAGCATCTCAGGAGCACAAAAGCTGACGTTTCAGGCCCAGATTCATCATCAGAGAGGGGGATGGGGTGAGGGTTCTGGAATAAATAGGGAGAGGGGGGAAGGCAGACTGAAGATGGAGAGAAAACAAGATAGGTAGGGAGGAGAGTGTAGGTGAGGAGGTAGGGAGGGGATAGGTCAGTAGGGAAGATGGACAGGTCAAGGAGGCGGGATGAGGTGGTAGGTAGGAAATGGAGGTGCGGCTTGAGGTGGGAGGAAGGGATGGATGAGAGGAAGAACAGGTTAGGGAAGCAGAGACAGGCTGGACTTGTTGTGGGACGTAGTGGGGGGAGAGGACGAGCTGGGCTGGTTTTGGGATGCAGTGGGGGAGGGGGAGATTTTGAAGCTGGTGAAGTCCACATTGATACCATTGGGCTGCAGGGTTCCCAAGTGGAATATGAGTTGCTGTTCCTGCAACCTTCAGGTGGCATCATTGTGGCACTGCAGGAGGCCCATGATGGACATGTCATCTGAGGAATGGGAGGGGGAGTTGAAATGGTTCGCGACTGGGAGGTGCAGCTGTTTATTGCGAACCAATTGGAGGTGTTCTGCAAAGTGGTCCCCAAGCCTCCGCTTGGTTTCCCCAATGTAGAGGAAGCCACACCGGGTGCAATGGATACAGTATACCGCATTGGCAGATGTGCAGGTGAACATCTGCTTGATATGGAAGGTCATCTTGGGGCCTGGGATGGGGCTGAGGGAGGAGGTGTGGGGGCAAGTGTAGCACTTCCTGCGGTTGCACGGGAAGTTGCCGGGTGTGGTGGGGTTGGAGGGCAGTGTGGAGCGGACAAGGGACAGTGGTCTCTCCGGAAGGCAGACAAGGGTGGGGATGGAAAAATAGCTTGGGTGGTGGGGTTGGATTGTAGATGGTGGAAGTGTCGGAGGATGATGCATTGTATCCGGAGGTTGGTGGGGTGGTATGAGGACGAGGGGGATCCTCTGGGGACTTCCTCTACATTGGGGAAACCAAGCGGAGGCTTGGGGACCGCTTTGCAGAACACCTCCGCTCGGTTCGCGACAAACAACTGCACCTCTCAGTCGCGAACCATTTCCACTCCCCCTCCCATTCCTCAGACGACATGTCCATCACGGGCCTCCTGCAGTGCCACAATGATGCCGCCCAAAGGTTGCAGGAACAGCAACTCATATTCCACTTGGGAACCCTGCAGCCCAATGGTATTAATGTGGACTTCACCAGCTTCAAAATCTCCCCTCCCCCACCGCATCCCAAAACCAGCCCAGTTCTTACCCTCCCCCCACTGCATCACAAAACCAGCCCAGCCTGTCTCTGCTTCCCTAACCCGTTCTTCCTCTCACCCATCCCTTCCTCCCACCTCAAGCCGCACCTCCATTTCCTACCTACTAACCTCATCCCACCTCCTTGACCTGTCCATCTTCCCTACTGACCTATCCCCTCCCTACCTCCTCACCTATACTCTCCTCTCCACCTATCTTCTTTACTCTCCATCTTCAGTCTGCCTCCCCCTCTCTCCCTATTTATTCCAGAACCCACTCCCTATCCCCCTCTCTGATGAAGGGTCTAGGCCCAAAACGTCAGCTTTTGTGCTCCTGAGATGCTGCTTGGCCTGCCGTGTTCATCCAGCTCCACACTTTGTTATCTTGGATTCTCCAGCATCTGCAGTTCCCATTATCGCTTACACAATGGAACAATTTGTCTATTCTCAAACAATGTCACTCATCCACCATTCTTGTGCCGCACTGCCTGTGATGTCAGGATCTGATCAGCAGCAAATTGGTTTGGGAACCAGAGAGGCCAAGAAGCTAAATCTGATCAGGATGGTAAAGGAAGGCGAGAGTGGAACACAGAAGAAACACAGTGTGATGATGATGATGCAGCTTTCAAGAGGTTATTTTGTCCTGGTTTTTTTGAAGAGAGGTAGTAAGGCGGAGGTGCAGAGTTGTCTCTAAGACAATAAACAATTTGTGAGGCCTTGGGGTTTTTTTAAAAGTTGGAACAATGGAAGCAGCTTGTGTGGCCAGCTCTCATAGACCAGGCTTTCTAATTATTTTTTCATCTTTCAGTTTAGCTTTAAACAGAAGCTATTGGGTTCTCAAAAGAGTTGGAAGCTTCAGTGAGTGTCAATTGGCTGCGATTCTCTCGGAATTTTCTCTTGATGCTTTTTCCTCCTGGTTTGGAGAACTACATGTGAGAATCTACTTCTGAATTTGCCTTTTTGCTAAGGAGTGTGCTACTGTAATAGTTACTGTACCTATTATTCTATTAAGCTTTCCAATAGAGTTAACTTATTCTAAATTGTTCTTTTTGTTTATATTTTTAACTATAGTGTTTAAATAAATTGATTAAATTTTAAATGAATTAAATAAATTAAATAAATAAATAAAACAAGTGTTTTGCTTAACGTTGAATAGTTTGACTAGTTGCATTGCATCTGGAACACGGCATTTCACATCTATCTTTAAAATAAGAATAAGTTAGGTTCGAGGCTACCATATCAAAATATTTTGAGAGGGTCTAATCTGATCCATGACATCAAGGAAAATAATCAATTCAAAAGACAACAAGCATAATTGAGTCCCACAGCAGAAAGAAGAAATAACACCCATATAACAGTTCAACTTATTTTCATGAGCTTTCTACAATGTATTCGCTCCAAAGACAACATGCAAATAGTAAGTATAGGAAAGCGCACACTAAAAGTTTGTCATGTGAAAAAATCCTGATCATTAAAATGAAATAAAAGCAAGACAATTTTTTAAAAAGAAGGAAGTACAAAAGATTACCCATCCTACAAACTGTAAGCTATAACAAAATCAAAGAATAGCGCATAATGGAAAGTACACAGACGATAGCTCAGGATAGAGGAGATGGAACTCTATCCAGTGAGTCATGACCTGCAAGCTCGGCCTCAAATTGCACTTGGACAATATTGTAATGTTCCACTGAATTCCAGTCACTCCCACTGCCGGTGTTAGTGGTTTACAGTGACTGGGCCCACGATACAAGGACCAGCAAACCAGACAGCAAGAGCAATGTTCTCTCTTATTTCTGATTTTTCCCTGTGACAGGCTTCTTGCACTGCACACTCTAAAACAGGCACGCAGACAAGCATACATTCATCTTAAAGGGCACAGTGATCAACATTCACATCCTAGCAAAATCAATTGGGAAATGGAACTTAAGTCCAATAAACTAGTCCCACTATGAAGGGATTGAACCCTAACTACCTTCTGAAACAAGTATTGCAACTTACTATGTAAACTCAGACTTCTCCATGTCAAAAGAGAACAGAAATCATTAAAAAATCTAGTGTTGGCTTAGGTGCCAGCTGTGTCAAAGCACACCCAACCCATGTGACCTGAGGAGTCCTCCTCACTTCTTCCTGGTGGGAGAGGTCATGTGTTTGTAAGGTTCTTTACAAGGTACCAATGATGAGTAGTTGTGTTGCATCTTGTAGACGATGCTTGAAATAACCATGATACATCAGCAGTAGAGGGAGTGAATGTTGAAGGTAGTAGTTCATCAAGCCGGATGCTTTGTCCTAGATAATGTCAAGCTGCTCAAACCTTGTTACAGCTGAGCTATTCCAGGCAAGTGGAGAGTATTTCCATACACACCTGACTTGTACCTTGTAGATTATTAACAGGCACTAAGGAGTCAGAAGGTGAGTTACTTGTCACAGAATTCTGAACTTCTATTGGAGCCATAGTATTTAAATGGTATTGTATGTAAACCAGGCATAACAAGGTGTAGAGCTGGATGAACACAGCAGACCAAGCAGCATCAGAGGAGCAGGAAGGCTGACGTTTCGGGCCTAGCCCTTCTTCAGAAAGTTCTTCAGATTTTCTGATGAAGGGTCTAGGCCTGAAATGTCAGCTTTCCTGCTCCTCTGATGCTGCTTGGCCTGCTGTGTTCATCCAGTTCTACACCTCGTTATCACAGATTCTCCAGCATCTGCAGTTCCTACTATCTCTGAAACAACTTGTATTTAAAACAGTTTAGTTTCTGATTGATTATAACTCTCAGCATATTGATGGTGGGGGATTCAGCAACGGTAATGCTATTGAACATCACGAGCAGATGGTTAGATTCTCTCTAGGTGGAGATGGTTATTACCTAGGTGCATGAATGTAACTTGCTTTTTATCAGCCCAGGCCAGAATCTTCTCCAGCTCTTAAGACATTTAAGCATGGGCTGATTCAGTATCCAAGGAGTCACAAATGGTACTGAATGTTGCTCAGTCATCACCAAACATCCCCACTTCTGATCTTACGACGGAAAGAATGTCATCGATGACGCAGCTGAAGATGGTTGGGCCAAGGACACTTCCGTGAAGAACTCCTACAGAGATGTCCTGGAGCTGAAATGACTGACCTCCAACCATCTTCCTTTATGCCAGATATACGACTCCAATCAACAAAGAGTTTTCCTCCTGATTTCCACTGACATCAGTTTTGCTGGGACTCTATGATGCCACATTCAGTCAAATGCCGCCTTGATTCATAGGTAGCCACTTTCACCTCACCTCTGGAATTCATGTCCATGTTTGAACCAAGACTGTAATGATGTCAGAAGCTGAGTAGTCCTGGCCCTGCACTGATGTCCTGGGCTGTGATGATTGGCCTGCAACAACTGCAACCATCTTCCTTTGTGTTGGGTGTAACCCTCATCAGTGTGAAACTCTCTCTCTGAATTCTGTTGCATTTTGTTTTACCTGCACTCTTTGAGGCCACACTCAGCCAAATATTACCTCAATGGCTAGACTTCTGAGCAACCTTAGCATCAATAATATGTAAGGTACAGCCTCCCTTGATGTATGTGTTACATTTACTTTAATAGATTTAAATGGTTTAGAAAGGTCTCCCATTGTTAGACATACACAGTATGGAATGTAACACAACTAATCTGTAAAATAGATAGTTCTAAACTCATGCCATTATAAGTAGATAGAAGCATGTGGTGTCCCAATAGATCTTGTTACAAATATGTTATATCTTCTTTCTAGTTTAGTTTAGTAAAGCATCCTTAAATGTTGATTATTGTAGTTGCTTTGGCATTGTTCCAAGAAGTAAAATAAGGAATCCTATATCATCTCTACAGGCATAAAACAGTTTTATTGCAAAGCATGAACTTCAAGATTAAAGTTGAGTTCAAGTCATAATTGTTCAAAATCCTTACACAGAATCCCTACAGTGTAGAAACAGGCCCTTCGGCCCAACAAGTCCACACTGACCCACAAAGCATCCCACCCAGACCCATCCCCCTATAACCCACCTAATCTATACATCCCAGTCCACTATGGGCAACTTAACATGGCCAATCCACCTAGCCTGCACATCGTTGGACAGTGGGAGGAAAACAGAGCACCCGGAGGAAACCCACAGTGACATGGGGAAAATATGCAAACTCCACACAGACAGTTGCCCAAGGGTGGAACTGAACCTGGGACCCTGACGCTGTGAGGCAGCACTGAGCCACCATACCACCCATATACTGCAACATTGGTCAGCTTCTGATGTAACATGAAGCAACAACTGGGAAACACCTATATACCATGACAGCTGTTTAAAACAGTACACCCAAACATACTGTTCAAGTTTTCTGTTTATCCTCCATATTTTGTGGGTTAATTTCAACAGCTGAAGAAAGACCGAAGAAGAGCTAAAAAAAGTGATGCACAAGAATCATTATTTATCACTTACAACAAGCATCAGGTCTTTGTAAAAGTTTTACATTGATAAAATGTAAAAACTTATTCTGATTTTGAATCTTTTAACCCCCATTTGTCCAAATATTCATGGTCTCCGAATACTTTTCCACTTATACGTGGCCAAATGTATCAATATCAGAAAATACAGTCATGCCAAAATACTAAAAGATTTGATCACACAATTAGACAGAAGAATGAAATCTGCTTCACCCTGTTCATTTCTATATTCAATCATTGCACAGCGACTTCTTGACGCTAGTTAGACATTTCCTATCTTATGAAATGAACCCACATCAATTCACAAGGGGGCTGAAATGGCATAATCCTTTCACTTGCATCTTCTCAACATCCTTCAAAGTTAACAGGCTATTTCTAAATACAGGACAGTACTTTGTCCTAGTAATTTCAGGGACCTCCTCAACCACGGCTCTGTTAGCAATCCAAGCATCATCACACGCGTCCCACAGCATGCTACACGCCATGCGGTCAGCAACAATCCAGCCCTGTATGAAGCAGAGAAGACCATCCACCCAGCTCAAGAGCAGCAAGGCTCCTGGAGCAGACTATCTCACTGAGGCATTGAAGTGCGGAAGCAAAGAGTTCCTGCTGCAGCTACATGCCCTCGGCAGCCTTATTTGGAAAGAGGATGGCATCCCAGGAAGCTCCGAGATGCCACAATCGTGAGCATTTTCAAGAAAGGGAACAACTCCAACTCTAGTAACTACAGGGGAATCTCTCTGCTGTCGGCCATTGGAAAAGTCATTGCCAAGGTCTTCCTGAACTGTTTCCATCCTGTGGCTGAGGAATTCCTCCTAGAGGCACAGTGTGGTTTACGGCCATGGAGGGGCACAACAGACATGACTTTCGCCGCACGGCCGCTGCAGGAGAAATGCAGAGAAGAGAACGCACCCTTGTACGTGGCAAATTTTCAACCTCACAGAGGCCTATGACACTGTCAGTTGGGAAGCATAATGAAGCATCATGAAGACTGGTATGGAAGTGGTGGTAATGACGAATGGCTCCACCACCAACCCATTCTCCATTCAGACCAGTGGTCAAGCAGGGTGGGGCTATCACCCCCAACACTGTTCTCAATCTACCTCGCTGCCATGCTTCACCTCACCACCAACAAGCTACAAGCTGGTGTGATGCTAACTTACTAAACTGACGGGTAATTACTCAACCTCCACCCACCTTCAATCCAAAACCAAGGTCACCACAACTAGTGTCATCGAGCTGCAGTATGCAGTCGATGCTTGTGTATGTGCAATCTCAGGGGATGTACTCCAGACCTTCATCAGCACCTTTACAGAAGCATATGAGAGAGAGAGAGAGAGAGAGAGAGAGAGACGAAACTCCTCCACCAACCTGGCCTGGCATTAGGGAGTGAGCCCCCTGTCATCAAGGTCCACGGCGAGACCTTAGAGAATGCTGACCACTTCAAATACCTGTCAGCCAAAGCAGCTATTGATGAAGGGATCCAGCACTGCCTCCAGTGGGCTTGCACAGCCTTGGGCCTCCTGAGGAAAAGGGTGCCCGAGGACAACAACATCAGATCCGAAACCAAGATCATGGTTTACAGAGCTGTGGTGGTTCCCAACCTCCTATATGGCTCTGAGACATGGGCTGTCTGCAGCAGACACTTCAAGGCGCTGCAGCAGTAGCACCAATGCTGCCAGCCCAAGATCGTGCGGATCCACTGGGATGAAAGACCAGCATCCTCAACCAGGCCAACGTCCCTAGCACTAGGTGCTGATCACCCTTGATCGGCTGTAAAGGGCTGAGCACATTGTGTGCATGACTGACACCAGACTCCCCAAGCAGATGTTCTACTCCCAGCTTGGAAACAGCAGGCAAGGCCCGGTGACCAGAGAAAGCGCTTCAGTGATATCCTCAAGGCCTCACTGGTGGATCACCCAAAGTGGAGGAGCAGCATCCAGGAAGGCGTCGAGCATCTCAAGCCTTGCCATTGAGGAAAAAGTAGAAGCCCAGCATGATCAGCAAAAGGAGCTCACTGCCACATCAACGCCCCACACACCTTTCCCATGATCACCTTCTGACCCAGGTGTAACAGAGCCTGCAGTAGTCGTATCAGTCTGTACAGCTGCACATGGACTCACACTGAGAGTGGAGGAGAGTGCAAGGGACCCCCAATGATGACGAGTAACTTCCTTTACAGACAATGTAGAAGGTTCTTTTGAGTCATTTATGATGAATCTGCAAAATGGCATTAACCTTTTCTTTGGGTGCATGGTAAGAATATCAAAGGTAAAATCAAACGTACCCTACCTTGTCAAGCATTTGACAATCCATATAACCCATATAAATGGTAAAGTTTTGTTGATGTTGCAGAATATTTTCCAAAATGACACAGTATGAGCTGAGAAAATCCCAAAGTGACTTGCATGAAACCACAACCATTTGATTAATGAAAACATGTCACACAGTAATATATTGTCTCTTGAAACATGTTCAATTGTTCCAACGTGTCAATGCCACAGTTGTAAAAGTAAGAATTCCAAATGAAAGACAAAAATTAATAGAATGTTAACATTTGTAGTGAATAATGCATTAAGAGGGGAAGTAGCTTCAATATAATAAAGTTTAAAATTTTTGCTAGGACTCACAGTTCATGGAAGGGAATATTAATATACTCATTTCCTTATAAAATCAATTCCTTATCAGACAGTTAATCTATCTAGAATTTTAAAATTAACAACCGGTCTTCTATTTGTATTTCAATAGTATTGAAGCTTCTGTACATTACTAAAGCTACTGTTTATAACTAAAAGAAGACATTCTCAATGATCAAATTCTCTTAATACTTCAGAATTACCTTTTCAACCAAAAATAACCTTTGAATCTTTCTGCCTTTGGTAAAAGGTTAGGCCAAATTCTTACCCCCCCTTTTCCAGACACATGGCTCACACAGTGTTTGAGGAGCTTCAGGATTTCTTCCCCTCTTGACAGGATGTCCTCGGCTGGCTGTTCTCTTCTCTTCTGCCCATGTGACATTGCAGTGGATGAGTTGGAATGCATTTCAGGAAAAACAAGCTCACCGGCAAGAATTCCAATACTCTTATGATGGACTCCAGCATCCACCACCTCTGCCCACTCATACTGAATTCCACTCGTGCAATGTTAGCACTTGAGAGTTCAATTACATGTTCATCATATGCATTGACAAAGATCTTGGCCTTGACAACATCCTCCACCTTGGTCTCCAAAACAAATTGCAATCACTGTTAGCTCTGAACTGAACTTCTCTCAAGCCTACTTGGTGATCTCTGAACTGTGTCCTCTGTAAACTCTAAATTATCTAATACTCCTTTGCCATCATCGTCTCCCATGTCAAGTTCCACTTATCTTTCATTTTCACCAAAATTCATCTCCTGCTTTGTTCTACATTTCCTCTGTGTACTTGCCCTGAGACATTCTCCCGTGTAGCACTGGCATTCAGGCATGGGCAAGGAAAGATGTGAATGCATTGGAGAGAGGCCAGAAGTGACTTGTAAGAGTGGTTCCAAAAACATCAGAGATGAGGATAGACCGAAGAAGTTGGGAATGTTCTCCTAGGAGACCAGAAGGCTGACAGGAGATTCAATAGATGTTTTCAAAATCTCTCAAAAGACTAGCTACGGTAAGCTATTCCTGCTTGGAAAAGGATGCTGGAACTTTACATCATAAACAGAAGTTGTCAGAGAAATTCAGCAGGTCTGACAGCATCTATGCAGAGGAAGGACAGGTAATGTTTTGGGCCCGGTGACCTTTCTTCAGAACTCAAAACACGAGAGGGCATCAATTTAAAGTGACATGCAAAAGTAGTAAGTAAAGGTGATGTGTGAATGAGTAGTTACTGTAAGACATGCACTTACTGGAAGAGTGATGGAGGCAAGGTGAATTGAGGCATTCCAAGAGGGCACTGGATAATTATTTGCAGAGAAATAACGTTAAAGGATATGGGGGACAAATCAGAACATTGGCAACGATGCTTGTCTGAAGAGGTGGGGAACACATGATGGGCTGAATGGCCTAGTCTATGCTATAAAACTTCTGAGAATCTGAGTATCCTCTAACTGGGGCCCCCTCATCTCACCCCTTCCATTACTTCACCTGAGATTGCAGGCCTTTCCCAATTTCAAGGTCTGATTCCTTACAACTTTTCCTCCGAACCTCTGTTTCCTACTTTTAAAAGTCTGCTCAAAGTGCATCACTTGGGTTAGTTTTTGATCTCTTCTCCCTATCCTGTCGTAAAGCTTCAGATAGCAGCTTCTTTCCTGTTCTGGGACACTGCTCCAAGCTTAAACGTGGTTTATAAGTGAAACTTGTTTTTGCTTCAGAGCTACTACCCAATTTCATAGGCTAACTATTTCGGTCCTGTAATCCAAAGTTGTTTTGGCAACGTATGGTTGTCATTGCCGTGTAATATCGACAGTGTTCAGAGCAAGTAGCTGCATGTATCAGGTGGTGAGGGCTGGCATATGTGGATTAGTACTTTGAGGACCATTCACTTCTGTTGCCACTGTGATGCTACCTCCGAATCCTCCTATTAATTCAACTAAACAATGCCATGGGTCAGATTCTCCCATCATTAATTAGAGGCAGGAAAGCTAAATGAAACGTACTGCCGCCCTGTGTGCCGGATAGCTGCCTCAATTTCCAGTTCTACTTGCATTGGCGAAAACAAAATTTAAGGGGTAAGGTAGGCTAAGAAAGTGAAATTGCCCACCTGGCTAAGTCGTCTTATTGAGGTCATTCAGAAGCTACAAAAATGTCACTTTCTGAGACTTTCATCCAGATGGGCAGCTATCAGGAGTTGGAGAAGTTGACCAGCTCCATCCTGTTGGGTATTAGGAGCCCCAGCACTGAAATAGTTTTATTTGATGGGAAAAAGTGCACATTTGGACAAAAGCATTCTACTGAGCAGCAGGTGAATGTTAAGAACCAATCTTCTGCAACTGAACACCAGGTTTCAGCTCTTAATCTGCTCAGACAGATGAAGATCCACTCATTTTTTTAAGAACAATTTCATCCCAGGGTATCTTTCCAGTGCGTTCTCCTTTCCCTCACCAGCCACTAATTAGGTGGCAAAGCAGTCATCAAGATCCGAGCCTCATAAAAGCCCATGTTCCAGCAGACAAGCCCTGGAGCTGGGAAGGTGAGCGAGACTTGTTCCTCATTTTGACCAACCAGAAAATCTGGCTTTATGCCTTGTGCTTGTCGCTTCTAGCACTATGTAATTTTGTATTAGTTGCTTGTGATAGACTTTTCAATGACAGCCCTAGCAAGAAACGAGCAGCTTTTCTCTTCCCCTTTTTGTTAATTTTCCTAAAACCATTTCTGTACAGAAGCCATCCTCAGAATATCGGCACCTTCCCCAGCTAATGGACAGCTGTTTACGCATGTCCACCCAAGTCAGCTAAGAGGAAAATATAGCCCTCGTATATTATAAGAAAGGTTAAGCTCAATTCACGCAATGTCTCCAATCACTACAATTTATGGCACTATATGATGCTGCAGCACTGAACTTACGAAATCTTTCAGTGGTTTGCTATTTAAACTAATACCTTAGCTTCCATTTTATTCTGTTTTCATATCTGTAACTTTAATTATTTGTGTTTAGAACTTTATAAATAATCACATAATTGCTTGCAACAAATATTATAAGGATTCTTGTGTCAAATATTATTTTTCAATTTATTGGCTGAAGATAGACATTGAAATTTTGACAAATGACAGTTTTAACTGAAACAAAAAAGACTGGAACTATAAAAAACTGACAATTTGTATTATGAATCCACATTCCTCCTCACTGGGATGGAGATGCAGTATATCAGAAGATCCCATCACGCAGAGTAGCTTTTTAAACTGGGTGTGTTTTGTCACTATTCCAATACTTGTTGAATTCAAGAAAACCTGTCTGGTTAATTTTTTTATGCATATCTGCAAACTATCATGAATACACCAAAGCTGGCAATGTATCTTTTTTAAGTTCAAAATCTGTGTTACAGTCGAACAAGAAGAGGAGACCTAATCCATACCTCCTCACTTGGTCATTACTCAACATGGGAAGGGCACAAAACTGAATTTTGAGAACAAAGGCATCATACAAATTCTGCTCCCCAAATTGTGACTTCCTTTGCTACATCCCACCAATTATTAACTGTCATTATTAGCAGTATCTTCCAAGTGACCTCTGAAAATAGCTCAACTTACAATCAATGCAAATGGTTGATGTTATATCAACACTTTATATGAAAATCCATGAGTTTGCATAAGGTTGACTAGGATGCAAAATATATTGTACTGTGACTGCCCTGCAGCTCATAATATATTGCGTGCTTTCCATGACATCTCACCAACTGTTCAGATCTAGGACTGAGTTTACGAGTTACGCTAGCAAAGTCCAAACGTTTAGTATTTTGATCTAAGAATCATATTTAAACATGATATCTCCATCTAGACTTGCAAATTCATATAATTTATTTTATTATTTCACAGCCACAAAACCAATGGAAAATTATTCACGCAATTCTTCCATTTTACATGAAATTAATTGGATACAATTAGGCAATAAAGAGCAATCTTTCAGGAAAATAAACTTCTCCATGCTTTTTGCTCAATCATCATTCTTGGTTGCAGTGACATCTCTTGACTTACCAGCTCCACAGAACCATAGTGCTTCCTGCTGAATTCCCCACGCCGGCAGCCCAGATCTTCAGAGGCAGAGCTGGAAGAGAAACATTTCATCAGAGAACATATCCAGTTCCACTAGGCCTGTCATGCAAAATTGCACATTGCCAGCTGGTATAGCTCAAGCAGTTCACTCATGCCATGGCCTCTGAAGCACAAACAAAGAGACTTTCCTGCAAACAGCATCAGTTGCTGCATATTGCTGCATATTAATCCCCAAGAAAGGATGAATCTGGATTGTGTGAGGCTTTAGATGTAAACCAGTGGTTCAATTAAATATTATGTTGTTAACGGATCGATAATGGTTTCGAGGATTCTGCTCAATAGTGATTTCATTTGAGAATCTTATCTTGGGAAATGGAGCCCTGCAGTAAGCCTGGTTTGGCTGATGTGTACATAACCCAGTTTAGCCAATTTGTTTCTTATCCTGTTTTGTTTAATTAACTTTCAGAAAGGTGAGTCTACAAAGATTCCAAAAGCTTCTGGAAGGAACAGCCAATTGTGGTCCATTTCTTATGTTCTACAAGGCATCGTTTCCTATGTAAATGCCTAACAACCTAAGTTGGAGAGACTAAAAAAGAGTGAATACTTGACAATTAACAGTGACTTGTTTCTTCCCCTCCATTGTTAACAAGCATTTGTATTTGGATTAAATTATTCATTTCTCCCCACCTTTTTAATTGGTTGCTTTCAAAAGTTTGAATTGCATCCAAAATACAGGCCACATTTGGCACTGGCACTTCAAGTAACTCTCTGAGTTTGATAGCATTTCATCAGTGCTGCAAATGTTAACTACTATGTTGCTGATTAAGACGCAGTGGACAACTGGACTGATTGCTTGTCAGACAGGCCCACTCACAGGCACATTAAAAGCGGCCACTTGGCAATAAAAATGTCAACAAACTTGAATGTGTTCAGCAGAAGCAGCCTCCCCCCAAGTGTTTGCAATTACAGTCTCCTGCAACACTGAGGTGAACTGTGAAGGTTAATGACATCTGCACAATGACGGCCAACAAACAAAAGGAATTTTATTTGAAGATTTTTTGTTTCTTGAGTTGCAAGAGAAATCAGGAGATTCATGCTCTGCAGTTTTTCTTTATCACTAAGGTATAATTCTGAGTAAATCTGTGATAATTCAGGCCTGGTTTAAAAAGGAAATCCCAGGTTATATCAGCAGAAATAGATAGATGCTACAAAAAGATTGCTGGTACGATAAGGCATCTTTCTTTATCTGCCAAGGAAAAACCCACTTCTGCTGTGTTCCTAAAACCTTCTGTGGCTGCTGGAATGATGCCCTTTCCTGCAGGATGCTATGATAAGGCCAATGCTTCACTAAGAGAGGGATCAATGCAGAAATGCTCATTTGTTCCACCAGTATCTTGGCAGGGAGAATAACAGTGGTGGAACAAAGAGAATTTCTTCCAAATATGTAAGCAAGGACAATGAATGATACCAATAACAAGTATAAGGCGTTGAACATTTTGAGGGAGGGAGAAGAGAAGTGGCTGAAACAACTGCTCATAACGATAACTGTCAATCTTGTCTGAACAATTCTAATTAAGTAAACATAAAACATTTGAAAGCATCTGGAAAAACACTTATTTGGCAATTACATTTGAACTACATTCAAAGTGGCATCAGCTTTACATCTACAGAACTATTTAAGCTGTAAACATAGCTATCAAACAGAGTTTTTTGACTCTTACATTCTTCCCTTGTCTCTCCTCTCCTGAAAGGACTGATTTATACAGAGTATTGTTCAATAGGTTCCAACAGTGCTCTAATTTGCTAGGAGGGAATCAAACTCATCCCGCTCTTCAATTAGCAATCACGCATATACCTTCAGTAAATATCAGTGCATATCCTTCCAGCAGAGGTCACTGACTGGGAAGATGTAGGAAACTTGCCTGGCCAGCATTTCCCATTTCCAACCCAGAGAGGCAGCAGCTCACACAGTGTGAACAGATATCAAACCCTAGACCCTCCTGACCTGTATAGCTTAGTTGTACCTCACTGCAATTATGCTCTGACCCAACGGGGAGCTCAATTCCAGCTTAGTTTCAAAAACAAGGACTCTGTTTTTCAATTAAGCCTGCCTGGCAAGAAAAACATATTTGAATCTTATACAGCTAGGTATTAGACAATATTCCCATGTGATTTTAAAAAATATCAAACATCAAGTGATTTAAATAGTTTTCACCAACAGTCACATCTTAAACAGTAACTTACATCTGCATTGTACATGAATGAGCCTGGAAATAGATATGGTAAATAACAATAGCTAAACATTTACAAGCATTATTTTAGTAATCTCTTACTGTTGTACTTTTAAACATTATGTTAATAAAATTGCATCTTGTGAATTATTTCACAAAATCTGTATAATCATCAAATGGATCCAGTCCATTCTAAAAGCAAGGTTATCTTATAAAGAGATTTGTAACATAAATGTCTATAGGATTCTATCAAGTTCACGTTCAAAGAGAAAAAAATATCCTCCCTTCCTTTATTGCAACGCATGTTAGATGTTACAAAGCCACCGTTTAGTACGCAAATATGGTACTATTAGGTTGTACAAAGGCATAATGCTGAATAATAGCCCGAATCAAATTACTTAGTGATTATTATTGATCGTTAAGAAAATTACAGGTGATAGGAAAGACATGAATCATTCCCAGGACATGCAAATTCTGAATAATGCGGAGTGAAAGTTATGATTATATCCGCACTGTTAAAAAGAAACCTCAAAACAAACCGTCCGTGTTTGGTGTTGGTGTCTATTGCACATGCTGTACATCCGCACTGGAGAGAAATAAAACCATGTAATTCACCAACCAAGCAAGTTAGTTCATTGATGTAGTGTAGTAGCATTCAGCTTTCCAGTACACTACGCCCACTTCTGTTGTGGGCCTGCCTTTTAATAATAAAACACCTGTCAGCCATCAGATAATAAATATTTGTCTTTGATCGCTTGAAATAACACGGCATTTCTCTTAACCCTATAACAACAAAAGTTTCGCGTTTGAAAGGGGACAAGAAGAAATGGTGGAAAAAGTGCAGAATTCTCGCTTCCTCCTTAGCGCAGAGGGCTTGTATTTTTCTCTCCTATGTATCAGTAACAAAGTAGCAGACAGCATTTTGACAATACCTTCCGATCATCTGCCTTGGCACCTCGAGCAACATTCGGGAACCGCAAACCTGATTCAACATGTTAAGGCGATATGTGGCGAGGCGCCCGCTTATTCCCAAACAGGCAGAATGAAAGCAGAGATTAAAAATAATATTGAAATCTGTTTTACCGTTGTGTGAGACTCAGCAGTTTAGTGGAAGCTGTATCCGCACTGCTCATATCCATGCATGCGTTTCTCGATCAACACAACCAGTTCTAGTCAATGGAACTGGACATTTCATCTGCTGCAGTTTTAAATGGAGAAAAATGTAACTTCACGTTCAATTCTGCAGACTTATTCTTCGGTGAGAAATCCCCCCACTTGCGGGTGTTGGAAGAGTGTATGTTTCCAGCACCGCACGGAAGAAGCAATGAAATGCCCAGAAGAATGAAACAACATAAAAAGAGGCGACGTATTAGCAAACGTGAGCCGCCCCAGTTCAAATAATAGCAGAGTAATGAGAGCTGACAAAACGTGGCTCACATCTTAAATAGTGAATGTAGACTCCGTGTGCTTCAGCACTTCATTCTCAACACATAACAGACGCACACCCCTTTACAAAGTGTCAACACTCTTCCCCACCCCTCCAGCCACACTGCAGCCTGAAGTACCACCCAGGAACGGCCCTTTTGTAGTTTCTATCGCCTCAGTACTGCCTTGGGAAACATAAAGGGTCTCAGGTGGAAGAACTACAACTACCGGCGGGCTCCGCGTCCCAGTGTCCCACCCGCCGCCTCCACCGATTGGCGGAGCTCCCGCAGTATCCATTCCAGAGCGTTGCGCTGGTTATATTTTGATTGACAGGTGTTAGAGAGATACCTGCACATTTGGCACTCAGGATGCCGCAAAATGGTCTGGGCTTTTCGCTGTGTTTCGGTCAAAATAATTCTCAAACGTTCATATTCGTTCATTTCATTTCTACGCTCAATGACCACCAACATCCCTCCCCACCTCCCACCCGCCGCCCCGCGAGATCTACGTCCAACACCATTTGAACCACGTTTCCCAACTGACAAAAAGTGTTGGGGGAATACTGCATTAGCCATTTGCCACACTAGCCTGCGTTGTATTTTGTGTTGCAGCTCAGAGTGCTAAGAAAAGCCATGAAGGGACTTTTGGCAGGATTGGCTCAGTCCAGGAACCACACTACTCAAGCCCTGCTTTCAGATCCATGATTAGCATTATCCAGGCAGTCGGGAACACCATTCTAAAGTTGTAATTATACAAATCTACCGAGTTAACCAATAGCTATGGGCTGCTCATCTGCAGAAATAAGGTGATAAATGGACAAAACAAATTACCAGCAGACTACTTTTCAATATTCACAAAACAGCTTGCAAAATTGAACTGGAGAGCGTTAGGCATCACAGCTGTATTTACTGATACAGCAGGGCACTGCTGAGAGAGTGTCATATTGACAATGATACATTAAAGCAAGGAATGTTCGTCTGGTCAGAGGTACACACTGATCCCACTGAACTACCTAAGGAAGAGGGAGATTCTAATCGGATCTTTTCCAAAATTCATCCCTCAACCAACATAAATGATCTTTTCACTTATTGCTGCTTCTGAGATGCAACGTATACAGATTAGGTGCTATGTTTCAATTTCAAAAGCATTTCATTGGCTGTGAAACATGTTGAAATGTCCAGAGGTAATGACTGATGCTACGTAAATGCAAATTCTTTGATTCATTTTTCTTTATTCTACAATAAGTGCTGTCAAATGCAGAGATGAAGACCTCTGTACTAGAAGTGCTTGCTTCCCTAGTCAAGGTGTTCTTGTCCTACTATAAAACTGCCTTAGAATCATAGAGCGTTACAGCACGGGACCTCATATCTGTTTCAGCTCTTCAAAGGCGTATCCAATAAATCCCACTCTCCTGCTCTTTCAGCAAAGCATTATTAATGGTTTGACTTCCAAGATTTTATCCATTTCTCTATTGAAATTTATTGTTGAATCTGCCTGTATTAGCATTTCGGGCAATGTATTCCAAACCTCGATAACTTGCTGTGTAAAAACTGTTTCTCATGTTACATCTGGTTTTATTGCCAAAAACCTTGAAACTGCATCTTCTGGTTACCAAACCTTCCGTCACAGGAAATGATCTTCCATTTATCCAATCTTGCCTCTCTTCATTCTTCCTAGCAAAATGTAGAAATTCACTCTTTTTCATTCATCTGTCATTTTACCAAGCCATCTTTGTTCTGCTGAAGCCTGTCTCTATCATTCTCATTGTTTACTGCATATCAAAGTTCCATATCATTTGTAAACTTTCAAGTGATGTTTTGCGTACCTAAATCAAGATCATCAGTGAGTATGAAAAAAGCCAGTGTCCTTGTACAAATCCCCAGGAACACGAGTAGATCATCCCTCCAGACTGAAAATCAGCTTTTACCACTACAGTCTGTGTTCTGTCTCTGACCCTATTTTGTGACCATGTTGTCATGGCCCTTAGATCATGTCATAATTTTGCTAATAAGTCCATTACATGATTCTTCATCAAATGCCTTTAGAAACTGTGTATCGACAACATCAGCTACACTGTACTATTTTTACCAAACTATTCCATTACTGCATCAAAGAGCTCAATCAAGTTAATCATATAAGATTTGCCTTAAACAAATCTGTGCTGGCTTCCTTTTATTAACCCCTACTTTCCCAAACACCAATTAATTTTGTATTGGATGATTGAACCCAAAGTTTCTCTGCCATTATTGACATTAGGATGGCAGGCCAATAGTTGCTGGGTGTAACTTTTGAAATAGACCAGTTCTCGAGGGCTATCCCATATCCAAGGGTGAGAACAAGATTGAAGCCCGAGATACCACAATTTCCATCTTTACTTCCTGTTGTAATCTAGTTCTGCCAAACTTGTATGGGGAATAAAATGCTGGAGAAACTCAACATTTCTGACAGCACATGAAGAGAGAAAGTTGAATAAGAGTCATATTGGACTTATAACATTAAAACTGTCTTTCTCCACAGATACTGCAAGACCTGCTGAGTTTCTCCAAATTTTTCTGCATTTTTTTCATTGACAGAGTTTTCCTTTTATTTACTTTTGTTTGATCCATTATCATCACTACCTCACACTTTATTGAGCATCCTCCTCTTCTATAGTGAGGATAGGTGCAAAGTATGCTTTTAGTGCCTCAGTCATGCCTTGAACCTATGTGTGGTGGCTCAGTGGTTAGCACTGCTACTTTACAATGCCAGGGACCTGGGTTCAGTTCCACCCTTGGACAATTGTCTGTGTGGAGTTTGCATGTTCTCCTGTATCTGTATGTGCTCTCTCTATCAAATGATGTGCAGGCTAGGGAGATTAGTAAGGCGTGCAGGCTAGATGGATTAGCCACAGGAATTGGGTGGGATGCTCTTTAGAGGGCCAGGCCTGCTTTTTACCGACAGGGATTCTATACGATCTTCATTTGGTCCACCATTTCTTTGACTAACCTTTTGTTATTTCCTTGTTTATAAATATGTTTGAGTTCCTTTTCCTGCTAGCCACAGATCTATTCTTATATAAAGCAAAGTGCTGCAAACATACAGATCTGAAATAAAAATAGCAAGTGCTAGAGAAACCCAGTAGGTCTGGCAGAGTCTGTGGTGACAGAAATGCAGTTAAACTCTTAAGTCCGATCCAACTCCAGAGTTCTGAATAAGAAGAGTCGAGTGGGATTCAATCATAATCCCTGTTTTTCTCTCTCTGAAAACCTATTCTCACGTTTTTACATTGTTCTTTTTATTCCCTCACTTGGATCACCTCCTTCCTTCCCATCCATCAAGATAAACAGTTGTTCAAGAATCCTTATGAAACAGAATCAATCTGACTCAACTAATTACTGCTCTATGCCACGTGATGAGAAAAGTGATCAATTATGCCATTTAATGCCAATCATTTAGCAATAATCTGTTCGGTGTGTGTTCTACCAAAATCTGATGCTCCAAACATTATCCCAAATTTGTTTCAGACAATAGCTGAATGCATGAAGAGAGCAGCTGCCCTTAACATCTTCTCAGGGCAGGTAGGGGTTGGCAATGAATGTAACATTGACAGCACTGCTACAGCCCCAGAAACAAAGAGGAAGAAAGCGTCACCAATCTGCAAAGTGGTTGAGATTTCAATGAGAATATAAGAGGCATGGTTAGAACGTTTGTGGATGATATCAAGATTGGTTGTATAGTGGACAGTAAAGAAGGATATCTTAAGGCGACCGAGATCTTGATCAACTGGGACAACAGGCTGAGGAGTGGTTGAAGCAGTTTAATTTGGATAAGCACGATGTATCGCACTTTAGTAAAACAAACAAGGGTAGGACTTATACAATTAAAAGAAGGACCTTAGCTACAGTTGTAGAACAAAGTTTTACTGGGGTCCTTGAGGCCACGCTCGGTAGAATGTATGTTGGATGTCAAAGGCTGTCACTCTCACCTGACCTTTGGAATTCAGCCCCCGTTGTCCATGTTTGTAATGAGGGCAGGAGCTGAGTGGCCCTGGCAGAACCCTAACTGGGTATCACTGAGTAGGTTATTGCTGCTTTCAACACTTCCCATCAGTTCACCGATGATTGAAAGAGGACTAATGGGGCAATAATTGGACAGGTTTAATTTGTCCTGCTTTTTGTACACAGGCTATACCTGGGCATTTTCCCACATTGTTGGGTAGATGCCAGAATTGTAACTGTACTGGAAGTGTTTGTCAAGGGAACTGGCAAGTTCTGGAGCCCAAGTCTTCAGTACCATTGTTGGAATGTTGTCAGGGCCAACAGCCTTTGCACTATTCAGTACCTCTGACTGTTTCTTGATATCACATGGAGTGAATGGAATTGGCCGGAGACAGGTATCTGTAAGGCTGGGGACCACTGGAGGAGACGGAAATGGATCATCTCAGCACTTCTGGCTGGAGACGCTTGAGCCTTATCTTGTGCACTGATGTGCTGGCCTTTTCTATCATTCAGGATGGGTATATTTTGATAGGAATGACCAAAAAAGAAGAAGCAAAATCAATAATAAGTAGCATTTATATAGCACCTTTGATAATTTAATATTATTAATATATCAAGATTTCCTAACATATGGAATCTGAAAAATATACTTATAGTGAGAGTCATTGCAGCTAATATCACTAATGTGCAGCCAGAGAACCTCCGATTGTAACATAATTTTCCAAATAGGTTGCCTACTCGAGCTGATCAGACAAAAAGACAATCACATTTACCTCCGGCCATATTTTCAGAGGGAAACCACCTGTGCCTGCTTCATCAGATTCAAATCCACCACGGGTCAATTTGAAATTGGAATTGCAGCTAATGATTTGGGAGTCAAATGTCATCATCTCCAGACTTGGCCCTTGGTAATTTATACATAGAGTCATATGGCATGGAAACAGAGCCTACAGTCTAACGTGTCTATGCCAAATATAATCCAAAACTAAACTAGCCTCACCTGCCTTCTCCTGGCTCATAGCCTGGATACTTCTATAGCTCAGTTGTCTCTTCTTATATAGATAAAATAAATTTCAATAGTTTCGGCATCTTCTCAGATTTCTGTACAACTTATACAAAGTTGCATTAGGGCTGATACAGAGAAGGTTCAGTAGATTGTTACAAAGAATGAGAAGCTGAGTAAACTGGAGCTATTTTCCCTGGAGATGAAAGATGATCT
Source organism: Stegostoma tigrinum (assembly GCF_030684315.1). Lineage (NCBI taxonomy): Eukaryota > Metazoa > Chordata > Chondrichthyes > Orectolobiformes > Stegostomatidae > Stegostoma > Stegostoma tigrinum. The sequence continues at coordinate 30,098,113 of NC_081382.1, forward strand.
TCCTGACGGAAGCAACATTCTGAAGGGTCTTGAAAGCTGGGACAGCACGGTGGCTCAGTGGTTAGCCCTGCTGCCTTGCAGTGTCAGAGACCTAGCTTCAATTCTAGCCTCAGGCAACTGTCTGTGTGGAGTTTGCACATTCTCCCCGTGTCTGTGTGTTTTCTCCCACTGTCCAAAAATGTGCAAACTAGGTGAATTGGCCATGCTAAATTGCCCATTGTGTTTGGGGATATGCAGGGTTACAAGGAGGGTGAGTCTGGAATGGGACGACTTTTGGAGAGTGAGTGTGGACTTGCTGGGTTGAACATCCTGTTTCCACACTATAAGAATTCTATCCTATCAAAGAGGTTTATTCTGGAGGAATCTGGAACACAGTGGCACAATTTCTAATAAGGATTGGGACTGAAATGAGGAGAAACATCTTCACTTCAAATGTTGAGAAACTTTGGAATTCTCTACCTCTGAAGTTTGTGTACTTTTCGTTGTCAGGCAGCTGAAATATGGTTGAAGATGGAGACGTTTTTGACTTTTCAGAGAATTGAGGGACATGGGAAATGGTCTGGGAAGCAGCACTAAAGCCAATGATAAGCCATGGTTCTCATGAATAGTGCAGCAGGTAAAATGATCCATACATATCTACTCCAGTTCTTATTTCTCACATTTTTTCTTGCAATTTTGTTTTCCATGGCAGAATTCAGTAACGCATGATCCAAATTTTATTATAGCACTAAGAATCTAAAATTTATTCAACTTTTAGGCTTTAAAGAATCTGTGTTAGAATTGTGAGCGAATCACATTATAGCAAGAGATGTTGGACAAGCAACCATGTACTGGCTGTGAAGGAGTTCAGTTCTGGAGTCCTTTCACAACTTGGTTTGTACACAAGTTAGAACACAATGCAGGACAATGGAGAGCCATTCATAGGTACAGGAAATGCTCTTTAAAATTAAATCCCCTGCGTGGGATCATGTTTGTAAGCACGAGCATTCCAAAGTCAGATATTCGTAAATCGGGCCCCTATTAATCCCCTCCCCAATTATCACTTTAAATATTCTGAGTTAAGAAATAAAGAAGGATTGAGAAGGAAGTCCAAATAACCATGTGTGAATTCATGTCAAATCAGTTGCAGAAATTTAGAGTGGGAAATAGACATTAGATTAAGAGGGAGAGAGAATGAGACACAAAAGAAGATCAAGGATGTTTTTGCTTGATGCAACACTTTTAAAAATCTCAATGAAATGATTAATAATTGAAGGAATGCGACCCCGCACGCTGAACTGCTCACTTTCAGAGCCAGAAAGGTTGATTGGCAGCCATTTAAAACTATTAGTGGTGCCTATGCTTGTAATAACCAGTCCTGGATTTTCTGCAGAGATAATAGGAACTGCAGATGTTGGAGAATCCAAGATAACAAAGTGTGGAGCTGGTTGAACACAGCAGGCCAATCAGCATCTCAGGAGCACAAAAGCTATCAATGTGGATTTCACCAGCTTCAAAATCTCCCCTCCCCCCACTGCATCCTGAAACCAGCCCAGCTCGTCCCAGCCTGCCTAACCTGTTCTTCCTATCACCTATTCCCTCTTCCCACCTCAAGCTGCGCCTCCATTTCCTACCTACTAACCTCATCCCACCCCCTTGACCCCAGACTGACCTATCCCCTCCCTACCTCCCCACCCATACTCTCCTCCCCATCTATCTTCTCCTCTATCCATCTTCAGTCCACCTCCCCCCTCTCCCTATTTATTCCAGAACCCTCACCCCATCCCCCTCTCTGATGAAGGGTCTAGGCCCGAAACGTCAGCTTTTGTGCCCCTGAGATGCTGCTTGGCCTGCTGTGTTCACCCAGCTCCACACTTTGCTATCCTGGATTTTCTGCAGCTGGTTTAGTGCACATCCACCATGCAAGTATTGCAACGTCATCTCATTCAATAGAAATCATAGTAAGGTAGACAGCAATATGCCAATTTTCAAAATGTTGACGATGGAGTGATGCAACCTGGACAGCCACTTGGGAGTCGGGAAACCAGCATTTGGGGGCATCGTGGGTACCAGCAGATCCAAAGTGCAATGGACTAGGTTTGTCCTGGAAGAACCACCTTCAGGATTATGTTGTCCACCAACCCAAGTGTGTATACTGGCTTTTAATTTCACTTGCCAATAGTGTTGTTGAACAGAGAAACCTAGGGGTTCAGGTACATAACTCTTTGAAAACTGCAATGTAAGTAGACAGGTTGGTTAAGAAAGAGTTTAGCACACTTACCTTCAATGCTTAGATCACTAAGAGTAGGAATTGGGATGTCATGTCATGTTGTACAGGGTTTTAGTGGGGCCACTTTTGGAGTACTGCGTACACTTCTGCTTGCCTTCCAACAGGAAGGATATTATTAAATTGGAAAGGGTTCAGAAAAGATTTATAAGACTTTGCTAGGACTGGAGGTTTGAGTTATAAGGAGGGGCTGGCTAGGCTGAGGGTGTTTTCACTGAAGCATAAGAGATTGAGGGGTGACCTTGTAGAGTTTAATAAAATCATGAGGGGCATAGATAATGTGAATAACAAATCCTTTTCCCTAGGGTGTGGGAGCTCAAAACTAGGGGGCATATTTTTAAGGTGACAGGAGAAAGATGCCGAAGGGCCTTTTCACACAGAGGATGGTTTGTATGTGGAATGAATTGCCAGAGGAAATGGTAGGTGCAGGTACAGTTACAACATTTAGAAGACATTTAGACAGGGAAATGAATAGCAAAGTTAAGAGAGATCTGAGCCAAATGCAGGCAAATGGGACTTGTTCAGTTTGGGAAACTTGGTTGGCATGGACATGTTGGACGGAAAAGTCTGTTTCCATGCTGTATGACTCTATAACTCTATTGTCCTCACACCAGAAATGGTAGTATCATCTACATTTAAATAACTGCAAATGCTATTAGCTCCACTGCTGTATTGACAGAAAAGTATATTAAAAATTATTATAACTGGTATAAATATTATAATAATACGATTATAAATATTAACAAGTGGAGTAATTCCACTTCAGTCCATCAGCCTCAGCTGACTTGTTTTGGGGGAACTGGGTAAATCAAGCCAATGACAGTTGATGAGTGCCCTGCTGCAGGGTTCTCATGATAGCCAACTCCATATCGAGTTGTTCATTTATCACCATTGGCTAAGTTTGCCTTCTGTGATATTCACCAACATGTTTAACAAATACTTCCATGTTTTTAATGGTAAAGGAGCGGGCTAAGGAGTTCAGTAAAATGCACTAATATGCTCATTTTATTTAATCAGCTCCCTGCTGCCAATTCCACTTTGGAAGATCTCTGAATATTGATGATGTATTTTGTTTCATGATTCAGGTTTACATGAGAGACTTTTATGGATACATTGGTGCTGCTCATTACAACATTTGCAATATTATAACCGTGATTGCAATTCAGAAGCACCTAATTCGCTGTGAAATGCTTTGGGACATCCTGGGGTCATGAAAGGTGATATATAAATGTATCTTTCTTTCACTTATTCCCATGAGCTGTGTGAACATGGCACATTCTCAAGTACTGTGGCTACATTGTCCGCACTCTAGTTGTACAATAGAATAACAGAGCTGTGTGACAATGAGATCCAGCTTGTGATCTAAACTAAGTTATTCATGTCTTTAACCCCAAGGCATGTTTCTTCGCTCTTTCCAAGGATGGGCTGCAATTCACTTAGTCAGATGAGTCACAAATCTGCTGAAGGAGCACAAGTAATGCTTTACAATCAAACCTTCTTCACCTCATGCAAACCCTGTCCTCAAATAATACATGAATAGAGCTGTTCCATCCCTTTTGCCTGTTGATTTACTTCTGGTAGGAAATTCAACACAGCATTCATTCACAAAAAACTGATCTCCTGCATCTTGGCTTTCAACTCTGGCTCATGAAATCTCTGGTTCTGCTTGCCCCTAAAGTAGCTTTTTATTGCAACTGTTTCCTAATCCTGACCACAGAAAATAGCAGCAATACAAATAGAAGGCAATAAGTCCAACTGATTATCCTGGCTCCTAAGAGTGAAAAGGTTCATTTTAAACCCAGCCAACTGACAGATATTGGGCTGATACACTGTCAAAATTGCCTAAAGATGAACTACATCATTCCTGCTTTTTAACAATGGTTTTCCACGAGACTGTTGTGGTACTGTCCCTACCCCTGGACCAAGTGACCTGGGTTCAAGTCCCACCTGCTCCTGTGGCATGTAATAGATTCAAATTAAGCAGAGACAGTAGTCCAGTGGTATGATCATTAGACTATTAATCCAGAATTCAAATCCCGCCATGGCAGATGATGGAATCTGAATTCAGTAAAAATCTGGAATTATGAGTCTAATGATGACCGTGAATCCTTTGTTGATTGTTGTGAAAATCCATCTGGTTCACTAACAACCTTTAGGGAAGGAAACTGCCATCCTTACCTGATCTTGGCCTACATGTAACTCCAGGCCCGCAGCAATATCGTTGGCTCTTAATTGCCCTCTGGGTAATTAGGGATGGGCAATAAATGCTGGACTAGTCAGCAATGCCCTCATCCCATGGATGAAATCAAAGAAAAAATTAACAATAACTTTCCCTGACCAGGCGAGACGAGGCATTTTCTGGTAACACAAAGGTGAAGCACCTTGAAACACTTCCTCCATGCTAAGTCTGGATATAAATGCAAGTTGTTGTTGCTTTTCCACCAGACCAAATGCCTCCCAACAACAGTATTTGGAGATAGCGAGGCAGGCCTTTCTACTAAATTGTTCCTATCCTTGTGAGGACAGGAGGAACAGAATCATTCTCAAGCTCTGATAAGGAAAGGTTAAAACACCCATAACTCTCCAGGTTCCCCTTCCTGTGATTGACATAAATGAATGATGGGAACATTTCTTCGGCCCTTGGCCAAAAGCTCCTGCTGCCCAACATAACATATCCCCCATTTGCCAATTATTGATCTTGGGTGGGAAACCCAAGGGGGACGGTGGCATATGTACCAGGCCTTGTCATTGATATTCCCCAGGCCTCACATTGTATGGACTATATACTCTAATTTGAACTATATAACCTGGGAAAATGAAGTTTGGACAGCTATGTGACATAGAATAAACTTTTTTTTACAACATGAACCAAAATTAGAGCTCATTGGTTACACAACAGTAGTAAGTTTTGGAGGATATGATGCTTTTATGAGACTAGCTGAAACACGAGGAGTCTTCGAGTTGATAAAGAAAGTGCCCCGCAACAGCTTTTGGATTGGTTCGAAGTTGTAGTTTTGTCACAGAATTGCCAAGGGAGCAGTGGCACTCCGATCTCCAAAAGCCTGAAAGCTAAGCCAGATCTCTCTCTCTCTCTGCAACCCCCACCCTGCCACCCCACCCGACTCAGTCAATGAAACAAAATCAACATTAAAGATTCTGAAAAGATGAGCTTCTAACTCAGCCAAGACTTGGATCCAACTGACCATCTACTGAAGTGAGGAGTGCTGTGGTCAATAACAATGTGACATCATTGACAAAAGCCAAAGAAAACGGTAAAGAGAGTCACCTTATTCTATGTTAGTTGTTTGTGCCCATAGAATCTATTCCTCTTATCTGTTATTTTGCCTGCAGTATTATTGCAAATTTGTTTGTCCTGTCTGTCCTATTTGTGAACGAATGCATGTGTGTGAGATTGGATTTAAAGAGGGTATAGTTTGGGTTTGCATACTAGTAATTAATTATGTTTTGACATATGTTAGTGGATGCTTGTTACGACAAATATGTAATTCATTCCAAATCCTTTGAAGCCAAACCAAAAAAAAAATGTTTTCAGTTTCCCTGACTCTTGTACTCTCCCTGATACTCCTGTACTATGCCTGTGATTCCAGGTTGGGTTAAAAATTAGACTTCAAAAATGGTTTTTGCTCTGAATTATTCTCAGTAAAAATGGTGAGGAACAGCATTTCTATTCATTTTTCACCACCTCTTCAATTCATTAAAATAAAGCATTATTTCATTCTACCATTCTCAGTTACAATGTCACAGAATTGTACACAATTAACAGAGGCATGCTGCATCTTAAAATTTTAATGGGCAATCGAAGCAGCAATTGCAATAAAACTTCCCTGGAGTTACAGAGACAAAATACTGACTTTCTGCTTTATGTCTTGGAAACCCCATTTAAATAACTGTACAATGCTAATGTTGCAAATGCAGTTAGTATGTATTGAGTATTACATTGGCATGCTTTTGTCATGAACAAAAGAAGCTGGTAATAATTGGACAAAGGTTAGGGTACATATATGACAAGCCCCTGCTGTGCCTACTGGCTGTGAAGGCCTGAAACGTGCCTCATCATCATAGAATCCCTACAGTGTGGAAACAGGCCCTTCAGCCCAAAAAATCCACACTGACCCTCACAGCATCCCGCCCAGCCCCATCCCCCTATCACCCGCCTAATCTACACATCCCTAGACACTATGGGCAATTTAGCATGGCCAATCCACCTAGCCTGTACGTTTTTGGACTGTGGGAGGAAACTGGAGCACCCGGAGGAAACCCACGCAGACACAGGGAGAACGTGCAAACTCCACAAAGACAGTCACCTGAGGATGGAATCAAACCTGGGTCCCTCGTGTTGTGAGGCAACAGTGCTAATCACTGAGCCACCATGCCATGCCATTGAATGCCACATGTTTCCTCTTGGAGGTAACCAAGGCAGGAAGTCAGACGTAAGGAACCTCTTCACAGCCTGCTGCCTGCACCTGATCATCAACACCTTGGCCAGTCCCATGAAGAGACACAGGAGAAGGCTATCTGTCTTGCTCACCCCTCACCACACCAAGATGTTTTCCTTTAAAGTTTTGATTTTCATTTTAGGCTTGATTCTTCAAGGGTGTGTATGGTGGTCGGAGGGGGGGTAACGGCTCAGGGAGATAGTGAGGCAAGTGATCAGTCTGAGGCTGATAGAGTCGGCAAAAAGAGTTAATCAAACAGAAAGGGCAGGCCGGAACAAAGCAGAGAGGGAGGTAGGGCTGATAAATTAAACTGCATTTATTTCAATACAAGAGGCCTAATGGGTAAGGCAGGTGAACTCGGAGCATGGTTAGGAGCATGGGACTGGGGTATCATAGCAATTACAGAAACATGGCTCAGGGATGGACAAGACTGGTAGCTTAAGTTCCAGGGTGTAGATGCTAACAGAAGGATCAAAAAGGGGGCAAGACAGGTGGGGGAGTGGCGTTTTTGATTCGGGATAACATTACGGCTGTATTTAGAGAGGATATTCCGGGGAATCCATTCAGGCAAGTTACTTGAGTGGAACTGAGAAACAATAAAGGGATGATCACCTCATTAGGATTGTACTATAGATGCCCCAATAAAAAGCAGGAAGTTGAGAAACAAATTTGTAAGGAGATTTCAGTTGTCTGTTACAATATTGGTAGGGGATTTTAACTTTCCAAATATAGGCTGGGAGTGCCATAGTGTAAAGGGCTGGGATGGAAAGGAATTTGTCAAGTGTGTACAAGAAAATTTTCTGATTCAGTGTGTGGGTGTACCTACTAGAGAAAGTGCAAAACTCAGCCTTCTGGGAAATAGGTCAGGGCAGGTAACTGAGGTGTCACTGGGGGAGCACTTTGCAGAGAGTGACCATAATCCTATTAGTTTTGAAATAGTGATGGAAAAGGATAGACCAGATCTAAAATTTAAAATTCTACATTGGAGGAAGGCCAATTTTGATGGTATTAGGCCAGAACTTTAAAAAGTTGACGGGGTGGGGAGGGCAGATGTTTGCAGGTAAAGGGATAGCTGGAAAATGGGAAGCCTTCAAAAAATGAGATAACGAGAGTCCAGAGACAGTATGTTCCTGTTAAGGTTTAGGGAATGCTAGATGATTAGAGAAATTGAGGTTTTGGTCAAAAATAAGAAGGAAGCATATATCAGGTATATACAGCAGAAATTGAATGATTCCCTAGAAGAGTATAAAGACATTTGGAGTATACTTAAGAGGAAAAGGGAGGGCAAAAAATTGATGAGATAGCGTTGGCAAAAAATTGGTTAAGGAGAATCCAAAGTGATTCAACAAATATATTAAGGATAAAATGCTAACTAGGGAGAGAATAGGGCCCCTTAAATTTCAGCAAGACCACCTATGTATGGTACTGCAGTAGATGGAGGAGATACTAAATGAGTATTTTACATCAGTATTTAATGTGGAGGCAGGTATGGACAGTAGAGAACATGAGGACATAAATAGTGGCATCTTGAAAAATCTTCATATTACAGAGGTGCTGCAGTTTGGTAAAGCAAATTCACTTAATGGTAAAGTCCTGGGGAGTGTTGCTGAACAAAGAGACCTTGGAATGAAGGGTCACAGTTCCTTGAAAGTAGGGTCACTGGCAAATGGTAGTGAAGAAGGCGTTTGGTGTGCTTGCCTTAATTGGTCAGTGTGTTGAGAATAGGAGTGGGGAGGTCATGTTGTAGCTGTACAGGACATTGGTTAGGCCACTACTGGAATACTGTGTGCAATTCTGATCTCCCTGCTACAGGAAAGATGTTGTGAAACTTGAAAGGGTTCAGAAAAGATTGATAAAGATGTTGCCAGGGTTGGAGAGTTTGAGGGAGAGGCTGAATAGGCTGGGGCTATTTTTCCTGGGGCATTGGAAGCTGAGGGGTGAACTTACACAGGTTTATAAAATCATGAGGGGCATGGATAGAACAAATAGACAAGGTCTTTTCCCCAGGGGGGTGACTCCAAAACTAGATGGCATAAGGTTAAGGTGAGTGGGGAAAGATTTAAAAGGAACCTAAGGCGCAACTTTTTCACACAGAGGGTGGTGCATTTATGGAATAGCCTGCCAGAAGAAATGTTGAAGGCTGGTACAATACAACATTTAAAAGGCATCTGGATGGGTATATGAATAGGAAGGGTTTAATGGGGCAGAGGGCAAATATTGGCAAATGGACTAGATTTATTTAGGCTATCTAGTTAGCATGGACAAGTTGGATGAAAAGTCTGTGTCTGTGCTGTATATCTCCATGACCCTTTGACTCGAACTGATTTAAGACAGACCAGTTCCTATCTTTGTCAGATGCTCATTTAACAAATACATGGTGCTGAAAATATTCTCAATGGTAACATCAACAACATGCATTTATGTAGAACCTTCAGCATTGTAAAATATTAACATCCTGAGGCAAAAGTGCAATTAGGGGAATGCATTGGTGTGGCAACATTTCACATCACACATAGTTTGGTAGGAAACAGGTCCATCTTCATGACCTCCTAAATGACCTTGGCCAAACTGGTTGACAGGCTCATCAGCAGTATTTCTTGAATTAGCTTCCAAACATGACTTTGGGCTGAACCCCACACTGCAGAAAACAGTCATTCAATGCAATTCCCCCAGAAACATCTAATTAAGGCCAAGAAGGCAGGCCAGCCATCGAATTAAGGACAGTGAGCAGACTCTTGCAGCAGGAGGGCCACTCGGAAGCCTGCCAAGGTTAAAGGGAGCAACAGAATATGGTGAAGGCTGCAGGAGAGAGCTTCAAAAGGGAGGGTGTTAACCCTCCTCCCTCCAGAACAGGGATGCCTAACCTGAAGAAGTTACCCTCCTCCCTCCGGAAGTCGCAAACCATTTCCACTCCCCCTCCCATTCTTTAGATGACATGTCCATCATGGGCCTCCTGCAGTGCCACAATGATGCCACCCGAAGGTTGCAGGAACAGCAACTCATATTCCGCTTGGGAACCCTGCAGCCCAATGGTATCAATGTGGACTTCACCAGCTTCAAAATCTCCCCTTCCCCCACCGCATCCCAAAACCAGCCCAGTTCGTCCCCTCCCCCCACTGCACCACACAACCAGCCCAGCTCTTCCCCTCCACCCACTGCATCCCAAAACCAGTCCAACCTGTCTCTGCCTCCCTAATCTGTTCTTCCTCTCACCCATCCCTTCCTCCCACCTCAAGCTGCACCTCCATCTCCTACCTACTAACCTCATCCCACCTCCTTGACCTGTCCGTCTTCCCTGGACTGACCTATCCCCTCACTACCTCCCCACCTACACTCTCCTGTCCACCTATCTTCTTTTCTCTCCATCTTCGGTCCGCCTCCCCCTCTCTCCCTATTTATTCCAGAACCCTCACCCCATCCCCCTCTCTGATGAAGGGTCTCGGCCCAAAACGTCAGCTTTTGTGCTCCTGAGATGCTGCTGGGCCTGCTGTGTTCACCCAGCCTCACATTTCATTATCTTCAAAAAGGAGGGTTCCTCTTTCCAAGATGACTCTTCCATTTTGAATAAAAGATGGCTCTTGCAACCAGGCCAGCACTGTGTGGGTGCAACGTCCTCTACATGGTGACCTGTAGGCAGAGAGGAGCACTAAACTAGCCAGCCTGCTCCATGGTCTGCCCCTGGGAGGCCCTCTATAGGTAGTTGGTCTAGTCTGCATCAAAAGCATAGAACTGGAAGTCAAATGAAAAATTGCAGTCGGAGAGTTTTAATTGGTTGTAAGCGGCTGTTAAGGCCCTCATTTGCTCCCAGAGGATGGTAGCACCACCAAACCCCTTCTCTTACCCTGTGGAGCGACCGGGGTTGGGGCAGGGGGGGTTGTGATGGGAGGAGCAACCCAGCTGACTTTGCAAGTTTTAGCAGTTGCTCAGCCCCAACAGGGCCTGGGAATCAACCTGAGGTGTTTGCCACGTTGGGGGAGGGTAGGGGGAACCATAGACTGGCTAGGGGAAATCAAAAGCAAGGGCCCAACTTAGAAACAGTTTAGTGACCGGTACTGAAAGAGATCTAAGACCAGGCTGTTTATTTTACCCATTAAGTTGGGTACAATGTGATGACACAGAGGAAACCTAAAAGAAGGAGAACTGATGAATGACCAATCCTAACCATATCCTCAGGTACTCGTTTTCTGCATCATTCTGAATGCAGACTGGGATTTGTTAAAATAATGCTAAGAAATATTCTTAAAGTCTACCTTCGTAATAGAATTTCAGACTTAAAAAAGTTTCTCTGCACACCAGTAGAGCAATTAATGGAGCAGCATTTTTATTCCTCTGTTGGGGCTATGATTGCTTTAAAACATATTTGGTCTTTAAAGAGTACTCCTTTCTCTGCTGTGTGTAGCTGTCAGGGATTAGTCCTATTCTCTGCCATTCCAGAAACAAAATTCACTTCACAGTCTCCCACTCTCAGCTGCTCAAATTGTAATGGATGGCTGTCCAACCACCTTCCAAATCCAGTTTCAGGGAAGCAATCTTTTTAATTATCAGTTTCAAATAAATTAACACATGAGATTGAGGATTTTATCACCACTATAAATGAAATTGTTGCTTCACCATAAAGAAGTAGAATGAATTATCTTCTATTGCAGATTACATCATGATGCATTTATCAATTTGAAACTGCCATAACTGTAAGCTTTGCAATTAGTCTGGAAATATTTTTTCAGCCTTATATTTCACCTAGACTAGTTCAATTCTTGGAATTTAAGTGCACAATCTCATGAATTTCTTTATTGGGTACTTTTTATTTTAAAGTATCGATACCCAAATGGCCCATTTTAGTCCCCTGAATTCACCACCATTATTTGTGAGGCATGAGGACTGGATTCTTAAACAGCACCTTCACCACTAGATGTGATCAAGGCATGCGAAAAAGGTCTTTAGGTTTCAAAACAAATATTGTAGACATATAAAGAGCACACAGATAAAATGAGAAAGAAAAACTTTGGCAGCTGCTGTTCATAATGAGGAGTGACGTGGAGGTGCTGGTGTTGTTCTGGGGTGAACAAGGTCAGAAATCATATGACACCAGGTTATAGTCCAACAGGTTTATTTGAAAATACAAGCTTTTCCGAAGAAGGACTGAGGCTCCAAAAGCTTGTGTTTTCAAATAAACCTGTTGGACTATAACCTGGTGTCATGTGAATTCCTACAGTATGAAGAAGTGCAAGGCCATCCACTGTGAACCTAAGACAGATTGAGGAATATTTCAGGGAGAGAGAATTAGGGATTGAAGTACAAACATCTTTGAAAGCTGTTGGACAGATACAAATAAAAAAAGGGCTAAAGTAACCTTTACCTCATGTTAGAGTTGTCTAAAGCTCAGGTTCAGCTGCACCTTGAATGGTGTCTTCAGACTGGGCATCATATTGCAGGAAGGATAGCTTGGTATTGTGGGAGGGCAGTGCAGATTCTGGCTGAAAAGGGCTGAAAGGGTTAAATTCTGAGACTAGTGGTAATGAGGAAGAAAGTTTCTGCATTTGACATTGATATTGTGTGAAGTCAATAACAAATTCGAGGGTTGGATTTTACAGGCCCTGCTGGTGTATTCGAAAATTGGGTGATGAGTGTGGGGGCTGTATGCAGGAAGCCTGTAAAATAAAATAGGCACCCTCCCCAACCTGTCTCCCTCATAGTGCTGGGAAGGGAAGCATCAGACCATTCAGCTGTCTGCCGGGTCTGGGGAGGAGTCCCAGACTAGTCATTTATGGCTACTTGCCACATAATATTGCAACTGGGGTGCCATCAGGTTATGGTTTGCAGGGGCTGACTTTCTGACAACTTGCCCTCACCACTCCACCCTTTCCCTGTCAAATTCACACAGATATATGCGGAAATCCAGATGTTGTTATCAGCAATTATGCCTTTCCCGCACAATCAAATCATAAGTCACAGGAACAGATGGAGGCCATTTGGTCCATCGAGTTCACTCTGCCATTCAATGGGATTATGACTAATAAAAACCCAATCCCTTGGACACGCTGCTGAGGACCACACCTCCACCCTCCCCACCACAATCTAAGAATGAGTATCAATCACTGAGCCATGGAGAGGTTCCCCTTATACTCTTGCTTTAACAACCTTTGAACCAGCTACATTTGTATTACAGAAATACATGCTACAGTTTACATACAAATTGCTTAGCTTTGAGCCCAGAGATGAAAGTGCCTGTGAATGTAGCATATATAGATACCAGGAGCTGTGATAAAAATCCATTGAATCCTTCAATACTCCACTACCCTTGTCCTTCTCATATGTTACTCAAGCTAGCATAAGTATCAGCTCATCAGGTATGAATATCATTTACATTAGGTCTGTGGGCAAAATTGATCTGATTAACAGTGTTAATAAAATGTGAGGCTGGATGAACACAGCAGGCCAAGCAGCATCTCAGGAGCACAAAAGCTGACGTTTCGGGCCTAGACCCTTCATCAGAGAGGGGGATGGGGGGAGGGAACTGGAATAAATAGGGAGAGAGGGGGAGGCGCACTTTGAGGTGAAAATTAGGGCTATTATTTTAACCATCTTGAGGGAACAGTGCTTATGAGCTACCCCTGTACTTGTGGTAAATGAACATTCTACTAAACAGCTGTCAAAGGTCACTGGGACCCACATTGGTTATTTGGATTATCATTCACATAAAGTACCGGTTTACTGAGGAGCCGCCTCCCCCTCTCTCCCTATTTATTCCAGTTCCCTCCCCCCATCCCCCTCTCTGATGAAGGGTCTAGGCCCGAAACGTCAGCTTTTGTGCTCCTGAGATGCTGCTTGGCCTGCTGTGTTCATCCAGCCTCACATTTTATTATCTTGGAATCTCCAGCATCTGCAGTTCCCATTATCTCTGATTAACAGTGTTGGCTGTTTATAAAGAAATGGCTCCCACATCCCAGGTACCACATCATATCACATCAATACTTGTTTAACATGCTTTTAAATTCATAATTACTGTACTATTCAACTGCTTCACTGGCCTTGCAAAATTAATTTGGTATCTGTAGAATGACAATTCATTTTTTCAGCTTTTTTTTTAACAAAACCTTCTTGATGGTACTTTCCATCTTTGTCCCATGTGCATACCACAATCATTTATTTCACTCGCTCTAGAATTTTAATTAAAAAGTGAAAAATGCAATGGATTTTAACATCCTGGCCTGTTCTTGTCAGAATAATTTGATGTAATTGGCTGTTTCTGCTTTTCAATGACATCACTGATACCTTAAGAGCCCATTGACATGAGGCCCAGTTCAGGAAAGGGAAAATCCACTACATCAGTAGATCAGTAGATCTTTGTAGTTAATTTACTTTGAGGTGAAAATTAGGGCTATTATTTTAACCATCTTGAGGGAACAGTGCTTATGAGCTACCCCTGTACTTGTGGTAAATGAACATTCTACTAAACAGCTGTCAAAGGTCACTGGGACCCACATTGGTTATTTGGATTATCATTCACATAAAGTACCGGTTTACTGAGGAATGTGCACTGGTGAAGTCATTCTGCTAACAAACATTTTCAAAGGCTCTTAATTATTGTATCACAACAACAGCTATACTGTTAATGTGGGATTTCCAAAGGAGCAGTGCGTGGACATCTGACATTAGTCAAAGAAAGCAGCAATATGAGCATCTGCACTGAAGTGTTGAAATACACTGGAAAGGCGGTAAATGATTTTAAGAATTGACAGCTGCTTAGTAAAAACAATTTTGAAAAGTGCACTTAAAAGAAGCACAGCTATCATCTTGTACAATGGAAAACCTTTGCAAAGATTCTGACGGTGTACAATTCCAGCTCACTGATAGCGGTGTGCTTGAGAAAAATAATGAAACCAAAGAACGGAATATGTTCCAGTTATTCAGAGTGAATGTTAAAAACTCATAGCTATCCATTATCATCATTGTTGTTGATGCAATAACAATAAAGGGCTGAGACAGGATTGGCTACTTGTGTTTCTTTGACTAGAGTTACACTGTCACAATTATAACTCAAAGGAGGTCTTTCCAGCAGTCTCTGGTCTCAGGTTCAGAGTGTAAAGAAAGAAAAGAGTTATAATTTAGACAGTGTTTTTTTTTTCATTTTTCTGGTATATGTCACAGTGTGAAAGAATTGTTTTTACAATAGTGACAACTGGTATATCTCCAATCAAGGCAGTCGTTTTGTGCACAGTAAGATCCCTTAAATGGCAATGAGGCAATTGCCTAGATAATCATTTTCGATGGGATCAATGAGGGTGGAGTACTGATCACGACACGGGTTCCCTAAGGTTATCTACTACCAGCGCAAATAACTGGGGGTTCATCCAAACCTAGCACCCCCAACAACACAGCTGGGATGTCAAAACTGTTTATATGCTTCAGTCATTGAGCAAGTGTGAATTTCAGCTGAGTTTAACTACAACCTAAAATAAAAACTGAAAATTAAAATGTTTCCTGTCCGTTTCCTGTCTACACCCATTCAATCCTACGCTAATAGCAAAAGAGTGTTTCACCATGTTATCCTTGTGAAAAAACAGCATTTGACCCAGAGATTGTGATGTATTTATGATTCAAAGTGCACAAACCACATCTCACATCACAGACGATTAATATTTTTACAATGAGAACAAAGACTGCAATACAAACAATTGAAGGCACTAAAATATGTTGATCTGTAATTGCATTGTACTTTGTCTGAGCTTCATAAACACCATGACACAATATGCGATTGCCTCACCACTTTTCTTTATTCTATCACAGGATGTGGGTGTCATTGGCTGGGTCAGCATTTGTCGCCCAATCATACTTGCCCTGAAAAAGGTGTGTTTTGAACCACTGTAGCCTACAGCAGTTAAGTACGCCCACAATGTTAAATGTATCATCTGTGCCCACAAAAATGGATACGCACAATACTACCTGCCTTTCACATCACTTGGCCTTTCATGCCATCTTTGATGTGTATTTTGATCGAGCCGGGTACGTTTACCTGATGTAACAACATTTATGTTATCTCTGGTAACATCAGAAACTAGGATGTGGATAACAAATCATTGGAAAATCTAACACTTGACATATACAGCTTTATATTCACAGACATATCCGTGCCTGTGTTATCAATGGGATATTCATTACAAAGTGTAGCTGCTTCCATCAGCCTGTCATGGTTCAAGTAATCCGAGTTAAGATGGAGTCTGAGACCTTTATACCCTCAGACACATGCTCTGATACAATGATGATATCATGAATAGTTCAGAATACTGATATACTGACCATGTGACATAACAAAACGTCTCTCCCACACCAAACCCACTTTTTTATAAACTAAAAATTATCCCAAACTGATGTTATGGTTTTACATAAGCACATGGTGTCAATTTGATAACTACACAAGCAGGTAAAACTGAGTTTACAAGATTAACAATTCAAACTTCAATGTGGTGCTTCAGATCTGGTGTTCGTATACACAACTGGAGAGGTACACCTCATTTTCGCTTACTCCTGATTATCTTGCTGCTAGTTGCTATCAGTTAACGTCAACGCACAGTCATCACTGACATCCCTTCAGGCAGGATTGATATGGCAACTATCAGCCTGAGCTGGTTTCTCTTTCACAAGTTAACACCGTGCTCAGTCATAAAAATCTGGCTGCCTAATTAGAAAACTTTACTGGTATCTACCTATTTATATCTGCATTTCTAATAATCAACCTCTGTCCAGTGCACAGTTGTGGTGGTTCTATATCTGCTCAAACATAATTTATCTCTTTTAGTGATAATGGGAACTGCAGATGCTGGAGAATCCAAGATAATAAAATGTGAGGCTGGATGAACACAGCAGGCCCAGCAGCATCTCAGGAGCACAAAAGCTGATGTTTCGGGCCTAGACCCTTCATCAGAGAGGGGGATGGGGTGAGGGTTCTGGAATAAATAGGGAGAGAGGGGGAGGCGGACCGAAGATGGAGAGAAAAGAAGATAGGTGGAGAGAGTGTAGGTGGGGAGGTAGGGAGGGGATAGGTCAGTCCAGGGAAGATGGACAGGTCAAGGAGGTGGGATGAGGTTAGTAGGTAGGAGATGGAGGTGTGGCTTGGGGTGGGAGGAAGGGATGGGTGAGAGGAAGAACAGGTTAGGGAGGCAGAGACAGGTTGGACTGGTTTTGGGATGCAGTGGGTGGAGGGGAAGAGCTGGGCTGGTTGTGTGGTGCAGTGGGGGGAGGGGACGAACTGGGCTGGTTTTGGGATGCGGTGGGGGAAGGGGAGATTTTGAAGCTGGTGAAGTCCACATTGATACCATTGGGCTGCAGGGTTCCCAAGCGGAATATGAGTTGCTGTTCCTGCAACCTTTGAGTGGCATCATTGTGGCACTATAATAAAATGTGAGGCTGGATGAACACAGCAGGCCAAGCAGCATCTCAGGAGCACAAAAGCTGACGTTTCGGGCCTAGACCCCTCATCAGAAGGGTCTAGGCCCGAAATGTCAGCTTTTGTGCTCCTGAGATGCTGCTTGGCCTGCTGTGTTCATTCAGCCTCACACTTTATTATCTGGGATTCTCCAGCATCTGCAGTTCCCATTATCTCTTATCATTGTGGCACTGCAGGAGGCCCATGATGGACATGTCATCTAAAGAATGGGAGGGGGAGTGGAAATGGTTTGCGACTGGGAGGTGCAGTTGTTTATTGCGAACCGAACGGAGGTGTTCTGCAAAGCGGTCCCCAAGCCTCCGCTTGGTTTCCCCAATGTAGAGGAAGCCACACCGGGTACAGTGGATGCAGTATACCACATTGGCGGATGTGCAGGTGAACCTCTGCTTAATGTGGAAAGTCATCTTGGGGCCTGGGATAGGGGTGAGGGAGGAGGTGTGGGGGAAAGTGCCTCCACTGGTACAGCCTGAAAATGATGCAATGCAGAATGGAAATCTTGGTGATCAGCCCTTGATGAATATTGATGAGATAGTACATCGAATAAATTCAGTGAGACTGATTGAGGACAGTGGGGTGATGATACAAGAAGGATCATTCCCTACTTTGACAACATGTTTTTAACGAGTTTGGAGTGAATTGCAGTCTGTTGTCAGACACCATTTTTCTGGGATGTTGAATGAACTGAAATTAGTGCTAATCATGTCAGCATCAATCACAAATGTTGCGTTGCTAAGTCTTTGAACAATGGAAAGTTTGGAAAATGAATCCACTATTAAGATGTAATCTTCTCCATGCACAATGATTAAGTTTGCTATTACCTTCATCCAAGGGATGGCTGAACCAGCATGTCAATTTAGAGGATTCCTCTGCTGCTGGGGTTGATACACTTGACATGCCTCATATTCATTCATAAGTGGTTTAGTATTCTGATTCATCCCTGACCACATGCTGGCTGTCTTGTATGTTCAATACCCATGTGTCCTTGGTGTAACACAAATATGATATTTTGGCATAATGCTTTCTGCATTTGGGCTTGTTTGCCCTTGAAAATGACTCATCGTGATACATCAAATTTGTCTCTGACGGGCCAAATTGAAAATTGAAGATGTTCTCAGGTATTACTTCCTCTTGTTACCTGTAGCATAGAGTGACACGTGCCTAGTGATAGTACGTTGGCAGTAGCTCCTGTGTCAAATTTGGCATTTAGTGTGCGCTGTCCTGCATTTTCAGGACATGTGATATTAATGATTGCAGAAACTCTGAAGACTTTACACCATCGATATGGTGCATGAGGTTAACAACTTGGAAGGCATGGTCATCTTCTGAATTTTGCCTTTCACCTAGTTAACTCTGAACGTCACTGATATGTGTGCTTTTGTGTATGTTTTTCAAAGTTGCCTTGCTGCCAGAGTTGTGATGTTGCATTGTACTGTTGGTCATTTGCCTGATTATAATTGTAATTATAGAACCTGAACCCCTTCTTCCAAGTCCTTTAACCAACCCCACACCCTAGGCCCAGTCATGTGCTTCTAGTCATTTTCACCTACATATAGCCCCCATGACGTGGGGTGCCAGTGTTGGACTGGGGTGGACCAAGTCAGAAGTCACACAACATGAGGTTATAATCCACCAAGTTTATTTAAAATTACAAGCTTTTGGAGTGCTGCTGCTTCAGTCACACTCCACCTGATGAAGGAGCAGAGCCATTGGAAATTCCTCAGATAATGTAGCAGTCCATGTCCAAATGCAGCAGGACCTGGACAACATTCAGGCTTGACTGATGAATGGGAAGTAACATTTTCACCGTACAAGTGCCCAGCAATGGCCATCACCAATAAGAGACAATCTAAGCATCGACCCTTGATATTCAATGGTATCACTATTGCTGAATACCACAATATCAACATCCTGGAGGGTACCATTCACCAGAAATTAAACTGGTCTAGCCATATAAATACTGACGCTGTCCACCATCTGCAAGGCACAGGTCAGAGTGTGATGGAATACTCCCCATTTGCCTAGATCAGTTCATTTCCAACAACTTTCATGAAGACAAAGCAACACACTTGATAGACACCACATTTACAAACACTCACACTCTCCACCACTGACACACAATAGCAACAGTGTGCACCATTCAGAAGATGCACTGCCAAAATTTACCAAGGGTTCTTAGACAATACCTTCCAAACCCAAAATCACTACTACTTAATAGAAGGACATGGACAACAGATATTTGGGAACACCACCACCTGCAAGTTCTCTCCAAGCCACTCAACATCCTGACTTGGAAATATGGTCAAATCCCATAACTCCTCCTAAAGGCACTGCAGTTCCACCTACACCAAGTGAATTGCATCAGTTCAAGAAAGCAGCTTAGCACCACCTTCTCAAGGGCAACTAGAGATGTGCAGTACATGCTGAACAACCACCAAAACACTTATATCATGAAAAAAGCAAGATTTTCAGAGGTCTCCTCTAACATCACCTTTTGCTTACTCTGTAAAATAGAACTACATACGTTAATTGGATGGCTGTCGTTCAATAATGTTTTCAAAGGATGCTGTCTGATCCATAATTAAATGTTTGCCTTACATTTCTCTTTGGAAGTTTCCATCCAACTTTTTTTTAAAGCAGAATGCAATATCGCATTTGTTTATTTCTTTTGTTGGTTTTGGCTTTCTGTTCTTTCATTCTATCCTTTTCTCCTTCTGTTTCCTTTTATTTTCCTGTTGCCTCCCCTTTCCTGATTTTCATCCCTTCAATAGAGTTGCTTTGAGGATAATAGCCTGCTAGTTCAAAAGTTGCAGGCTTGCATGAGCTGGTCTCAACTCATGGATGGCATTCATGCCAAGTACAAAAGGATGATGTCACATGGGTTTCCCTGTACTTTCACACCGCATTGGAGAAGGAAAATAGCAGAATCAATTTTTTTTTGATACAGGTAACTCTTCTTATTATAGAAACTGCTTTTAAGTATTTTTAGCTATATATTCTTTCAGGAGAACCATGTATCATGCTGTGAGGGCCACTGAACTAACTGCCTTTTATATATTTTTAAATTGAAATAACAGCCTGTCAAGTTATTTATTTGTAAAGGGAGAGAGAGAGACAAACAAATAAAATATTTACTTTCTCAGCACAGGTCAATAATATTCAGCTTGTGCTTCTAACTATAGAAACTCAGTGAAATCTCTAGCCTCGTAAAAGAATTTTGATATTAATCAAAAGTAAATTAGGTCTGATTTCTGGCTCGTAAATGCCTATCTAGAGGCCTGTCTTCACAGGCACTGTTGATTGTCTGTATATTTTGATGTCGAGTACTGTTGTACAATCGATCTTCAATCAGGTATCCAAATATCTCTGACCAAGTTCTTGGAGTTGTACATTTGTTGACAGCTACTGCTGCTTAACATGATGTGTGTTTGCCTCCAGAAGGGTATCTTTACCTGATGATTATGTCAGCCTTCATAACATAAGGGCGGCACAGTGGCTCAGTGGTTAGCACTGCTGCCTCACAGCACCAGGAGCCCAGGTTCAGTTCCACCCTTGAGAAACCATCTGTGTGGAGTTTGCATATTCTCCCCGTGTCTGCATGGGTTTCCTCCGGGTGCTCTGATTTCCGCCCATGATCCAAAGACATGCAGGTTAGGTGGATTGGCCATGCTAAATTGCCTGTAGTGTTCAGCAATATGTAGATTAGGTTAGTTGGGTCTGGATGGGATGCTCTGTCAGTGTGGACTTGTGGGCCAAAGGGCCTGTTTGCACACTGTAGGGATTCTATGATCTAAAGAAGAAACTGGGTCAAGGATAACATAGTAGTGAATGATCCAACTGGTCATTTTTATACAAAGTTATACACATTTATGCAAGGAATAATCTGCTTCCATTAGTATGTCATGCTTCTACATTCAGGATGGTGTGTGAGACCTTCATACTCTCAGGTCACATGCTTAAATACACAGTGATGATATCATGAAAATGTCTTTTAAAAGCATATTGGCATATTGTGTCACTTAAAGATCATAATACAACAATCTTCAGGTTCTTATATTTCAGGCTGAGATACATAGACCCTTGTTCGGTAGGGAAATCAAGGCAAAGAGCAGCTAAACGGAAGTGAGCAGTGTCAGATCAGGCATGATCCTATTAAATGGTGCAGCAGACCTAAGGGGTTGAATGGCCATCTCCTGTTCCTCTACTCAATGATCTATCATCTAATGATCTCAGTCTTTCCCTACAATAATTCAGTTTGAAAGTACTAACAATAACTTTACAAACAACAACATTCCCTAGCTGTAAAAAAGAAATCTGATATTTATTGAATGGTGATCCTGGAATTCAGGGCAGCAAGGTAAATATTTAACATTTCTATCAATATTTATCAATTTAAAAATTCTCTCAATTAATATTCACCAAAGTGTTACAGAGGAAGGACCTCAAATAGTTGACAAATGGTCAGTAAAGCAATCACCTGAAATGTTCACTCTGTTTCTCGCTTCACAATGCTGCCTCACCTGATGAATATTTCCAACACTTTATGTTTCTACCCACATACTGGATTGGCTGTTTCAATTTGAGTCACATTGGAAAACAAGAAATTTTCTTCTTAGTGCGGTGGTATCTCTCAGAATGCCTTGTGAGGGGACCCAAGTCTTTGAGAGCCTGTCATTTGGATGTCAGAACACAAAGATCGGAATTGCAATGGCAAGAATGTTCTGATGTAAATAGCCACATCAGAGCCTACAGCACCATCAAATCTCTTTTCAGACAATCTAGGAAACACGCTGTGATATTGTTCAAAAGAAACCATTGCATTCCGACACTCTGTCAGAGATGTCTTATATACCAAGAATCCTTTGCTCTTCATTCCTTTATTTATTCACTTTCTCATACATTGCAGTACAAAACACTTCAGTATCTTGAAATGTATGGCCCTGTCTGATGGAAGGTCATAACAATAGCAAACAGTAACAACTGTCACATGTATCAGAGATAATGGGAACTGCAGATGCTGGAGAATCCGAGGTAACAAAGTGTGGAGCTGGATGAACACAGCAGGCCAAGCAGCATCTCAGGAGCACAAAAGCTGACGTTTCGGGCCTAGACCCTTCATCAGAAAAGGGGGAGGGGGAGAGGGTTCTGAAATAAGTAGGGAGGCGGGGAGGCAGATCGAAGATGGATAGAGGAGAAGATAGTTGGAGAGGAGACAGACAAGTTAAAGGGGAGGGGATGGAGCCTGTAGAGGTGAATGTAGGTGGGGAGGTAGGGAGGGGATAGGTCAGTCCGGGGAGGACGGAATGGTATCAATGTGGATTTCACAATCTTCAAAATCTCCCCTCCTCCTACCACATCCCAAAACCAGCCCAGCTCGTCCCCGCCTCCCTAACCTGTTCTTCCTCTCACCTATCTCCTCCTCCCATCTTAAGCCGCACCTCAATTTCCTACCTACTAACCTCATCCCGCCCCCTTGACCTGTACGTCCTCCCCGGACTGACCTATCCCCTCCCTACCTCCCCACCTACACTCACCTCTCAGGCTCCATCCCCTCCCCTTTAACTTGTCTGTTGCCTCTTCACCTATCTTCTCCTCTCTCCATCTTCGATCTGCCTCCCCCCTCTCCCTATTTATTTCAGAACCCTCTCCCCCTCCCCCTTTTCTGATGAAGGGTCTAGGCCTGAAACGTCAGCCTTTGTGCTCCTAAGATGCTGCTTGGCATGCTGTGTTCATCCAGCTCCACAATTTGTTATCTCAACTGTCACATGTATTCTGCTCGTCAAGATATTGCTAGCCATTGAGTTCCTTGCAAACAGCCCATTTCAGTGTCTCATCCTACAGTTTCAAGCTACTGCACAGATAGAGGTACACTTAGTTGGAGAAAGGGGAGGTAAGGTTAATTTAGTCACTTCCAGAGGAAGTCACTGATGAATGGTAGAGTACAAATGAGGAGCATTAAACTTTGCAGATTTTGTTTTTATTTGTTCAGACGATGCAAGCATTGCTGGAAGGACCAGTAGTTATTGCCCAATCCAAAATGCCCTTGAAAAAGTGATGGTGAGTTCCCTTCTTGAACTTGTGCAGTCTGTGAAATGCAGGTACCCTAGAAGGGCTGGTGGTAGGAACGCTGCAGGGTTTCAACCCAGCAACAGTGAAGCAATGGCAATATACGGCAAACTTTGTTTTAACCGGCACCTTGTGAACAGATACTCTCAATAAATCGGCGAACAAACGATTCCTTTAAATACCGGAAGTTTCCAGTGTTATCGTGGTGTTCGAGTATTCTGCTGAGGGTGCGAGTGAGAAGGTTTCTTTCAGTTAAGGCGAAGTTACATTCTTATTTAAGTAATTTATGCTGTTAATGAAGTATGACAGTGGTGTGTCTACCCCTCGCGTTACATTTCTAGTACGTAGTGTGTGCTTTTACAATGACTAGCGTACCTCTTGATCAACCGGTACACTCCTGGTCCCCTAGATGCCGGTTAATAAAAATGTTTGCTGTGGTTCTGAGTCTTAGGGAAAGAGCTACACTGGAACCATTAATCCAAACATGTGAGCCTCACATCACCATACATCACTATGACCAACATGGAGTACACAATCTATCCTAAATCTCTACAGCAAAACATTGCATTTATTAATCTGCATTTCTAAAATCACCAACCTTTTCAGCAACTTGAACAAACAAAATTTTGAAAAAGTTATTTTGTATTGAATTGCCTGAAGGAATGAATTGTTTTGAAAGCTGCATTTACAATTGTGACATTTCTCGTCTGTACCTGGCCAGGAAACAAGATCACCAGGCTCTAGCATAGACCCTTAGACAATCTACAACTGCGTCATCTTCAGAGCACAATCACAAGATGATTGTATTCTTTGATGAGGCTGAGCACTAAAAGACAAAAGTTGATTCTAAGTGTTTGACCTGCAGCCATTACAATGGGTTCAACCAAAAAGGACAAGGAACAGAACTGTAGCCAACCGATCAAACAGGGCTCATCTCAGCCATGTGCAAGATTACTGAGAGGCGTGGAGAAAATCTCATTGGATGTCTGGATTCTCTACTTTCTGGTAGAAAATGGGCAAAAACTATTCAGGGAGCACTTACAATGTCAACATGGTTGGAAATAGATTCAAAAGCCAGGATTAAACCATCGTTGGTCTTGTGGCCTGAAGAAAAACCTTTGCTTTTCCATGCCCTTAAGATGCCCTAAAGCACTTTTCAGCCAATTATGTACTGATATAGTTATGACTGTAATGTATAGAAGAGGGTAGCTGATATGCTTACAGAAAGGTCTTCCAAACAACATAATAATCAGATGACTGTTTTTATCGAGTAATGTTAGTTGAAGGATCAGCATTGATCAGAACACTGGGGAGACCCTGGCCTTTTACTTTGAAATAGTGCCACAGCACCTTTTATACCGACCAAGGCAAACCTTGGTTTAAAGTCTCACCCAAAAGATGATAGCTTGACAATGTAGCACTCCCTCAGTACTACACCACTGCTTGATCCCAAAACCTTCAGATTCAGGGTTATCAGTGCTGCTGGCTGAGCCTGGCAGCATGAACTGCAATTAAAGTGTCCTGAACATTTCAAAGCCAATTGTGCTGACTATGGATATCGGTCAAGCAGGATCAGCTTTTTTTTTCTATTGAATTAACTCTGTTTTAGTACATTCAACTTGAAGGGTTGAGAATCCAGGCCAGCAATGAGGCAGTGCCACACTGCCAGAGGCGTTGCCTTTTTTGACAAGACATTAAATGGGATCTCCTCCCAGCTGGGCAGTAATTATTCCCCAGCATTATTCAAAGAAGCTGAGGGAATCTCACCACCTGTGACTTGGCCAACATATTTCCCTCAACCAACATCACTCAATGTCTGATCATTCATCTCACAGTTACCATGGTACACAAGCTGACTTCTACGTTTCCCTGTACATTCCCAACAATGACTGGATTTCATAAGGTGCATTATTGGCTGCAAAGCACTTTAAGATGTCCACAGTTTGTGAAAGGCACAATATATTTTATTTGTTTGTATGCAAAAAGCACAGTCCATCACCAGGTACTGATTCAGTTGTGGGCTTGGAATGTGTTGGAGAGGTGACACTCACCTGCTGTGCTGCTACAAAGCAGAATTCACTTGAAATCACTGCCACAAAGACAGACACAACTGTAAGTGGTACTATTAATAGCTGGAGCTGAGATTACCGACTGCTCCTTTACACAGTTACTTCACAGGTGCGAAAGCAAATCATAAGCAATGACATAGTTGCAAGCAATAGAACAAATGAGATCACCCCAAACACACTACTATCAGCTCAGAGTCCTTATGATTTTACATCAGGGAATATGCAACACATCCACAAACAAACACTTTATATTGAAAGCTGTTTTACTTAATACTTGATGAACAGAATGTAGAAAGCTGATGTTCTCTGTGCCATGTTTGTTTGTATTTTATGCCCCCAGAGACTTTCCAGTCACTGCTGAGCTGGTTTCTATGGCAAGGTGATGTCATGCGCCAAGAGTGATCCCACTGCGGGGATTTATTTTGAGGCACTGCAGAAAGTTCCTGCTTGCCTATCGACTAACGGCACAAAAGAAAATTGACATAACAGCCCCTCCCTCTTCAAAACAATGAGTATAATCTCTTCCTCATCCTCTCCAACCCCTTCATCACCATTACTCCTGCAGCCAATTTGTGCCGTACCTCTGATCTCTCAGCATTATATTAACTGAACCTTCAGGTACAATGAGACCAGACTGTCATTTTACAATAATGAGTGCTTAAAAACAATGCAAATTAAGTGTACAGCTAGGAATCTGGTACCTAAAACCCTTGACTGAGAAATTTTTCACAGAGTTCAACTCTAGCCTTGATAGCAGACTTAGGGCAGTCAAAGCTAAATAACATCAAGTTTAAATATCCTGTAATTATAAGCAAGAGCCAATCGTTACAGAGTGCATTTAACAGAGAAAACATGCTAAGGTTTTAATGGATAATGGAGAAGAGGATAGACAGAAGGAATAAAGTAACAGGTATTAAGGTGCAGTTGACCGGTGAATGGGCAACTGTAAGCTTAGCCCAGAAGAACGGCTGCAAGGAAGGTATACAGGGATGTGAAGCAGAATTAGAGATTGGTGTTTCAGAGTGTAGGAATGAAGCATTTCAAGGCCCCAGGACCAACAGAGGGATGGGAGGTTGGAGGTCAGGTGAGAAAGTGAGAGACAGGATATTGCAGACAGGGCAGCGCTTTTGAAAAGGAAAATGTGGATTTTGAATTCCACACACTGGGACACAGAGAACCAGTGTGGGGTGGCAAGGTGATCAAGTTTTTTCTTCTATTCATTTGTGGGATGTGGGCATCACTGGCTGGCCAGCATTTATTGCCCATCCCTAGTTGCCCGTAAGAAGGTGGTGGTGAGATGCCTTCTTGAACTGCTGTAGTCCACCTGCTGTGGGTTGACCCACAATGCCATTAGGGAGGGAATTCCAGGATTTTGACCCAGCGACAGTGTGGAACAGTGACGTATTTCCAAGTCAGGATTGTGAGTGGCTTGGAGGGGAACTTGGAGGTGGTGGTGATCCCATGTATCTACTGCCCTTGTCCTTCTACGTGGAAGTGGTTATGGGTTTGGAAGGTGCTGTCTGAGGACCTTTGCTGAATTTCTGCAGTGCATCTCGTAAATAGTACACACTGCTGCTACTGAGAATTGTTGGTGGTGGGATCCTTGTGAATCAAGTGAGGCAACCTTTGAGATAGGAGGCCTGAGTTCAAGTCCTACCTGCTCCAGAGGTATGTCATAACATCTCTGAGCAGGGTGATTTGAAAAATATTTACAGCCATCGGGTTCAAACAACTGGGAGTTTATGAAGAGTCAGCAATAGGAAACCAAAAGGGATTATAATGGAAGTATTTAACCCATGGCTAGTTAGCAAGATGAGGTGGAGGCAGAGAATTTTACATGAATACCACAAGACAAATTGAACTTGTATCGTAACAGACAGCAAACTCAACAGTCTCACTACTACGTTTTATAACTACAATAGTTGAATTTCAAGATAAGTGGGTGTTTATATATTCAGTCAAGCCAGGCTGCTTGGAAGAAGTAATTCTTTCTGCCTTCAAGAAGTTCCAAACTCGGACTATTTTGGTGCAGTGGCTACCTGTTGTAAGCTGGAAAGTTTATTTGCGCAGTCAGTCTCATACAGGCAACATATCGGGTTAATAAACAGGAGGGAGGGAAGGTGAATGGAAGGACAGAAAGGATTGCAGTCAATGAAGCACTGTTTGAAGTTTAGTCACGGTTACAATGGCAGTCAATTTGAACATATCAAACTCCCACAAAAAACAATTATCGAGTAATCCATTTTACCAATGTTATTTGAGGAACACAAAAAAAATAGGTCAGTACAGCAACAAAAGCTTCTCTACTCTTCAACACAGTCCCGTGGGATCTCTTACATCGAACTGAGATGATTGACAAGGCCTCAGTTGTGAAACAAAACCTCTTAACAGAGCAGCACTGTTTCAGTAACTTACAGAAGGATCAGCTTAAACCTTGTTCTCACATACCTGGACTAAGACTTATGAATCCATAACCTTCTCTCTCAATGGCAAGAGGCTAAGCAATGAGTCCAGTTGGCATTTCTTCACTCTGTATATAACAGCATTCAGAAGTTGAGCATCTTCTGCGGAGTTAAAAAGCAATGTACTCCAATAAATTTAAACACAACCATATAAAATTATAGAACAACACAGCACACTCACAGGCCATTTCGCCCACTATGTTCCCCGTTTGCTTTTGACACCCAATTTCACCCAGGGACAAAAACAGAAATTGCTGGAAAAGCTCAGCAGGTCTGGCAGCATCTGTGGAGAGAAATCAGAGTTAATGTTTCAGGTCAAGTGACTCTTCCTCAGAACTTTACACCCACTTGTTAACATGCAACACAAAAATGGTTAAGAAACAAGAAGATATGTGTATATCAGATGTTCCACTAAGCTGAATAGTATGATATTATACATTTTACAGAAGGCAGAGATAGTAAGAACTGCTGATGCTGGAGTCAGAGATAACACAGGGTGGAGCTGGAGGAATACAGCAGGCAAGGCAGCATCAGAGGAGCAGGCAGGTTATCACTTCAGGTCAGGAAGAAGGGTCCAGAGCTGAAATGTCAGCTTTCCTGCTCTTCTGATGTTGCCCGGCCTGCTGTTTAATAGAAGGAGGTTGTTTCAAATTAATGCATCATCACAAATTTCTGTACAACAAGAGCAGTCCATTTGTGAACATTGAATTAACAACCAAAACACAAAGTTATTTCTGTTTTCAAACTTTTTTTGGGGAGCCCCAAGTGCGAACCACCCCACCCACTTTACAAGTTTTCAAATGTTCTTGAAGAAATTAACAATGAGATGATGTGGGTTTTTTTGTGGCATTATATTTTGCAGCAAATGTTTGCAAATGAGTCAACAGAACATTCAAATAAATTTCAATTTTATATTCTGCAGGGCACTTTACATTCAATCTGTATTAATTTTCCAATTATTTAATTTCTTTGATTTGAATCAATATGAAGCCTAATAGTGACCTCTAGTGTTTGACTGTGTGAGATGTGGCTCTTGTAGGAAATCAGTGAGTTAGGGAACTCATGAACGGTAACGTGTAGCAGCTATACAGTGCCATTCAGGATAAAGTGGTGAGACTGCAGTCATTCAGAACCTCCTCACAAACCAGTAAGCACAGGAACAATGTACCAGCAGCGAAATGGATATGTGCTCCAAGACACGTGTGTTTTACTCTCTGCAATTGCATACCAAGGCCCACAAAGGAAAGCAATTTAGTGAGTGTAAACTAAGCTTTCTGCTAGAATAATTGTGAAGGCAAGTATCGTAACACAATCTCACTGCACTGTTAGCAAGATGCCACCCAGAGTTCATGCAGCAGACACCGAACAGACAACATATACATGCAGACAAATTTCGTGAGGTATGGGCAACAAGTGGAGGGGGCTGGGGGGTGTGTTGGTGGCGAATATGATTCTTTCAAAGGGCTGTCCCTTTCAAAATGAGATGGGTTAAATGGCCTCCCGCTGTGCTGCACTATTATTTACAACTGCATTAGGTTGCTTTCTATGAAGTGAATGAGAAGGAGCAACTAAATGTTTGTAAGGGGCTGGATCACAGTGACTCAGGCTGTGTTCGTGCAGAAACAGCACTCAGTCATTGTTAGAGTTAGTAAGAACTGCCGATGCTGGAGTCAGAGATAACACAGTGTGGAGCTGGAGGAACACAGCAGGCCAGGCAGCATCAGAAAGAACAGGAAAGCTGACATTTGGGGTCAGGACCCTTCCTCAGAAATGGGGGAGAGGGAAGAGAGCTCCAAAATAATAGAGGGAGGAGGGGTGGGGCTGAGGAAGGTAGGTGGGATGGTGATAGGTGAGTGCAGGTAGGCAGTGGTGGAGATTAGTCAGTGAGGTGGGAGCAGTGGATAGGTGGGAGAGAAGACGGACAGGTCAAGGAGGCAGGGGTGAGAGGGAGGGTTGGTCATGGGATGAGGCTGGGGGTGGGGAGATTTTGAAATTGGTAAAGTCCACGTTAAGACCACTGAGCTGTAGGCTCCCAAGGCAAAATATGAGGTGCTGTTCCTCCAGTTTCTGGGTGGCGACCTTGGGTCACTGGAGGAGGCCCAGGATGGACATGTCACCCAGGGCATGGGACGGGCAGCTGAAGTGGTTTGTGACTGGGACGTGTTATTGTTTGTCATGAACAGAGTACATGTGCTCTACAAAGCAGTCTCCAAGCCTCCACTTGGACTCACCAATGTAGAGGAGACCACATCGCGAGCAGTGGATACAACAGACCACATTGACAGATGTGCAGGTGAACCTCTGCCTAATGTGGAAGGTTTGTTTTGTGCCTTGAATGGAGGTGAGGGGGAGGGTTAGGAGCACTTCCTGCGGTTGCAGGGAAAGGTGTCGGGGGCTGTGGGGCTCGTGGGGAGTGTGGTGCGGATGAGGGAGTCGCAGAGAGCGCGGTCCTTATGGAAGGCAGACAGGGGTGGGGAGGGGAATATATCTTTGACTGTGGGGTCGGATCGTAGGTGGCAGAAGTGGCAGACAATATATGTTGGATACAGAGATTGGTGGGGTGATATGTGAGGACGAGGGGAATTCTGTCTTTGTTTTTGTTGCGGGGTGGGCATGTGAGGGCAGAGGTGCTGGAAACGCGAGAGATGTAGTCAAGAGCTTTTTTGACCACTGAAGTGGGGAAGTTACGGTCCTTGAAATAAGAGAACATCTGGGATGTTCGGGAGTGGAATGCCTTATCATTGGTTTTAGTTTCAAAGGCCTTATACAGGAATAGAGAGCTGCAGGTGTGTGACTATTGGCAGCCTGTTGAAGCTGCCTCAGGGCAATGTGGACAATGTGTATCTTAAAATCTTCTCTATCCTCACAAGAATGCACTTCAGACCCTATGTTGTGAAGAAGCCACGTTTCAAAATTTTTGGGATAACAAGGCATAGAGCTGGATGAACACAACAGGCCAAGCAGCATCAGGGGAGCAGGAAGGCTGACGTTTTGGGCCTAGCTCCTTCATCAGAAATGGGGGAGGGGAAGGGAGTTATGAAAATATAGGGAGAGAGGGGGAGGCGGATAGAAGATGGAAGGAGGAGAAGATAGGTGGAGAGGAGACAGGCAGGTCAAAGAGGCAGGGTTTTGTGTCTATTTCCAAGAAACTACCTGCATCCACAAGCCGCTAGGCTGTAATTTTAAAGGAAGAAAGTCCTGAACTATGTGAGTAAAATACAGCAGGAAAGAACATTTTGCCACCTGCCAGTCATTGCAGAATTTTGCAGCTTATATGAAGTTTACCGTTCTCAATTAGTCTCACTATACTCCTGAATTCCAATTCTTGCTCCTCTCTAATTTTCAAGCTTCGTCTCTAAATTCTTCCCAGCATGTAATGTATCCTGTTCCAACTATATTAAAGTGCAACAGATCTCCTAGACACAGAAAGGCTCCCCAAAGGATGGGGAGTTAACTTGCCATGCAATTTTCCTTCCTTCCTGCAGATTATTTCCATGTGTCATTTACCCTGAATGTTCCAGCTGAGACTCAGGAACAGCAAACTGAGGTTACAAACACATATTGTACATTTTATGTGAAACATCATTTGAAAAAAAAAATCATCTTGGAAACCGTTTAGAATGTTTACTTTGACATGGAGGTACAGAAAGACCATTCGGCCCATCAGTTCTCTGCTAGACACAGACATCAATCAGTGAGAATGGGGAACTGCACCTCCTCCATGACAATCCTCTATACTGGCGCCCCACAAGGCTGCATACTCAGCTCCTTACCGTACATGACAGTGTGGTCAAACTTCACCTACAAGTTCACTGATGGCACCGTCATTGTAAACTGGATCTCAAATAATGACAAGACAAAATATAGGAAAAGGATAGAGCGCTTTAGTGGCATGTAAAGACAACAATCTCTCCCTTAACATCAGCAAAATTGGTCATTAACTTAAGGAAGCAAGGAGGAGGTTATGGCCTGTCTGCATCAATGGACAGGGGTAGAGATGGTCGAGAGCATCAAGTTCCTAGGACTGATGGTCAGTAACAACCTGTCCTGCTCCAGTCACATTGACGCTATGGTCAAGAAAGCTCAACAACATCTCTACTTCATCGGGAGGCCAAGCAAATTTGGCATGTTATAAAGACTTGTATCAATTTTTATCAATGCATCAAAGAAAGCATTCTACCCAGATGCATCACAGCTTGTTATGGCAACTGCTCTTCCCAGGATCATACAGAGAGTTGTGAACACAGTCCAGTCCATCATGCAAGCCAAACTTCCATCCATTACTCTATCTATACTTCACGCTGTAGGAAGGCAGGCAACATCATCAAAAACCCCTCCCACTTCAGTTATAATCTCTTCCAACCTCTTCCACCAGGCAGAAATTATAAAAGCTTAAACACACGTACCAACAGATTCAAGAACAGCTTCTTCCCTGCTGTTATTTGACTTTGGAACAGACCTCTCACTGTTATTAGGCTTTGGAACAGACCTCTCACTGTTATTAGGCTTTGGAAAAGACCTCTCAAATTTTAAATTTAATGCTGAGCTTGTTGTTTATGCACCTTTCTGCTGTAACATTGTATGGTTCCCTCTCTTCTATTGTCCTAATGCACTTTGTACGGTGTGATTTGCCTGTACTGCACGTAAAACAAAACTTTCTACTGTACTAGGTACATGTGATAATAGGAAATAAAATCAAAATACAACGCAACACTATTGATCAGTGCAAACAATTTGATTTTGCTCTGCTTCAGAACTTCTCTTTTAAAGATACACAGGTCTCCTGAACAACTAAGGTGTCAACTCTGGCTGGATTAATTTGTGAAGAGCACTCACCTTAGGGAATGTCGTTCAGTCCCTCAGCATTTTGTTTACTCAGCCTCATCACCAGCATCTTTGTCGTTAATAAATAAAAACACTATAGAAAAAATTTAAATCACACAAATGTTTACAATGCATCAACAGTTTCTCTCCCAAGGTGCTCACATGGGGAGCCTGGAAATTAATCTTTTATCTCCTGGAGACTCTGGAATAATTTTGGATGATTGATGATTCTGAGATAAAGGATTCCATTCTCAGAGTGGAATGTGAGTCCCTACTGCAGGATGTAGAGCACTATCATTGAAACGGCTGCTATGCACTTGCAATGCAACCGGTGTTAACCAGTTTCCGCATTGACCTGTAAAGATTTGAAACTTGCACTGGTTAAACTATAGAATGCAAGTAGATCAGTCAGTTCAAGCGGTTCATTAAAAAAATACAATTTTTCTAGACATTCTTTCCTGTATAAATTGCAGCTACATAAATCAGCCAATTCTTCCACCATCAGAATGACCTCAGTCGGTATTGCTGGCGAGATTGCAAACTGTTTCTTTATTCAATCCATCTAAACATTGGAGATTTGCTACAACAGCATTCTATGTCCCATCATTTCAGATGCTGCCATCCATTTTCAGAGAAGCTCCACATTTAGAACTGGTTCATTGCTCCTATCGGTGGTGTGGCCTATGCAGAAAACCTAAAAGGTTAGTGAGATAACACAGTGTGGAGCTGGAGGAACACAGCAGGCCAGGCAGCATCACAGGAGCAGGAAAGCTGATGTTTCGGGTTGGGACCCTTCTTCAGAGAATTTTTTTTTAAAGAGGGGTCCCGACCCAAAACATAAGATTTCCTGCTTCTCTGATGCTGCCTGGCCTGCTGTGTACCTCCTGCTCCACACTGCGTTATCTCAGGCTCCAGCATCGGCAGTTCTTACTATCTCTAAAAGCTTACTGGCCTTTTTCTTATGTTGCTTTTCCAATGCTCGCATGCATCTTGCATAAAATGATGCACCATTCAGGGTAGGGTTCTCTGCAATTAGCTGAAGCCCATTCTGTTTTATATAGTATTGTTTCTGAAGGGGTTAACATTCATCTTACACGGTTCTAAAGAAGGATTACTGCTCTAGAAATGTTAATGTGCTTTCTGTCCACAGATGCCGCCAGACCCGCTAGGTGTCTCCAGCAATTTATGTTTTTCTTTGTTCAACACACATGTTACTTTGGATCCATGTTTTGTGCTGGTGCCTCTGTGGGTAGAGACAAGTAGTTCACCTCTAACTTTTGAAGGAAACAAATATATCTGAGCCAGCTCCCTATGGTCCTGGTAATTCTGTCTGACCAAATGTAGCTCTATTTATTGGTATCATACAATGAACTTCATTCTCATTTAAGCTATCCTATGCTGGTGTACCTTCTATCATTAATTACTAGATGGACCCAAGGGAAACCATTACCTCAAACAATCCTTCCGCCGTATCACATGCTGGAAGAGGCGATCAGTAGAACAAAGTATGAGGAGTAATCATCTGGGGAGATATCACACATGAAACATGCATTTTAGAAAAGTAGCTGGCTACTATCACTGTCCCTCAGCTAAGCACTCTCTGGTTTCCAGTGAAAGTTGAGTCTGGGATCACAAACAGTGCACTGGTGTATAACTCACATGGTAACTGATTCTGTACTCATTCTGCCACCAAGTGGTGATAAGGAAGACTGATTATGTTTCAAATTAGCTGGTTACTGTGGCAGATCGTCTTCCTACTTATGTTTTATACCAAGAGCCAAGAAGTGAGGAGGGGTGTACTTCAGACAGTGTTTGTCAGAGGAAAGATTCGGAGGGAGCTACCTGTTCTACCTGGGTTAGAGATTTGCTGATGTGACAGACATTTCAGAAGCTAGCAGGTATTTGTTGCTTTGCAAACATGATACGAAAACTAGTACATTGTAGTTTGCACAGTTAAAAGCAGCCTCATGTGCACTCTAATGAAGGGTCTAGGCCCGAAACGTCAGCTTTTGTGCTCCTGAGATGCTGCTTGGCCTGCTGTGTTCATCCAGCTTCACACTTTATTATCATGTGCACTGCCTTCACTTTAGTGTAAAGTCGCTCTACTCTGACCTGCCTCTCATTTTCATCCTAATAAAATGTGAGGCTGGATGAACACAGCAGGCCCAGCAGCATCTCAGGGTGTTCAACCAGCCTCACATTTTATTATCTTGGATTCTCCAGCATCTGCAGTTCCCATTATCACTCTCATTTTCATCCTGTTTGTTTTATCCCCATGCAGTCTGCAGAAGCATTCGGATGTCAGGGGAAATGCACTGATTTTCTAACAGTGAACAACCTGTCTGTTGGCAATTGCCCTAAACAACAGCAAACAGTCCTAATCACACTTACCCTCTCCTGAAATTCCTGCATTTCATTTTCCACGTCCACCTATAACTTAATCTTGAATGTAGACCTTGTTTCCACTTGGAAATTCCACAAGTCTGTAAACTTCAAAAAGATGTCATTGGCTACAAATCTCTTCTTTTATAACAAGCATCTTTGTGGTGAAACTTAAGTCATGCTGTATTTCCTCTGCTGTGGAGCCCATTAATTCACGCTGGTTTTGAACAGAAGTCTTCCTAAGCTTGAATATAGAATTGACAATATATCTTGACCAACATACACCAAATCTCATCAAAAACCTTCACTGGCTATTTTTTAAACAATCTTATGAATCTAAGATGCTGCCTTTCTTGTCTTATGAACCTGTTCTTAACTCCTTCAGCAGCACTGAATTGACTTCTATTCCTGCTACCATTACTGCTCTCAATTTTTGTACCAACGTACAACTATTAACACCAAATTCTACCGGCATGTTTTTCATCCGATTCATCATAATTTCAAAATTCCATTTCTGTTTCACTTTGTTATACAATGTATAATTCTATCTGCCATTGTAGTATTATCTGTAATTTTTAAAATTTATTCATTGGATGTGGGTGTCGCTGCCTAGGCCAGCATTTATTGCCTATCCCTAATTGCCCAGAGTGCAGGTAAGAGTCAACCCCATTGCTGTGGGTCATGTAGGCCAAACCAAGGTAAGATGGTGGATAACAAGGTGTAGAGCTGGATGAACACAGCAGGCCACTGAAGGAGGAGGCCAATGGTGGCAGCAACAGCAATGCAAGTATGAGCTGGATACAGCTCCACCCTAGCCCAGGATCTCCCGGTAAGTGAGCAGCAGGTTCTGGGCTGACTCCCCTGGCCTGGGCTGGCAGGCTGGGCTGAGGGTCCAGATCTGCAGCGAGGCCCAGTCACCTGAAAGGGCAGAGGGATCGGTGGAAGACCCTGATGACTGATGACTGGTGGCAGGGTCTGGATGTGGGTCAGATGGGGAGCTGTCAGAATGGAATCCGCGCATCCCCAGGCCTATGGCTCCAGCTCGGATGCAGTGGTCACAATTATTGGTGGCAATGGTGGAGGCACCTAACTGAGACCCAAGCACCCTTTACAGAGACCCCAGAGCCCATTACCGAGACCCCAGAGCCCATTACAGAGACCCCACAGCCCATTACTGAGACCCCACAGCCCATTACCGAGACGCCAGAGCCCATTACAGAGACCCCAGAGCCCATTACCGAGACCCCACAGCCCATTACAGAGACCCCACAGCCCATTACCAAGACCCCAGAGCCCATTACAGAGACCTCAGAGCCCATTACAGAGTCCCCAGTACCCATTACAGAGACCCCATAGCTCATTACCGAGATGCCAGAGTCCACTACAGAGACCCCAGAGCCCATTACAGAGACCCCAGACCGAGACGCCAGAGCCCATTACCAAGACCCCAGAGCCCATTACCGAGACCCCAGAACCCATTACAGAGACCCCAGAGCCCATTACCGAGATGCCAGAGGCCACTACAGAGACACCAGAGCCCATTACAGAGACCCCAGAGCCCACTACAGAGACGCCAGCACCCATTACTGAGACCCCAGAGCCCATTACAGAGACCCCAGAGCCCACTACAGAGACCCCAGAGCCATTACCGAAACCCCAGCGCCCATTGCCAAGACCCCAGAACCCATTACCGAGACTCCAGAGCCCATTACCGAGACCCCAGAGCCCACTACAAAGACCCCAGAGCCCATTACCGAGATGCCAGAGCCCATTACCGAGACACCAGAGCCCATTACAGAGACCCCAGAGCCCATTACCGAAACCCCAGCGCCCATTGCCAAGACCCCAGAACCCATTACCGAGACGCCAGAGCCCATTACCGAGACCCCAGAGCCCATTACAGAAATGCCAGAGCCCATTACAGAGTCCCCAAAACCCATTACCGAAACCCCAGAGCCCATTACCGAGACCCCAGAACCCATTACAGAGACCCCAGAGCCCATTACAGAGATGCCAGAGCCCACTACAAAGACCCAGCACCCATTACAGAGATCCCACCGCCCATTACCGAGTCCCCAGAGCCCACTACCGAGACCCCAGCAGCCATTACAGAGACCCCAGAGCCCATTACCGAGACCCCAGAGCCCACTACCCAGACCCCAGAGCCCATTACCGAGACCCCAGAGCCCATTACCGAGACCCCAGAGCCCATTACCGAAACAAGACCCCACAGCCTGCCTCACAAACTCTGGGCAATGTCAGGCAGTGGAGGAGGAACTAGAAGAAATGAGTAAAATGAACTCTATTGCAGTAAAATCTTATTTTCAGTGTTTCAAGATGGTGTCAGAGTGTGGTGACACCTTGCATACAACACATGAAAAGACACTGTATTTTTATATATATGTAACAATAAATCTAAATCTAATCTAATCTAAAATTCTTCCCAAAATGCAGTTAAATAGACAGTTGCAGAATTTTGACAGGGAGCCAATGTGGTCCCAGATCTGAATTGTGTTGAATACCATTAGTCATTCCACTAATCGAAGAAAGCAGCTATTAACTCCCACTCTCTCTTTTCTTCCTTTAACCTATTTTTAATTGGAGATTACTATGCTCTCCCTAATTCTGCCATTCCAAATGTGCATTCAACCCCCAATCCTATCATTTCCCAACAGTGTCAAGAGTGGTGAATCTATTCCAGGTAGCAACTTACTAGAAATGTCCCTACATCGTTTCTGGGTGTTAGACCATACGACATAGGAGCAGAAGTTAGGCCGTTTGTTGTTGTTGGAATGCTGCTGATGGTTAACCCCTTCCCCGCCGTCTTCCCACTACTGCAGTCTCTGCCCCACTCTCACTGTGCTCTGCTCACAATTTAGTCATAGGTATGCAGTTGCTCCAATAAGATGTGAGACAGGACACCAGGTATCCGATCGCAGCACATTCCCTAGAACTGGGAACTGTGCAGTGCAGGTGCACAATCTGACTTAGCCAAGCATTCCCTTCACAGAGGGGTGAAAAGCAGATTGCCGCAACATTACGGATATTGAAAAACATACATGTCAATCAACATGTATGGAATGAATAGGCAACACTTCTGAATAGGATAAAGGATCCGATCTTTGATTTACACTTTTCATGTAGCTCTGCATGTCCTTTTGTATAAGGTTAGTTCAATAAGGGATAATCTTGGAGACTCCATTAAATTCTACCAACATGATGATGTCATGCATCTTGTGGAGGGCAAACTAATGCTACCATGTTTTCTCCTAATCTTGGTGACAATATTAAACCAGCTAATACGACTTGTACTCATTTGAAATTAATTACGAGTAACAATTTCACCACTTGTCAATCAATAGCATTACCATTACTGAATCTCTGTTTTATCAAATCCTAGAGTTTACTGTTGACCAGAAGCCAAACTGGACCAGCCATATTAACCCTGAGGCAACAAAGCAGGTGAGAGGCTAGGAATCCTGCTATGAGTAACTCAGCTCCTGGCTCCCAAAAGCCTGTCCACCATCTATAAGGCACAAGTCAGGAGGGTGATGGAATACTCCACACTTGCCTGGATGAGTGCAGCCTCAACAACCTTCGCGAGAAACTTGACACCATCCAGGACAAAGCAGCCCCCACTTGACTAGCATCAGATTCGCTCCCTCCACCACTCACACTCAATAGCAGCCATGTGCACTATCTACAGGATGCACTGCAGAA
This sequence comes from Stegostoma tigrinum, assembly GCF_030684315.1. Classification (NCBI taxonomy): domain Eukaryota; kingdom Metazoa; phylum Chordata; class Chondrichthyes; order Orectolobiformes; family Stegostomatidae; genus Stegostoma; species Stegostoma tigrinum. Next base: position 30,136,800 of record NC_081382.1, read on the forward strand.
ATTCACCAAAGCTCCTTGGACAGCATCTTCTAAACCCACAACTACTTCCATCTAGAAGGACAAGGGCAGCAGATACTTGGGAACACCACCTGCAAGTTTCCCTCCAAGTTACTCACCATCCAGACTTTTTTGCCATTCCTTCAGTATCACTGGGTAAAACTCCTGGAATGTTCTTCCTAGTGGGATTCTGGGTCTAACTACACCAAATGGATTGTAGCAGCTCAAGAAGGTAGTTCACAACCACCTTCTAAAGGGAAATTGGGAATGGATAATAAATGCTGGGCCAGCGTACAACGATAACATCCCATGAATGAACAAAAAAAATGTTGTCGATGGTGACAGCATCTACTTGGTAACACTGACTAGTAATACATCCTCCACCACTGAAAACCTGAAAGGCTGTTAGACCCAGTCAAGGGAACAGAATTAATGGTAGCAGCTTAAACACCTCCCACCACACAGTGAATGATGAAAAGTTGTCCCGTGTGTGTGTGTGTGTGTGTGTGTGTGTGTCTCAGTATGTCTGCTTGTGTGTCTATATGTATGTCGATGTGAGCGTGTGTGTCTGTGTGAATGTGTGTCTGTGTGAGTGTGTGTCTACGTGTGTGTGTCTGCGTAGGAGGGATATGTCTGCAGCCTTATTCACCATTTGGAGTAAGGCTGGAGGTGTTAAATATATATTTTGATTCATGGAACATGGGTGATGCTGTTATTTTTGTCCATCCCTGGTTGGTGTGTGTTACATTGTGAAAGACCATAAATGAACATGTTAGCGTGTTATGTAATTTGATCTCTCTTCACATAAGGTGCAATGGAAGCAAGATGCAATACAGAGAGCTGGAACGATTATCATAAACATGCAAATAAATGTCACACATTGGTCAATTTTAAATTCGACCATCACGTTTTGTTGAGTTCAGCAGCAAAGACTGTTGAGCTCTCAGAAGGTGAGGCAATGAGTAAAGAACAGAAAAACATTATTCACTCTCCCCTCCCACTCCAAAGGAAATATGAAGTCAACTTTGAATCTTGCTTTTACTAATACTGAAATTCGACACACTCAGCCGTAATTTGTAAATCTGTAATTTGTTCTCAAGTACGGTCAAATACATTGAATTTCTGAAATCCTTCAGATAAAAGATACATTGTTTGAAATTACTTTTTTTAAAAGAAGCGTACAGCTAATGCTTTGAAAAATATCTGTCATTCAAAGTGTTCGCGGCATTTTAATAACATGAAAGGTTTCTGAAACAAAAGCCTGAGGTCCTCTGCTCTCGATCGCCAGCAAGTAACTGAAATTCAATTCTAGATATATTTATAAATGCATGAATAATGAAGGATGAATATATTAATAATTAAACTTTGTTAACTAATAAGAGGGCTGGAATACCAGGAAGCCTTTGAACATTTATGTATCATTTGTATATGTACGTGCATGGCTACCAGACCTGATAAAGCCAAGCAACACTAACCTCTCTACAGGCTTAGCTAGTGTTCCTCAGCATGTCACTGCACTCAGAGTGTATCTAGGTAAAGAACTCTCTGAGTTCATTCCATTGCTATCTTGAGCACTCCAAAACAGACGGAGGGGGAGACTGGGGAAATAATAAAGACTAATTCCTTCATTCATTACACAAATATTGTACAAGTTCAGAAGTCACACGACACCAAGTCCAATAGGTTTATTTGAAATCACACGCTTTCGGAGCACACTACAACCTGGTGTTATGTGACTTCTGACCTTGTCCATTCCAGTCCAACACTCTGCACCATGGCTGCATATATTGTAGGCTGCAGAGGATACACGTCCATGATCTCTGTGACAGGATCAGATTATTAAGTTGTTTTGCAAGGGGTTCCATGATTGTCAGAATGATGACAATGCATTCATCAGCTCCCTCTCATCCCCCCTTGGGAGAGGGGTTCCTTTTAGAACCAAGTTCTCCTGGGTGTTCTTCTGTTGCCCACATTCCTGCCCTTTCCAGACATACTCATTTCTTAATGTATCTACTTCCTTCAGGCATTCTCACTGAAAGGTCTTCTATCTTCATAGCAAATGAATGCATATGATAAGATCTTTGCAGTGATATAATCATGTAAATAATCATACACTATTTACATATCTAACACAGCGCATTCACTGCCTATTGTCATGTGTTTTGATTTTTATTTTGTTCATATTTGCTATTGTAAGGTGCTATGTCAACATTTCCTATTTAAGTTCCGATTTAATCACAGTGTGGTGAGAAGGAGGTGGCCAGCAGCTGGCACAGCAGAACAGGCTTAAAAAACCTCGCTCTCAGCTGTACTGCGTTTTTTATTTGCGTAAACATATGTATAATTTCACTGCAAAGCTGTGGGAAAGACCTCAAACAGGCTATGAAATAGGTCAAGAGTAGAGTTGGAACAATGGTGATCCAGTTGCAAAGTGTATTCGCGCAGTAACATACTACACCTCGGAATGTTCAAATGGATCACCCATGGATTCTATCAAACAAGTGGAGAGGAGACGCAAAGGGACTCACATAGTTCCCTGAAGCCAGTTCCACAATTGTAATAGCTGAGGTTTCTAATCGGGCTGCCTACTGTGTTCTTGGCGTAAGTCTAAAAAAACATTGGGGGTGCAGGTGACGAGACAGGAAGCATGTGAACATTCAAAACAGAAACAGAAGTAAATTATTTAGCAACCCCACTCCCAAGCCTCTCCTAGACTGATTCCACATGTCTATAAGTTCATAGCTGATCCATTCACATTTCCAATTTCATATTCCCATCTAACCTTTGTTTCCCTGCCTAACAAAGTCTATGCACCTCAGTTATGAAAATATTCAATCACCCTGCCTCCCAGTGCCTTCTGAGACAGAGAGATCTCAAAAAGAAAAAATGTTCTCTTTATAGCTGGTCTTGGAGAATAATACCCTTACTGGCATAACATTCACAAAAGAGGAGGAAAACAACATCAAACTGCCATTCCTAGATGTCACAGTAGAACGAACAGTCAATGGGGAACTTCAAACCAGCGTCTACAGGAAAACAACACATAATGACCAAATACTGAACTACAGGAGCAACCATCCCAACACCCACAAACGAAGCTGCGTTAGAACATTACTCCAACGAGCCACCACACACTGCAGCACAGAGGAACTACGCAGAGCAGAAGTAAATCACCTATACAGCGTATTCAAAAAGAATGGGTACCCAATGAACACAGTCCGCCGATTCCTCAGCAACAAACCCAAACAAACAGACAAAACGGGCCCAGAAACCATAACCACTCTCCCCTACATCAAAGACATTTCCGAAATGACTGCCAGACTACTCAGACCTCTTGGCATCAGGGTAGCCCACAAACCCACCAACACACTAAAACAGCAGCTAATGAACTTAAAAGACCCTATAGAGACAACAAGCAAAACAAACATCATTTACAAAATACCTTGCAAGAACTATGACAAACACTACATTGGACAAACAGGCAGAAAGCTAGAAACCAGGATACATGAACATCAACTAGCCACAAAAAGACATGACCCACTATCACTAGTATCCTTACATACAGACGAGGAAGGACACCACTTTGATTGGGACAACACATCCATCCTAGGACAAGCCAAACAGAGACACGCACGAGAATTCCTAGAAGCATGGCATTCCAACCGGAGCTCCATCAACAAACACATTGATTTGGAGCCCATCTACCACCCTCTGAGAAAAGAACAGGAAATGACATCACCAACCCAAGGAAACCTAAACAGATAAATAGAAAGCGGGACATAACACCAGCGCTTCGTCAGAGGCTCACTGATGATGTTACCTAGAATGGTGACGAAACGTCTGAAAACGAACCTTCCAGCTCAGTGAGCAAACTCACATCCAGAACCTCAACCTGAGCTACAAATCTTCTCAAAACTCAATAGGAGGTCAGCCAGGCAGGAAAGTACAGAGGTTGTCAGGTACTCTTAAAGTAGGTACTCATTACATAACTGTAGTAAAGCTTTAAGTGTTCTTGAAGATATCTTCACTGGCATACTTCACTAAATATGGCTTATATTCAATACTGCTAGTGTAGGGAATCTATGATTCAATATTACTGTGGATCTGGAGTCACATGTAGACCAGGCCAAGTGAGGACGGAATATTTCCTTCCCTAAAGGACATCAATACAATTTCAAAATATAATATGGTACAATGTAGTCATGATTATGGGTCCATTGTTTGAAAGGGCTTTCAAACGCATATTAGCAGGATAGGGTTGTGATCTACAACAACTTATCTCCAATACTTGTGTTACAAAATAATCAGAGAAAATATCTGCATTTACATTGTAGTTATCCATACAGATAACATACTTGTAATGCATCACCAACATCATTGTGATTAGAATTTCCCTCAAAATCTTCAACATGATCAATTTGGAGTTGACTAACAAGGTGGTGTTCAGAGGAGAATTCCGCCATTCAGTTCTGAAATATTATTGTTTGAATGTAATGATGCATCTGATTTTAAGTAATGCATTATGTTGTGAAGGAAAACACTATACTTATTAAAGTCCAAGTTGAAGAGGTTGCTGAGAGAAAAGATCTATGTTCTTACTTGCTGTGACTTTCCCATTTACTCAGTCAAACCACTGTGAGGGTTGATGAACAGTTGCAGTGCCCGAGGGAAAGTCAGGTTATTATAAGACTATTTTTCTGTTTTTGTTTTGTATAGCCTTCTTCTGGAAAGCATATGGATGTTCCCTTTTGCTAAAGATCCACCAGGGAGGGAACCCTAATACTTATGTGTGACTTATCCAGAGAGGAAAGCCTTTTACTTTGTGTCTCCCAGCAAATAAAAGCGTGAAATCTAATTGTAAGCAGAGTGTGTTTTTTTCCCATTATAAGCTGGGAGTGCACTGCCCTTGGGCTACCTATTACAGTACCAACCTTTGAAGTGATTCAAAGACTGTCATTGCCAAAAATGACATGAAAGAAAGACTGCACCTTTCATCACAGCTGGATAATCCACTGTTGAAATACAGGAAATGTAGCAGCCAATTTGCACACTGCAAACCCCACAGCCAGCAAAGTGATCAGCACTAGATCATCTGTTTTGGTGATGTCAACGTCGACAACATTTGTACATCCTTCCCAAAAGGTGAATTTCTGCTTTTGACTGACAAATCCCACTGCATTGAGAAAAAATGTCTTTAAAGAGTTTGTTTTGGCAAAGCCACAACTTTATTAACTAACCATGACCAGCTTGCAAGAAGCTAAGATGAGTCCCATTACTTATCTCACCATATGAATAAATGCTGCATCATCATTCTGAAATCAGTTCTCAGCCAAGCCATCAAAGCAAGCCATTCTTTTTCTGGGACAACAAAAGTTGATACATGGAATATAATTGTTGAATCCAGCTCTCCTCTACAGACCCCTCAGTATTGACTGTTTATGAGGTTATAAACAATATCGCTTCTACCAGCTTTACTCCCTAATCTTTAACTCCTCAGTTTCAACTTTTTTAAAAAATTTGTTCATGGCAGTTTCCCAGAGGTAGTCTGGAGTCACATATAGGCCAGATCAGGTAAGGATGGAAGATTTCAGTCCCAAAATGGCTTTAATGGACCAGATGGGTTTTTGAGACGATCAATAGCGTTTGAGACAATCAATAGCGGCTACGTGGTCACCATTAGGCTAATATTTGCCTCCAGATTTTTTTCTAAGTTGAATTCAGATTTCACCCTCTGCCATATTTGAAGTCAAACCCAAGTTCCCAGATTATTACCCTGGTATCCTGAGTTACTAGCCCAGTGACATCATCAATACACACAACCTCCCAATAGTGGTCTCACTCTTCCCTGTCTCTATTCTCCTGCAGCCCCACAGTCCTTTGAAGACTGCATTACTCCACTATTGGTGGCCCTAGCTACTGCTACTAAGGCCATAAGCATTGGAATGACTTCCCAAAGCCTCCCTGACATTCTGCCACTCTCTCATTCAAGAAGCCCAGAAATACCTAGCTCTTTGACCCGGCTTTTGGATACCTGTCCTGCTATTTTTATGGTCGAGTAGCAATATTTTCCTGCTATTGCTCATGTGCAGTTCATTGATTATCAAATTACAGCTGTTACACATATTTACAAGTGGTTGTAGATTCAAACCTATCCATTTATTTTGCTGCAGTCCCTTCCCTACAAAGATATGGCCACCCAAGGACTGATTGAAAACAAAAGGCGCAGATCAAGCTGTAACTAGAGAACCATCAGTTCACTGGCGCAAGTCCACGTCCTGATTTGCAATCTGTCCAAGGTGGTATTGATCTAGGGCCACAGAAATGTAAGAATATTCTTTTAACCAAGTGAATCACTGAATCTCAGCTGATGTAGACCTCTGCCTACAATTACTTTCAGAATTATTTTCCTGGGCATTGGCAGAATTTGCTCTGGTTCCTTCCTCTGTTAACAGTCTGATCACAAGACTAATGTTCAGTGGTCCATGGTTTATGTACTGTTTTGGGTTTTAGAATTGATCTCACTGTCACAATTCCCTGGCACAGATGTCACCTTTTATTATCAAGAAGGCACAAAACCTGGACTGGAGATATCTGTATGCCATTGGTTTGGAATGGAGTGCAAAATGCAACAAATCATTTATTCACTCCTTGAAACTGGTCTAAGATAAATCCTCACCATACTTTATGAGTTATGTTGTAGTTTTGCTGCCACGACCCTCTTTCAGGATAGGGATCTACAGAACATTTTTAGTTTAAGCGTGGTGCAGGAAATTAGAATTAAAAGCGACTAATTATAAGAGACTCAGGTCTTAAAGAAGGTTTATTGCAAAGATAACAATTACATTAATATGATAGACATTGTTACACTCAATTTAAGGAAAAGCAAGATGTAGATCTTATTTCTTCTAGATATTCTAGATATCATAGTGGATAGTGCTTAGCAAATTCCCTCCTTAATGGTATTGTGGATCAACCCACAACAGGGGGACTGCAACAGCTCAAAAAGGCAGCTCATCACCACAACCTTCTCAAGGCAACTAGGGATGGACAACAAACGACCAGCCAGCATGGACAACAAATGACCAGCCAGCAAACACCCACATCCCACAATCAATAAAAAGAATTCCTCAGTACTGGAGCTGTGGAGACCAGGTCATTGAGTATCTCTAAGATGGAAATAGATAGGCTTTTGATTGTCAAAGGGATCAAGGGTTAGGGGGAGAATGCAAGAGAATGGGATTGAGAAACTTATCAGCCATGATTGAATGGCTGAGCAGACCTGATGGGTTGAATGGCCTAATTTCTACTCTTATGTCTTAGGGTCTTTATACAACAGAAATATTTCCCTTTGCTCGATTGTCAGCTCAAATCAAAACTCATGTGCATGACCTGACAGCCATTCCAGAAATGTAGTTACAAGGAAACCAGTACTGAGATCTGACTATCCCAAGGGTATATGATAGTAAGGAAGGAAAGGAAGCTGGGAAACGTGGTGGGCTAGCTCTGTTAACCAAATAGTGCATTAGTACTGTAGAGGCCTCAGTTTTAAACTTCAAAATGTAGAATGAATTTGCATGGAAAATAAAAGAAAATTGGTCAGGTGCAAGTTAGTTATAGCATTCAAACAGTAGTGGTAAAATAAACCTGCGATATAAGTCAGTAAAGTGAAGGTGTATGTGATAATGGTAATACAGTGATCAGGGGATTTCAATTTATTGGGTCAACTGAAATTTGTTCCAATTTTATGGAAGATCAATTTTTGGAAAGTGTGCAAGTTTCTAGAATAGCAAGTTTCTAGAAGCCCCTTTAAGGGAATGAGCAATTTTAAGTCTACAGTTGGGCAATGAAAATCGACAAATAAATAATCTTGTTATAAAGTTGGCTGAAGGAAAAACTGACCATAATATGATAAAATCTTACATTAAATTACAAGGTGTTCCAGTTCAATCAAAAACTAGTGTCTTAAATCTAAACGAAGTAAACTATGAAGGGGCGAGGGGAAATTGACTGAGCTGGACTAGGTAGGGTACCAGAGTAAAAGATGTGACACAGATAGGAAACAGCTAACATCTAAAGAACTAATACGTAATTTGCAACAGAAATAAATTCCAAGTACATAAAGAAATTGTTACAACTGTGGCTAAGAAAAGCAATGAACAATTACATCAGAACTAAGAAAGAGGCAAATAAAGTACTATTAAAAATTGGTAAGTTTCAGGAATGTAAGAACTTTAGGAACTTGCAAAGGAAGAGCAAAATAAAAAGAAATGGGAATCAGATTAAGAATAACTAACAAGGTCATTTAAAAAAAACTGTGAAAGCTTTGATAGATATGTGAAAAAGAAAAAAATCACAAATGCATACCTGGCTCCATTACAAGAAAATTCCATAGACTCTGGAACGGTCTCTGCAGACTGGAGGGGCCAAATGTAACCACAGTATTTAAAACAGGAGACAGTGTGAGAAAACTAGGAACGACAGCCCTTTTAGCATAACATCTGTTGTACGGAAAATGCTCAAATCCATAATGATGTGATAACAAGACACTTAGAAAATAATGGTAGGATCTAATTGAGTCCATCAAACCTGTTTGGTTTTTGAGAATGTAACTAGTACAATAAATAAGGGGAACTAGTAGACATAGAATATTTAGATTTTCAAAGACTTTTGGTAAATATCCCACACAAGTGCTCTGTAATTAAAGTTAGAACACTTAGAATTGGGGGAATACACTGGCTTGGATTGAGAATGAGTTAATTGACAGAAAACAGAGTAGGAACAAATGGGTAATTTCTAAGGTAGCAGTCTGTGATGGGTGGGTACTGCATGGCTCAGTACTGGGATCCAGCTATCACAATCCATATCAATAGTACTGACGTACAGATTAAATGTACTATTTCCAAGTCTGAAAATGAAACAAAGCTAGGTAAAAGTGTGAGGAGGATGCAAAGGCTTCTCGCTGGGAGTTGGAGATGCTAAGTGAGTGGGGAAAAGACTGGTACCTGAGATACAATGTAAAGCAATGAGAGATTATGCACTTTGATGGACACTGTAGAAATTGAGGATATTTTTTCCGTAGTGAGGCTGTGAAGCACCAAATTCAAAAGAAGTTTGGAGGAAGACTCATGAATTGCTGAACCCTAACATGTAGGTTAGTGAGCAATTAAGAAGGCAAATGATACATTGGCCTTTATTACAAGAGGTTGTGAGTGTAGCGTAAAGATACCTCGTTGTATTTGTGTAGAACTTTGGTGAGATTAGATTCCCTACAGTGTGGAAACAGGCCCTTCAGCCCAACAAGTCCACACCGCCCCTTGAAGCATCCCACCCAGACCCATCCCCCTATAACCCACACACCCCCAAACACTACAGGCAATTTAGCATGGCCGATCCACCGAGCCTGCACGTCTTTGGACTGTGGGAGGAAACCGGAGCATCTGGAAGAAACCCATGCAGACACGGGGAGAATGTGCAGACTCCACACAGACAGTTGCCCAAGGCTGGAATCAAACCCGGGTCCCTGGCGCTGTGAGGCTGCTGTGCTAACCATTGAGCCACAGTGCCACCTTTACCTGGAACATTGTGTGCGGTTTTGTTCCCCCTACCTATGGAAAGATATACTTGCCATTGAGGAGTGCAAGGAAAGGTCCAAACTTGGATGGAGAGATTGGCCTATGGGGAAAGACTAAATTAAGTAGGTCTTTATTCTGTAGACTTTAGAAGAATGACAGGTGATTTCATCCAACTACACAACATTCTAACAGGGTTGATGCAGTGAGGGTATTTCTCTCCCTGCCTCGTGAATCCAAAACAAAGGGACACAATCTCAGAATAGGATTAATCTGAGGTGGAAATCCTTTGCTCAGAAGGTAATGAACCTTCGCAGAAACAAAAGCAGAAGTTGCTGGAGAAGCTCAGCAGGTCTGGTAGCATCTGTGAAGAATAAGTCAGAGTTAACATTTCAGGGCTGGGAACACTTTCTCAGAGCTGATGGTAGCTGGGAAAATGTCTCCTCTCTTCAGGCTCTATCCTTCATCCCATCATTTATACCCTATCCCATCCCCCTCTCTATTATCTGCATATATACCAACGTTTTTCCAACTACCATCAGTTCTAAGGAAGGTTCACTGGACCTGAAACAACTTTTTCTTCACAGATGCTGCCAGACCTGCTGAGCTTTTCCAGAAACATTTTTTTACAGCATCCACAGTGCTTTCGGTTTTTATTTAGTGAACCTTTGCAATTCACTACTCCAGACAGCTGTGGAAGCTCAGTCATTGAGTATGTTCAAGACTGAGATTGATAATACTTGTGCACATTGAAAGCAATTTGGTGTACAGCAATGGCTCAGGAGAATGAGACACGTGATAAATCAGCTATGATATTATTGAATGATGAAACAAACTTAATGGTTTGAACAGCCAGCTCCTGCTCTAATTAGTTATATCCAGGAAAAGAGACTGATAGTTGACCTGATGGATCTGTTTAAAATTACAAAGGGGTTAATGCAGAAAATTTCCACATGTGGGGAAGTCCAAAAGTAGGTGTCGTAAATACAAGACAGTCTCTAATCAATTCAATAAGGCATTCAGAGAAATGTCTGTCCCCAGAGGGTGGCTTCTGTGTAGATCTTGATATCATATGCATCTGGCATTGTCTAAATACCATGCTGACAGGTATGGGTAACCATGTTCTTCCAGACTTTCCAATCATAGCAACAATGATGGGCCTTAATACTGGAGTTTTGTTTCTCTTTATCTTTTCATGGGAAGTGGATGTTATTGACAAGGCTTGCATTCATTGCCCATCCCAAACTGCCTTGCGTCATTGTGGCGCACGGGGCCATTTCAAAGGACAGTTACAGGTCAACTACATTCTTGTGATTCTGGAGTCACATGTAGCCTAGACCACTAAGTGAAACTAATTTTGTTTTATGGACAATCAATGATATTTTCATGGTGACCATTACTGAGACCTGTTTTCAAATCCAGATTTAATTACTCAAAATTAAAGTCCACCAGCTGTTGGTGTGGGTTTGAAATGCATAGATGAATCATTTGCTGGGGCTTCTGGTTTATTATCTCAGTAATGTTACCAGTATGCCACCATGTCCACGCAAGCCAACCTTTAATGTTACCTAACTGCTACCTTCACTGACATCTTTTAGCCTTTCTTCTGTTAATCCTTCCAGTATGGACTAGGCTCCAGCCTTCTACATGGATAAGAGTCCAGAGAACTTCATTTGACCCCTTTTACTATTATTTAAGAGTTCTCTTGTTCCTCTGAGTTTATTCAGTACTTCTCCATTGATTCTTTTCTCCACTTCAGGAGCTTTCTTAAGCACCACATTTCAAAGCTGTTGTATTTATTTTGTTTCTTTTTCCCAAAGCTCTAGGCTTCACATCCATAATTCATGACTGGCTAGATGCAACATTTTAGCACATGGGTTCTCATTTCAAGAATCAAGCTCACTTTTCTTAGAATGTTGCTCAAATTTATGAAGAGGCTGTTGGCTTGTCCAAACCTATTTTGGATTTGAGTACTGCTTTTGACATTGGATGAAACTGTGTGTCTTAAGTCAATAAATTGACTGATGAATGTCACAACCAATTAAGGGGGAAATCAAACCACCTCTATTAACTCCCTCCTAGGACAGTGCCAATAATTTCAGCTATCAAATTTCAATTAAAGCATGATTAACTAGATCACAAGGAAGGAGACACATTACAAGATTTCCGGTGTACGAAGGAGGAATTTTATTGCCAACTAACTTGAAAAACACAGAAAATGCTCCCTCTAAGCTGTGTAACTGTTGGACACACTGACTGGTGTGCTGCTGAGTGGCTTCCACTTCCAGAAACTGCTGCCATGCACTTACCTTGAAGGCCTGTGCAGCAGCAACAACAATGACAGGGAACGTTAAACACAGGTAATAGGTTTAAGAAGGAGAAAGAGTCTCATTTGGGCTTCACTTCCTGTAAACCTGTTAGAGTTTTTGACACTTTAGATTTGAAAATGGATGCCAATTATTTAGTTGTTAACTTGTATTGGGGAACAATAGTGAAATTCGTGGACCTCAAGTTCTCAATGAATGGCTGTTGCCCCAAGTTGCTTTTTCACTGGGCATTTCTTTTGAGGTTGAGAGAGACATTGAGTGAGAGAATGAGAGACGATTACAGCTTCTTGATATTATCAATTCATATTTCACATTCTCAGCCTGCTATCTGCTCAAAGGAACTGTTGACATAGTTTCATTTGTATATTTCCAAGTCTGCTCTATTGTCCTTGCAAACTGAGTACTCTATGGGTAACCTTTCATTTCCCATTATGAGAATTCATTATGCATGTGTGAGTTAAGCAAGATCTGATGTTATTTAGACTGATACAGTAGGCTGAGTTCAGTCCTTAGGTAACATGGTGATTACAATTCAGCCAGTTTCTCTTACTTCATAACCTTCCTAGACAGGCTTCAATCTGTGGTCAAGTGGCCACAGGTCAGTATATATCCTTTCTTTAAGAAACATTTTCAGTCCATGAAGCGTGCCAGACAATGGAAGTTTAATGTTGACAGTCAACTTTAAATGTGAATGTAACACGTATTCTAACTTGCTTCCATTTACTCCGATGGTACATACTACACTCTACTTTGACTCAGTCATTACCATATACTAGGCACACTTCGTTACAATGAGGCCAAAGCCCACACTTTGCAAGTTTTCTTCTTTTGTTACTCTAAGTATTGTTTCGTTGGCACAGCAGATGATGTTGATGGCTTTCCCTGCGACCTTTACAACTACCCAATTCTTCTGACAATACACTCACTGGCTATGGGGAAACAGTATTATGAGAGGATTCAACCTTTTTTGACCACTTCCTGATCCAAGAGTTAGTTCACATATGTGATTGTCACTGTAGCTGGTTCAATTAGCATAGGTGCATTTAAGAAGAGAACAAGGAACAGAAAGAAATGCTGAAAGGATTGAAAGAAATGAGTTGAAAGATGGTTGTTGCCAGCACAGACATGTTGGGCTGAACGGCCTAGTCCTGTCCTATCAAATCACATGCAGTTCTCTGCAGAATGACTTGGTGATACTGTGATTCAATAATTAACAGAGATGTCAAGCACTTCTCAGTTTGTTCCTGCCAAAAATACTGACTAATCCCATTAATACATTTTGCTGATCAGCTGAGAGAAGGCGGTGTCTTGTTCCAAAAGTCTCATCCTATTGCATTATTGTTTCGGTCCGTTCTAATTCTGGTTTAAAACTGTTAATTCTGGCAACTCAAAGACAAACATATGAACTGCTATTCAGGCAACACAAGTAATCTTTCACATTCACACATAATAGATAGGTTTCACTCAATCTCTGCTGCAGAGGAGTTGCACAAAATGTTCATTCACAGATGCCCATAAACTGTTGTGCAAACAAATCATTCAATCTTGCCAGGTGCATCAGCCAGAAGACATGACAGCCCTAGGATCCAACAAACATAATTCGGAACAAAATATCAGCGCGAGTTAACAATTTTGTTTGGAATTGTTTAGGCTAATAATTTTTAAATGCAATTTCCAACTTAGTTTTTGGGTTCAGTGTATCCTTCCAGTTAGAAATACATTATTCAATCAATAGTACCAAGTAAGCTCTTCATTTGCTTCCTTTTAAGTAAGGCATTGTCCTTATCTTAAGAGGGTCTTATTTAGGGCAGTTGCAATTCCTACAGCAGCCTGAACCAAAGTCTAAATTGCACTGAGAGATCGTAAGAATTGCCAATGCTGGAGTCAGAGATAACAGCAGAATGGTCCCGATCCGAAACATCAGCTTTCCTGCTCCTCTGATGCTGCCTGGCCTGCTGTGCTCCTCCAGCCCGACACTGTGCTACCTCTTAATTGCACTGGTTTTTGGAGAATCATTCACCAGCAATGCTGATCTCAAACTCCAACTTGCTGTCATCTAACCTATACTTACTGATGTATTACATCTCTTTAACACTTCAATCGTTGTTGTTTCCTGAAATATGATCCTAGACCTTTCACTGTTTTGTTTCTTAATAAATATATTGTAACTGATGGAAAGCAGCTTTTATGTTTACTTCCACATGTAGGATCCATCTGATTGGTCACATTACCACAAACCATTGACACAAAATGTGACTAGCTAATTATATGTCATTGGTTGTATGCTCTTTGGGACAACCTGAAGTCATGAAAAGCAATAAATAAACGCACACCTTTCTTTATCATTAAGTAACAAAAGTTAACAGAACTAATTAAAGGATAGAAATGTTTTTAGGATAGAAAAGGATAGAAAAGCCTCCCCCTTCTGGATTAATTTAAGCTCACTGGACATTTACTACAGACAAACCTCAATTTTCTGCTAACAGTGTCATAATCTTTGTTAGACTCAATTTTCCAGTGGGACAAATTACAAATAAGGCCTCCTACTTCATTAGAACAGTTGACAAAAACATATGTTTGAAAAGGCACCCTGCAATCTTAGGTCAAACTATGTGCATTCCAAATTCTCACTTGAATTTCTGTTTCATTCATAGCCTGCAAATTGAATCAAAGCTGACTGTATGAATAACCGTGTGTTTTTGAATTCCTTTAAAAAAACTGCATCTGGAGGGAAAAGAAAAATGCTCCTTTTCCTTCTGTTCTTGTCTTATGGTTTCTATCCTGCGCTGAATCGGATAACACTTTGAGCATATGTTGTATGTAGCTTTATTAGAACCTTGCAGCTCCTGCCAATACTGTCATTTACTTTTCATTCACCATTAACCCTCACATCACCATAAGTAAATAGAACCATGCAGGAAGGTCAGATAGAGAAAAAAAAAGTAAGCCAGGGTTTCTTTACTTGCATTGCTAAAGAAGGTTGGCTGAATTGAACTGGGCTTCTTTGCAAATTAAACTACCTTGCCGCAATAAACCATAGCTGTGAAAATTTAACTGAATCTAATTCATGAGGGTGTGCATTTTACAGGTACCACTCCATACAGAAAGTGGTCCAAAATTTTCTGAACTGTTACCAGGTAAATACAGTGCAAGGATGAAATTGCACTGATTTCTCCATACCCACTCTGGAAATTTGCACTTACATATTTAAACATGTTTTACACTGCAATGTCACTGTGTCAATTTGTTGATACATTGCCCCAGTCCTGAGTTATAGCAGCTAACGCCCTATCTGATTTTTTTAACATAGTTCTGACCTTCCACACATCCAAAGGCCACAGAATGTGAGTTTCCTGGATCTTACACTGATGCTGTACACAATTACACTCAAAATCTGAAATGTGGCAGGAACTGAATTCACTTTTTCTGTTATTATGAAGCATTGCTTTCAGCAGTTTTTAACATTCTTCTGACTAAGACCTCTGTTGTATATTGTATATTTTGGAATGCTTTTTAATAGCAATACAACATGTTACAGTCAAAAGTGGAAAAAAGTCGGCAAATATATTTCCTAAAGCTCACATGATTAAAGAGCATAAATAATGCCTGGATGAATTCAAACTTCAATTTTCATAACATCATTGGGAAAAAGGCCCAGAGGAGGAAAACAGTGCATCTTCTGGGTCTTGCTCAGCCCCAGCTGTTTTTAATTATTTCCACTTCTTTTGAGTCAGGTTTTGCATTCTCATGTTTGCTGGTGCTGCCCTCCTTGCAAAATGCAGAAGAAATATGTTGGCTCTTAGATGTGATTCCACAAATGGTGAGCACACTTGCTGAACAAATCTAAGTATGCTAAAAGCCACTCTAAAAACAAATTTAAAATAATCCTAACAACTTGCAACATGGCTCATCTAGGCTTGCTAGAATCGCCATGCGTTCACATTCAGAGGCATTTCATCTGCAAAGGGTGATGATCAAGTCTTGCAACATGTTGAATTAGCCAATAGCTTGGGGAACGCTAGTTCTTTGTTGCTGTCTCTCTGGTAACACATTAGCTAATCAGAATCAACTTGCTAATCATTCAGCATCCTTTTCTCTTAAATATGAACTTCTGTGATTGTATGAAATTTGATATTCTTACCTTTGTCCTGATTTTTCAAAGATGAAAAGCTTCAGCAATGAGGTAATGGACAAGATGTTGTGCACAGAGTGAATTTTAGTGTAAGTTTGGTGCTGGAAATTCCAGACCAATATGTGATCAAAACAGATTTCAAAATCCAAAATAAAAATTTGATGTAATTCTGCAGTGGAACAGGATTTGCTGAACAATCCAAAGCATGCTAATAACTACTCAATTGAGCTTGTAACATGGCTTATTTAAACTTGTGGCCGTTACACAGTGCTGAGGATATGTTAATTTAATAATATTGCAATGTTTGTCACTCTTAGCCCAGGTACCTCACTCTGGCATGGCAGTCTCTAATACATTTGTTGCAAAAAAAGACGATCCTGAGAGCGTGCTCAATTCTGTTTCACTGGGCCCTCTTCTCAGCCAATTGAGTTTTTCATTTCTGTTCTCCTCTTTCAAAGCCCTTCCAAAACGTCAGCCTCCAGAGATCATAATTGTCAGTGACAGTCTCCTAGCTGTCAGTGTCAGTGCTCACCATCTTCATACCTGAGTTGCCAGCTGTCCTTGTATTTGAGGAACAGGTGCCCAGGGGCTTGTGACCAGTGCCCAGTTCACTGAAGAGACACACCTTGAGTACAGGGTTGTCAATCATCCATTGTACATGGCTGGGCCAGTACAGGCATCACTGGTTTAGCCATGAGTATATGCTGATGGAATTAGCAAGCCTCGAGGGCTCTAATTCAGTGACTGTGTCCTGCTAAGAGTTGCAAAGAGTTGCACCTGAGATGACAAAGGCGGAGAGTATTTAATCTCTTTGCCTAGTTGGCATATGCTATCCAGGTCTCACCACTTGTAGAGGGGTGCACTGAGGACACAGCCTAGATAGATTTGTAGTTGAGTTTTTAGTCAGGATGCTATTATTTCACACTTTCTTACTTATGCTGAACGTCACACTGCAGCTTTAGTGAAGAGTCTGTTGGTTTTGGGTGGTCTTGGAGACTTGAAGCCATCAGCAAGCTCCTTCATTACATCACTGATGCTGAGAGATGGCAGGAATGGCACCTCCTGGGACAGTGACTCTTGTCATTCTGTTGGTCAATGCAAAGTCTTTGCCGCTGCTGCCTTCATTGGGTCTCACTGAGTCGTTCACACACCTGAGCAGAGGCAGCCCACACAAGCTGCTGGCTTCCACACAGGGTGCTCAATACGATCTCCTCTTTCCATGGCAACTTGAGAGCTTCGGTCAGCAGTGAGGGGACAACATTGGAACCCTTGACATCCACAGTGCTGTCTACACAGAGCTGTGTTCTTCCTCACTGTTCAATTACAGAGGCTTTCCACATACACTCCTGAACTGCAGGAAGTCCCAAACTAAGGTGCATCACATCAGAGAATTTCTCCACACTGAATGTCACCTGATATTCCACAGCATTGAATCCCTCCAGCAGAAAACGGACAGACTCACATCTTGCTCACATTTACCAGCTCAGAGAGTTGTTGGCACGCCAACCTGAAAGATCTGTGCAGAATTTTAGTGTATTCTGGTCAGATACAACAGGCTCAGCAGATGGGAAGCTATGTGGTCAGTTAACGAGTAGTTCATCCTCACAAGCCAACCTGTAAATCAATACAATTGATTCCACACTGCCCCTGGAACATGGCTGGAAATCGAATTACGAAATAACAAAAAAAAATGCAGGTTATTCTGTTGTGTTTACACACGGGGCAGGATGAAAACCGAGCTGGCCGCCAAAGACGCGGGTAAGTAGGAATCGTATGAAACTTAAAAGGAGGAAGGGGCACATTAAGATACTTAACACAAGAGCACAGAATGATGCGCACTGCCAGCGGCACTAAAGGGGAAATGTCTTCACCAGAGAATGTGGGGCTAGGATTTCTCCCAGCAGTGGGATCCTGGTCCCGGGGTAAACACGGGGAGACAGTAGGAACCCGCAAGGAAAAGCTCGCTCTGAATGAGACAGGGCACTGCGTCTTTCCGGGCTGCTCAAACCTGAGTGTCTGGTGCATCAGAGAAATGAGCGATTCAATCTAGCGTTCTGCACAATCCACATTGATCACTCGGACTGGCACCACGAGCTTCAGGGCGCAAAAATATCATCCCCCTAACTCCGCTTACAATCACATTTGCTAATCTTCGCTCAACATCCCGCTTTACCAGGAGAAGGACTCTCGACTTGACCGTACTTACTACACAATTTTTTTTTACATTATTAGTCAGGTTGGCCAACCTGAAATGTATCTAACTCGATGTATCGATTCAGACTGAGGGTTTTGGGATGGGACACTTCATTCCATCCCGCACAGATTAACAAACATCAATAATAAAAACTCATATCTGTTTTTTTTTCAATTTCCCAGCAATTGGGGGGGTAGAGGTGGGCTGGTTACTTTGAGAAAACGCGCTGGTCTTACAATAACTGTGAGATATTTGTTTCAGCCAAGAAATTAATTGCTGATTTTTGTTTAAAACAAAAATTTCGCTAAGAACAACTGCACCAAAATAGGAGACACATGTAGGCAACTATGAGCAGAGCAGTACAAAACATTTCTCAAAATCTTGACAGCAGCCCTTAAACACATATACACAGTCGAGTAGTCAGGTCAGACAGAAAGCTCCAAGTTATCATCAGTTCCCCTGCAAACAGTTGCCCCCAAACGCTGACAGTCAATGCCGTACCTTTGTATCTCAAAGCTGCACCCTTTTCTTAAAATGAATGCTCTCCTCCGCATTTTCCGTCAGAACTCTTGCCCCCTCTTCCGCTGACAATTAAGAGATTTCAAGACGCTGCATCAAAAAAAGGATATTGATCAGCCCTACCTGGGCCACCCTCCCGTGCAAAAAAAATACTTCTCACTCTTCTCCAAAACCAACAACTGTCGGAAAATCTTTGAGTGAAAGTAACACAAAATATGTTGGGCAAAAAAAACCAATCTTGATGGTTGTTGGATTTCAGAATGTTTCTCTACAGCCTAGTTGTTCAGACTAACCCTTGTGAATACACTCTGCCTGCCTCCCTTTCTAAAGCCGGAGAGAGGGACTACAATCTGCACCGGGCTGCAGATTGCAATCCCACTCACAGGAGATGGACAGCAGTTTCGGCTGCACACTTACAATCCCGTCAGGGTCCTAGCGCTCACATATCACACCAAGTGCCAGAGAAAGTCAGGCATTTTCCCCGGGTGCTCTTTTGTACGATGACAGTGACATCGCCGCAGTCCTGCGGCTGCCCTCTCAGTAAACAGAGAGACTTGACTGGTGGCGCTTTCAGCTGACGGTCACCCTCAGGCGAGGGGGGAGAGGTTGAAAGGAGGAGTCCCGTTAGCTCAGATAGCAAGGTGTACAGCCGGATGAACACAGCAGGCCAAGCTGCACCAGAAGAGCAGAAGGCTGACGTTTCGAGCCTGGACCCTTCTTCAGTTAGCTCAGTTGGCTGGTCTGTTATGTAGGGTGACGCTAGCCCACTGTGTTCAATCCCCACACTGCCGAAGGTTAACATGAAAGCCTCTTCATCTCAATCTCTCCCCATGCCTGTGGTGTGCTCATTCTCAGGTAAAGCCACCACCAGTGATCTCTCTCGCAATCTGAGAGAGCAGTCCAGTGGTCTGTTCGGATTATAGGGGCATTTAATACCATTGGTGGAGATCTGTGGTCACTTCTCAGGCATCCTCACTGAAAACTAAAAAAAAGATTCTTAGTCTTCTGGCGGCAGGGGGGGGGGGTGGCACAGAGTGCCTCCACGCATTTTGGTGACTTAGCACCCACTGTGTCAGCTCATCATTTTTTTTCCCCTGCTGGTATAACTACGTCCTGACTCCTGTTGATGGTCTGGTTAGTGTTGAGTAGATGCTGACCATCTTCAGTTGCATCTACCAAAGGCATTATTGCTTGAGCAACAAGCTGACAAAGGCAACCCAAATGGGAACACAGAACATGGACTTCAGCTGAGTCTGCAACAACACCAAATTTCCTCAGGTGTTAGCCACAGTAAATAATACCATGGGCTATGTTTCTGAAGGCATAATCCCAGGCTTCCTTGCTATTGGTTCAAATATTAATTTCAGCTCAGCTGGCTGTTATCTAATCCATGTTGAATGTCGACCACTTGTGGTAGGTCATGCCTCTGGCCTCAGTCTTGCAAGTCCTGGGCATTAAATTGTTCAATGGAATTTGAAAGTTAGTAATCTCTATTTTGCATCAACGTTCTGCACATTTTCTCCTTTGCCTTTTTTTTAAATAACAAAATTCCGCAAGTGGATAATGAATTACATACAACTTCTAAAGGAAACATACTGTAGATGCCCTAGATTTTAGCTGCTCCAGATGTTCTGTAGTGTTCTGCTGTAACACATTGTTATTTGTGAATGATAATGCATTTAGTAGCTTAAACAGGCTGTTTTACATTTAAGATGTTTAGAAACTAATGGGCAACTAATGCATTGCACTCAAAAAGGGATAACGGAAAGGAGGGTTGGGGGATAGTTTCTAGCAGTCAGCCTCAGAGTAATGACTAGTGGTGAGGGTGCATGTAAGAGTGGAGAGTTCTGCAGCAACAGGTGTTACAGAGATGGGGAGAGGTGAAACAGTGAAATGATTTGAGCATGACAAAAAGAATTTTAAATTTGTAGGACCAACATCACTTTCATTTAACAAGTTCTAACAAAGTGTCGCAATCCTGAAACATTAACTCCATTAACTCACAACTTACAAAAACATAGAGAGAAACAAAAAAGAAAATAAACAGGCAAACAGAACAAAAAAGTCTTCCTTTTATACAGGACTTTATTTCTCTTTTTCTCTACATTGTAGCTAAGATTTTGCCCGACTACACGTGACAATAAACTTAATCCTAATTCTAATCATATAAGCAATAATAGAAGACTAGGAACCAATCACAAGCATCACATATGTTCAAAACGGGAAATAATAATGTTCAAAAGGCTAAAGGCACTCTAACTGAATACACATACTATTCACAAAAGAATTGATGCACAAACTGAGGCAAATGGATATGATTTAGTCGCCATTACAGATTCATGGCTACAAAGTGAGCAGGATTGGAAACTGATTGTCCAATAATATTCTACATTTAGGAGGAATAGACAAAGAGACAACAAAGTGGAACAGCACTCTGAATAAGGATGACATCAGTACATTGTAGATAGGTAGATATACATGCACATAGACTAGGTTGACCAAATCAGCACCACTGCTGTGAAGCATAAATTCCTGGAATTGATTGATTGATTGATTGATTTTATTGTCTTATGTACTGAAATACTGTGAAAAGCTTTGTTTATGAGCAGTACAGACAGATCACAACAAGCAAAGGATGTACAGATCAAAAAGATTTCGGGGCATACAAATTATATTGCAGGTTACATTATTTGAGGTTGAAGTCTATTCAACAGTCTGATAATGGCCAGAAAGAAGTTGTTCTTGAACCTGCTCGTGCATGCGCTCAGGCTTCTGTATCTTCTGCCTGACGGAAGAGATTGTAGGAGGCCATTACCAGGGTGCAATGGGTCATTGACGATGTTGGCTGCCTTTCTGTAGTAGCAAGCCAGGTTACTAGAGTCCAATGATGAAAAATTGGCTTCTGTGAGGGTCTGGGTTATGCACACCACCTTCTGTAGTTACTTAGGGTCCTGGGCAGAGCAGTTGCTGTACCAGGCCATTATGCACCCAGACAGTATACTTTCTATGGTGCATCTGTAGAAGTTGGTGAGGGTCCTTATGGACATGCCAAATTTCCTGAGCCAACTGAGGAAGAAGAGGCATTGTTGTGTTGTGCTGAACACAAGCTGGATTTCTACATCATTGTGTTGAGTC
This sequence comes from Stegostoma tigrinum, assembly GCF_030684315.1. Lineage (NCBI taxonomy): Eukaryota > Metazoa > Chordata > Chondrichthyes > Orectolobiformes > Stegostomatidae > Stegostoma > Stegostoma tigrinum. Next base: position 30,158,673 of record NC_081382.1, read on the forward strand.
ACCAACTATATATCAGACAATTTTGAACTTGTTTAATGATGAAAGAGTAACTAATAAGCTTGCCCATAAAGAAGGCTTTGGGAAATAGGGAACTAATATTGTTGAATTTTACATGTAACTTGATATAATTCATTCTGAAACCAGGATCTTAAATCTGAACGAAGAAAACAATAAGGGTATGAGAAGTAAGCTAGGTATGATGGATTGAGAAAATATACTAAAACATTTGATTGTAGACATTCAGTGGCTACTATTTAAAGAAATACTATGAGGTCTGCAACAGTCTTAACATTCTGGTAAGGTATGGACATCCAAATGGAAAGATGGCTTAATTACGATTAACAAAATAAATTTAAAGATTACATTAGACAAGAGGACGTAGCTTATTAGAAATAATGGGAACATTGAGAATTTGGGGCAATTTTGGACCCAGGAAAGGAGAACTAATACTCTAATAAGGAAATGAAAAGGAATGCAAACTAGCGAGAAACATATAGGAGGGCTTTAAAAACCTCTACCAATATGTGAAAAGAAAAAGATTAGCAAAAATAAATATGGGCCAAATAGAGGATGGGAGCAGGAGAATGTATTGTGGAGATCAGGAAAATGTCAGAGAAACTAAACATTTACTTAGTGTCTATCATCACGGAAGAAGATACAGAAATATAAAGCGACCAACCAACTTGTATCACTGAAGTGTTGCAAGAAATTTGTATGAGTACAGGTACTTCTTGAAAAATTAGCTAGATTGGGGGTTGGTAAATGTTCTAAACCAGATGAACTTCATCCTTTGTGTTGAGTAACAGAGATAGTAGATGCATTGGAGGTTATCATTCAGATTTCTATAGATTCTAAAAAGGTTCCTGCTAAGTGGGTGGTAGCAAATGTAGCCCCCTATTTAAGAAGGGATAAAAGGGATAGTGAAGTGTTGTTCTGTCATATGAATGGCAAGCTATGTTTGAATCTATACGTGAAAATTGAATGTTTTGAAAAGAATAATGAAATTGCACAGAATGAACATGAGTTTACGAAAGGAGTTATCATATCTGTCAAACTCCTTGGAGTTTTATTAGGATAACATTTGTAGAAAAGACAAAGGAAATTCATGTCAGAGATAATGGGAACTGCAGATGCTGGAGAATCCAAGATAATAAAGTGTGAAGCTGGATGAACACAGCAGGCCAAGCAGCATCTCAGGAGCACAAAAGCTGACGTTTCGGGCCTAGACCCTTCTTCCGAGAGGGGGATGGGGTGAGGGTTCTGGAATAAATAGGGAGAGAGGGGGAGACGGACTGAAGATGGGGAGAAAAGAAGATAGGTGGAGAGGAGAGTATAGGTGTGGAGGTAGGGAGGGGATAGGGGCATTTGGGTTTTCAGAAGGCTTTTCACAAAGCCCTACCCAGGAGCTTAGTAAATGAATTTCAAACACATGGAATTGGGATTGCACTCAAGAATGGATTGAGAATTACTTGCTAGACAGAAAGCAGAGCATAGAAATAAAAGTATCATTCTCAGGATATTCAGGCTGTTATGAGTTGGATACCACAAGGGTATTTCTAGCTCCACAACTGTTTATAATGTATATAATAATTTGGATTTGGGGACCAATTGTAATATTTACAAACTCTGAAGAAGAGTCACTGGACTCAAAATTTTAACCCTCTGCTCCGTCTCCACAGATGCTGCTAGACCTGCTGAACTTCTCCAGCAGTTTCTATTTTTGTTTCAGATTTCCAGCATCTGCAGTTCTTTGTTTTATTTTCATGCATAATTTCAGAGTAATGAGTTGTCCAATTCAGACAGAGATGAGGATTGTTTCTGTCAAAGAGTGGTAATCTGTGGAATTCTTTGCTACAGAGAGTTTTAGAGGCTGATTGTTAAACATATCCAAAGCTGGGATCGACAAGTACTTAATCAGTAAGGGAATCAAGAGTTATGGGGAAAATGTAAGAAAGTAGAGATGAGGATTGTCAGATTAGCCATGACCTCATTGAATGGCAGAGAAGACTCAATGGTTGAATAGCCTACCTCTGCTTCTATATCTTATTGTCCTATTGTCTCGTGGAACACAATTTCAGGATAAGGGGTGCCAATTGACAATGGGATGATCAAATTCTTCACTCAGAGAGTGCTGAACCTTTTGAATCGTCAACTTCAAAAGAAAGCTCAATCATCAACCAGTTCAAGACAAAAATTGATGGAGTTTTGGTATTAATGACGTCAAGGGATATGAAGATTGTGCAGGAAAATGCCATTCTGGAGATGATCAGCTCTGATCTACAATGAAAAGGCTGATTCAATGGGCTGAATGGCCTAGTGCTTTCCACTAATATCGGGCGTGTCAACATACCCTACAGCCAACTAATAAGAATTGAAGTCTGTGATATAGGACATGCCACAGCTATTCTGCACACAGCAAACTCCCACAAACAACAGCATTATACTGACCAGATAAGCTGCTATATTAATATGACTGACACAGATAAATATTGGCCAGTACATCAGGGGCAACTTTACTTCTGTTCTATGAAATAGAACTAAGCGATCTTTTACATTCACCTGAGGGGGCTGATAAAGCTTTGGTTCAAGGTCTCATCAGAAAGACAGTAGCTCCAACATTAGAAGCCCCTTAGTACTGCACTGGAAGGTCAGCCTTGAACATTGTGCTCAAGGTCTGGAGTGGGACTTGAACCCAAAACTTTACATCAGGCTGCGCCTTTTTACAGAGATTGAATTATGTCACTGACAGGAGGGGAGAGAGCACACATTCTGAGGGTCCACTGGACATGTAGGGGAGGAGCTGGGCCGGAGGAGAGATCCTCAATTTATCGGGATGCAGAATGTTCAGCAAACTACAAAGGATATTGATAAACTTGAGAGGGTACTGATAAGGTTTACAAGGATGTTGCTGGTCAGAGATAATGGGAACTGCAGATGCTGGAGAATCCGAGATAACAAAGTGTGTAGCTGGATGAACACAGCAGGTCAAGCAGCATCTTAGAAGCACAAAAGCTGACCTTTCGGGTCTGGAGTTAGGGGAGAGGCTGAATAGGCTGGGGCTTTCCTCCCTAGACTGTCAGAGACTGAGGGGTGACCTTATAAAGGTTTGTAAAATCTTGAGGGACATTGATAGGGTGAATAGCCATGGTCTTTTTTCCAGGGTAGGGTGGTCCAAAATTAGAGGACATAGGTTTAAGGTGAGAGGGGCAAGATTTAAAAAGGACTTAAGGGGCTACATTTTCACACAGAGGGTGGTGTGTGTATGGAACAAGCTGCCAGAGGAAGTGGTCAAGGTGATATAATTACAGCATTTAAAAGGAATCTGGATGGGCATATGAATAGGAAGAGCTTAGAGGGATATGGGCCAAATGCAGGAAAATGGAACTATGTCACATTGGGATGTTTGTTCGGCATGGATGAGTTGGACCAAAGGGTCTGTTTCTGTGCTATATGACCATGATTCTATAAATAGCTTTCAATGGTAACGGGTCAGCCTTGAGAGCCTGCGTTTGTCCAAACTAGCATGTAAGGAAATCTTGTCTCATTTTGAAAAATGTACAAAAGAAACACTATTGGTTTCACAGTTAAGGGTTTTGTAGGATGCATGTGCACTAATGGGCAAATGTTGCTGAAAGCATTACCAAGAGCAAAAATTATTAGACCTCCCTGTGCAAGGCTAATGAAATGGTCGGAGATAAATATTACTCACATAACTAATCCAGTCAGCTCCCAGCTAAATTTGATACTGACTGTGGTTACAACACTAGCTGCCAAATACAATTCAGCATTCAACTGATAGAGACCCAGAATTATATTAGGAGCCAGGAATCTCTCATAAATTGAGAATAAACATGTTCTCCCCTGTGTGGTTTTCCTTTTTTTGGGGGATTTTTGTTTCATTTACCTGTTCTATCAGCTTTTTTTTTAATAAGAAAGAACCACTCAGCATGGTGCAAGACAATTTTGTGTGGCAGATTTCGTAATCTATTGCCTGTGCCAATTAAATCAATCAGTAATCTCATTATTGAGTGAGTAGGCAGCTTGTTTCCTTCCCTGGACTTCAAGAAGTACACCTGCATCTTAAGGTTGGGATCTGTGTCAACATGAAAAGATAGAAGATGGTCCTGGCAGGACATGCAACCAGAATCTCAACAGCACCCCATTCTCACAAACTGCAGAGTTAGATCCAAGTAATACTCCAGAATTATTCCTACTCCAGGAGTAAGCCTATTCCAGAATCATTGCCCTTGGCAACCTGACCTCATTTCTCTTGATTTAGATGACCGGGTGTTGTCCTTTGAGGTAAGAATATATAATCTGCAGCAGGAAAATGCGATCTTTACATTCCGTGACTTGGCTTGGAGTTTCCAAGTACAGTGATGGATTTCAGCCAACAGGAGCAAAGTTGCTGTGGTTTCACCACTGAGGATGTGATTTCAATATCCGAGGAATTGGGTGGGGGGGGGGTCTGCAGGACTACATTTCAATGTGCAAAACTGTTTGTACTTCCTCAGTTTCAGGATGTTATTGGTACCAAAAATAGAGAACTGCTGGAGAAACACGGCAGGTCTGGCAGCCTATGTGGAAAGAGTAATGTTAATTGCTTGAATGTAGAAACAGGGCTTGAAAATTGAACACTATTTCTCTCTTCAAACATTCTGCCAGACCTGCCATGATCCTCCAGCATTCTCTGAAGTTGTTTCAGATTTCCATCATCAGCAGCATTTGCATTTATGTCATGAGCATGAGTTACTTATGTTGATTTATGCCTTACTTGTGTTCAGGTTACATGCTTCTTTTGGGAAGGATAATGCTCTATTACAATGGGGAACACGTCTCCCTATACCACTGTATAAAACATCTAGAAGGTATCCTTCCAACTGCAATGTCTCTAGTATAGAGCCTTCATTTATAAGTGATCTGTAGATCCGGTCTGTATTAGTGAAGACCGACTCTTATAGTACTGTATTTGTTTATACTGTATTGGGGTGGTTGGGGAGTAGACTTTTGAAGTTAAAATAGATCTCAAAGTGACATAAGCCCTCAGTCTATCCTCTGTGTCACACCTGGCCATCTGGTAGCCAAGCTTGCCAGGTCCGTAGTATTTGAAGGATACAGTTGAGGATTAACCAGACAACCTTTCTCACAAAAAGATCCACAAAGAGTAGACATGTTGCTGAGATCTGGAGTTTTCCCATTTGGCATCAGGGAATCTTGTAATTTATTGCATCAGGCTGCTCCAAGGTATACAGGTCACTGTAAAATCTCTCCATTTGTAAATGGCACTGTTTATCTAAATCAAATTGAATCAGAGAATCATTATAGTGCAGATACAGGCCACTCAGTCCATTTATACGCTGCGAAGAATTCTTCTGCACTTTGAAGTTTCCTGAGCCCGGCACCTAACAAACGTTCTGGATTGAGGAAAATGGCATGTGTGCACTGGTGTGGGTTTCTCATTGGTGTTTCTCAAACAGGATGATGTTTTACTTTCTTGACGTTCCACATTCAATCAATGATTTTCTGAATGCTGCAGTAATAAACTGTGGAGGTGCCAATTTCAAGTATCCATTCACTGAGAAATGGGTTACTGACAATGTGATCAGGAAACTTGAGGGAAACATCAGGTATCTTCTCTTAAGGCAGAACAGCAACAACATCGGATCACTTCCTGAGACTTCCAAATAGATGAACAAACACTAAATTATACATTCAGTAACATGTTGTATGATTTAGAATTAATACGTTAATGCTATGATGAACATGTTAAAGTTGACCAGATTTTGCTAATAGCATGGTGGTACAATGTGGATATTAATAAACAGAAATGCCAATTTGTTTTAAGCATGGAGACCATAAAACATGGAACAGAAGTTGGCCATTCAGCCCATGGATTCTGCTCTGACATCTGATGAGATCTTGGTTGATATGTTAATCCTCAATTCCACTTTACTGCCATTCTCTGGACCTCTCGATTCCCTAACCGATTAAAAATCCTTCTATCTCAGCCTTGACAGGCGTCCACAGTAAAGAATTCCACAGATTCACTCCCCTGGGAGAGAAGAATTTCTTCCTCATCTCTGTTTTAAATGGGCAATCCTTCACTCTAAGATTATACCCTCTGGTCTTTGATTCTTCTGCCAGAGAAAACAACCTTGTCCACATTTACCCTGTCAAGATCTTCAAGAACCTCATACGTTTCTTTCAAGTTGCCTCTCAGTCTTCTAAACAGTCAATGAGCACAAGTTCAACCTTCTCAATTTCTCCTCAATGAAAATTCCTCCATACCCCTGATCAACCTTGTGAATCTTCTCTGGACTGCCTCCAATACCAGTGTATCTTTTCTGAAATAAGGCACAAAAACTGTACGCAGCATTCCAACTATGGTCTGACTGGTGTCCTGTCTAATTTTATCAAGATTTCCCCATTTTTAGACTCCATTCCCTTTGACATAAAGGCTAACATTCCATTTGTCCTCCATATGACCTGCTGAATCTTAATGCTAGCTTTTTATGATTCATGCATGAAGAGTCCCAGGTGTCTCTGTGCTCCTTCATTGGGTGGCCTTTCCTCTTGAATAATGTGCAGCTTTTCCATTTTTACAGCTGAGGTGAAAAATTTTACATTTTCCCATATTATACTCCATCTGCCATGCATTTCCCCCATCCACTTAACCCACCTGTATCCCTCTGTAGAATTTTGGTGTCATTTTGACTACTTATCTTCCCACATATTGTTGTGTTTTCTGCAAACTTGGTGATGAAGTAATGTTTCAGATCAATCCTGTTGCTTGGTCAGTTTAGCGTTCCTCACCCTTTAGGTACTAATAATAATAATGGGAAACTAATTGAAGTAAAAGGTGAAGGGAGAATGAGAAATAAAACTGAGAATGGAATGATGCTTTTATTTCCTTCACAAATAACTCAGAATGAGAAAAGCCAGTATTAGAAAATGGGACACACTAAAAAGCAGAGAAGCAACTCAGTTTCAATGAAATAGAACTCACTTCCTTTGTCAATGACAGGCCTCAATACAATTTCTGTTTTAGTTAATTGTTCATTTCGACCCATCCATAGAATAATATGTCTTCAATACCAAGGCTAGGTTACTGTGGCGACCTGAGGTCTTGGAAATCTTATCAATTAACCAAAAGTTGAACCACTGTGTACAATATGTGCACCTGTGATATAGACAATTGCTGATGTGAAGGAAGAGTTATGTACAGTTTGGAAGAGAACATAATAATTCCCAACGTTTGTTTGAGACAACTCTATTTTCATAAACGAGAATATCTGCAAATGAATCCTTTCTTTTGCAGACTTCCGAACTGAAGGCAGAAAATCATTAACCAAAAGCATTAAATCTGTATCTCTCTCCACTGCCTAACATGGTGAGTGTTTCCACCATTTTCCATCCTTATTTGAGGTTTCCAGCATCCATGCTATTTGTTCTGAGCAGGGAGGCAAAGAGAAAAATGTTTTGAATGGTTCCACTCAGGAAATGTAGATAGGCAAAGGGATTTGAGGATCCTGACACACAAATAAAACTAAGAGCTGATAGTACAGGTTCAAGACACAGTAAAAATGGGTTATGAATGTTGGCACTTATCTCAAAGTGATTGGAATGCAAAGCCGATAAAAGTTACACTTCAATTGCACTGAAGATTTGTCAGTTTTGGGTACCATTCCACAGGAAAAATCCTGGAGAACCGTAGCACAATTTCACTAAAACATTATAACGTAACCTTTAAACCATCGTGAAGTCAATCTGAAGGTTAAGGGATGATCTCACCGGGTCATTAAAATGACAGGGGAATGGGGATAGATATAGAAAACTATTCCTTCCAATCTTGGGGTCCACAGAGCTGGAGCACAAACCTAAAATTAGAACCAGGCTTTCAGAAATATTGTGATTCAAGTTGATGAAATTACTGGACCAGTCAGACTGCAGACAGGAGCTTGGCTAAATTGACCATATTTTGATTTGCTTTGACTTTGACAAAGTGGTCCCTCACTGAAACATAAGCACACAATATTGCAGATTTTTCTTTAAGACTTAAGTGGAAGTTTATCGCAAAAGAAATGAAGATTAGGTGAAATAATTCAAATCAGGAACAGCTCTCTCAGCAAAAGGGGTGGTAGATATTTGGAAATCCTTTCCCAAAGATCTGTGGGTACTTGGTCAGTTGAAACTTACAAGATGGAGGTAAATAGTTTTGGGAAGGGTAGCAAGGGATATGGATCAAATGTGGTAAAATGGGATTAAGGTCCAGGCTAATCGTGATCTAAATGAATATTGAAACTGAATCCCGGAACTGAATGATGTAGTCCAGTTCTGACAGTGTGGAATAATTAACATATTAAATGTCAGAGCCACTTCTCTGGAAAGGTCACCGAACCCAAAATGTTAACTTTGATTTCTCTTCACAGATGCTGCCAGACCTGCTGAGCTTTTCCAGCAACTTTTACTTTTGTTTGAGAGTGTGTGAAAGCTTAAAAACCTGTCAACTTCATAATAATGCATGACGAAAGAACCGACAGTAACTCAATTTTTAGTCAGTTTGTACACATTTTTTTGAAATGTCTGAAATCTAAAACTATGTAAAGGGCAGCATCAATAAATCCAGTGAAACCCCTGAGTTTGCTATAAGATCCAAACATGGTACATTGCACAATATTTTGACTTGCAACTGATTGTTATTTTCTGACAATTCCGGGCGCATGAAAAGATTTCATCTTGTTGTGGGCATAGTCTATTTTCACTATCAATATACAATATCACTTCACTTTAAAACTGAGCATGACAATGAACTAAAAATGATTTTAAAAGGAAGACTGCTAACTAAGGGGACAGCAGCTATAATCACCAGCCAAGCCCAGCAACACACATTGAAATATGAAACTGGCTGCATCTATTATGATCTCAGTTGATGTAATTACTGGACCAGCCAGATTACAGACAGGAGCCTGGCTTAATAGACCATATTTTGATCTGCTTTCACTTTAACAAAGTGGTCTCTCACTGAAACATAAGCACACAATACTGCAGATTTCGCTTTAAGAATAAAATGGAAGTCTATCACGAAATAAATGAAGATAACATAGAATAATCCAAACTATGTACTTAAAATACAAACTCAAGTGCTCTTAAAAGCATAGTAAAAGTAGAGTCTCATTAATCTCAAAATAGTCTTGCAGATTGAAAAGAAACAAAACAGAATTTGCATATTACTGAAAACATAACTGTGGTACAGGTCCTAAAACACCACTCATACAATACTCACACCAGTATCCCTGGATGTAACACTTCAGTAGATTTGAGTTACTTTGACATCAATTTTTAGACTGAAACCACTGATAACTTCATCCTGGTGCTATCGTATGCCTGAGGTTTCAGTGTATTCAGCTTTTAATCTCTTGAGGACTTTATTCCAATACCTCTGATCTGGGACTAGCACTAACTCTTCATTCCAATGTCATTTGGTTCACTACATATCCTTTCCTGCTCAGGAAAATGTTTCTGTAAAGCCATCCTATTCCAAGGACACCACAGGATTGACCCAATGAAAGTCAAAAGTAAAACTAAAAATTTGTCTCTCTCAGCTCCGTATATTCCATTAACTTTAAAATAATCCAAGTTCCAGAATGGTCTAACAAATTATGAGGACCCACTATTTGCTGTGCTGAGTCACAAAGTAATCTCAAATAAATAGAGTTTACTATTGTGCACAAAACTATTATATCTGTTTGAACTGAAGTCATCACAGTTTCAAGAATGCTTAAAGTTTATCATTAACTTCTGACACGCAGAAAACCCAAACCCTAATGACAGAAAACCTAAATAACATTAAAAATTATGCACATAGATCCCACAGTTTACAGCTCACATTGGAATTAGCATTTTAATCAAGAGATACTAAAATTCGATGAGGTATCAAAAAATTCACACCTCCCATCTTACTCACACTTGTGTGATAAATTCACATCGAGAAATGAAAAGACATTTATTGTTATCCACCTTGCGATGAAACAATGACATGTGCGCCAGAATTCAAAAAGCAACTGTTTATCAGGAGCAGCCAGAGAGCACCAAAGGATCAATAAAGTAAAATGTACTGATAATAGCAAGGGTACTGAAAACTTTTACTTCTCTGTCTCAGTTTCTCTTGTTCCATTTCAGAAACACTTTTATCCTTTGCTTTAAGGGGGCAGCACGTTCGCACAGCAGTTAGCAATGCTGCCTCACAGCACCAAGAATGTAGGCTCGATTTAACCCTCCGCCAACCGTCTGGGTGGAATTTGCACATCCTCCCCATGTCTGTGTGGGCTTCCTCTGGGTGCTCTGGTTTCCTCCCAGAGTCCAAAGATGGACAGGTTAAGTGGATTGGCTGTGTCATATTGTCCAGGGATTAGAAGAAGAAGAAGAAGAAGAAGAAGAAGATTACAGCACAGTACAGGCCCTTCAGCCCTCGATGTTGTGCTGACCTGTCATACCGATCTCAAGCCATCTAACCTACACTATTCCATGTACGCCTATATGTTTATTCAATGACGACTTAAATGTACCTAAAGTTGGCGAATCTACTACCGGTGCAGGCAAAGCGTTCCATTCCCTTACTACTCTCTGAGTAAAGAAACTACCTCTGATGTGCTGACCAGATGGATAAGCATGGTAAATGCTGGTTTACAGCGATAGGGTAGGTCTGGGTGAGATGCTTTTCCATGGGTTGGTATAGACTTGATAGGCTGAATAGCCTGCTTCCACACTGTAGAGTTTCTATGAAACAAGCCCTGATAACGTTCAATTTCAAGTCTGGTATGACTCTTCTTGAGAACCTCTGACTCATTATGTTAATTCGGCATCTTTCCCAATAGGTAATGCCTGATTTCTCCAGCATCCACAGTATCTTGCTTTTATTATCATTTTGTTGTTTGTGAGATGGTCCTATATATGAGCTGGCTGACAAGTTTCCTGTGGCATAACAAAAATACTTCATCAGGTGTCGAATGCTTTGAAACTGCTGGAGAATGTAAAAGACATTGTATAACGAATTCTTTCTCCTTTTAGTGTTACTTTTAATTAACTAGTGTCTATGTTATTGTCCAGCTCCTATAATGTAGTTTCATTTACCCTTGCCCCTAATGTTTCCTTTATATGACTCAATAAGACCATCTCTCAAATTGCATCATTTGAAATGGATATTTCCATGTCCTCCCTCAAAACTTAATCCCCACTACTCGTGAAGATTTCATATCTTTTCTAAGCATTGTGCTATCTCCCAACTGTCTCAATAACTACAGTTGCATGTGACACACAAGATGTTGAAAGGAAAAGGTTAATCAGACTGGCCTGAATTGGTAATATTATACGGCCATAATTTTCTCTTCATATTATGCTCAAAGTAACTTTTAGCCTCTGCCTACTTAGTTAGAAGTATATGTCAAATTCAAACCATTTAATTAAGTCTGATTCTGAAACAATGATCAGTTTAGTCAGAAAAAAAACAAATTCTACAGATCACAGCAGGTCACCAAGCATCCACGGAGAGACAGCAAGATGATGTTTCAAGTCTAGATGACTCTTAGTCACTTCACTAAATCTAATTAAAAGTCACCCCAGTACATAAGAACTTTGTGCAGAATACATTATCTCAGAATTCACTGAGGCAAATTAACATTTTACATAATAAAAGTGAAACTACCAGTATATTAGCTAAATTGGGAATCCCAATGTGCTTTGCCACTCTTAAAATGGTTATCAATGTCACACAGATTTTCTTAAAATCGTGATCTGTCCTAAATGCTGCCTATCACTGGTGATTTGTTAGCTTTGAAATTTTTATCTCAGACTTTTATCTTACATCTATCAAAATTGTTGATTTTAGTTTTGTTATCTCCATCTTTCTGCAATTTTACCAAATACGTCCATTGTTATTTCTTTGCCTTGTCAGAATACTTATTTCTGAAACATGGTACCCCGACCCAAATCGAATTAGTCCCAATATAGGTTTTTTTTAATTAACGAATGCACCTCAGATTGAAATAACAAGGAGCAGAGCTGGAGGAACACAGCAGGCCAAGCAGCATCAGAGGAGCAGGAAAGCTGACGTCAGCCTTCCTGTTCCTCTGATGCTACTTGGCCTGCTGTGTTCATCCAGCTCTACACCTTGTTATCTCAGATTCTCCAGCATCTGCAGTTCCAACTATCTCTGAAGCATTTCACATACAGACTCACTACATGACTTCTATGTTACATTTAATCCTTTTAAATCTTAACCCTTTGCATTCACTATATATTTTTTGCTTCTGTTTTACATGATATGCCTCTCTTAGTCTCTTCCCTTAACAGCCTTTTACTTAACCTCCTATCAGGAGTTCTACTCTGTATTTACTTCAACCTGTACTTCCTTCTAATTTCTTACCTGGCTGTGACTCCTGTTCTTCAAGATAACTTCTTCCAGGCTATTTGTTTTCAGCTTAAATTTTAATCATGCACATTTCACTTTAAAATCCACTTTAGGGCTTTCAGGGTATCCTATAATTGCTTCTTTTATCTGTACCTGGTCCTCTGAGCCTCTCGACAATTTGGGACTTTTCAATGCTTTTCAAGAAGCAAACTATTTTTCCAAAGTGGTCACCTAAAATCTGATTCTGTTAGTTTCAAAAGGAAACCATTCCCATTCTTAGCATTTGCTTACCACAATGTCAGCACATTCTTGTATGAATCAAAAAACTGTGATGGAGGAATCAACTAAATTTTCATAAGGGCAAGCAGAGATGGAGGCGATCCTAACTTCTAGTTCACACTCCAATTCTGGATTCCTTCTCAGGTGTCTTTATTTCAAGAAAGCTTTTTCTCCCATCTCTTAGTGGCATATCTCCAGTAACAGCAACAGGCTATATTCACAATGTATCATTACCTTTGTTCTGTCACGTCTCTAGACAGATTACTTTTAAAAAATTACCCTGAGGGTTAGTCAGCCTGAGAGTCGATACCAGAAAATTGGAGAGGTAACTATGATTCAATGATCTCTATCCATCACAAAGAATTATTGAATCATCAGTTGAAAAGACAATAAATAACCCAAGACCAATAAGGAACATACCATATACAAGGGTAAACGTATGACTTGATGTTTTCCTTTGCAGTTTTGTGTCACACCAGTGGTTCCACGGCTCTGATGTTACCCAGGTTATTGGGGCATTCTGGCCTTGTGGGGAATGAAACATTCACAGGGTCATTCTGGAGTAAGGCATGAGTTTTTTTTAGCCCACAGGGCTCATTACCATTGCCAAGAAACGACAAAACTAATAAGAATGGAGAATGGGATTTGAAAGGTTGACAATATCAGGTTAAGTTCACAGGTAGCAAGGGTTGTTGGGAAGAGATTGTGATCACAGGAAGATGTATATCCTGGGGAAGGGGACAGTCTGACATTTATTTCTGGAAACCAGAGAAGCACACCTTCTCTTAAAAGTTCGTCTTACTTGGCCTGTTTACACCAAGGCCCCCACATGTGTCAGATGTATCCAGCATGTTTAGCACTGTATGTAACCAAGGGCTGAGAAAGTGTCTGAGACGAAAAGCCATTTTCTTGAAATCAAATTCTTTCATGAATGTGGGCATTCCTATGACATGAGAGACTTGCTTAGCCATTTCAGAGGGCAATTAAGAGTCAATATGTTGCTGTGGATCTGGAGTCACTTATAAGCCAGACCAGGTAGGGTTGATAGATTGCCTCTCTGCAGGGCAGTAATGAACGAAAATGAGTTTTTGCAACAATCAATGATTAAATTATTGAAATTAGCATAACATTTCAGAGTTTGAGAAATAAATGTAAACTCTATGACAGGGCTTCCTAAGGTGGGAATCGGGGCCCCAAGCAAGCTGACATTTGGGAGTATAAAGTTCCTAGGCAGAAATGGTAACTGTGGAATTTTGCCCTGGCCTCAACAGTGCCACACCTTTTCCATTTTAGCCTCACCAATTCTTTCATTTTTCCCACCACCACTGCTTCAGTTCTCACCAAGGGGTCTTCACAACTTTCATGCCATGAATTGCGGCGTTGGTGGGAAAAGATCTGGAAAACTCTGTTCTACCAGCTATTACAGGGGGATTCAGACCTGAAATAACTCCACAGAGACAGGTATCCCAGCATCAAGTCACCCTTTACTTACACATGGAGTGTCCTTGACACTGACCCAGCTCTCTCAGATCCAGCTCTCAGAGTGAACAGGATACCTGACACTCCTGTTTATATCTGTCAGCCAGGGCTCCCTGATTGGGGCTGTGAAGCTGGTTCCGTCAGGGAATTCACATTCTATGAGGTCTATCTGTCTGACATCATTACAATCACTCCCTCCCTCCCTCTCTGAGTCTGAGGACATAGGCCAGTTCATTTCTTTGAAGCTCCTCTCGGGTCATTTTAGCACCAGGTCAGGCTCATCCAACTCTGATTTTGTTATGGGTGGAATGTAACACATGCCTCTTGTGCCCGATATGTCTTGGAAGAAATTCATTCTCCTCTTTGGGCAACAGATGTATTGAGATGGCGGCATCCGCTGTGTCCATCTCAGATTCTAAGGTCTCTTCAATGCTTGATGGAAAGAGAGAACCCATGCATTCTGGAACAGTCAGACAGTCTGTTGAGGAGCCAGGCATGTTTTGCTCCCACACATTTTGCGTGTTTGCAGCTTTCATATGGTCCACGTGCTTGTTCAGGACTTACCCTAATATTATAGGCCAATGGACTTCACCTTGCATCAACCATTCATCGCAGGGCCATTCCACTGGTTCCTAAATCAAACTTTACCCCTGAAGTAAACTGTCTCTTTTGCTTAGCAGAGTCTTGTGTCCATCATTGGTGTTCCTGATGCTGTTTCGCCCTCTCCCTCCAGGAAGAGAAAGATCAGATTTAACCTAGTGTGCAACCGTCTCCCCATTGGCAACTCTGCTGGAGCTACCCCTGTAGTTGTATGAAGGGTGGCCCTATAATAAAACAGAAATTGGGGCAGTTTTGTATCTAGTGAAGCTATAGCTGTTTCTTTCAGATTGCCTTCAAAGTTTGGACTGCTCTTCCTGCCAGACTATTGGATGATGGATGGTATGGAGCTGTCCTTATATGTTGAATACCATTTGACTTTAGAAAATACTTGAGTTCCCTGCTGGTAAATGCTAGCCCATTATCTGTGACCAACACTTCCAGGAGACCATGCATTGCAAAAGATATATGTAGTTTTTCCTCTCATCATCCTTGTGTTTGACGAATGAACTCTATACACGTCCAGCCACCTTCAGTGGGCTGCCACGATGACTGAGAACATTGAGCCCATGAAAGGAACTGCATAGTCGACGTGAAACTAAGTCCAGAATTTACCCAGCCATTCCCACAAATACGGAGAGGGCCGTTGGCAGTAATTTGTGTGCTTGTTGGCACTGTGGGCATTTCTGCACCAATACATCTACGTCTGCATCCAACCCTGACCACCAGACATAGCTTCTTGCCAACATCCTCATTTTGGAAACCCCTGGATGACCCTGGTGAAGTTCAGGCTGTATCCGGTAGTGTCCTTTGCTTGGGACAATTACTCTCTCCCATAGTACTATGACATCCTCCGCCGTGATCTGGTGTCTCTGGGTCCAAAAAAGTTTCAGTTGCGGTTGTGATGGCCCTTTGGTTTCCCTGATCACCAGCAGTTGTTTTAGTTTTACCAGGACCGGATCTTTCTGTGTCCAAAGTCTGATATCGTCAGCTGTGACTGGAAGTGCATCCAGAAAATTTAAAACCATTCTGGCCTCTTCCAGTGGCAGTACCACCGATGGTGTATCTGCTGGCAGGAGGCCACTCAACACATCCACATTTGCCACTTGGCCTCCCAGACAGTGTTCCAACTTATAATTGTACACACCTAGCATTAGAGCCCACCGCTGAATTCAGCCTGAAGCTATGGACAGCACTACCTTGTCCTCTTTAAGCAGATGTAGCAGGGGTTTATGGTCTATTATTATTACAAATTTATGTCTGTGAAGGCAATGGTGGAACTTCCTGACTCCCCATATATAACAGCCAAACCTTCCTACTCTATTTGGGCATATTTACACTCTGCATTAGACAAAACCCTGGAAGCACACACTTTTGGGCATTCCTCTCCATTGGACCACCTCTGAGCTAATACTACCCCCATGCCGCTTGGGGAGGCATCACATGTCAATACCAGATCTCACTTGGGATCACAGTGTGTAACCAGTCTTGTTCACTCTGTAGCTCAACTAGGTCACTTGGGGTGCCTGGAACACATTTTTCCCTTCTAAGGCACACGCCAGCTTGGGAGAAACTTCTAAGGACTGTGTTTAAGATCTCCAAGTGCTCCTTATTGACCTTGCCTGTTAATAACATATCATCTAGATAAACGGCGACCAGGATGAGACCGTGTAAAATGTTCTTCATCATCTGCTGAAAAAGTGCACAGGCTGATAATACCCCAAATGGCAGTCTCATATGTTGGTACAAACACTTATGGGTAGAAATTGCAGCATACTTCTGGGAATCCTCATCTAACTACAATTGCAAGTACACATGGTTTGTGTCCAGCTTCATGAAGGACAGATTTCCTGCCAGCTTTGTATACAAATCCTCTAAGTGAGGGATTGGGTATTTATCCAACTGTGAAAAACAGTTTGCCGATGGTTTAAAATCTCCACCAAGGCGAACCGACACACCAGGCTTCACAATCAGTACATCCGGTATTGCCCATTCCACAAACTGGACTGGTTTGATTATTCCTTCATTTCCCAACCTTCTGATTTCCGCCTCTACTTTTGCATGAAAGGCCAATGGCTCTGGGTAGACCTTACAGAATATGAAGTTGCTTCTTCGTCAACATGCAAGATGGATTTGGTTCCTTTGGTAGTCCCTAGACCTTCCTGAAAAGCCTCCGGTTTAATTTAGTTAGGATTTCAATCAGGTAGCTAGCTGTTTTCTAATGGAAAAATGTTGAGCCAATCTTTCTCAATCATTTCTGCCCCATCCAGCTTGGGACTGAGCTTTTTACTACAATAAGCGATAACTTAACAAGCTGTTTCTCATAAGAGCCGCGAACCGAAGTTCAACCATTATCCTGTAAAGGTTCCCCAGTATAGGTTCTCAGTCTATCTGAGATCTTGCGCAACCTTAAGAGTGAATTTTGTTAAAGGCTGTTTCTGTGATCACTGAAATGGTTGCAATGGTATCGATCTCTATTAGAGTCAGGTGACCATTGCCCAGACGTTTATTTTGATTGGCTCTAACTTGGATATTGCTAAGCAATTTAACTATTCCATCCAGATGTAGATGGACTTTGCAGGGTGTGGTCTCTGCTGGATACTGGCTTATGAGTTCTCTTTTTCAATTTAGGTCTGGTGGGACTCTTCTGCTGTCTCAAGCCTGCATACTGGCAGCAACTACAATGGCTTGCTGGCCCGGATCCTGAAGGAAATTTTAACCATGTGGTCGAGGCTTGGCTTTGTTTTTGGGTTCTGCAGTGGGTTGACCTAGAGTCCCTCTATACAAGATATGCCTGGAGTGAGACTAAGCAATTGCCTTCACTCAAGTGATGTTCCCAAGCTCAGTTGGCCTGGCGAGGACACCCACTTCCATCGGAATATCCTGTAACTTGCCGCATTTTCCAATGATAAAGCCAGTTGTAGTGCCTGTTTTAAGTCCAGTTGGGCTTCAGCTAGTAGGTGCTTTTGCATTAATCAGCTGGAGCTGCAGATCTGCAAGCTTACAGGAGAATTACTCATTGCTTCTCATCTGTCCAATGTCATTTGCCCAGAAAAAACAATGCATTCTTTCCACATACTGGACACAGTCTTCGATGGCAAGAGTAAACAAATCAAGCTCCATAAATAAAAAAGCTTTCCCAAAAAACACCACAACCCTTCCCTACTTTTGACATCCTCACCCACATATCAATTGTTTCACACACCTCCCAAAGCCTGGAAATCAAATTGGCCGTGATTGGACAGGTTGGAATTAATTTTGACACCCAAAAAGTACAGTTCTTGTTAGATTACTGCATATTAATTTCTTCTGTCCCTACTGTTGGACATCTTATTACTGCAGGCTGTGACATATTCATTGACACTGTGTCCTTGAACACTGCGTTCATGGGTAGTTCTGCATAAACAGTAAACCAAGAGAACAGAATCACACAAAGATGAAGATAAACCATCCGAACAATAAGATGCAATATATGAAACTTGCAGTGCACAAGGCTTGAGGTAACTGTAGGTTCGTGTTTTCTAGTGTTGGAATTGCACAGGATGAAATGAAAGGGATAGGGGAGGATTAAAAAGATGCTTTTAGCCTTCAAATGGTATTCTGAAAGTCATTCGTAGATCCTTAAGGGAAAACTGGTGATAAACAAAGAATCTTAATCATGAAAAAACATCAGAATTACATTATTTAATGCCATTCTCAAGGAGAGAGAAACAGAGAACCATTATCAGCAATTCATTGTGAAGGACTGCAAAATAATTTTATACGATACAATTAACAAGCAAGCTTGTGTAAAAAATAAACAAAATATTAATCCTATGAGGATGAACTCAATCAGAATGAACACGAAGAATAATTTGTCATAATTTGTAATCTGAAATAATAGACACTTGCATTATTAAATGTTACTTTGTTCTTCCTGTTGTCTGGTATTAAGACACAGAGTGCATTTTTACATAAGTTTGCATAATGCAGTAAAAACCTGTGAAAAATACTCATGCCTGGATACTAACCATTTGTT
Organism: Stegostoma tigrinum; assembly: GCF_030684315.1. Lineage (NCBI taxonomy): Eukaryota > Metazoa > Chordata > Chondrichthyes > Orectolobiformes > Stegostomatidae > Stegostoma > Stegostoma tigrinum. Next base: position 30,177,452 of record NC_081382.1, read on the forward strand.
AAAACAGTGAATAGATGCTTTTTAGCATTTTGAACATCTAGAAATCTACATTAAACACAAAAAACACATTGAAACCTACAGCTTAAACCTTTGTCCTTTAAGATTTGATAATAAGCAACTCAAGCAGGGATTTGGAGACTTAGTTCGTGTGAGCGAAAGAAAATTCTTCCATTCGTCTCTTTTTCCTATAGAGGAATATAGAATTAATATGAGTAACTGGAGTTGGAGAACAGATTTACCACAATCTAACTGATGGTGGGAACAGACATCTGGGGCCTGTCCCATTGTGGCTCCCTCCCATTCATCTTGAAAGAACTGGGGTTTTCTCGGGCAGAGGTTCGCAAACCAGGATCAGGGATACCATACATCCCCCACCAACAGTCTGCACCTTCAAACCAGTCGTATGAGTAGACAACATTTGGACCACAGGGTCAAACATCAGTGAGTGAACAGGAGCCAGAGACGCGCTCTGTCTCTCCCCTAACCCCATGCACTGGTACTGCTGCTGCCCAGGATAACACAACACTGCAGTGAGAAGAAGACACATCCAGCTTACCGATATTTATATGTAAGTGTCTGTTGTCTTAACAAGTATAATTGAAAAACCTTTATACATGCAGCACTTCCATGTGGAGTGTGAGACAGAATGAAAGAAGTATTATCATGCAGAAAGAGGCCGTTCATTCCATTGTGTCTGGACTGGTTCTCTAAGTGAGCATCATGACTTTGTGCCATCCTCCTGCCTTTTCCCTTAAACGTTGCACATTGTCTTGATGCAAATATCATCCAATAGCCTCTTGAAAGTCTCAACTGAACCAGCCTGTTTCGGGTTGAGCCTTTCATACCCCCACAATACGATGTGTGAAAGGATTTTTCTCACCTCACGTTTGCTTCTTTTGCAAACCATATTAAAATTTGAGTCTTCTCATTCTTAATCCTTCTGTACTTGGGAACATTTTCACTCTATTTATTCTACCCAGACTTCTCATGATGTTGAAAACTCCTTTCAGATTGCCTTATTTTCTCCGACGAGATCAATACATGTCTTATTAAAACTCAACATAATCTCTTTGTTTTTGTAGTCTATGCCCCTATTAATAAAGCCTAGGATACTGTACATTGTACTAATGGCCTCTCTCCACTTGGCCTGGTATCTTTAATGAACTATATACATTTACACACAGGTCCATCTGCTCCTGCATGCCATTAAAAACCGTACATTTTATTTTCTACCCATGTCAATCCTACCAAAATGCATCACCTCACATTTCATGGTATTTAACTTCATCTGCCACCTATCTACCTATTCCACTTGTCTATGTCCATTTGGACTTCCACACAATCCTCCTCATTTACAGTGCTTCCAGGTTTCGTATCATTTGCATTGCCCTCTGCACACCAAAATTCAGATTATTAATATTTATTAGGAATAGCAAATATCCCAATTGCAACCTCTGGGGAGCTGCACTACAAAGCTTTCTTTAGACCAACAAACAATCCATTGACCATTACTCTCTTGTTTGCTTTTTCTTCCTTTATTCATTCATGGGTAAAGGGCGACACTGGCTGGGCAGCATTTATTGCCCATCCCACAGTTAACAGTCAACCACATCGCTGTGGGTCTGGAGTCACATGTAGGCCCAGACCAGGTAAAGATGGCAGCTTCCTTCCCTAAAGGACATTAGTGAACCAGATGGGTTTTTCCTGACAATCGACAATGGATTCACAGTCGTCATTAGATTGTTAATTCCAGATATTTATTGAATGCAAATTCCACCATCTGCCATGGTGGGATTCAAACCCAGGTCCCCAGAGCATTATCTGGGTCTCTGGATTAACAGTCCAGTGATAACACCGCTAGGCCATCGCCTCCCCTATCCGTCATCCCATTTTGCATCCATTTTCTTACTGCACCTTTTGCTCCGAGGGCTATCACTTTTCTCACAAATATGTGCACTCAATTCGGATTTGAAGATTTACTCAATTTAGAATTGGTTCCCTGGTAATTAAACTATTTGAAAGCGGTCCTTCTACCATAAGAAACCGAGAACAACCACGCTATGGGACAGCTATTGGCAGTGCACCCCCTGACCTTTGTCTGAATGACTATTCCTAAGGTCTCAGGTTCATTCACAACTTGCCAATACATTCTGGACACTTTGCCTGTAAATCAAGAGTGGATTTTCTTTATCCTGTTTTTTTTTGGGCATATCATCACTGACTATAAGTTGCATTGCTCCACCTCACTGGAGATTGGGCAGCTGACCAAAGCCTAGATCCTGGACTTGGAGACTTCTTCCTCTGGCTGGCTCAGGATCATTTCCAACGAGGGCTGGTGAACCTCTTCAACTGTATTGATCAATACAAGAAGCAAGAGTGAGGAAAAATATCAAGGGTTCGAGATTTTTGCTTCAAAATGTGGTTAGATGGCAAAGTAGAATAATAAACCAGAAATAGCAATTGTACCAGATTGGAAATTCTTCCCATACAAAGCACAGGACTGCGTCCTCAATGTAAACATCAGTTCTGGCACCGGAGATAACAAGGTGTGGAGCTGGATGAACACAGCAGGCCAAGCAGCATCTTAGGAGCAGGAAAACTCACTTTTCGGGCCTAGACTCTTCTTCAGAAATGGGGGAGGGGAAGTGGGTTCTGAAATAAATAGAGAGAGAAGGGAAGGCAGATAGAAGATGGATTAAGGAGAAGATAGATGGACAGGAGACAGACAGGTCAAAGCAGCAGGGACAGAGCCAGTAAAGGTGAGTGTAGGTGAGAAGTTAGGGAGGGGATAGGTCAGTCCAGGGAAGACAGACAGGTCAAGGAGGCGCGATGAGATTAGTAGGTAGGAGATGAGGGTGGGGCTTGAGGTAGGAGGAGGGGATAGGTGGGAGGAAGGACAGGTTAGGGAGGTGGGGACAAGCTGGGCTGGTTTTGGGATGCGGAGGGGAAGAAGAGATTTTGAAGCTTGTGAAGTCCACATTGATACCAATGGGTTGCAGTGTTCCCAAGTAGAATATGAGTTGCTGTTCCTGCAACCTTCGGTGGCATTGTTGTAGCATGTCGTCTGAGGAATGGGAGGGGGAGTTGAAATGGTTCATGACGGGGAGGAGCAGTTGTTTAGTGCAAACCGAGCGTAGGTGTTCTGCAAAGCAGTCCCCAAGCCTCCACTTGGTTTCCATGATGTAGAAGAGGCCATAACAGGAACAGCAGATACAGTTTACCACATTGGCAGATGTGCAGGTGAACATCTGCTTGATGTGGAAGGTATTCTTGGGACCTGGGAGGGGGGGTGAGGGGGGAGGTGTGGGGGCAAGTATAGCATTTCCTGCGGTTGCAGGGGAAGGTGCCGGGTGTGGTGGGGCTGGAGGGTAGTGTGGAGCGGACAAGGGAGTCACGGAGAGAGTGTCCCTCTGGAAGGCAGATAAGGGTGGGGTGAGAAAAATGTCTTGGGTGGTGGGGTCAGATTGCAGATGGCGGAAGTGTCGGAGGATGACGCGTTGGATCCGGAGGTTAATGGGATGGTACGTGAGGATGAGGGGGATTCTGTTTTGCTTGTTATTGCAGGGAGGGGGTGTGAGGGATGCATTGCGGAAAATGCCGGAGACACAGTCGAGGGCGTTCTTGATTACTGAGAGGGAGACGTTGCGGTCCTTGAAAAATAAGGACATCTGAGATGTTCGGGAGTGGAATGCCTCATCCTGGGAGCAGATGCAGCAGAGGCAAAGGAATTGGGAATAGGGGATGGAATTTTGCAGGAAGGTGGGTGGGAGGAGGTGTATTCTAGGTAGCTGTGTGAGTCGGTGGGCTTGAAATGGATTTTGATTTCCAAGCGGTTTCCAGAGGTGGAAACAGAGAGGTCCAGAAAGGAGAGAGAGGTGTCAGAGATGGTCCAAGTGATCTTAAGGTTTAGGTTGGAAGTTGTTGGTGAAGTGGATGAAATGCTCCAGCACCAGCCTGCCTTCCGATAAATTGAAGCCCAAACCTTTGAAAAATGTTTTTATTGTAACATTGTAAAAATATTATCGTAATATTGCAGATAAAGTAAAACTTGATGAATAAATTGTGATTAGTCAGAGTCTTGCTCATTCCCTAGTCTCTCTTTAGAATGAATGGTAATCCATATTAAATAAGCTAAGAGGCATTTCTCAAGATTTCTTAAAGTTGTTTTTGTACATATTCCAACAAGTGAGCACTTGCTTTACTCCTCCTTCAAATAACTTGTGATTTATTGCATGAACATAGCTCTCTTCACCTAATAATATCATGGTTATAAAACAGGGCATGAGCTTCACTGCCACATGACCTTCAAGCATCAATTGTACTCCTCTTTAAATGGATTAACCTGATTCCATTACCATTCCATCATAAAATAGCATCTAATTGTAGCCTTAATTGTTCCAATTTGTTATTTATCCTCATGGAGCAGGGAACCCTACCTGCTCCCAAACCACCTGTGGAAAAGTCACCAGGAACCAATCCTATCTTGGCTCCTTCCTTTAACCCCATTTCCGTGGGGTAGAAGAATTAAACCTATGGTTTATCACCTTGGAAAACTAAGAAAATATAAAGAATTTTTCTTGTACTTTGACTACAGAAACACTAGATTTTTGTGAAGACAGCAGATATAGAGATTTACCAGGATGTTTCCTGGAATGGAGGAAAGGTCTTATAAGGAAAGGTTGAGAGAGCTTGGGCTTTTTTCTTTAGAATGACAAAGGATGAGAGGTGACTTGATAGAGGTGTACAAAATGATCAGAGGCATAGATGGAGTAGACAGCCAGGGACTTTTTCCTAGGGTGGAGGTAACTTTTACAAAGGGACATAGTTTTTAAAGTGAAAGGAGGCAGATTCTTTACTCAGAGAGTGGTTGGGGTGTTGAATGCATTACTGGAGAGGGTAGTGGAGTCGGTCTCATTAGGGGCATTTAAGCAGCTATTAGAAAGGCATAGGGATGATAGTATAAGGTAGTGGTGGAGGTTAGATAGGCCTTAGGTTTCAGGTAAAAGTTTGGCACGACATTGTGGGCCGAAGGGTCTGTACTGTACTGTTCTATGTTTTATGTACTTGTCAAATATTTTAAGTGAGGTTCTTTACAATAAGTGATATGGAAATACTCTGTATTATTCATATGAGATAACATACCCTCTATACAAATGGTGTGAGGTAAATTAAGGGATTGAGTTTGCTTATTTAAAATAAATGCTGGGGAGTAAGGAAATTCTAAAATTAGATGCATAGCTATAAACTATCAGATTGTTTCTGAAAAGACAGATATGCGGTCTTAGAGGACAAGTGTGTTCCAATTAATGCTTTGTACAGAATATGGAAATCTTTTTAATTTTTTCTGTACTTATAAACTCTAATTTTTATTTAAACAGTCAGGAATCTGTTAATTGCATATTAATTATGTTTATTAGGCAGATGGTGGGCATTGTGAGAATTCATTTGCTCTCCTATAAACAGCAGCAAGTGCCCCTTTGATGGAGTGTTACTTTTCAATTTGATTTGATTTGATTAATTGGTTTATTTAATAAAAGTAGAAACAGGATCAAAGTGAAATCACGGTTATTGGATTAATTTGCTTGTTTGTAATCTGTGCATATGTGACTAAATGCTTATTTTTAAAAAAGCGTAAAAAGATTAGCTCCAGCTACATCCTTGACCAATTGGTATTCCTAACATAACTCTCCTCCGGTACAGCGAGAGAGACTCTCTTTCAAATAATTGGTGTTCTACAATTCTTAGAACAAAGTTAACATACAAGAAGTACCTGAGTTTTTAAAAAAATCTACTTTGTTAGCTGAGGATGCTGTGATGTTTTCTGGTTTTCTCTAGAATTTTCCTGTCATCTTTGTGGCTACAGAAGTGATGTCACTGTTCTGGCTGTGTAAGTTAACAATCCATAACTGTATATAGCGCAACAAAAGTTGATGTAGCTTGTACAGTGATTTATTGAATTACCAAGACAACAAAACCAATTTTAAAATGTTGTACCTGCATATTCCAGTGGTAATTTGCATGACAGATGATTCAAAGACCATCAATACTTCATGTTGTCTAAATATGCCATCTATTTTTGATAGTTCTGTTGCCTTTTCATTATTTGTCAGCACACAGGACTTGGCCCACATTTCCCAACTTTGCCTTGCATCTAGTGCAACTACTCTGGCAGAAACAGAGACAGAAGGAGAGGGAGAGAAGAGAGGCACAAAAACAGAAGCTCTTGCAATTCAAGTAAAAAATACAAAAATATGTGCAAATCTCATTGCAAAAATACATATAAAAGAAATATGAAAACAGTGAATAAAACATTCCCTAAACTTAACCAAGTAGCATTCCAACTTACTTGGAATGGAAGAATGGACAGTATAAGTAAATGGAGCTCATCCACCTGTTTTCACTGCAGAGAGTGGACTCTGCTGGTAGTGAGTTTGAATGGGGGAAGGGCACTTAATCAGACTGGAAGATGATGCCTCACCATCTTCATGGCTCCCCAGAAGTACACATTGGCCCAAGGTCAATCTTCACACCGTGCCACAAATTGCTGTCCTGAAATGGCCAATTATGCCCATGTAAGGTCATTATCCCACATCTGCTGGGATTAATCAATGCAGTGTGCACAACAGATGAAACTGAGTGAACTTCAGGTGATGTAAGGGATGGAGGTCGCTTGATCAGTGATATTCTGAACCTGATCAAGGGACTGGACACTGGGAAGGGGGAGGCCCAATGAAATACGTCCCCATCCCATGCACTTGCCTTTAAAAGAGATAAAGGACGACATGAGGGTGGAAGAAATCAAAGCAGGTGTTGGCAGCCTGAGATGAAATAAGATGAGAAATAGCCTATGTAAACATCAACACTCATACAAATCAGTTGGGCCGATGGTTTATTCTGTTTAGTTAAAATTCCATGTAATTTTATTTTTATTTTCAAACTGACCTCATTACCGTGGCAAACTCTCAACACACAATATTAAATAATTTAAATCCCCAAGTTTGGTATTTTTCATTTGTTTCATATTTCATTGCCATCATAATTCAAGTGATATTAATTTTAATACGTTCACAGGATATGGATGTTGCTGGTTGGACCAGCCTTTATTCCCCATCCCTAGTTGCCCAGTGAGATGCCTTCTTGAATCGTTGAAGTTCAGATGTTTTAAGTAGACCCACAATGTTATTAAAGAGGAAGTTGCAAGATTGTAATTCAGTGATAGTGAAGGAATGGTAACACAGCTCCAAGTAACATTCATGCCACACAAATGCCAGGCAATGACCATCTCTAATAAGAGACAATCTAATCACTGCCTCTTGGCATTTAATGGTGTTACCATCACTGAATTCTCCACTGTCAACATCCTGGGGGTTACCATTGACCAGCAACTCAACTGGACTCACCAAATAAACACTCTGGCTACAAGATTAGGTCAGATACTAGGAATACTGCAGAGAATAGCTCACCTCCTGACTCCCCAAACCCTGTCCACCACCTACAAAGCACAAACCAGGAGTGTGATGGAATACTGTCCACTTACCTGGATAAGTGCAACTCCAACAACACTCAAGAAGTTTGACAACTTCCAGGACACACAGTCTGCTTGACTGACACCACATCCACAAATATCCACTCCCTCAAACTCTGGCACTCAGTTGCAGCAGTGTGTACAATCTACAAAGATGCATAAAAAGGTTGCTAAAGATCCTGAGACAGCACCTTGTGAATCAACAACAATTTCCCTCTAAAGAGACAAGGCCAGCAGATACATGGGAACACTACCAACTGCAAGTTCCCCTCTAAGCCACTCACCAACCTGAATTGGAAATATATTACTGTTCCTTCACTGTTGCTGGGTCAATATCCTGGAATTCAATCCCTAAGGGCATTTTGGGTCAACCTATAGCACAGGGATTGCAGCGGTTCAAGGAGGCAGCTCACCACCAACCCCTCAGGAGCAACTAGGGTCAGGCAGTAACACTCATATCCCCTGAGTGAACAAAAAAAAACAGTATGGTATGTGACATGGAGGGGAGCCTGTAAGTAGTGGTGTTCCAAATACCTTCTGCCCTTGTCATTCTACATTGTAGAAGATGTGGGTTTGGAAGGTGCTATCAAAGAAACCTCAATAAATTTTTGTAGTGTGTCTTATAGGTAGTACACACTGCTGCCACTGTGCAGGTGAAGGAATGAACCTCAAAGGAATGGATAGGGTCCCAATCATGAGGGGTGCCTTGTCCTAGATGGTGAGGAGCTTCTTGAGTGGGCATTATTGAAGCTGCAGTCATCCAGGCAAAGGAGTGAGTATTTTACATTCCCTTGACTTGCCCCTTGTAGATGGTGGCAGGCTTTGGGGAACTAGAAAATAGGTAATTCATCAAAGTTACTACCTGTGATTAGATTTGTTAAGAAGTCATGAAATATTGGAGCATGATAGTGTACCAGTGCTACACATAGGAGTTCCTGCACTAGATTGCTACGCACAGGGCACTTAATCACAGCCCATCTTGATGTGAGTGATTCTGACCTCCAATGAGTGATCCTTGGCAAGCCAGCCTGCTTATAACCAGCATTCACCTTTCAACCAATCCCACTTCCAATTATATCAACCCAAAACACATTTAGATCATTCCCCCATGCACCAAGTACTCTGCACTTCAGACAGAAAGTTGGTCATTTTTCGGATGAGGATAATAGCCTCTGACTGGTGACAGATCATGTCTCGCTGTATCCGAAGTATGTAAAGGATCCAGTTTGGAGAAGTTGAAAAGTAGTGTTTGAAGTGTAAAGCCAGAGTGTGTAATCTGGTTCTTCCATTAGCTTTAACATAACAGAGATTTGCAATATCATACAGTCTGTGAGCTCTCTCTGCAGGGTAAAAACTCACAGTAATGATCAGGGTAAGAACTCAAGCATTGCAGTTTAATCAACCTCTCAATCCAGTGTTCAAGAAGTTATCATAAAGCAGCGAATGACTCCATGAGGTTTCAGACAGATTCAGAATGATAGAAATTTACAATACAGAAAGGGACCAATCAGCCCAATGTGCTGATATCAGCTGAAAAAGAATGACCCAGTCTAATCCCAATTTCTTTCTCCCATAGAGTGTAGACATTAGTGGCAAGACTAACATTTGTTGACCATCACTACTTGCCTTTGAACTGAGTGTCTTGCCAGCTTGTTTCAGAGGACAGTTGAGAGTCAACCGCAATGCTGTCGGTCTGGACCAGACCACCTTTCCTTCCCTGAAGCACACCAAGTGAACCAGATGGGTTTTTGGAGCCAACTGAAAGCAGTTGTCACAGTCACTGTCACTGGGATTATCTTTATATTCCACATTTATCAGATTTATTCACTGAATTTAATTTCTACAATTGCCATGATGGAATTTGAACTCATGCACCCAGAGCATAATCTTTGTGATTACTCACATCCTGGTGTTAACTCTGTGCCATTCAGTCCAACATCTTTCAGCTCCTGGTCTGTGGTCTTGTTGTTATACCAGCCCAGGTACACATCTGAGTACTTTTTAAAAGGAATTTACGGTTACTATCTGAGCCACCCTATCAGACAATAGGTTCCAAACCCTTGTACCCTCTGGAGAAAAGAATTCCCAAATTCTCCTTTGATACTTCTACCAATCCCTTGAATCAATGCCCAAACTATTGCCACTTGGTGAAGGAAAAGGGGTCTTTCCTGTGTCCTCTATCGTGTGTGATGTTATGTGCCTTTAAGAGGGACTTGTTCTTTTCTGTTTCTCTTAAGGAGAGGTGTTGTCAACCTGCTGCTGAAGTGGCTGCTCCTTGGAAATCAGAGTAAATACCTTTGGGGTTTTTTAAAAATAAATAAACAAAAGAAGCGTAAGTGGGTAGAGTCAGGGTCACACAAGCCCAGGGTTTTAGCTTTCAGTTGTTGAAGCTGGAACTTTTAGAGTTGGAGCAGCTAGATAGAGCTCTCTGTCTGCTACTAGATTCATTCCGTCACTGTTCCTGTCAGCTGGACTGGAGGAGAAAGCAAGTGAGGGAAATCTGTTTTGCTGAATTTGCCTTTGCCAAGGGTGTGTTTATGGATGCTGCTATATTGGAACAGTTGATGAGGAATAATGAAGAAATATATTATTTTATTAAGTATTATGATACAGTTAAATTTGAGCCTTTTTATTGTTTGTATTTTAGCTGTGGTTTAAGAATCAGGTGTGTGTTTGCTTAAAACCTATTTTGTGACCAATTGAGTCACATCTGGAACACATCAGCTTACACTTGCCTTTAAATAAGAGTTAAGGTCTAGGCTATCTTCTTGGCATATTTTGAAGCGGTTTGGTCTAGTCCTAACACTTGTCTCATCAATTTTACACTAATCAAATGCCCCGTCATTCCCACAAAAATAAGAGACAAAATAAATGATTGGTAGATGCCCATAAAAACTGAAAATCATGTAAGATTATGAATCATAAAAAGATTAAAGATATTGGAATTCAAATAGTTATTATTTTATACTAGCAGATTCATGTTTTTGTATAGTCCAAGTTCACATTTTTAATGAGAGCTTTATTTCACTCAATAAAGCTCACAAGCTCCCCATCGTTACACACCAATTCACACCAAATTAACGCTTAATTAATATATCCATCACCATTAGGTCTCAGGCGTCCCTTCAAGTCATATCAGATAACAGACTATCTTATCTTCTTTTAAATGCATCAATTTGTGATATTAATAAACACAAACAAAAACAAACAAATAAAAATTACAACATGACAACACAATATATTCCCATTTCTATATCTTTGCATATTAAACTTCCAACCATACTTTTACCAGTATGTCCGAAAGTTTCTTAGAATACTTTTTCTTTTCTTGACTACTGCTATCCGTCCATTTCAATTTAGAGATCTCATCATTTTCAATTATTTGTTCACCCAAATAATATCTTCCACAGAGGCATTTTGCATAGTTGTACTCAACTCCAATACTTCAAAACTAACATATGCCCGTGTTTGGATGCCCACTTCCCCAATTAGACTTCACAATTCCTCCACTTCAGTTTTGAAAGCTACTACATCGCTTTGTGAGGCCCTACTTTAACAAATTCCAAATGGTCTACATGTTTCCAAATGAAATTGTTAATCCGAAATGATGTTTGGTCCATTCTGCCTTATTTTCAAACCAATGTACTTACAAACTCTAGAAGCCTGATTTACAAATTTGGATTCTGCTCTCAGCCCATTTATGATAATGTTTTCAAATTCACTGCTGCCACTCCATGAAAAAATCATTTGCATGCATTACAAAAGATGCCTGAAAGCTGCCCCTCCTGGTACCAGTGAAACATGACAGTGTCTGCTTTTAACTGAAGATTGATTATAATAACACAGATGTTTCCAAGAAGTACCAAACTCTAGAGGCATCATATAGACCATAGGCATTTAGTTAATTTCCAGAATGTGCATACTATGCTTGGTATTTCTTTTGGAGGACAAATAATCATTTCCCTCTCAAGCCAATCTCCCTGCAGAAATGCAGCTTCAATATCAATTGATAGGCACTCCCAAGCGTGTGTTGTTAACACAGTCAAGAAGATTTTCAAGATAACAAAGTGTGAAGCTGGATGAACACAGCAGGCCAAGCAGCATCTGAGGAGCACAAAAGCTGACGTTTCGGGCCTAGACCCTTCATCAGAGAGGATCTAGGCCCGAAAAGTCAGCTTTTGTGCTCCTCAGATGCTGCTTGGCCTGCTGTGTTCACACTTTATTATCTTGGATTCTCCAGCATCTGCACTTCCCATTATCTCTGATCACAAGAAGATTTTCAAAATTACTTTTCCTGCTGTCAGTAAATCTATTATTATATCATCCAGTTTTTCTTCAAACCACTAATATTGTTTTAGCCTTGCAAGTCCCATCAGGAGACACCAGTTTGAGTCCATCCACCTATTTAATAGGGCTTATTGTCTCCTATTTGACATTGCTGTGAACACCCAAATTCTCTACAGCTTTATGCTTCTTGTTGTTTGGCATTTTTTATTAAATTTTCTTCTAGTTCATTCATTACCACTCAAACTTCCTGATGACGTGAGCGTCTGTTTCTGGTGCATTTTCTGGTTTGTAATATACTTCTCCATTGCAATACCCCTAACAATTAGAGTCCACTTGCCAAACAGTCAGCTCTGTCCTCTCATATGGTATAAATTTCCAATTTTATCATCAGTTGGTATTTTTGCATGTTGATGACTGCAAGACTAAAAGGTTTGGCAAAATGAGCCTTTTTCAGCAATACTCGATATCTTAGGATTGTTGCAATGGGAAAACTCATCATTATAATATATAAAATTAATTTCCCAGCTCAGAGAAGTTGTCCAACAGTAGTGCTGATATAGGACATCATTAAAAATACAGTTCATTAACAAGGTGTAACATTTTTAGGAGCAGTTAACTGTGATATTAAGCAGTGAAAGAAATATTTCCATTAAGATTGATTTGTAACTCTTTGCAGTCTATATTCACTATTCCACACCTAAGTTGACAACAACATTGGTATCTCCATGTTTAACTGCACATGAGCAGATTCTGGAAACAGCTAACAGTTCCATTTTCATTCGTACTCCAAATATTGACCATTGTGCACACTAATAAGCTGTCACTGTTTAAGTACATGTAAGACATGAACAGTTAACAGACAGCACTTGAGAGCTAGAAAATAACATCTTTATTTTCGTAAAACTTGCACAGCCACCCACATACTGAAGATTTTATAAGTTCTAGAGCAGCTGCTGTAGTGACAACCTATAATCCCATATAATTATCATTTCTTAGGTGAATAAGTGATAACATTTGTTCAAACCAGATTATCTACAAAGCAGTCACTTAATAAAGAAAAGGCCAGTTTAATAATATTCCTCTTGTAATCAGTTTGCATTTAGATAATTTATTATTCTGCTGTATGGAATTTTCTGGGGGGAGGGTCACTACATGGAAGCTGGGCTGTGAAAAGTTGAATTTAGTTTTTGTGAACATAGATATCTACATTTCCCTGTTCCAGTAAAATTTAAAGAAGGGCATGTTATTGAGCATGTCAACAAATTCTACATCTCCTGCCAACGCTTCATCAACATGTGCCCGAACTGGAAGCTGGTATGCATTCTGCCGGATGGGCAGTTGACAGTTGTTGCTGAGGTCAACATGTGTCCAATGAACCGTTATCCTCATCACCCTCACTCACCATCCACTTGGTGCCTCACTCCCTACCTCGCCAATTATCCTACAGCCAACCCTTCACTTCCTCCCACCTACTCACTGCCCTTCTCCCTCACTTGTGGGTAATGGTATATGGTGAGAGTTCAATATTGCAAGAAGAAGGGAAGCAGAGATTAGTTGGGAGTGGGATGACCAAGTATTGGGGTGAGGATATGAATTGATTTGAAACAGTTGGAAAAAAAAGCCCACACGTTGTTGAACAGAGGGACCTAGGGGTGCAGGTAGATAGTTCCCTGAAAGTGACATTACAGGTAGACAGGGTGGTGAAGAAGACCTTTGGCACGCTTGCCTTCATCGGTTGGGCACTGACTACAGGAGTTGGGACATCATGTTACATCTGTATGAGACATTGGTAAGGCCCCATTTGGAGTATAATTCTGGCCATCCTGTTTTAGGAAGGATGTTATTAAAGTGGAAAGGGTGTAAAAAAGATTTACAAGGATGTTACCGAGACTGGAAAGTTTCTGTTAGAGGGAGAGGTTGGGTAAGCTGGGGCATTTTTCCCTGGAGCATGGGAGGCTGAAGTTTATAAGATCATGAGGGGCATAGGTAAGATGAATAGCCAAGGTCCTTTTCCCCAGGGAAGGGGAGTTCAAAACTAGAGAGCATAGTGAGGGGGAAAGCTTTAAAAGGGACCTGAGGGGTAACTTTTTTCACACAGAGAGTGGTGCGTATATAGAACAAGCTGCAGAGGAAGTGGTACAGGCAGGTATAATTACAGCATTTAGAAGACATTTGGACGGGTACATGGATAGGAAAGGTTTAGAATGATATGGGCCAAACACAAGCAAATGGGACTAGTTCAGTTCAGGAAACCTGCTTGGCATAGACAAGTTGGGCCGAAGGGCCTGTTTCTGTGCTGTATGACTCGATGAGTCTATTTTATTGATGCTGCACTTGTTAAAATATCTTTGCATTGCTCATTGTGACATTGTCCTATTCTTATGTGTCTTTAGTTGGGGGATGAGTGTTTGACCTGGGACCCTACAATTAGTGACTGAACTGTCAAATATCTTTCATTAAAATAAATGTGATTTGTGAGGTAATGGTCACTCACTAAAGTAAAGAGATTGTTCAATGAAGCAAAGAACTGTGTTTCATATCTCTAATAATCTTTGGTAAAGATTGTTTGCAATATTAAATGTACATGTTTTACAAAGGTTATTGTGTTCCACAATGTCAAACAAAATAGTCAGCAAGGAATTGTCAAACTATGCAATTCCTCACTTGGGAGGACAATGCCATTTTTCATGTCACCTCAGCCATGATTTATTAAGACTTCCTCAATTGATTCTGCGTCCTTTGGTTTTCAGTCACTAACCTCCTTACTTGACAATAATAGAACTAATCTGCATGTTGGCACCTGACTTAATAAAAATAGGCTGTTTTTCAAAGCTGTTCTTTGAAAGGCAAATTACTACAAGTGCAATATCCAAATTGTGTTTTATATATCTTTTATCAAAGGAACACACAGAAATGATTTACTATTGTGGGAAAGCAGTTGCTGATTAAATCCAGGATTCGGTCAGCCTAACGACAATTCAAATCCTATTTTTATACCTTCCAATCTCTCAACAACCAACATGTAAAATCACAGCAAGTTCAAAGGGTCCCAGTGGGCAAAATCACAGTTTGACTGTAATGCATCAATCCTAAGTAGACAAAAATAAATGAGAGAGAATAAAACATATAAATAACAATCAATATTAAATCATTGACAATCATTGACAAATCATTGACAAAAAATTGACTAAAATACAAACTATAGACAGTGACACACTCTGTAAAACCAGATTAAATCAGTCTTTGTCAGACTCTGCACATAAAATCATACAGCTCATTCACTTAGTGTGTAAAATCAAAGTGGCACTAAAATATAGAAACCATAAAGACAGCTGACATATTTAGGTTTGAGATTCTTGTTGAATAGCGAGCACCTGCTGTAAATGATCAAAATCATCCAAATGAGACATTTACAAAGAGATTCTGAGATAAATAGGGAGAACCCCATAAATATATTTCCCTGGTAACATTAAAGGAAGCCTAAGAATGAGTATTATCGAGACGGTGTAAGTAAACAGGCATAGAGTGCAAGGGAGAGCAACTTCAAAGCCAGGAGCGTTGTGAACAGGGCCAAGCCTATTATTTTCAGCAAAGAGATACAGGAGATGCAGAGCCCAAAGCTTGAGTCTTGATGTCACTAATTATAAGTGCTCAGGGGAGACAATACAGTCAGCAAGGGGGAGGATCTGCCTGGTCATTCGCAGCCTGCTAACCGGCGGCATGGAGCCTTTGCTGATCATTCAGGAACAGATCAATTTGGAGCACCCTCTCCACTTTGACAGTAACCCACAAGCAAGCAGGACTCTGGGCTCCCAGCATTGAGTGTGGAGCCATTAGAGGCAATGCTGTGTGTGAATTAGACCCAGGCATGCGGTGGAGCCTGCTCTCAATTGGTCTTGGTTATCTCTGTGATTGGACATAGACCTTGCACCAGTGGGACTGCGTGGTGGTCAGTGTGCACTGGTCACGCACAAATATCTTCCACTTCTTCACGATAAAATTTGGGAACTGGAGCATTAGGATCCTCATGGACAACCCCAACAACGACAGATGAGAACATCGCTACAACATCACTACAACTACACTGAGTTAGACTCAGCAGACAGGAGAAGATCAGCTCTAAGGAAAAGGTTGCAGCATCTTCTACAAAGATATATCTGAGGAAGAACACCAACTCCAGGAGGTTGGCTTTACCATGAAAAGAGAGATGGCCCTCTCATCTCACAAATTAATCTGGTGAACCTTCAATTCCACTCTCCACTCCCATATCCAAACTGTAAGGTAAGCAGACGACAACTACTCATAAATAAAACCAGAAAGTGCCCAAGGATGTTAACAGATTGGGCAGCAACTGTGGACAGAGAAAAACAGAGATAGCTTTCTGAATTTGATATGGCTTATCAGACTCAAAACATTAACTCATTAACATTAACATTTTTATTTCAGATTTCCAGTGTTCACTCTATTTTTGCTTTTATACAGCCACACACACAACCTTCCAGGTGTGCACTCACTTAAGCTCTAAGTAATTGCAATAAGACATTCTTACTCCATTTTTCTCCAAATCCCTTGCAATGGAGGCCAGCACACCATTTGCCTTCCTGGTTGCTTGCTGTACCTGCACATTAACTTTCTGAGTGGCATGTATAGGACTCCCCAATACTTCAAGTTTGGTGAAAGCTGATTGAACAACTTTCAAAACGGAGTTAAACCAATGCTTGTAAAGGAAATATTTATGTGTGGAGAAAGGCTAGGGGAGTGGGGCTGACTACATAGTTCTGCTGAATACAGCTATGGGTCCAAATGAGCCAAATGCCCTCTGTCATTCTATGTTTCTATGAATGTTATATACATAATCGAAGAATTTAATATGTTGAATTAAAAAACTAATGTTATAGAGAGACTGTCAGACTATTGCAGAATACATACTAGTATTAATGTACATGCAATTAATGTAGTTTTATGTCCGATTGTCTATTTTCATATAGAATAAATGATGTGTCAATCCCCTTTTACATTTAAATGCCAGTTGCAGACCTGATTAAGTGTAAGTTAGAAAAGGCACAATGACAAGTCCTGATAATTAAGGCTGGATTGATCAGCAGACAGTGTCTAACACTATATTGGTTATTATGAGCTGAGGAGCTGTATTGGTACAGCCTGCAACTTCAGCCTTTTTTGAAGACTGTCTGTGACAAGTGCACAATCTGGATTAACTTTGAATTCATCATTACATATCACAACTAATTGTGACAATCAGGGAACCAGCAAGATCTGGTGATTTATACTGCTGTCAAGTATTGGAGGTTAAAGGTGCAACTGTTCTGCACTGATCATTCTGACAGGCACCAGGATTAAGAGAGACCCAAACAGTGCAGGTACCAGACACAAACGACACAGCCAAAGAAAAGTGACTCAATCTCTAAAAGCTTTCCCAATAAAATGTGGAATTAACAACATCACTTAGACAATACAAAGTTCCCAATTCTGTTCCTCCAATCCATGAGCCCTCATAGTGTAGTGGTAAAGTCCCAGCTCTGGATGAGGATGCCCAGGCCAAGTCCTACCTCTTCCAGAGGGCTTTCATAACATCTCTGAACAAGTTGATTGGGAGGTATCTATCTTCCAAAACAGAACTACTCATGCAATTCAGATTTAGAATAATTTGTCCCTCCATATTAAGTAACATTCTGAAATCTCTTTCCATGAATTTAATGAAGGATTGAATTGGGATCTTATTTGCATCATTTCAAATATCCCAAACAACCCAGTAAAGTTAATTTCCTTCGATTTCTATTTTAATTTAAATGCATCCCTCTTTCCCTGCACTTTCTTTTTGTTATTATTACAGTGGTCCTGAAGGGTCATGCTTGTTAATCATTCCCATAATTATAAACATGGGTGATTTGGAGATGGCTTATTTATATTGAAAAATATTCAATGGGTTCAGCAGGAGATAATCCTTCTAGAACTTCAGCGTTTTAACTCTGCCACTACAGATATTGTCAAATCCCTAACAGATTAAAAGTGCTGCTGCTGCTGCTGCTGCTGCTGCTGCTGCTGCTGCTGCTGCTGCTGCTGCTGCTGCTGCTGCAGCTGCGCAGCTGCAGACACTGCTTGTGTTTGGAGTCATTAATTAGTCAGTCTACAGATCCCTTCCACACATGAGTCCCCATTTCTTCCTTATTTATATCCAGCCAGTCAATTAATTAAACACCCAACCCAAATCACCTGCTTAATATGAGTACATAAGAAGTAAGAGTAAAGGGAAAACAGAAAAAAATGAGTCACAGTGATTTTGCTGGTAGGAAAGTTGCTCATTTGTGCGTGATAGCACTTCAGGGAGAAAACAAAGAAACAAAGCAAGGGCTCTTGTGCTTCAGTGGTAGTGTCCCTACTTCTGAACTGGAAGGCCTGGGTTTAAGTCCCACCTGCTCTGGTGGTGTGTAAAAATACCTCTGCTGAGAAAACATATTCAAAAAATAAGAGCAGGAATAGATTATTTATCCTGTAAATCATGCCCTGCCATTCTATTAGATCGTGGCTGATCTGGTGTAGGCCTTAACTCCTCTTTTGTACCAGCTTATCACAGCCTTCAACTCAGTGATATTTCAAAAAAAACTCTCTACCTCCTCTTCAAATAATTCCAGTGATCCAGCCTCCACAGTTCTCTTGGGTGGAGAATTCCAGACATTTACTAGTTTCTGAGGGAAGAAAGTCCTTTGCATCTCAATTTTAAATGAGTGTCATTTAATTGTATAACTATTCCCCCTTGTTTATGATTCCTCCAGTAGTGTGAACATCTTTTCAATATCTCTCCTGTGGAACACCCTTGGAATCTTGTATGTTTCAACAGGGCCACCCTCCATCTTCTAAACTGTGATGGATAAAGACTGAACCAGTTTAGCTGCGCTTGATAAGTCAAACCCTTCATACCATGAATCAGCCTAGTGAAACTCTTTTGAACAGCCTGCAATGCCAGCATATTATTTTCTAAATACGGAACTAAAACTATACACAATACTCAAGGCATAGCCTCACTGACACACTGTACATTTGTACAAATAAACTCCAAACTTCCAGCAGGAAAGGGCCAAATAGGCTAATCCTAGCCCTATTTTGTACAAGATACCACTGGAACACATGGAAATGGAACCCAGGTCTCCTGGCTCAGAGGAAGGGATATTGTCACTTCATCACAAAAGCCTGAAATTAATCCAGGACTCTGGAGTACTAGTCAAGTGACATTACCATTACTCCACCATCTCCTCTAAATCTCCTCCATCCAGAGTTTTACTGAATTCAAATTTCACCATTTGCTATGGCAGGATTCAAATGCAGGTCCTCGGAATGTTACCTGGGTCTCTGGATTAGCGGTCTAGCTAAAAAAAAATACTCAGCTATCACATCCCCAGTAAATCTCTAGTCCAGACATTTCATTGAACTCAAATTCCACCAGGTGCCATGGCAGGATTTAAACCCAGGTTCCCAGGAATATTAGCTGAGTTTCTCAATTAATAATCCAGTGATAATACCAATAGGCCATCACCTCCCCAGTATACTTCTAGTGGATTAGGCACTAGCATATGAGGTAGCATATTTAGTGATTTTCTAAGTGAAAACACTGGAAGAAATTCTAAAAATGGATCCAGCAACAATATCTATTAAGTGCAACATCAATAATAAGTTATCAGATAACATCCACCAAACAAATTATGTGAATGAAGAGAGACTGAAGATTGATATTAATGCCAGATGCTGGAGAATGGAGATATCTCAAAATTGTCATCGTGGATAGCATCAGTCAGCTGATTATTTTACAAAGAAAGGAGCAAGTCCTAAGAAACTATTGGACATACTGGAGAAACAATGCTTGAGAAGAAATACACAAAGAAAAAGGGACTGGAATACAATATGTTGCCATTTTTATATTTCATTTTGTTTGTTTATTATATATTGATGTATTTAAGAAGACAAAGAGAAATCTGTTATAATCACAAATGGTCTGAAGAAATACCTGAGACCTAATAGCAAGATGAAGAAGTGATGAACATATTTAACAAAGTTTAACTGGGTGAAAATTTGTTATAAAGACATGGTGTAGGGTATGAGCTTTATGAAGTGTATCTAACTGAAATAAAGCTCTCACTTAGAACGTGGACTGAGACTCACAGTTATCTTCTAGCATGTAGCATTCAACATACTACTTCACTACCCTCTGTCTGATGGTCTCATGGAATGCACTGTTTGTACTGTAAAATCCATGACTGTCAAAATGTAAAGCAACTTGTCAAGTTTTTTTGGATAGCTATACTAAATCTGCAAGCAACCCCTCAAGGCAATGGTTTACTCTCACTGGCAACTCTCATGTTTGGGAGACAGATCCATACAGTTCTTCCCTGTCCCACTTTCACCACCTAAACACATGGCCATTGTTGGAAAGAAGGGAGCAAAGGTTGCAAGAGCATGATCAATCACAATGCTGACACTTATCCCAAACTGAACCAATCAAAGCATATGAGTTCAAGATTTTGTACAAATACATGGGTTTCTGGAAAGATACTGCACCCTTATGTCCAGCCTAGGCCATATGAAGATGTAATAAATAATGGTCAAGTCCTGAAATGTACAAGTGGCATATTCAAACTGGATATAATCAACTTCCGATCACACAGGATGACAACTCAGTTACTGAAGGTATCATGCCAAAGAACAACCATGCATCCACAATAATGTCACACATTCAGCTGCAATGACAGACAGTGCACTGCTGAGTGAAGCTATACAGCCAAGTTGTGATCACTGTGTAAGGACAAAGTCTGATTGTATTAGATCGATTTAGGTGTGATCCCTTATTCTCTATAAACACCAGTTTCTTTTCCTTGGGCCTTAATAGCAGTCTATCTGCCAAATGACTTGGCCTGTGTCAGAGATAATCCATTAAGGAGATGCTTGAAGTGAATTCACAGAGGCTGACAACAGATGGTGTGTGGATGACTGTTACCCGTGTGAAGGATAGTGAGAGGAAGATGAGGCAGGGTAGGCGATTTCTATTGCCAACTGATTTCTCATCCAGCAAGTTATTGAAGAGAATATTTGACATGTTCTTCAAATCCTATTGTTGTGAATTTGGATGATATAGCAAAGGCCACTGTGTTAAAATTCCTTTTTTTCTATACTACCCAGGCTTTATGGCCAGAATTTGCACTTTTTTGAAATAATGGGTCTTTATCAACAACTTGTTTATCTGTGGTCAGAACATTAATGAATGTAAGAACAGGATGCAAAACCACATGCCCATAATGCACAGGCTGAAGATGTGAGCCAAGAAACAAAAGGAAACGGTGTTTTTGCCCTCCCTTCTGTGAGCTCACCATCACCAACCTCAAACCTCCCAAATGTCTTTACTCTGTTGTATTCTAAAGTTGCTCATTTCAGCCATTGAACACTTACCCCAATTCCAGTAACAATGACAAAGTAAAGTCAGTGAGATGTACAGCATGGAAACAGACCTTTTGGTCCAACTTGTTCACACAGACCAGGTATCCTAAATTAATCAAGTCCCATTTGCCAGCATGTGGCTATATTCCTCTAAACTCTTCCTATTCATGTACCCATCCAGATGCCTATTAAATGTTGCAATTGTACCAGCTCCCACCATTTCATCTGGCAGCACATTCCATACATGCACCACTCTGTGCATGAAAAAGTTGCCCCTTGGGTATTTTTAAAATCTTTACCCTCTCACCTTAAACCAACGCCCTCTGGTTTTGGACTCCCCCACACTGGGCAAAACACTTTGGCTATTCATCCTAACCATACCCCTCATGATTTTATAAACCTCCATAAGGCCACGCCACCTTCCCTCCCAAGTCTCTGATACTCCAGGAAAAATAGTCCCAGCCTATTCACCTCCAATCCTGGCAACATCCTTGTAAATCTTTTCTGCACCCTTTCAAGTTTACAAACATCTTTCCAATAACAGGGAGATCAGAATTGCACACAGCATTCCAAAAGTGGTCTAACTAATATCCTGTATAGCCACAAGAACTGTCTTTAGTCTTGTCATTAGGTACAGACTGAAGTCTGGGCAAGTCCCTCGAGTGTCAATGTCTACAAGCAGTTTTGAACTTGTAAAATATACTGTACCGTGTTATATCATGATCTGAAAAATTATGCAAGTTAACTGTGTGGAAAAAAATAGACAAGCTTCTGCTCAGGAAATGTTTTTCTCCCAGTCACCAGGCAAAGCATTGACTGATTCCAACAATCAGATATAAAAGAGAAGAGACAAGAGGCTCATGTGGTATTAAATAATCCACCAAACATCTAAAAGGAACAGTCATGTAATGCATGATAAAAGGTGCTCAAAAGTGCAGGATGGACCTGACCAATTGATGGGGTTAGCTGGCTTTGTGTAAGTCACTTTCAACTGCTTGCAGAAGTAATATTAAATACTCGTCCACTTTGGGGGTGGTGGTGGTGGGGGGGGGGGGGGGGGGGGTAGGGAAAGATCATTTGGATATTCAAATCCTCTGCCAAGTAATTGGTTGCTCAGAACATTAACGTTTGAAGTCAACATTTATAGTTAAATGAGGGGTGGGTTTTATTTGTAGTTTCTGAATCAGGCGTTGTACTGGCCAAGCAATACATCTTCTCTAATGTCAGTGGCCGTTATCACTGACTGGCAGCCTTATCTTGTCATGTGAAAGGGACAGTTCATTATTCCCCAAATCCAAAGTCATCAGCTTGCTCTAAATCATTGAAATGCACTGAAACTAAAACCCAATTTGCATAAAAAGCCAAAGTGGGAATTATTGAATGACCTGAGTTAAGTGGAGCAGTCTGCAAAGGAAATAGCTGTCAAATCCAGTTTGAATTGTGGAATCAGAATTAATGAATGAAATGCACTCAGTGGTCACTCGCGCATTGAGTGGTTCCCAAACTGCACAGTTAATGATCTTTGCAAAGTAACCTATTACAAAGGTATCCGCTAGGAGACTCCTAGTAAAGCACTATATAAATAGAGATTGGTCCTTTTCCATGAAAAATAAATTTTAAATTGTTAATGATAGAATAATTAACACAGAGAAATGAAAAACATGAGGAAGCATTAACAATAATGACATTATATTACTGATCGCTGACAGGAAATTAAATTGAGAATGAATTATGGTTAACAATGATGGATTTTAAATTAGATTTCACGGTTTTTATTACGTATTCTGCTTATACCACACAGTGGACAGGTAAATATAAGTTATGAGAATTAGGTGGTAACTATTAATTTTCAATGTTATTTAGAAATATAAAGATACTGGTTGTAAGAGTGAATCAGAGGACTTTTCAAAAAAGTCCATTCTCTAATGCTACCCATTCTCTAATGCATCAAATCTATCAAATAACAAATTGGGAATTATCTTTTTAAATTCATTCAATAGATGTAGGTGTGGCTAGCTGGGCCAGCATTTACTGCCCAGCTTCAATTGCCTTTGAGACGGGGGTGTTGGTGAGCTGCCTTCTTGACCCCTGCAGGCCTTTTACTGTGGGTAGACCCACAATGCCACTAGGAAGTGGTTTTGCCTTGTATCTAATGGCCTTTTCCTACAAAGTGATAGAGGTAATGGGTTTGGAAGATACTGTGAAGAGGTCATTGTTGAGTTGTCGCTGTGCATCTTGTACTTGGTACATACTGCTGCATTTTTAAATAATTTTTAAAGTGATGGATGGCTGCTTCATCCTAGATGGTGTTGAATTCTTGACTGTTATTAGAGCTGCACTCATCTTGGCAACAGAAAACATTCCATTAAACTCTTGACTTGTGCCTTGTGGTGGCAGACAGGCTTTGAGGAGTCAGCAGATGAGTTACTGGCCACAGAATTCCTAGTCTTTGACTTGTGCTTGTGTTGATTTTCCTATTTTTGGTATCTATTCAGATCACTCATTGTGCAGTATAGCTGTATTGCAGATTTTCCACCAAGTCATCAGTTATGAATGAGAATTGAAAGATTTCAAAATAAAATTTCAGAGAACTGAAAATGGGTAAGCATTCCCAAATAATCCATTCCTTCAAATCTTCTGGACTGTTTCAATTTTTTTGTATGAAGTGTCTAGTGCTTAGAAATTCCATTCTTGACAAATAGGATCAACAACAAACCACACCCCTAATATGTAGAATAGTTAGTAGCTCATTTAAGCTCCCTCTAACTCAGCTCCGATAATAAACCCCCAGCCGCTAAAACAGTAATTCATCCAGCCACAGTGGAATCTCACAGATATAGTGACTCACTGAGCTGTTTCTTTCTCTTTCGGTAGGTTAGTTCCCCATTTCCTATGTGGAACAATGTACACTGAGTGGAGTATAGAGCATAGACCATAAAACAATACAACGCAGAACAGGCCCTTTGGCTGTCGATGTTGCGCCGACCTGTGAACTAATCTAAACCCATCCCCCTACACCATCCCATCATTATCCATCTGTTTATCCAAGGACTGTTTAAATGGCCCTACTGTGGCTGAGTTAACTACATTGTCAGGCAGGGGGTTCCATGCACGTACCACTCTCCTTACAAAATTCACCTCAGTCTCCAAACAGTCCGGGAAACTCAGAAAGAAGATAACATTCAATGCTGTTTCTCAATTTCTTGCCCTGCGTCGGAGGTCATGAATTGGTATCACTCGTAAAGAATGGACTGCAAATTTACTTAGCTGACTGGAATTATCTGTTGTCCCTTGGAATGAACCTATGAATAAGAAATTAAGTGCAAAAATACCAAAAGAAGTGCAGGTGCTGGAAATCAGAAACTGAAACAAAAATTGCTGGAGAAATTCTGTAGGTCTGGCAGCTTCAATGGAGAGAAAGAAGAGTTAGGTTCAGTGACCCTTCTTCAGAACAGTTCAGTCCAGGAAGATACACAAATAAAATGATTGTGATGCTGGGTATCTCCTGCAGTACCTCCAAGTCTCCTGGATTCTCTATTAAGTCGCCTCTCCTTCATCCTCTAAAATAAATTAAATTAAGAAGTGAATTCCTCACTGAGAAACCCACACTGTTGTCCACTTTTGCTTGACAGTATATCTTAAGTTATTTAGAGAAGAGAAATTCAGGAAAGACACCTAAGTGAAGCCAAAAGCCTCAAATGCCCTGTTAAAACAACTTCCAGCATTCAAATACAGGCATGTTAACATGTAAGTCTGTATGTATTATTATTGAGGTTAGTTTAGTTCAGTTAGCTGGACAGTTGGTTTGCAAAACACTGTGATGCTAGTAGTGCAGGTTCACTTCCCACACTGGCTCTGGTTACCATGAAAGACTCTCCATCTCAATCTCTCCCCTTGTCTGAGGAACGGTGGCCCTCAGGTTAAATCGCCACCAGTTGTCCCTTTGTAATGAGACAGCAGCCCTATGGTCTGGTAAGACAATGGTGACACTATGCCAATATTCATGTTATAATAACTGGTTACTTGTTTGACTTTCATGGCATTGTTACTATAAACTTAATTTTTCATTAATATGTTTTGTTTACCCTTTCTGCTCAGTTTACTGGCTAAGATCAATCCACAATAAGCAGCTGAAGGATGTTGTCACTCTTGGATATTCCAGTGAATCAAGGAAAATGAATATCTCCCCAAACACCAGGAAGTCAAAAGCAACATAGATAGCCATACAAGCCCTTTCTGAATTGTAATTAACCTGTAGATGAGCTGCAGCTTTAACACCAAAGAAGCTTGTAAAGCCAAATTGAGTCCAAAAGAAGCTATTATGAAAGATGAAGGACAAAAGATCCTTGGCTTCAATATTCCTTGAAGCTCAAGCCTCGTAAACTGGAACCGCAAACCATGCCAGGTGCAAACACAGAGTACATACATGGCAATAGAGTAAATGGCCAATTTATGACAATTTGCTGATTATCCATTGAAATTGTACCAGGAGATTGGGGCGTTTCTGTTGGAAATGCTCCCCAACCTAGAGGTATTTTTAAGTATTTTGAATTGCAATGATCTCTTCCAGTTGGCTGTGGGTCTATCATTTCAGTGTTGTAACCAATGAACCATTTCGTGAATAAATAGCCAAAAGTAATATTTAAAACTCACATTTGGTGCAATCTGACCAGTACTATTTTAATCGCCTTATTAACTCTCTCCTAATAGCAATGTTTTTTTGTAAATAGCGAGAAGTGCCTCTCATTTCCACAAACTAAATGAATCTACTAGATGACAATAGTGGGTAGCATGTTTTTGAATCCACAGACAGGGTTAAATGTAGATAGCATATCTATTGGACATCTCAAAGTACTTGAAGCACTTTTGAAGATTGTCATTTATGTGATGGAAGAAACATGGCGGCCAAGTTACAAAGAGTAATGTGATAATGACCAGGTAATTGTTTGAGTGACATTGACGGAGGAATAAATATTGGCCAGGAATAATTCACCTGCTTTTCTTCAAACAATGTGATCAGATCTTTTATATCCACCAGAGCAGTAAGATAGATTTTAGTTTAACATCTTATTCAAAAGGATCAAATTATTGTGCTGAGCCTTGACTTTTGTGCACAAGGCCTAGACTGTGATTCAAGCCCAGAGACTAATATATCAACGGCAAAATATGTCATAAACTGAGCCACTTTTAACACACAGTAATCGGGCAATTGGAATTCTCTGCTCCATTGATGTTTTGTCACATTATGCTTACGGATTAGAAATGATAGTGTACATTATGAAATTAACACATTTTTACAAAATGTATCAAGCTTTAATTTCAAACAAGTTTTACAGCAGTAAGGTGCAATAAAAACTCTACATTTCCAACTTGGTATCAATGACAGCACTGGCTTGGTCAGGGTGGTGGGCAGAAAACACCATCCAAAATGTCATAATATATTTTTTAGAAAATTCACACTTGTAATGCAAGTCACTGTTATCATATTTACACAATAATCGCATTTACAAAGTAAAAATACAAAACATTTGAAAAACCAGCTAATTCTCAAATGTAATAAAATGTGAGGCTGGATGAACACAGCAGGCCAAGCAGCATCTCAGGAGCACAAAAGCTGACGTTTCGGGCCTAGACCCTTCATCAGAGAGGCTCTCTGATGAAGGGTCTAGGCCCGAAACGTCAGCTTTTGTGCTCCTGAGATGCTGCTTGGCCTGCTGTGTTCATCCAGCCTCACATTTTATTATCTTGGAATCTCCAGCATCTGCAGTTCCCATTATCTCTAATTCTCAAATGTGTTTGGCCAATATCTAGAACAAACTGCTAAAAAGTTGGTCAGAATATCAGCACTGTACATTAGACATACTATCCAGAAAGCAATTTATTATTCACTTCTGCAATTCTCTAATTTCTCAGCTTTATATCCATCAACACATATGGGGTGATTCATGAGCACGCAATGTGTCTTTACAATAAAATCACATAATCAGCATTCACTCACCACACTGCTTGGCCTTTTTGAAAGAGGCAGTCTCAAAATAATAAACTGCTGTTGGTTTCTGCAGCACATTTCTCTGTGCAGCATTTTGAAAGCAGCAATTTTTGTTGATGCAAGTTGCGCAACAGTTTACTGGATTCTGCCACGTGCGCTACCAGAATACATTCCATTTTAAAAAAAAGACCCTGGTCGTACCTCAAACTTGCAATGGATTCGCTTTTGTGCTTCTGATCTAGAATCGTCAATATTTTTGACAATGGTGAAGGAATGATGATGGTTACTTACATCCAAAAAGGTCGTCTGTCTAGATTTAGCAGGTTTCAGAGTTTGGTTTCTTCCATTCAGCAGTAAATTTGAATTTGTCACCTTCTATCTTGATGGATTGATCATGCCATCAAGTTGAACAAATTTCACAGACATCAAAGAAAGAAATGAGAAGCAGGTTTCAAAATTCACATTTTAATCACTCTATAGAAAGTGAAATGAAGATTGGCATATGCACACATTAAGGCACACGTGGAAGTAACAAATAAACTTAGAGAAAAAAAATTATAATTGCTAGAATAATGGAATCATTAAACGTTTTACTCAGGGAATGCAATTCCACTCTTGTAAATTTGGGTTTTCAGGGTACCATTCAAAGCTCAGTCATACCTCATTCGGAAAAACTTAGCATATTTAATGGTTTACACAGTGAGAGTAATAAGTAAAAAAAATTGAAGCTCATATCAATTCAGTTACTCGGTTGATGGCATCAGCAAAAACAGTGCAGGAGTTTGATAGCACTGAAAGCAACATCCAGATTTCCATAGGCAATTTGTTCTTATGCAGATGTTACCAGTTGGTGACATATCTGCTCAGTCAAGACATAATACACTGACCGTTTCACCTTTACTCTAACTGTAAATTACTTAAGGCTGAAACACCGGAGACTTTCTAATAGCAGAGATGTGAAACAAATATTGTGTAAACGTTAGAGATGCCCAATGTATGCCAATCATTTCAGGATGATAGCATCAAACAAACAAGAGGCGACTCAACCCATTGAATCTCTGTCAGCTCCTTCCTAATGTCCCTGCAATTTGTTCACCTAGTACTTCTCCAATTTCCTTCTGAAAGTTACAATTTATTCTGCTTCCACCACTCCTTCAGGCAGTGAATGGCATCATTGATAGAACATCTCAAACGGACTACAAAGAACACACAAAGCTGATCCAAGTTCTAGTTTCACAAATGCACTTTTCTAAATAAAAGAATTTAAAAACCTGCACACACAATGCATTAATCAAACACTGTTTCCGGGTGCTATAGTAAAGATTATTATGCTAAAATTCTGATTGCTGAGTTAATCAGTTGGTTAGTTGGTCACTCTTGATTTCATAATAATTGTGGGGCAACAATTCAAAACTGAACACAACCAAGTGAACAAAGGAATTCGATGCCAGTTGATGCTCATGTTATTGCCAGTAGAAAATGCTGAATGAGCAGAACAATTCATAGAATTATAGAATCCCTATGGTATGGAAACAGGCCCTTCAGCCCAACAAGTCCACACCTACCCTTGCAGCATCCCACCCATACCCATCCCCCTATAACCTACCCAACCTACACACCCCTGAACCCTATGGGCAACTTAGCATGGCCAAAGCACTTAATCTACACATCTTTGGACTGTGGGAGGAAACTGGTGCTCCTTGGGGAAACCCATGCAGACACGGGGAGAATGTGCAAACTCCACAGAGACAGTTGCTCCAGGATGGAATTGAAACCGGGTCCCTGGTGTTGTGAGGCAGCAGTGCTAACCACTGTGCCACCCATAATTCAAACCAGTGAAAAAGATGGCAAATGACCAAGAATCTACACTCATAGGTCTTGGTAAATGCTTTCCATTTACAAATGAATTAAGCTTCATCAGAAGCAATAAAACTCAGCAATTATTATGAGTACATTAGAACACATACTACCAATTTAACTGTAAAAAAATTCCAATCAATATTATGGCAGTTATTTCCTTACTTCAAATCTGAAAAAAAATTTTATATGTTAGAAACCAAGTTCCTACTTTTTAAGAGACAGTAATTTGAAGTCCTTAATACACTTTTTACCTACAGTCAACAAATTCTCGCTTCAATTGGCTCAGAATCAAGAACCTTTTTGGAGCAAGAATTCCAGAATTGAATATTCTAATCTCCATATATATTTCCTGATGGAATACTGATCAAAACAACCATCAGGTAACAGCTGGTGCTTAATACAGGACAATCCAATGAACCAAATGGGAAATGAGTGGAAACCCAGTGGGAGGTACTGCAATGGTAAACTGGCACCAAATGTGATCCTCTGTTGTGGCCATATCAACTGATGTATGTTTCAGTATTTGAATCTCTTTATTTTCTGTTGATTGACTGAAATTGAAAGCTGTGAACACTGTCTGGCTCCACTGCAAGCAGGATTGTCAAGATAATGTGTCATGCTCTATTGATAAAGGTCCCAAGGAGAGAACCTTGCTGCTAGAGTGAAAGCTGTATTAATATTGAAATGGGGGTCAGACACTTTGAATGTATCAAAGTTGACTCTGTGAAATTTAAAGCCATTTTTTCTTTAAAATAAATCAACATTAATTTAGAAAACAAAATTTAGAATAAAAATAGAAAAGAATGAAAATTAAACCACTGTGAATCAAAAGGTGTAAATTACTAGTTAAGAATGGAAAGTTTTAAAAAGGTACATGGAAAGTGACCGAGTGACTAATTTGAAAGAGCCTGTGCAAAGGGTCTACTGTCCTCTATTAGCAATTGGTCTGACTTTGTGCCATACTTTAAAATGAATGCTAGAAAGTTGGCAGCCTGTTTAGTGTTTCTCCTCAATTCTATTTCCATTGACTATCATTTATTTTGCACTATAGCAGAACATTAAAATATACCCAAATGGTGCTTCATCCAGCTGAAGTTTCAACCAACAAACACTCCAAGCTGTACTAGGTCAGCAAACCTTTAGTGAGCCTTAGCCCATGCATCCATCTCCAAGGAGATGCAACTGTTAGCAATTTCAGTCACAATAAGCCACAAGTATACTGTCTGCTTGACCTGCTGTGCTTTTCCAGCTCCACATTTATTGGCTCTAGCTTCCAACATCTGCAGTCCTCATTGTCTCCAAGCCACAAGTAACCTGTGTCAATATAACAGGGTGTACTGAACCAATCAAGACCGTATTTTTCTAGCCTGCTAAAACACTGCTTAACAATAAAAAAACTTTTAATCATGCGCAGTGAGTAAAATACAATCAAGCCTGTTTATCCTAACCACAAGTCTACAGTGTCAGTTCCAATCATATTTTGTTTAATGCAAACTGTGCCCAGGAGATCTTTCTGTAGGGGCACAATTTATAATAATTTTGTGCGAATCAGTTCCTACCAGGGGTGCTTCAACCTGTTACCCCATCTGCAGCCAAACAAGATTAGAGTAATGTGCTCATGCCTGCCTGTATGAGCTAGCTTTGCTGGGAACACATCTATAATCAGCTGCAGAGCTCACTGTGTTCAGATGATTTGGGATGAAAATCTGTGGAAAACTTCAAAAGGCTGCCTCTAAATCAACAGTTTAAACCTTTATTTCTGCTTTGAACCATTTAAATAATGCGGCATGCAGCTACTGGTCATCAGGAAGGATTATTCCCATCTCTTTCAAATTGCTATCAGCAATGCAAATAAAGATCAGCTGCAGATCAAGAGAAATAATTGGCCCATCTGCACAACAAAGATAGAGCTGGGTCTAGGAGGAGCGGCAGATGACAATGGTAGTCGGGCGTCAAGGGACAAGTGTCAACTGCAAAGGCAGTGCCCCACAGCCAGGGTTACAAAGCAGCCCTGTTCTATGAGAAATGAAACAGAAATTGCTGGAGCAACTCTGAGAGTGTGAGAATCTGTGGAGAAAATGCAGAGTTAACATTTCAGGTTCTGTGTGCTTGTTTCATCAGGTATGGAGGGAGTGCGGCATAGGGAAATACTTCAAAGCAGGTGTTTCATCTGTCAAGAAAATCACATGTTACAGTCCTCCAGTTTGCAATACTTTTTGTCCACTTTGCAATCCATGTAGTTTCTGGGCAAGCGACAATCTGTCCCTGACTGGCTATCCATTGGGCAGCAGCTATACAGTGGAGGCTAGGAGTCTGAAAGGATTCATGCGTATTTACAAGCTGTATTTATAGCATCTTTAGTTTAATAAAATGTCCCAGGAATTTTGTAAAGCAAATTTTAAGAAACAGACAACTGCAGCTAGATTGAAGCTGCTTGCGCAAAACGCTGTATGGTTGCCAGCAGAACTGTGTCAATGGAAACTAAGGGCACACCTGTTTCAGTTTAACTCTTGTGACTTTCAGATGTCAGGTCTGATTTTAATTCTGTGCAATTGTATGGGTTTTGAATAAGTTAAAATCACACCAGAGTGTGTGCAGCCCTAAACATCCCAATCTATTCTTACCCTGCTATGAAACATGTGGCTTTTGACTTTAGAACACATATCCCAAAGTCCAACTTTACTCTCCCTTTGCAGGCCACTTATTCTCAATTTCATTATCAGACAAAGTAAAAATGCTGAAGGGAAGATTCACATACACTTAAAGCAAGGTACAAGAAATCTAATGTCATTGGGACAAATGGTCCAGCGGCAATTGTAGGTGATCTCTCCTGAGACACAGAAGAAAGAAAGCAGCTCAAAAATAAAGCCATCATTTACTATCTGATCCATTACACATTGTGGGACATAATAGAGTTTTACTTCTGACAGACAGTAAGAATTGAGAGACAGTAAGGGAGTAGCATTGTGGCTCATCAGTTTGCACTGCTGCCTCACAGCACTAGGGACCCGGGTTCAATCCCAGCCTTGGGTGACTCTGTGGACTTTGCACGTTCTACCTGTGCCTGAATGGGTTTCCACCGGGTGCTCCGGTTTCCTACCACAGTGCACACATGTGCAGGTTAGGTGGGTTGGCCATGCTAAATTGCCTGTAGTGTCCACGGATAAGCAGACTAGATGGATTAGTTATTGGAAATGCAGGGTTATGGGGATAGGATAGGTTAGGGGAATGGGTCAGGGTGGGAACAGCATCCATGGGTCAAATGGCCTGCTTCCATACTGTAGGGATTCTAAGAATGAACACACACAATAGAGTATTCAATATTGGTATATATAGTGTAAAACTGACTCAACATAAAGATGTGCGTACAAATTGCTTTCTTAGTCAGCCCTTCAGTAAATGACAGTGTAAGAGTTCAAATTACATTTGATAATTTCACATCCACAAAGTGTACGTGGAAATGTCTTACCAAATGATGCCAGCCTCAGTAATGGGGTAATTTTAATTGATATATCCTACACTCAATTTTTCTTAAGGTCTCATTCCAATGTCCCCCTCAAATCCTATTTATCTGTAGCCTGTTGACGTCACTGTGCTGTACCCTTATATCTTTGTGGCTGTAAAAGGAATATTTGTTTAGCCAGCACCTTGTTCTGAGCTGCTGAGGGGTTCTTGAATGCTTGCAGCTTAAAGAACTTTGACAACATTACAATGAGGAGGTCACCAAATTGTTGGACAGTATATCAGAAAGAGCTCACCTTTAGAGGCTGAGGAACAAAACAACCTCTTTTAAGAAGTCTCTAATTGTTTTCTTCCCTTCCACATTGTACAAGTGACACCTACAAGTTGAACATTAGTGTGATTTACACTGTGCAGGAACAGGAAAGTGTGCCGACAGGTACCCTTCATACAATACTGAATATGACACTTTATCTCTTGCATTTCTTGATTATTACATCCCTGGAAAATGTACACTGTCTGAAGCATGTTCCTTGATAGTTTTGGATTTCTAACAGTCCATCTAGGTTTGAGCCCTGACCAACTTGGAATTGTATAGCTGGCTTGAATTCAGCCTTGATTGTTGACAATCTTGAATTTAGTGTCAAACTACAGATCTCCTACTGGAGAAATCTCCCTTCAGAAAACTAGTAATCATGTAAGGTATTGTAAAAGGCTTTCCAGACCTATCAACTCTTCCATCATTTGAAGTCAGCTGATCTGGAAATGCACACGAGTATAATTTGAGATCACTGAAGACGAAGGTCATTAAATATTCCTGTAACAACAAAAAGCTTTAGTCAGAGGTTAGATTATTTAAATTTTGATCCTCTGCATCTTCTATTGAGGCTTTTTGACGTTCTCTTGAATCTTCAGCATCATTGTCCAACAGCTCATCCTCTGAGAAGCTGATGTGCAGGCAGGTCTCATTGATTGACGGAGAAAAGGGTGGGGAGAAAGGTGGACTAGTTTCAGCCAGCTCCACACCATCACGGGAGCTGGCTTGGCTGTGGAGTGAGAAATCTATTTGGGCCATCATTGACTGAGCCTGGTTCTCACAGCTTCTGGCTATGTTTAGAGTTCTGTTTTGCTCATTTGACTCTTTGCTGAGAATCAAACCGTGAGCTTTGGCTCCTGCAGGAAGAGCTGCAGGTAGAAACTGGGTTGTTTGCTCCTCTGCAGACAGTCCAACTTCTGATTCAAAGTCAGATGGTGCAAAAGTACAGGAGGAAACATCTGTAAAACTTGATGCATCTAAAGACTGCAACAGGCTGTTCATGACCACCTGCTTGATGCAAGGCGAGGCTGTCTCAGTAGATAGCAGGAGCGACCGAGCTGAACGCTTCCTCATGATAGCTGGTGGTGGGTTTAGCCGTGGGATGATCTGATCAAACCTTGAACAAGCAAGAAAAAGAACATTTCAAACCTGGGCCCCTGCTCCTTCCGATCGCACTTCACTTACTCCTATATCATTGCCTAACAGCCATAAAACTGCAGTCAACTATCAGGCAGTTTCTCTGTATAAACATTGATTTGAGGTTTATGTTAGCCATACAAAATAGTCAACTTGTCATTTTTGATAGACCAATTGCAATTAAACATCTCGATAGGTTACGCTGAGTGCTGTCTGCAAATGGATCTTTATATTTGTGACACTGTCTTTCCTTTAGTTGAAAGCTTCATTTACTGGTAGAAATGATAATTCCATGCAATTTGGCTAATTTTATTGCTTGGGGTGTAATATGAACAGAACTATAAAACAATCTCCTAGACAATGTCCACATTAATTTATCCATTCAGGCTGGAGAGTACATTGCAACTTTGAAAAATTCTCAAATCCATCACTATCTTAAAAAAACTTTCAATTTAACAGTGAGCAGTAAAAAGTGATGGAAGCAAAATACAATCCACAAATCCATTTAACATGATCAAATTGCTTTCTTTTAGTACCATCGGAAAACAAAAGGAAAATTTTATGAATGGAAAACATCTGAGCGGCAGATTTTAACTCAGGATGTAAGAGCAGATGAGCAGCAGGGAGGTGTGTGCAGGCAGTGTCTGTGATGGCATTAGTGCGAGGCTTGGACACTGCAACTTTTGAGCCTTTGGAGGAGAGGACTCCTGCACAAATCCACTGGAAATGATGAAACAGCAAAAGCAGGAATTGTGCAATGAAAATGGGAGCAGGGAAAAACACTTATTTTCCACTGTCACCACTGGGCAATGTTCTAACTGGGCCTCTACGTGTAATCACTGTCGGTATTTAACAAAATCATTTGGGAAGAAAACCGTTCATTTTCTACAAGCATTGCAAGACTTGACTCAGTAACCCAGTAGTAAGTTTGTAATCTGGTGAAGTTTGAATTATCCCACTTGAGAAACTTTCAATTCCACTGGTCACTGATTGGGTTTAAGATGAATCTGATGATTTACAATGTTGTTTTGTCAATGATAAAGATATGAGCCTATGGAAAGGCAAAAGCTGCATTTACACATGGATTTACAATCTGCATACTAATTGCAGTAAGGATCTGACAAAATTTATGTGAAATGACTGCAAACTACCGTTCACAGAAATTAGAATGCAGTTTTTACAAGACAGTTCAACATGTGCACATAGAGCAGCAGCTGGGGTAGACTAATTATAGAAGAAGCAAGGGCTCTCTGCCACTCAACTCTCATATGGCTTCACTACAAATCTCGTCCATCTTTTTCTCATTCTATTGCAAAGGTCAACTTCTGTAAAATTCATCCAAACAAGTTCTGCTCAGCTTTGTGGAGTCACAAATTGCTACTGGTCCATGCCAAATAGCTGAACATCCTGGACCACTGTTACACAACTATCAAAGACGCCTACTGCTCCAATCCCCTTCCCACAGTTTGGAAAATCATATCACAGCGTTGTGTTCCTCCTCCCAGATTACAAGCAGAAGCTGAAACAGGAGGATCCTTCACAAAAATGCTGGTTCGAGTTAGCGGAAGACCATCTCCGAGACTGCTTGGAATCAGTGGGCTGGACTGTGTTCAAGTACTCAGCGGAAAATCTCGACAAGTGCACCGTACCATCGCGGGCTTCATTATGAAGTGCGGAGAGGACTGTGTAGCAAAGAAGTAAATCCGGGTGTTCCCCCATTCCTTAGATGAATCAAGAAATCCATTCCCAACTGAAGACCACATGTGCAGCATTCAAGTTGGAGGACCCAGTCACTATAGTGGAAATCCAGAAATGACCCCTGCAAAGCCATCAGAGATGCCAAGAGGCAATACCAGACCAAGTTAAACATAGAACATAGAACAGTACAGCACAATACAGGCCCTTCGGCCCACGATGTTGTGCCGACTTATTATCCTAAACTAAAGATTAAACTACCCTGCATACCCTATATTTTACTATCATCCATGTCCCTATCCAAGAGTTGCTTAAATGTCCCTTAAATATCTGACTCCACTACCACTGCCGGCAGCGGATTACATGCCCATCACTCTCTTTGTAATGAGCCTACCTCTGACATCTCCCCTAAACCTTCTTCCAATCACCTTAAAATTATGCCCCCTTGTCATTTCTGCCCTGGAAAAGTCTCTGACTATCCACTCTGTCTATGCCTCTCATCATTTTGCACATCTCTATCAAGTCATCTCTCAACATTCTTTGTTCCAATGAGAAAAACCCTAGTTCCCTCAACCTTTCCTCATAAGATCTGCCCTCCAGTCCAGGCAGCATCCTGGTAAATCTCCTCTGCATCCTCGCTAAAGCTTCCACATCTTTCCTATAATACGGTGACCAGAACTGAACACAATGTTCCAAGTGTGGTCTCACCAAGGTTTTATAGAGCTACAGCATAACCTCGTGGCTCTAAAACTCAATTCCCCTCCAAAACATCATTTGCCTTCTTAACAACCCTATCAACTTGGGTAGCACTTTGAGGGATCTATGGACTTAGACCCCAAGATCCCTCTGTTCCTCCACACTGCTGAGAATCCTGCCATTAGCCCTGTATTCTGCATTCAAATTAGACCTTCCAAAGTTAGACAAAACAAAGTTAGAGGCCCAATCCAACCATACAGACCCCCACTGTCTGCGGCAAGGCTTAAACAACATTACGGGACACAAAATGAAGCAGAACAGGATAGTGGACAAGGACACATCCCTCCCTGACGAGCTCAATGCTTTCAATGCTCAGTGTGAGCAGAATGCCAGTGGCGTGGTGTCATGCCCTGACAGCCCCGGATGCATCTGTGCCCACTGTCACCACTTCAGACGCCAGATCATTCTTCCTGGGAGTCAACCCAAGGAAAGCACTAGGTCCAGGTGGAGTCCCCGGCCGAGTACTCAGATCCTGTGTGGGCCAACTAGTGGAGCTATTCACTGACATCTTCAACCTCTCCCTCCTGCAGGCTGAAGTCCCTATCTGCTTCAAGGAATTGACCATCATCCCTGTACCGAGGAAAACACATGCAATATGCCTTAATAACGACTGCCCAGTGGCTCTGATCTCCATAATTATGCAGTTTTTCGAGTGGCCAGTCATGGCCCACATCAATTCTAGACTCCCAGCCTGCTTTGATCCTCTTCAATTTGCCTACTGACACACCAAGCCTACAGCAGACGCCATTGCCTTAGCTCTGCACTCATCGCTGGGATATCTGGACAACAAGGAAATCTACGTCAGACTCCTGCTCATTGACTACAGCTCCACCTTCAACACCGTTATCCCCTGCAAACTGATCTCAAAACTCTGAGACCTAGGTTTTGGCTTAGCCCTCAGATTCCCGACTCTCAGACTGCAATCATTGAAGATAGACAAATGCAGCTCCTCCACAAGAACACTCAACAATAGAGTCCCCCCCAGGGATGTGTCCTCAGCTCCCACTTTACTCCCTGTACACCTATGACTGTGTTGCCAAATTCTGAACAAATGCCATTTACAAATTTGCTGACAATATCACTGTGGTAGGCTGGATATCAAACAATGATGAGTCAGAATGCAGAAAGGAGATAGAGGGTTTGGTGACATGGTGCAATGACAGCAACCTCTCTCTCAACATCAGCAAAACTAAAGAACTGATCATTGACTTCAGAAAGAAAAGAGGAGAACACGCCCCCACCTACATCAATGGAGCTGAGGCTGGGAGGATGGAGAGTGTCAAGTTCCTCGGTGTGACGATAACCAATAACCCATGTCGTGGAATTCCCACATAGGTGCGACAGTCAAATAGGCACAACAATGCCTGTTCTTCCTGAGGCAGCTCAGGGAATTTGGCATGTCCATAAAGTCCCTCACCAACTTCTACAGATACACATAGAAAGCATACTGTCTGGGTACATAACAGCCCGGTACGGCAACTGCTCTGCCCTGGACTGTAAAAAACCACTGAAGTTTGTGTGCACGCCCCTGTCTCTCACAGAAAGCAACCTTCCATCCATGGACTCCATTTACACAGCTCACTGCCGCGGAAAGGCTGCCAACATCATCAAAGACCCATCGCACCCTGGTAATGATCTCCTACAACCTCTTCCGTCAGGCAGTCAGTACAGAACCTTGAATACATGCACCGACAGGTTCAAGAGCATCTTCTTCCCTCCTATTATTAGACTGATGAATGGACTCTCTAATTTCAAATAATGCTGATCTTGCTAATGTTGAACTTGCTTAACACACGTCCTGTACAATGTAACCTGTATGCCTCTGTCTAGTTTCTTTCATCGTATGATTCTGTATGTCCTCGCTTACTATGATCTGCCTGTGTTGCTTATCAACAAAGCTTTTCATTGTACGTAGGTACATGTGACAATAAATCAATAAATCAATCAATCAACCAACAGTGGCAGGTAGGTGTGCTACTCTGTACAATTTCTCACCCATGCCAGATTACAGACCACTGTCTTGCCTATCTTAGATAGGCAACGTAACAGTCTGGAGGACGAATACCCGTCTTTCAACTCCAAAGAAGTTATCTTTGAATGTTGTTGAACGTCAAAGAAGTGCCTCAGAAAACTGATACTGAGAACATTGTCTCACATTATCATATATTTAAATGGGAGGATTCCACAAATGGATTGCGGGAAGAATAAAAAAGGAACAAGGGAACTCACTGGAAACAATTCAATGGCAGAAGCCAGCAGAAAAGTCTTTTGACAATTTTTTAACCTTAGAAATGAAAAAGCACTGATTTAAGCACGTGGACGTATTCTAAAAATGTACAAATTCACCAAAAACCATTGCACTTTCATTCAACTTGAAGCAATCAACTAGTAAATGTTGAAAGCAAGACAGTTTTCCCAGTGATGTTTGATGGATTGAAGGAGGCAAACTTCATTCCCGATGGAGCAGAGCACAAAGTCTTCTAAAGACATTCCACTCCTGATCCAAGTAGTCCTGCTGGAAACTACGCATGCCTGAACTTCAGATGCAACATCACTGTGACATTTCCCAGTCAACTGATAGAGTGAGTTGTCAAAGTATTAGACTCATACATGACAGAGTAGTCACCTGAGAGTCATCAGAGGGGATCAAAATAGCAGACCAGTGAAGATGAGTAGAAAATTAGAGTGGGGGATTCTTTGGAAGTCCCTTTGCGCTCTGCTGGGGAGCTGAATGCCTCTGTCCCCCTAAAAAAGGGTGTGGTTTCCTGATTATAAATCTGAGTTGGCAGCATGTTTGAGGTTTATGTCATTCACAGATTAGTAAGAACCAGAGGAAGTCACGCTTTTTTACTGTACTTCTTTTCTGAGAATGGCCTATTCATGGCAATTCATGAGAACTTTGCATTAGATGCAAAATATATTGAGAGCTCTTCCAAATGAGCCTTCTTTTAAGCTTGAATGGGCACAGTTCATTATGCAAACACATCTCATTTCCATGAAGTTGATGGTCTGTATTCAGGATCACTCACGGCTCTTCATCTCAAATGCAGTTTACCAATTACCATGATTAGATCTGTGATCTGAATCCCTGCACCAGATGCCTGGTTGTCAGAAGAGAAATGCTTAAACAGTTCAGTGATGACAGCTGAACAAGTTTGCATCCGGTTTTTTATTCGAGTTTAATTTTCTAAAAGTGAAAAGAAGCACGATGCTTTATTAAGTAGATCAAAACAGATAAATACTACAGATAATAAAATGTGAGGCTGGATGAACACAGCAGGCCCAGCAGCATCTCAGGAGCACAAAAGCTGACGTTTCGGGCCTGGACCCTCTCTGATGAAGGGTTCAGGCCCGAAACGTCAGCTTTTGTGCTCCTGAGATGCTGCTTGGCCTGCTGTGTTCATCCAGCCTCACATTTTATTATCTTGGAATTCTCCACCATCTGCAGTTCCCATTATCTCTAATTACTACAGAGATGGCTCAGCACTGCTAAAACGCAAGCCGATTTCAAGTCTTGATCAAATCAGGTCTGAAAGCACATTAAAAGCAAATTTATCTGAATTCCCCAATAGCTCTGTATCAGGAATGATGAGTCTTGGTCTGCTTTGAATAGTTGGATCAGAGTCAAGTTAGCAGATTCAATAGACTTTAGCATCTTGAGACAAGACCAGCAGAATGACTTTGCTTTCTGATACATGTCTGATCATTCTTATGTGTGCACATTAATTTGACACAAGGATGAAATCAAGAGAACAATTTAACGGGAAAGATTCCTGACTTGGGTGAGAGTTCCTGACAGGCAGACATGTCTTTCCTCTCAATCGTAGAGCCCTACCTCACCAACAAACAGTACCTTGGACATATGAGGGAGGAAGGGTGAAAGTTACGGTCACAGAGGGGGAGAAATGAAATTAGACCAAACTTATAAAAACTTATGGAAGAGTTGGAATTCTGTCACTGGTGGGACTGGGTGAGGTGGGCTGCTCACCTGATACCTGAATGCGAGTGTTAATATTGTTGCTGAAGAACTCAGGAAAGGAGAAGCGGAGGAGAAAAGAAAGAAAAGAGGCACATAAATCAAATAGGTGATACATGCAGATGATAGAATATAAGCTTATTTCTTAAAATATTATACAGAAACCCAAAAGTGAGAAAACTGACAAAAATGTGGGAAATGATATTTTAGCCACAGCACTTTTTCTGGCGATAAGGAGACAGCGTAGATTATTTATTCTCTTTCCTTTCTTCTTGTTGTCAGGCAAACAAAATCACCACACAACAAAAGGAAAACGAGTGGTTGACAGTGTGCGTGACCACAGTTCACATTGCTCAGTGATAGACACAGAATGAAGGGGATGTTTAAAACACTGGGGATCCAATGTTCTATAGCCTGTTTGCTTCCTTACTCCAAACTAGATGGCAAAATAGGCAGCGAGGTAAGATTGTAGGATTGTGGCTTGTGCAGCTCAGAAAGAGCAAGCAGAAAGAGGTAACTTTACCTTTCATTCTTCATGTCCAGGCTCAGGTCTTCCAGTTTAGAGTCAGCAGCAATCTCACCAGTGGCAGTAGTTTTTTCACTGCCCTCTGAGACTTCAATCCTTCTGCTCCCCTCTTTCTTCTCAGTCGTTGTCTGGCAGTGACTACTTTCCATTGTTAAATCTTGGTTCTCTTTATCTAAATTCATGAGATTAGCGAATGACTGATTGTTGTCATGGCTGATCCATGTGCTCGGCCGACCAGAAGCAATAAGAACACTTCCTGGGGTTGAGGTGGAAGGTCCATTCGTTATCAGATTGTGGTGGTGAAGAGTCAACAATGAAATCCGTTCAGAAATGGAGCTCATACTCGTGTCAACTGAGGAAACAACAAAAGATAAAACATCCATTAGTCAATTACAGGCTTCTCAAGGTTAGAATCCATTTATGGTAATCCACTTTTTGCACAAGTTTAGCGTCATTTTATGTAGAAATAATTCCCACATGTTGCAAACAATTATTACTGTTCTTACAGGATAGTACATTTGGAATTTGTGAAGTGATGTTTCTAATCAGTGTTTTATATCGCATCAGAGGCAGATGCTACAAGTGCCAACTCTACATTAAACATATTGCAAAGGTTATTGTAATGCGTGGACATGCCAAATTTTTCTATATCCCATAACCAGAGGATAAAGTACAATTGCATTGATGTCATCCTTGGACTTTAGGCCTTTATAAAAATAATATCTGCTAGCTTCACCGTTCAGCTCATAGGAAATGGATTGCCGATTTAGATACACTATTTTTCAACTTTTCTAAGTAACTGACAGTGACTGGGTTTCCTTGGGGAAACCCAGCACTTGGACTGAGATGATTGCTGCTCATTCCAGTCCTTTAAACCCACCTGCTGGAATCAAAATGTTTGGCTGTGACACCTCCTGCCCAGGCAACAGCCCCTCTCCACACTATCCCTTCCAAGGTCTTCTTGACGAGGCCTCTGACTTCCCTGTTTCCCAGGATCCCACACTGCGGAAACAATTCCAGTTTCGATCTGCTTCTCAGGCCACCAACCTTATCCACTGAAGCCTGTAAGCTCCCATCTCCGCCATACTCAAGGATCAGCAACACCACATTTGGTGGTATAATGGACAGTGAAGAAGGCTATCTAAGATTACAAAGAGATCTTGATCAATTGGGTCAATGGGCTGAAGCAAGGTAGATAGGGTTTAATTTGAATAAATGCAAGGTATTACAATTTAGTAAAACAAACGCTGGCAGCATTTATAGAATTAAAGTAGGGCTTTGGGTAGTGTTGTAGAACATAGAGACCTAGCGGGTTCAGATACATAATTTTTTGAAGCTTGCAAAAGATGTAGACAGGGTGGTTAAGAAGGCATTTATCATGGTTGCCTTCATTGCTCAGAGCTTTGAGTTTAGGAGTTGGGACGTT
This sequence comes from Stegostoma tigrinum, assembly GCF_030684315.1. Taxonomy (NCBI): domain Eukaryota; kingdom Metazoa; phylum Chordata; class Chondrichthyes; order Orectolobiformes; family Stegostomatidae; genus Stegostoma; species Stegostoma tigrinum. The sequence continues at coordinate 30,219,845 of NC_081382.1, forward strand.
ATATTGACGTTGTACAGGGCATTTGAGAGGCCTCTTTTGTAGGACTGTGTCCAGTTCTGGTTTATCTGTTGTACGAAAGGATACTTTTAAATTGGAGTGAGTTCAGAAGAGATTCACCAGGATGTTGCTGGGAATGGAGGGCTTGAGTTATGGGGAAAGGCTGGATAGGCTGAGACCTTTTTCTCCTGGAGTATAGGAGATTGAGTGGTGACCTTGTTGAGGTTTATAAAACCATGATAGGTATGGATAAGGTGTCTTTTCCCTAGGGTGAAGGAATAGGGGGCATGTTTTTTAGGTGAGAGAGAGAGATTTAAAAAAGACATGAGGGGCATTTTTTTACAGAGTGATTTACGTGGACACTGAACCTCCAGAGGAAGTGGAGGATGTGAGTACAGTTGTAGCATTTTAAAGATAAGTAAGAAATGTTTGGAAGGATTTGAGCCAAGCAGGTGGTTCTAATTTTGTTTGGGATTATGGACTGGTTAGACCAAAGGGTCTATTTCTGTGCTGTCAGGGTCCATGACTCTACCTTCACCACTGAGATTAACCAACCCCTTCCACCCACTCCAGATCAGCTCCTCTCCCCCAAGGGAGGTCCTTATGGGTCCTGTAGCTGCTACCTGTTCCCCACTGGCTGGAAGCTAAGTTCATCTGTCAATTAGACTGGTCTCCAGGCAGGGAACTAGCTGTTGACACCCTGTCAGAGAATCCCTAATTCGAAGAGCCTTGCCTTCCTGACCTCACCCTGCTGCCCCTGAGGGTCATGTAATTCAAAACAGGCTGAACCCACAGTACAATGGTGCCAAATGTCCCCACACTTTGTCTGTGCAATCTCTATGAACAATCACCAAACACAGTGGTCGAACAACAAAGGAATAATCCCGGAGACGCATACAGCCATTGAGAAGTCCCTAGAATCCTCAGCGTGGAAGTAGATATGATGTACATGTACACAGGGATCGACCAGCCCCACACAGACTAACACCCTGGTTTCCTATAGTACTGCACTTGGATACATCATCCCATGTACATAACTTGTGAACGCCAGTGACATCCTGAGGTTTAGGGGGAAGCCAGACTGCTTCACTGTGCGTGGATTCTATAAGCTGGCTGCTGAGTGGGAGTGTTCATACTTACTGTGTCACAATTATGCAGCTAACGTGGCACAACATGGGCACCAGTCAGTCTGAAGAATTCAAAACATTACCAACAGATCAATAGATTCCGAAATAATTTCCAAATCCAAAGACAAGGCACAGAGACTGAAAATACTTGTTTGTGATTGGGATACTTACAAAAGGGGTGGCACAGTGGCTTGAGGGGCAGCACAGTGACTCAGTGGTTAGCACTGCTACCTCACAGTGTCAGGGCCCTTGGTTCAAGCCCACCCTCAGGTGACTGTCTGTGTGGATTTAGCACACACTGCCCGTTTCCTCTGGGTGCTCCAGTTTCCTCCCATAGCGCAAAGATGTGTAGGTCAGGTGGATTGGCCATGCTAAATTGCTCACAATATCTAGGAATGTACAGGCTAAGTGAATTAGCCACAGGATGGGCAGGGTTGTGGGTTCTGGGTGGGATGCTGTTTGGAGGAATGGTGTGGATGTGATGGGCCAAATGCTTCCACACTGCAGAGATTCTATGAAACAACAAAGCTTTCTTGGCAATCTTATCCTGCAGATTGGAGCTCTGTGGTACTTGTGGGTGGTGAGGGGGCAGTATACTAGTGTGCTGAGGAGTGTTTATTGAATTTAGGGGGTCTTCATTTCCTCCTTCCTACTCAAAGGTAGGTCTGACCCAGAGGATCATGACTTGCACTACAGGGAAAGGAAACAGGCATGTCCTAAATCCATCCCAGCCAGAATGGGAATCAAATCCTGTGCTGTTGGCACAAATCTAGCCCATATTGATCATCCTCAAAAGATAACCAGTGTCCCTAGAAGTCATTTGCTACATAACATACACTTTTACATTATATGTTGTAGGCTGGCACGATGGACAGTGGTGGTAAAGCTTAGTTTCCCAAATTGTGGGTCAAGATCCCCACAGGAGATGAAATCCGGAAATGATAACTCCCAACGGCACCCATGGAGTGCAAGGGGACAAAGGGGAAATGGAGCCAGTTGAGTCCAGACTCATTGGCTGAGGACTGGATGGTCAGTACCCAGGTGCAGAGCAACCCTGTTGGCAGGCTAATCAGCTAATGACAGATCTACAGCATATCACATCCATACCGGTTAAAAACAACGATTCTAATCCCATTTTGCAGCATTTAGCCCATTGTCGTGTATGCCTTGGCATGACAAGCGTACATCTAAATACTACTTAGATAGCAAGGTGGAGAGTTGCATAAACACAGCAGGCCAAGCAGTATCATAGGAGCAGGGAAGCTGACGTTTCGGGCCAAGACCCTTCTTTAGAAATGGAGGTGGGGGGAAGGAAGGGGGTTCTGAAATAAATAGGGAAAGAGGGGGAGGCGGATAGAAAATGGATGGAGGAGAAGATAGGTGGAGAGAAGACAGACCGGTCAAGGAGGCGGGGATGGAGCCAGTAAAGGTGAGTATAGGTGGGGAGGTAGAGAGGAGATAGGTCAATCCAGGGAGGATGGGCAGGTCAAGGGGGCGGGATGAGGTTAGTGGGTAGGAGTTGGGAGTGGGGCTTGAGGTGGAAGAAGGGGATAGGTGGGAGGTAGGACAGGTTAGGGAGGCGGTGACAAGCTGGGCTGGTTTTCGGATGTGGAAGGGGTGGGGGGGAGATTTTGAAGCTGGTGAAATCCACATTGATACCATTGGGCTGCAGCGTTCCCAAGCGGAATATGAGTTGCTGTTCCTGCAACCTTCGGTAGCATCATTGTGGCACTGCAGGAGGCCCAGGACGGACATGTCGTCTAAGGAATGGGAGGGGGGAGTTGAAATGGTTCATGACTGGGAGGTGCAGTTGTTTAGTGCGAACTGAGCGGAGGTGTTCTGCAAAGTGGTCCCCAAGCCTCCGCTTGGTTTCCCTGATGTAGAGGTAGCCACACCGGGTATAGCGGATGCAGTGTACCACATTGGCGGATGTGCAGGTGAACATTCACTTGATGTGGAAAATCATCTTGGGACCTGGGAGGGGGATGAAGGGAGAGGTGTAGGGGCAGGTGTAGCACTTCCTGCGGTTGCAGGGAAAAGTGCTGGGTGTGGTGGGGCTGGAGGGGAGTGTGGAGCGGACAAGGGAGTCACAGAGAGAGTGGTCCCTCTGGAAGGCCAATAAGGGTGGGGAGGGAAAAGTGTTTTTGCTGGTGGGGTCGGATTGCAGATGGCGGAAGTGTCGGAGGATGATGCATTGGATCCGGAAGTTCAAAATCCCACACCCGCATCCCCACCCCCCCCCACCCGCACCCTCCCCCCCCCCCATACCGCATCCCAAAACCAGCCCAGCTCGTCCCCGCCTCTCCAGCATCTGCAGTTCCTACTATCTTTAAATACTTTTCAAATGTTTTAAAGGTTTCTGCCTCATCTGAGCAACACCAATCATTCACCCATCAGGACAGAGCAGAATCAGGAATGCCTCTGCAATCATTCTTGCTCATCGTGAGACCTGGAAGGATCTGTTGAAGACTGCTGGAGCCTGTCCTACCCAGTAAGTTTGACATGGCTGCCAGTTTTTTGTTTCATTTTTTATTTTCACATGTACTTAAGTAGAAAAGTACAGGAGTGCAGTGAAAAGTCGATAAAGTTGCCGCGCAGGGTGCCACCTCAGGAACACGTATCTCTGTCCAAAATCTTAGAACAAGGTAGAAAGTTAAACATTGCAGTAATTATAGTACAGCATCAAACATACAAGATAAGGCTAAAAGTTACACATTGCAGACCTTCTTAGTTTGAAGTAGAAAATAATGAAATAAAACTGAAAGTTTAAACATGACAGTTTTTCTTAAGTGATTAGCCATGATGGGACTGCACTTTGAGGAATCACCTCGAGACTGGAAATCCACACTGATGCCACACCAGGTGGAAGGTGACTGGGTGTCGGAGGCCAGCAGTCCATGAGTGGGAGAAAGGAGAGAAGGAGAAATTAGCACTTCTCACCACCCCCAACCCTGACTCTGCTGAAGTCTGCCCCACGCTGCAGCCTGGCAGAAAACATCTCCTTTCCTCTCTTCTCTCAAGATGTCTGGAGTCCACTCCCTGACGCAGGAATGGCATTCCCCCGCGGGTGTGAGAGACAGTGTACGTGTGCAAGTGAGTGAAGGGATGTGTGAGTGAGAACAAGAGAGTACATACAACTGTGTCTGAACAAGTGAGGGTGAGAGAGAATGTAAAGAGCTGAGTATGTGTGACAGAGAATGATGAGCGAGTGTAAATGAGTGTTTGTGAGAAAGCAATAAATGAACATGTGAAAGAATAAGGGAGGCAGAGTGAGTGAGTGAGTGAGTGATTGATTGAGCATGTATAATTGAGTATGTGTGATATACAGCCCTACAGTCCACACTCCCAGCACTCAAACTTGGAGTCCTGGCAAGTTTCAAACACTCCAAACAGGGTTAGTGGGGAGGGGCATTTCTCAAGCACTGTAGTACAGGCTCCAATGTCCTTCCATCACAAAGCTCTCCCACTCTTACCACCTGGAATTAGCATGTATTGGAAAGATTTACTAATTAATACCGAACCTGTTTGCCCATGTTGTGAAACACATCTTCCTTGAACATCAAGCCCTGGAGTGGAACTTGACCCCAGGCTCTCTAGCTTAAAAGCAGTGATGCTACCATTGTGCAACAAGGCCTCCCTCAGAAGAAGGTAACTTTACCAATGTTTAAGTTGAAGAAAGGTGAACCAAGGATTCTGGTCATTATTAAGCAACATCACAGAGAGAAAAAAAACTCAGTCTTTAGTATACTGTTGGTTGTGGCAGTTAGCTGTGAACACAAAGATTGCTTTATATCTTATTCATTCATGGGATGTGGGTATCACTATCTAGCCTGCTTTTATTGGCCGTCCCTAATTGCCCTTGAGAAGGTGGTGGTGAGCTGCTTTCTTTTATCACTGCATTCCATGTGCTGTAGGTTGACCCACAGTGCCTTATGGAAGGATTTCCAGGATTTTGACCCATTGACAGTGAAGGAATGGCGAAACATTTCCAAGTCAGGATGGTGAATGGCTTGGAGGGGTGCTTGCAGTTGGTGGTGATCCCATGTATCTGTTGCCCTTGATCTTCGATGGAAGTGGTCATGGGTTTGGAAGGTGTTCTCTAAGGATTTTTTGTGAATTTATGCAGTGCATCTTGTCGATAGTACACACTGTTGCTAGTGAGCATTGGTGATGGAGGGAGCAGATGTTTGTGGATGTTTGCGGTCTGCTTTGTCCTGGATGGTCAAACTCTCAAATTCAGGCAACTGGGGAGTATTCCATCACACTCCTGATTTGTGCCTTGTAGACAGTAGACAGGCTTTGGAGAGTCAGGAGGTGAGTCGCTGTCCACTGTAGTCCTTACCTCTGACCTGCTCTTGTAGAGTCATAGAGTGATACAGTCACACAGCGTGGAAACAGATCCTTCAGTGCAACAAGCCCACACCGACCCTTTTGCCAAACTAAACTCATCCCACTTGCCCGAATTTGTCCCGTCTCTCTCCAAAGCTTTTCTATTCATGTACTAATCCAAATGTCTTTTAAACATTATAACTTGAAACCATTCTAATTATGTGGCGAGTCCAGTTGACCTTCCAGTCAAATGTAACCACAAGGATGTTGATATCAGGGGATTCAGTGGTGGTAACATCATTGAATGTCAAGGGACAGTGGGTAGATTGTCTCTGAATGGAGATGGTCACTGCCTGGCATTTGTGTGGCATGAATGTCACTTGCCACTTGTCAGCACAAGCCTGGGCATTATCCAGATCTTGCTGCATTTGAACATGGACTGCTTCAGTTTCTGAGGAGTCGTGAATGAACATTGTGTAATCATTGGCGAACATTCCCAATTCTGACCTTGTGGTGGAGGGAAGATCCAACTGAAGATGGTGGGTGTTGGACACTGCCCTGAGATACACCTACTGAGATGTCCTGGAGCTGAGATCACTCACCACCAGTAACTATGACCATTTTCCATTTGTGCCAGCAATGACTCCAAACAATTCAACAATCTTGAGAGCTCAGCAGAGCATCACTGGCTGCACTACACTTTAGGACATTGCTAGGTCATGACAGTCACTATATAAATGCAAAGACGTCCATTTTCTATATAATTGGACAGCATGATCTTGTTGAATTTCTGGAGTATTCCTTACCTGTCTGCTGTGCACTCATTCTGTTCTCAAAATCCTTCAACTGCTTGACCAAGAGGGAGACATGTTGTAGGAGATCCCTGTTCTGTAGAATGAGCTGGTGAACACGGGCCTGCGACTCAATTCTAGCCGCCGTCTCAGCTGATAATTGATCTTTCAGCAGATGCACCTGGCACAACAAAAGGAACTGAATCTGTGATTCATTAACAGTGGAAGTTTGTATTCAGTATGGTTTCCATCCTAAATACCCACCCTTTCAGATTGATGATACTGTAAATAAGCTCACAGCTCAGCAAACAGCTATAGGCAACTGCTGAATGATATCTTCAGATTTCAAACATGTGTGTTTACTTCTAGTTGACAATACCTAGACTGTGCTGCTCTGATACAACAAAGAGCTAATCACAGGCGACGTTCAAAGCTGAATAATGATACTGATGCTTGGTAAACATTGTCAAATATTCTCTCTGAATAATGTTGAATAGCAGTAATGAAGTTTACTCTCTCAAACACTGACGTCTTCTCCAAAAATGATCCCAATTTGTCCACTACTTGGCCAGATCCACTGGATCAAATATCAAACAAGCAGTTCATTGGCTCAGGTGAGAAATCCCTGTAGAGATTAATACCTTTAAAAATAAATTCGAATTTTCAGTGAGATGACAAGAATCCAAATTTTAAGAGTTTTACTCTAACAAACAAAAAACAACCATACTTTTATGTATGAAACTTCGATTCCAGACAAGTTGAAAAGTTTCCCCACATAATTTTTAAAACAATCAAAAATCACTGGCCTCCCCCCACCAAGTCACGTGTTTATATTTCAATCTCTCCTTTAAGTGAACACCAATTCTCCCAGAGACAGTCCAAAGCTATTTTCCATTCCCAGTGAACTGCCTATCTTATGTTTCTCCAGACTTGCAACTGTAAACTCAGGACTGACTGCCACATTGAGGGTTACCCTCTAGTCAAAGCTAGACAAAGCTTTCAGCCTTGTTTAATCCTCACTAACTTGGTTTCTTCAATCTGAACCAGAGCTCCTAGCTGCTTCACTGTGGTGAATAATCATTACAGCATTTTCTCCACTTCAAGTGCAAGGCTGACTACCTGGATCACTCTGATTGCTGTCTCTCATTCCTGCAGATCTATTAAGTTCAGGATTATCTGAAGAAACATGCAACTTATTATCACAATGGCTTTCTGTTGATTTTCCCTTCCTAAAATCTATTTGAATACACTGTGAATCATGTGGATCCAAGTACAAATGGCATTTAGGTATTCTCTAGATCCCAACCCAATTCGAGCTAGCAATGATAATAACAGCCTAAAGCATAACAGTTTATAAAACCTGACATTACAAACAGGTTGCTGAGTGACTCGAACAGTCTACCCACGCCTGATACTGATGGACCTGATTTAGGCCTGTGTTTTCCAATAGCCAGATGGTTGGTTCTGTAGGTGAGATTTACATATGGGGATCCTTTGGGACCCCCATCATAGCAGACTCTGAAGGAATTGACCAGAAAATTGAAAATTCCGCTTGGCACTCGCTTCTGCCATCCACACCCCACCCCACCTCCCCCGGAGCCGAACCTGCCCATTCCACCCAGACACGATATCTTACACTCACCCTGATTTACCCTAATCACTCCATCACTCTACTGGTTCTATTGCCACCTTGTGCCTGGCAATCTGGTAGCTGGAACCCTATCTCCTGGAACCCCATTTACCTGGCATCTCCCCTGACCTACCTGACACCTTAATAACCTGGAGCCCTATCCTCTACCCACTTGGCACGCTATTTATCTCGCACCCTAAACCCCCAGATACCCTCACACCTACCTTATGAACTTAACCTTTCACAGGAATTGTCGAAGTGGCTGTCTGTGATGCTGGCCTGTAACTTTCAGAAGAGGGGGCACAGTTTGCCTTCCCTTGACTGTTTTGCAAGGAAGGGAAGTACAGCTCCACAATTCTGAAGGAGCCCTAACATCACAAATGCGGAGCTCTTTTGTTTTGTTAAAAAGGGAGTGAAGTGGCCCTCTCCATGCACAAAAATCCAGCTCCTTACTGTGTGGTTGTGTACGCCTTGTACTTTCGTCCCAGTAAAACAACCTGGGCCCATTTTTAACCTTTAACAACCAAGCCATCTCAGCTATTGACAGGCAGGACGCATGCACCCCCATCTACACCTCACCTTCAATTCATCATTTTACCGTAAAGAGTCAGTTCTAAAATATTACAATCTGGTAAATTTTATATTTGTAACATCTGGTCTACAAAGTGAAATGGGTAGAACAATACCAAGTGAACAGATGAAGTATTCAATACTGAATTGATCCGATTCGATTTATTACTGTCATGTGTACCAAGGTACAGTGAAAAGTGGTGTCTTGCATGCTTTACAGGCAGATCATACTATACAAGTACATCAGGGTAACAGAGTGCAGGCTACAACATTACAGCAACATTATCAACAGGTTAACAGCATTAACCATGAAATTGAAATCCATCTCAAATATTAGTAACATCAGCTTCCTCCTGGATGTTTTATTGCATTGCACAGTAATCACCAAGTCAGGATATTGTTCCTCACTGTTGGTGATTTTGTAAGCACTCCATTACAATGGGATCACAACCCTCTAGCTGTGCTAATCTTCAACATTAAAGTGAGAATTTGGACAGACTGTCTATCACACAGCTCCATGGAGAATAGTCAGTGGCTGATTAAAATGGCTGCTCCTGCACTTGCCCTGTGCCCTCTAGTCGACTACTGAGAGGGACATGTTGACTGGTGCTTTTAGCAGATTTAGCTGGGAAAATTAAGGTGCTGCCCCTCACTCTATTAATGTCACCATGGCGCTTATTTCTATAAATTTTTTTCTCTGTTTCTTTCAGCTTCAAGAAGACAATCTCTCTCCTCTCTGTTAAGACACTCTGCCAGGTTTCTAGTTAATTTTACCATCTCCACCTCAAGTTTCTCTTTATTCTTTCATGGGATATCAGCATTGCCAAGAAGCCAAGCATTTGTTATCTATTCCTAAACTTCCCTGGATCTGAGGGGCTTGCTAGGGTCATTTCCAAAAGTAGTTAAGAGTTAATCACATTGCTGTGGACCTGCAATCACATGTTAAGGATGGCAGAATTCCCTCCCAAAAGGGAACCAGATGAGCTTTGAAGATAACCAGAGAGAGTTTACGCTGTTTTGGACACCAGCTGTCAATTCCGGACTATATTTATATTGAATTTAAATTCCATCTGCTTCTGCGGTCGAATTAGCCTGTGTCTCTGAATTACTAGTTCAGTAGTATTCACACTTTGCCACCATCCTCAGTAATTCCCAGAATTTCAATCCTTCCAAACATCAACATTGCTTGGATTATTGGAAGCTCCCCTTCTGCTCAACTCCAGCCTAGGCAACTCCTGGGTGATTATCCTTGTCCATTAAATCACATTTCGTAGCCAAACATGGAAATCTGCCCCGCTCTGCTCCATATTATTAAATCCTGCATTGTTAAATGTTCTTCTTAAACAGGTCCAAGGCCAGATAAGAGAAGTGAATGATGGAGAAAGTAACGGCCAGCATAAAGGGCAGGGGTGCGGGGACAAGGGTGGAGGTTATTTTGGAACAGTATAAAACATTGGTTGGGCTATAGCTAGAGAACCATGCTCGGTTCTGGAATCCACATTATAGGAGACTGCACTGGAGAGGGTGCAGAGGAGATTAACAATTGTCCAGGCTGGAGAGTTTTAATCATGAAGAGAGATTAAGAACGTAAGAACATAAGAACTAGGAGCAGGAGTAGGCCATCCAGCCCCTCGAGCCTGCCCCACCATTTAATAAGATCATGGCTGATCTTTGAGACTCAGCTCCACTTACCCACCCACTCACCATAACTCCTAATTCCTTTACTGTTCAAAAATTTCTCTAGCCTTGCCTTAAAAACATTCAGCGAGGTAACTTCAACCGCTTCACTGGGCAGGGAATTCCACAGATTCACAACCCTTTGGGTGAAGAAGCTCCTCCTGACCTCAGTCCTACATCTGCTTCCCTTTATTTTGAGGCAATGCCCTCTAGTCCTAGTTTCACCTGCTAGAGGAAACAACCTCCCTGCCTCCACTTTATCTATTCCCTTCATAATCTTATATGTTTCTATAAGATCTCCCCTCATTTTTCTGAATTCCAATGAGTATAATCCCAGCCTACTCGGTCTCTCCTCATAATCCAATCCTCTCAACTCTGGAATCAATGGAGTGAATCTCCTCTGCACCCCCTCCAGTGCTAGTGTATCTCTTCTCAAGTAAGGAGGCCAAAACTGCACACAGTACTCCAGGTGTGGCCTCACCAGGACCCTGTACAGCTGCAGCATAGCCTCCCTGTTTATGAACTCCATCCCTCGAGCAATGGCAGACAAAATTCCATTTGCCTTTTTAAATTACCTGCAATCTCACCTTCAGCGATTCATGCACAAGGACACCCAAGTCCCTCTGCACAACAGCGTGCTGCAATTTTTTACCATTTAAAACGTAGTCCATTTTGCTGTTATTCCTACCAAAATGGATGACCTCACACTTATCAACACTGTATTCCATCTGCCAGCCCTTTGCCCACTCACTTAGACGATCTATATCCCACTGCAGACTTTCAGTGTCTTCTGCCCACTTTATACCACTCAGCTTAGTGTCATCTGCAAATTTTGACACACCACACTTCGTCCCCAACTCCAAATCATCTATGTAAATTGTAAGCAATGGAGGCCCCAACACTGATCCCTGAGGCACGCCAGTAGCCACTGACCGCCAACCGGAAAAACACCCATTTACCTCTACTCTTTGCTTTCTAGTGGTCAACCAATCCTCTAGGCCTGTACAGCAACCAATAACGCTGTGGTGTTTTCCTTAGAGGACAGGAGACTGAGGGGTTACAAATGAAAGAAGGCTCCTGCTCACACAGTGTTACTCTATGACATAATGTTCAGGAGAACAGATTTAATTTAGTACCTGATGACAAGTTGACTGTTTGTTCAGGACAAATTGCACTCTATTATTCAGTACAACATACATCAAGCAGTTATGAGAAGGGAGATGAGAGATTTTATGACACCAGTTTACTTTAATTGAGATATAAAATTACGAGGGTTGTTGACGTGGCATACAGCAAGAAACTTTTCCCCTTTAAGGAAGGACAAATGACCAGGGGATATAGACTTGAGGTAAACAGCAGGAGGTTAATAGGGGATGTAAGGAGCAATTACTTTCACCCACAGGGTGGTGGGAATCTGGAACTCTGCTTGTAAGGGTGGTAAAGGCAGAAACCCTCATAACATTTAATAAGTATTTAGATGTGCACTTGCAATGCCAAAGCATACAAGGCTATGAACCATGTACTAGAAAACGGGTTTAGAATGGTTAGGTGGCTACTGTTGACTGGCACAGACTCGATGGGACTGAGGACCTTTACCTGTGTTTTTGACCTCTATGATTCAATCACTCTAGGAGAGCGAATGACTGAAAATATGATGAGGGCTGGTGGTGGGTAGGAAAACAATTATTTTAGCAAATAAGGGAAATCATACTTATGAGCCTTCACACAACCTAAACAAATAAAGTCGACCAATGCGCTAGTTCACAACCCACAGGAGGGCTATCAGATTCTGTGGCTCTTAGCTTACTCCTAACATAGCATCCAATGGTTCGTAATGATTGCAGATTTATTGTTTCACAAACCCAGCAGGAATTGCTGGACCTTTTGCATCACTGGACTTTTGGAATTGCTTTTAATAGTAAAAATATTCAAGCATGACAAAACCATACATTTTTAAAAGGAAAAAGGAACACGAATTGGGTCAGTGTAAACCTTGTACATTTCTGTCACTGCAGGAATTTCAGCAAAACTTTGCTGACAGCGCAAGGTTTGAAACTTCCTATCCTAATAATCCAGTGAAACAAACATCCGAGAGCGTATGGCATAGGGTCAGCCAACAGCACCACCTCATGGTGACGTTGTGCTAGCACACACCTACAAAAACTGCACCGCACCACCTATATTACTCACTGCAGTGACTGCGCAAACAGGAGCTAGAATGAATAGGAGACTGGATTTTATTAACCTTTCAGTAACTGATCTTCCTTTCAAAGTTCTGTAATGCAGCACAGATGGTGATCTTTGTCAATTGATCCTGAATTCCAGTTTGAATGTAGGAAGGAAGAATTAAAGCCAAAAAGAGGGACTTAGTGCCACGACAGGAGATTGTAGGGTGTATCTGAACTCTGTTAGCATCAGGTTATAGAAAAAAAACAATCTTTCTGCATTTGCTTAGATCACATCCAATCTGTATAATTGCTCTTTTCACTGTACAAATGTACTACTGCTCATTTATAAACGTTAACACTACTCTCTCTGCACAGATGCTGCCAGACCTGATCAGTTTTTCCAGCAATTTCTGAATTTGGTTCTGATTTCCAGCATCTACAGTTCTTTGAGTTTTATGAAGAATTGAGACTGCGCTGTTTCGTCTCAAAAAGAGAAAGCTGAGGAATGGCCTATCAGAGGCCTTTAAAATGATAACGTGTTAAAAGTGTAAGCATTGTTTACCTAAAGTAGTGACTGATGATTGATCAGATCGTAGATAAGTTCACTTACAAATTCTGTGTCTTTTTGTGTCCTCTCTCATGAGCACCTGAAGAATGAGACAGACTCGAAAAGCTTGTGTTTTCAAATAAACCTACTGGGCTATAACCTGGTGTCATATGGTTTTTGAGCTTGTCTTAAAATGAGACAAAATGCTTGCATGGAAAACTAGGCAGACATGCAGCATTCAAAGAGTTAAAACCATACTGGAGTACTCACCAGAAGCACATTTTAAAAAACAAAAATTTAACAGGCTGAATCAAATTAGTTTCAACAATTACCACACAAGATTGCTATTTGGTCAGCAAAGTAGTTAAAGATTAATATTTGGTGAAAAGCAGAGCGCCAATGAGACGCATGCCAATTTATTACTGCCTTCTTCCTGTGCTTTACAGCATCTACTTGTGCTTAATGAACACATTTATTATCACAAGGTAAGAGTTTGTTTGTCACCTGGGTATGCAATAAGTAAGCAGGGTTATCAATAATACATGAGTACCTCATGAACATATCATATGATATAATGAACGCAAGGAAGTGCTGAAGAAACAGAGTTAACATTTCAACTCCGAATTGACTCTTCTTCAGAGCTCTGTTGGGTTTCTCCAGCACTTTGTTTCTAATTCAGATTCTAGATTTTGCAGTACTTTGCACTTATTTTATAATAATAATAACAATAATAATGATAATATGTAGTTTCCCTCATCTGCAAGACAGCCATATAAAACCACAATACAATATATTGATAGATCCAGATCTTTAGATTTCTGAGCAAGAAAATGAATGGGGTCAGGAAAAGGTCAGTTCCAAAGTTCCTCTGCTAAAACCCAGCTGGCATTTTGACTGGACAGCTGATTAATACTTAAATGGTATGAACATACACCTTTATATGAAAATGTAAATCTATGCCAAGTATTAAATGATTATCGGATGATTTTATACATGCTTTACAATATGTAACTTAGCAAACTGAAATAAACAAAGACTGATGTTGCTCTGTGTTAACATTCACAGTATGACAATCCAGCAGTGAGCTACAATATGGAGGCAAGTAACGTCACATTTCACAGGCAACGACTTGCATTTACATATCAGCTTTAACAGGTGAAAGTCAAGGCATTTAATGTCATTGAAAAATGAAAAATATATTCCACAACATTGAAGACATGTAAAAGCCAAGAAGATGGTTGCTTTTGTGTTCAATTAAGTAGCCTGTATGAGGTCAAGAGGACAACTTGAGGTGGATTTTAACCTGGTGCATTTCAGTCAAATGGGGAGTAATTTTAGCCCTGTGGTCTTTTAGCTAATGGATGAAATGTCTCTTCCTGCCTGTTCTGGGTGGGCACAAAGCAACTATTATTAAAGGATAGGTCTCTCAGATCACTGGATCAGTCTATTGTCTAGTTATTGTCTCAAGCTGGCTCAATCACAGATGAAGACAGACAGCCGAACCTGCTCTAATCCCACTCCACTGTTATCCTGCTTCTCACCTCACTCCAATCCTAACGCTATCTCATATCCAATGCCATATTTCAGTAACTAAGATGTGCAGTTCACTTTACGGTCAGGCCTATCAATAAGAGGTTATTAGATTCCCTACAGTGTGGGAACAGGCCCTCTGGCCCAACAAGTCCTCACCACCCAGGCCCATCCCCCTATAACCCACACACCCCTGAACACTATGGGCAATTTAGCATGGCCAATCCACCTAGCCTGCACACCTTTGGGCTGTGGGAGGAAACCAGAGCACCCGGAGGAAACCCATGCAGACACGGGGAGAATGTGCAAACTCCACACAGACAGTTGCCCAAGGCTGGAATTGAACCCAGATCCCTGGCGCTGTGAGGCTGCAGTGCTGAGCCACCGTGCCACCTTTGCTTTCTTTGTTGAAGAACGCTGACTATTAAACTAGCTCTGACCATCAGTTCGGTGGCTGGTAACAATTATAACAGGAGCAACCGTATCAGAAATATAAAGTTTAGATCCATAATGGCGTTACAATGATCCAGCAACCGAGCTTAGCAATGGATGTGATTCACTGCAAACAGAAAGCTAATTTCAAAATTCAAATAGATACATTGGAACTCATGGTAAAATCTGAGTGCAAGAAGAGAAAGGCACTATGTAACATCTCTTCTGTAAGTTGCTGTGTTATTGTATTGTCAACTTACTAATTTACTAATGTGACTATTTCTGAGTATGAATGTTGCTGGATCAGAAATAAAGCAGCCTGGTTGAGTGACTGCACCTTGCTATATGAGCTCCAGTTTATGTAATACACTGCTATCAGCCACAAGTAGGTGTTGCAGTGCTTTACAGAAGCTTTTCAGCACAAGGGATTGGAAGGGTGTAGGAACCAAAAAGAACATCAGCTGAATAAACTGTTGACTGTGTGCACAAATGGAGAAACAGACTTAAAATGTGAGATGGCATTCAGGCCTTGATCTGAATTTATTTTAAATGGGTCCAGTTGAGGATTCAGGATCTTTTCTTTCTGACTTCACCGTGAGGTAGTTGCAGACTAACCTGAGCCACAGCCACCTGTGTCTGTTGCTGCTGCTGTAAAAGCTGGTGTTGGAGCAGTTGCAAGTGGTGCTGGGATGCCAGTGGAGTAGGAGAGGAGCACTGACTGCTGGGAGATCGTGGCAGCTGAGCGGACAAAGCGAAAGGGCTTCCACTCTCCGGATCCTACAGAAAACAAAAATCAGGAACATTTCATTTGACATTATCCATTTTAAATTAAACATGTTTAAAACAAGGCTACCTAAACAAAATTCATTCAGTCTACAGATATCCCCTGCTCCCCACATCTCCCAAGGTTGTTTTCTCTCTAGTTGTCAAGGCAATAATCTTAACTAGAAAGCAGGACACTACTGTGCCCACCACTTTAACGAGACCAAAATATTCCACACTGATAGTCCATTTATCCTCTGGTATCAGTGAATCATCCCCCATTATCACACTTGTATTCTTTCTTTATCTAATTAACTAATGTGTCATATCTAAACTGCTGCTTCTTAGCAAACTATCACAAAATTACTTACTAATTGCTGAATGTCTAGATCAGGTAACTGTGATTGCAAATCCTCCAAAATCAATACCATCTCTTATTAATGTGCAATGGCATTACTATCACTGAGACATACTAGTGGGGTCACCATTGACCAGAAACTGTGGCTACAAGAGCAGGTCAGATAGTGCGGTGAGTAACTCACCTACTAACTCCCAAAAATCTGTCCACCATCTACTAGGCACAAGTCAGGAGTGTGATGGAATACTCCCCCTTTTCCTGGACAAGTGCAGCTCCAACGGCAACAAGAATCTTGACAGTTTCCAGAACAAAGCAAACTTGGTTGGCACCCCATTCGCCAATGTTGACATTCATTCCCTTCAGCAGTAAGCACAGTGACAGCAATGTGCACCATCCAGAAGATGCACTGCAGCAACTCACCAGGGCTCCTTTGACAGCACCTTCCAAACCTACAACCTCTACCACTTAGAAGGTCAAGCACGTCAAGTGCATGGGAGCAGAACACACTGCCAGTTCCCCTCCAAGCAACACACCATCTTGACTTGGAAAAGACATCACCAACCCTTCACGGTTGCAGGGTCAAAATCCTGGAAGTCAATTCTGAGCATATCTACACCACAAAAACAACAACAGTTCAAGAAGGGAGCTCACTATCACCTTAAAGGCAGACCTCTTGATGCCCACCTCCCATGAATACTTTTACAAAATGCTGTCCTATGACCAAAACATCTGATGGAATGAGTGTACATTCCTACCCACAAGTTACTGCCTATAAATAGTGTGATAAGTGACATCATGGACTTGATCCAATCAATTGAATTTCCTGAGGAAATGTTCCACAGTTGACCCCGTCCCCATCAGCATTTTCCCAGAATCTGTGTCTAACTCTTTATGTTATGCTAGGTTCCGAAGTAGACAACATTGGACCAAATTAGTATCAGTATAATGAACATAATGTCCATATCCCACATGAAGGGAAAGGAATGTCCATTCTCCTAATGCAAAGGGTTGGGTTTTGGTGTGATCTGTACATTGTAAGATACATTTTTCTTTACATTCTGAAGATGGATTACTGGGCTCGAAATGTTGATTCTATTTCTTCTCCACAGATGCTGCCAGAGCTGCTGAGTATTTGCAGTGATTTCTCTTTTTGTTTCTGATCTGCAATTCTTTGTTTTTTTTTAACGTTTTCCGAGTAGTCATCCCCATTGAGGTACATGGACCCACTGTTAACAGAGATGTGAAAATCACTGCACTTCTGGTATCATCTGACTGTAACAGTGCTTTATTATTAATGCAGGATAAGGTTCTAAGGACCTGTAATGCATTGTCAGTGAAACCATTACAATAATAAACCGCACAGACAGTATTGATCTATTAGAGTACAAAACAACTTAATCTTGCTCCAATTAGTGTGTGATAGACATGGCCCATATCATTTTTAACTGACTTGCTTGGATATCTAAATTGCAGCAACACTTAATTTCGTACCAGCCAGGGGATAACAGTCTACGTAACTGACAGCCCATCCACTGGTCTAGCATCCCACCTCCTTCATTACTGGATATATCATGGCTGCACTGTGTACCATGCACAAAATACAATGCAGTAACCTGCCATGGTTTCTTCAGCAACTCTTCCAAACCCACAACCTCTGCCATCTAGATGAAGATGAAACTAAAGACCAGCCAGCTTACCTTACTGGCCTCATTATTAATTAAAAATGTTTCCCTCCAATCAATTATTGGCAAGTATCTTTTATCAAAAACTACTTTGAGAAAACAAGCCCATTTCAAACTTTCCCGCCGTTTACAAAGTGTATTCTAGCGAGTTGAGAAGATTTGTAGCTCAGATTGAGGTTCTGGATGTGAGTTTGCTCGCTGAGATGGAAGGTTTGTTTTCAGACGTTTCGTCACCATACGAGGTAACATCATCAGTGAGCCTCCGACGAAGTGCTGGTGTTATGTCCCGCTTTCTATTTATCTGGTTAGGTTTCCTTGGGTTGGTGATGTCATTTCCTGCGTTGGTGATGCCATTTCCTGTTCTTTTTCTCAGGGGATGGTAGATTGGCTCCAAATCAATGTGTTTGTTGATGGAGTTCCGGTTGGAATGCCACGCTTCTAGGAATTCTCGTGCGTGTCTCTGTTTGGCTTGTCCTAGGATGGATGTGTTGTCCTAAAGTGGTGTCCTTCCTCGTCTGTATGTAAGGATACAAGTGATAGTGGGTCATGTCGTTTTATGGCTAGTTGATGTTCATGTATTCTGGTGGCTAGCTGTATTCCAGTGTATTCTATTTACACTATGGCAAGTAGCATTAGCAAGAGAGGAACAGGCCCAGTGTAAATACGAGAGAGACAGGAAGCATTTTGGTTTACTTCCAACACCAGGACTGCAGCTTGGCCATTATCTGAGAGTGAGAGAGCCCCAAACATCATCCCTGGGGGTTTAGCCATGATTCCCCTTTGCACCCACTGCCCAGAATGGAAATCCATACAACCAATCAGGGCACACTTTCCCTGGAGACAGTTTACAAAGCAGAAGAACCTCCCAACTTGGAAGTGAAAATTCAGGTTTGCAAGCACATGCATGCGGATTACCTTTTGTGCCATCACCAGAGTCGATTTGATAACCAGAACTTGCAGCTACCACACTTCATGCTGCTTAAATCCCATTGCTTTCTACAAAGATCCTGCTCAATGTGTTTCCTATGGTAAAATATTCCTGTCATCAAAATGCAGTACCTTCTCTTTGAGTGGGAGTTTATATAATAAGGGTAATTAATAAAAATTAAATACTTCTATTTCTAAGTACTTGCTGGGTTTCATATCAAACATGCCATTTTAGAACTGAACCTAAACAGCTTTTGATGTAATAAATTATTAATGCAATGTGAATCAAACCCTCTGATTCAGAAAGGAAACAATTTAAACTCTTTAATTACATTCAACTGTTGCTGATTGTCAATTTTAAAAGGTTATGATTCTTCCTATTTAGCCTTTCTGTAAGTTTCTTCCCTCTCTAATCTTTCTCTCATAATTCTTCTGTCTCTAGACAATTTAATATTGAATTTTCCCCTTTAATCCATATTTAAATCTCTTTTAGGGTGACACTGCGGCTCAGCAGTGAGCACTGCTGCCTCACAGCACTGGGGTCCCAGGTTCCATTCCAGCCTCAGACGACTGTCTCTGTGGAGTTTGCACATTCTCCTCGTGTCTGCATGGGAGTTTCCTCAGGGAGCTCCAGTTACCTCCCACAGTCCAAAAATGTGCAGGTTAGGTGGGCTGGTCATGCCAAATTACTCTTTGTGTCGAGGGATGTGCACGCTGGGTGGATTAGCCATGGGGAAAGGCAGGGTTACAGGGATAGGGTAGGGCGGGATGCTGTTCAGAAAGTCAGTGTGGACTTGTTGGGCCAAATGGCCTCTTCCACACTGCAGGGATTCTATGATAGCTCTCCATTTCATTCCAAGCTTCAAATCTTTTTAACTGTTTTGCTGCTGGAAAAGGCCCAAATTCATGTACATAAAACATGTTGAAACCACCTTAGGTCTTGCAATAATCAAACATCTCCGGTATATGAAATAGGTGTTCAGAAGCTAATTTTGTTACCTTGCTATGCAGAGCGATTTTTTTTTAGCTTCTTCTGCAACTTGAGCCATGGCTCACAACATGACCATAAATTGGAGTTCTTTTTCCAGTTCCAGAAAACAGCTGCAGGTCACCGACAGAAGACGGAGAGAGAAAGTGTTGAACACTCCCTTCATCCCAAGACTTAACGGAGGTGCTAGCATGTCACTCCAAACAAATTGGGACTCCGAGGATCAGTAGCCTGCACAATACATTGCACCTGCGGCTTGTCAGTGTTTCAAATCTCTGAGTTTATTATCCATTCCACAACCAAAATGGGCCTGAACTAGTGTGTAGATCAATACAGAACTCAGCTCAGATAATGTAGATTTGTGGCACTTTGACACTATAAGGTCGAATTAATATATAAACACAACAGGCAGTAGTTGGTTCATTTAGAAATAGTTGTCAATCAGGCCAAAAAGCAGAGTTCTGATTTTCACTCTGCATGGCCAATCGACAGCCTACAGGTTTGTGATTCTGAATATTGTGTTTTTGGGAGTATATTTCTATCCTGTTGCAAATAGCTACTTTTGTACTTTTCTTCCCCCACGTATAGCACGACAAATTCTTCCTTAAAGTTCCAAAACGACTGACTGGAAAAGGCTGTTAACTGATTGGCGAAATCGGAATACAGTAGAAAATACTCAACGAAGTCCACAATGCACATGACTTTAAAGAGGAAAATGTCCAAAGCTGTTGTAATCAGGAATACGCATATGTGTGAAGGCTGGAATTGGCTTGAGGTTTGCGACAAAAGAAACCTGTACTATTCCTCCCCAAAACCCTGCTATAGGACATGTATTTCAATTCACTATATTCTTTCTTTCATTGGCGCTTGGCAGAAATATAATGCAGTCTCCAAACAGTTAACAATGTCATTTTACCAGCCTCATTTTGTTTTAACTTTCAGTATTATGAGCTTAGAAGGTACTCTCTAGTACCATTACAAATCATAGCAAAGGAAGACAATAATTACATCTGAAGATTTGTCAGCCAGCTTCATGAAAGTACCTGATATTTTCTCTCTTTAAGAGTTTGTGCTGCGTTAATGACTTCCAGTTCACATGGCAACTCGCTAGTGCTGTGAGATTCTACCTCCTTGCCCATAGCCCCATTCTGCTTTACTCCAGGGAACTGGTGACCTGTTTAAAGAAAGTGGAAAGATTGAAGTGCTGAAGAGGCTGATTCAATCTATGAGTACTGGTCACATTTCCAGTTACAATTACTAGTACCGAATACTTTAAGAGAAAACATTGGTTTCTAAAGCAATAGAAAATAGCTTATTCAGCACTACGTTAGTGTTTATGCTCCACATTGGATTCCTCCAATCCTTCTTCATCTATCTTATATCCCTTTCTATCCTTCTATCCCTTTCTCCCTTGTCATTATTTACTTTACTCTTAAGTGCACTTTTGCCATTCATCTCAATGATATGGTGGCTCGGTGGTTAGCACTGCTGCCTCACAGCACCAGGGACCTGGGTTTGATTCCAGCCTCAGGCAACTATCTGCATGCAGTTTGCACATTCTCCCTGTGTCTGTGTAGGTTTCTGCCAGGTGCTCCGGTTTCCTCCCACAGTCCAAAGATTTGCAAGTTAGGCGAATTGGCCTTGCTAAATTACCCATAGTGTTCAGGGATGTGTGGGTTAGGTGTGTTATTCATGAGAAATGCAAGGTTACAGGGATTGGGTAGGGGGATGGGTCTGGATGGGATGCTCTTCAGAGGGTCAGTGTGGACTTGTTGGGCAGAATGACTTGTTTCCACACTGTTGTGATTCTAAGGAACTATTCTTTGAGGTAGTGAGTTCCACATTCACCTATTTCGTGGATATAGAGTTTTCTCTTGAATTTCCAAATGGATTTTTTAGTGACTATCCATATGGATAGTCTCTAGGTTTGGGTTACTCAGCAATGGAAACATCTCCTCTACACCTACTTGATCAAACTGTTTTCGTAATCTAATTACCTATACAAGATCACCCCTCAGTTTCTCTCTTTAATGAGAGGGTAAGAAAAGCTCCTAATTCTTCGGACTTCCCTTGCAGTTATAACTTCACAATTACAGGATTATTCTTGTAAATCCTTTTTTGTAACTTCTCCTTAACCTCAATATTCCTTCAGTAACATGGAGGCCAGAAAAGTGCTGCATGTGTGGTTTACACAGTAATTCAACAACATTTGTTAGTTCGGATTTTACAATAGTAATGATATTCTACTTCTCAATCACCATTTGGAAATTGCTGCTGCCATCTTCCAGAAGCATTTTTCCTTTCTGTTAACCCCACAAAACTAAGCTACACTACATTTCCAAACTACAGATGCTGTGCAGTAGCTTGACATGTCTGAAACCAGCCGCTAAAATTATTAACATTAGTTCCACTCCATCAGGTGATTCTGGCAACACTACACTGGCAGCTACATCAGCCTGATAGACCTCGAGGTAGGTCCCATTGGAGAGGGTTATGTTGGAAAAACTGACCGTACCTCCAGTGTATGGCTCTTCTGTTGCTTTGTCACTTGCACCATCCGCCTGCCCATCTGCATTTTCTTTAGCATGTTGTAAACTCAGTTTATGACAGACCTCAAAGGCCTGCCCTATTGTGCGAACAATTCGCATTGCTTGGCTCTGAAGCAGAAAGAACAGTGAACTTACAAATCATTCAGACAAAAAAGTGCCTTAAAAAGTTGCTAGATTACTAGTATTTTACATAGCATCTTAGAGGAAAACTGAAAAAGATCTCAAGACCCTCCATGGAGAGTAATATTTTTCATGTGACTATTTGTACATTGACAAACTTCGTGATCTGAATTTGGCTGCATTGCAAATATATTTGATACCATTGTCTATTGTTTTAATTATAAGAGTGCTCTGCATTCTAACAGAACTGCGTGAAGAGGTCCTCCACTTCAAAGCTAGGCCAGTTAGTGGGGTGGGTTTTGACTGCTTTCTGCTAGAGTGCTGCATGACAGAGGTCTCAGTCCAGCAGCAGCTGAGATACACTGTTAGGTTGGATTTGTTCATTCAACTTTAAAAAGAAAAGTGGGAAGCACAGTTCACACATCAAGAAAGGCAATCTAGGCAGAATCTTGGTGAACATACCTCACATTTACTAAAGACAGAAAAGGTTTTTCAGCCCAGTAGGCCTCCTCTAGCGTTTATGCCTCTGAAGAGTCTCCTCCCACCTTGCTTCATCTCACCATATCAATATTGCCTTCCATTTCTTCCTCATTCATGTTTATTTAGCATCCCCTGTAATGCATCTATATGATTCATCTCAATTACACCATGCAGCAGAGAATTCCACATTTTATCCACTCTCTTGAGAGTAAAAGCAGTTTTTCCTGAATTCCTGTTCGATTTATTAGTTACTGTATTAAACTGTGGCTACGAATTTTCCAAAATGGTCCACCTACCAAATGCTTCCATAATTATAACAACCTCCATGAGGTCAGCTCTCAGCCACCTCATTTTTTAGGGAAAAGATCCCCATCCTGTTTTCCCTTTACTGACTTTCAATATTGGAATCTGACTGCAGCAACAATGAAATGAGTTGTTTTTTGGGTCACTTCAGTTCATGAAAATGAATCCGTGTTCCACGCTGATGCAACTACCTTTCACACAAAACACAAGAAAGGGATCAAACCTTTTTCTTTGATTTAAATACATTGCATCGAAAAGTGTTGCTGATGCCATCCCTGGCAATGTAGCTGAATATCTTTAAATCCTGGGAATCATGTGATACATAGAATATTCTAGAGACAAAGGGGAGAAAAGACACTAGTAATTAGTAACAACAGCATGCACTGTACTGAAAGGACAATTAAAAGTACAAGTGTTCACATGTTATTTTAACACCAGTAAATTGTAACGTGGCTGGCTCCCAGCTGAAATTAAATACATAGGGGTTTCCCAATTCTCTGGTTCCAGCAGTTTAATGTGCAAAATTACCAGATAATTGCCAACTTTAGGGTGCAGAAAAAAGGTTCAGGACATTCAGGTCTACAGGTTTTTTTCTCCCCAGTTGATATTAAAAACCATTTGCTGAATGCAACATTTGTCATGCAAGTTGTAACTTCTGCAGCAACTTTGGTTATGTTCACACTTGGCAGAAAGCTGATGACCTCTGCCATTACACTGCAATGTACACAAAATGGTTTAGCTGCACACTCACAGCATCTGGCTCTGCAGCTCCTGACCACTTTGCACTAACTTGCTGGCTCTCAAGCTGGATAAACATCTGTGTTTCATTATTTCTTGTAAGAACATGCTTTCTTTCTCTAAGCCTGAGAAGCAGGTAAAGAGAAAAGCAAAGATATCAAATAACTAAATTCAAACAATGTAGGAAATGCTTTGAGGTAAACTCTGAATGCCATTAAAACTGGTTCTTTGGAATCACATTTAAATGCTTATTGATTTTTCTGTCACTTTACTTCAGTTCAAAGCATTATATGGCTCACAGAATTGGTCCAGCAGTTGCACCCTTTCCTAATAAATTGGAAACCTCTGCCTTAGGGCTAGTTGTAATGTCTGACTTGAAATTCCCTTCAGAGAAATGCTAAGTTCAGTCAAGTGGTAAAAGTGATTTCCATCAGATCTTAAACTACGATCCACACAAGTAGATGCTGAGAAAACGTTGCCCCTCATGGGGGACCCACAGAACTAGGGGTGTCGTTTCAGAATGAGGGGTGTCTCAGAGGGTCATGTTTCATTGAAACCCTTTGCGCCAGAGAATTGCAGAGGTTGTGCCATTGAAAATATTCAAGACTACATTGGACAGAATTTTGGTTTATAGGGTCAGGGATTTTGGGGAACAGGCAGGAAAGTGGAATTGAACCCTATATTAGATCATCTATAATCTTAGTGAATGACACAGCAGATTCAAGGGCCACCCGGCTTACTCCTGTCGATGTTCTGCTGAAACCACAACTTCTATTACCTCAATCGTTCTTAGCTGTCATTTATTCATCCTTACCTTTAAAATTTTGTGATAGGCAGCAACAGTGACATGAAAGGAGAGGGGGTCAATAAATGCCTGAATGAGGCACCTACGTCCCTTAAGCATATGCACCAACCAATAGCAATCCAGCAGCTGTGGACTTACAGTTTCAGGATTTCTCACTGCTTGAGATGAATCCTGTACTTAATTACAGCAGGAATTTATTGCCTTAACAGTTTAAATTTAATATCTTCTCACAGACCTTCTGTTATTGCTGCTTTAGCATTTGATCTTTCATTGTAGTAAAGATCTATTGATTCTCAACACCATTCCCTGAACATAGTATATAACCCGCTGTACCCTTTACAGTTTTTAAATAATTTTTCTCTCACTTAATGACTATAATAAGTAATTTGGAATGTTCGTAACAGATCCTATTATGATAATTCTGTAGCTGTATCAAATATGTTTAAGTGATTTGCAGTTTAAATTAACCTTGGCTGTGAAGTTTCAAAAGCATATTGAAGAAATGTACTGTCCTGTGTTCTCAGTGACTGGGATCCAGTACCTTTTGATGTCCATTGTAGTGAAAGTGCTCAATATGATTAAAATCCAGTGTAGTGAATGTGTTCACCCCAAGAAGGAGATCCAGTGCACTGTAAAATGCTCACAGTGACCGGGATCTAGAGCAGCATTACATGCTCACAGTAATTGCTATCCAGTATGCTGTAGTCTGCATGCCTGAGATCCAGTATAAGTTAATCTGCTCACAGTGATTGCGATCCATTACAGTGTAACATGTTCTCAGTGAATGAGATACAGTACACTTTAATGTGCATACCATGACTGAGATCCAGAGTGGTGTAGTGCACAATGACTGGGATCCAAAGTGTTGTAATGTACAAGTGACTGAGGTCCAATGATGTGTAGTGCTCTTGTAATAACTGGGATCAAGTGCGAC
Source organism: Stegostoma tigrinum (assembly GCF_030684315.1). Taxonomy (NCBI): domain Eukaryota; kingdom Metazoa; phylum Chordata; class Chondrichthyes; order Orectolobiformes; family Stegostomatidae; genus Stegostoma; species Stegostoma tigrinum. The sequence goes on from NC_081382.1 coordinate 30,245,289, forward strand.
GTAATATAAAAACCATAACTTGAAGCTAGCAACAGCAAAATCTGCTCACAGTGATTGGAATCCAGTGTGGTGTAATGTACACACAGAAACTGGGGCCCAGTGTGGTGTAATGTACACACAGAAACTGGGGCCCAGTGTGGTGTAATGTACACACAGAAACTGGGGCCCAGTGTTTTGTAATGTAGACACAGAGGCAGGGATCCAATGTGGTGTAATGTAGACACAGAGGCAGGGATCCAATGTGGTGTAATGTAGACACAAGAGACTGAGATCCAGTGTGTTGTAGTGTAGACACAGAGACTGAGATCCAATGTGTAGTAATGTAAACACAGAGACTGAGATCCAGTTTAGTGTACTGTAGACACAGAGACTGCGACCTAATGTGTTGTAATGTAGACACAGAGACTGAGATCCAGTGTAATGTAATATAGACACAGAGACTAGGATCCAGTGTGGTGAAATGTACATACATTGACTGGGATCCAAAGCAATGTGATATATGTAGTGATGGGGATCAAGTGAGGTACAGTGTACACAAAACTGGGAGCTAGTGATGGTGACTGTAACTTAGCATGGTGCAATGCACTATCAGTGATTAGAATCCGATACAATGTAATGTTCATACTGGCTGGGATCCAGTGTGGTGCCATGTCCCCTTGTGAAACTGAAGGTGATATAATTTACTGTTGGTCTTGTGCATTTCAATTGATTAATCCATTCATTTAGAAATAAAATCTTACATTAATATTATACCTATATTGCAATGTTCCACATTATTACACAGGAGATATTATAAAGCAAGCAACATAAAAAAAAACTGGGACAGATGATTATCTGTTATATGACATCAGTTCTGTACCTGTAAATAGGATCGTGCATCAGCAACATCTTATTCGCATCCCATGTCCACTCCTTTCTCTAGAACAAAAATACATCTTTTGATTAAAATGCCTTTAATTATACATATGAAGCGCAATCCATTATGCAGCGCAAAGCTCTCAGCTCATACCTAAATCAAGACATTCAAGCCTACATTGTCTGACGTAAGAAAGTACATTCTTAGATCTACTTAAGTTCTTGTATTTTTGTTATTTTGAATTGCATGATTTTTAAATCAATGTGATTTGGATTTCCTGGGTTAAGATTGGTCAATTAAGGATGGGCAATATTTGCAGGTTTTGTCAGTGACCGCACAAGAACAAAGAAATAAATGCAAACTTGAAACAAACTGTATTTTCAGGTGTCAGTTTTGAGATCTCTGAATGCAGGAAGGATTGTGTATTCATTTATAAGAAGATTAAATTAAGCTCACAAACAGTCACATGTGAGCTCAGTGGGGATTAGCAGCCAATCCTACACTTAGGAGAGTTCAATTTTTAGCTTTGGAGATCAACACAGCAGGGTCAGAGGTTAAGTCTCTTGCTTCCTGTCTAGCTGGGATAAGCATCCAGCACATGAAAACAGGGAATAAAAGGCGGATGTGTTGGAAAGAAATTCTTTCATTGTTTTATGCCAAATGTAGAAACAGTCAGACATCTGCTAAGTGAGCAACTGAACTGAGTTGGCTAATTGTGATAAAGTGACTTGCTTGCATATCTGCAAAATTTTGTGAAGCACCATGAGATAGACTGAAATTGATTATAAATTTCATTTCACTTGTTCACATTATATTTCAATAAACAGGATTAATTGTTTTCTAAATGGCCTTATTGCAATTAGTGCCCATCAGTCTGATTACAAAAAGAAAGAAGTGCATGTTAGAGCAGGTGTCAGATCCCATAATAAGAAGCTTGTTTCACTGCAATGACTGTAGATGGAGCTATGATTTTATTCAATGGCGATGGGAAACTCCTGGTCATAGGGAACACGGTGTTCTTTCTTAGAAGGGACCTGTGATTCTGAACCACAGGAAATAACTGATATATCCTCAGAGACTGTAACTCAAAGACCTCTTGTTTGCATGAATTTTTTATGTACCAGCTCACTCTTGCCTGCAGTGAGATTACAAGGTTTTGTCATTCAAATGTAAGGACAGAATATTTTGTATGATCGAACACCAGCGGAGATACTGCTGCTGATAGCATTACCACTTTGATGGAGCACCTTGAGGGTATAAATCAAGAATTACATTGGCACAATGAAGTATTCTGTTTCAGCGCAATTTTCCCTAAAGTACATTGGTAACAGCATGGAAAAATGTAGATGTTAACACGACTTATAGAGAGAGGATGTTTCCCTAATGGGATGGTTGAACAGCTGGAAGGTGGAGGCAGATTTCAAGGATATACAAACTCTGTGTTTTTGTGGTGATTTATTGATAGAATCATTAACACAAATGACATTGATAACAAGCATTTTTCCCAGCTAGTTTCTGCTTTTCCAAATTGCTTCATTTTCTAAATTTTGTTCTTAATCTGTTGTGGGGATTCAACATTACTGGCAATGCTGGCTTTAATGCCCATTTCTTTCTACCCCTTGAGGAGGTAGTGATGGGCCAGCTTCTAGAACTGCAGTGGTGGGTGGGGAGGATGCTCCAACATGCTATTAAGTAGAGTGTTTCTGATTTTAAACTTAGCCATGATGATGAAATAGGTCTAATTCAGATTGATATGGCTGACTGATTAAGTCAAACTTAGTACTAAAGGAGTCCAAGGATACTCAAAGATCCCTTGAAACCCGTTCTTCCCAGGCCACAGTATAAGGACAGTAACAGTTAAAACAAAGCCATTGAATTATTGGGGTCTATTCTGTTATCTCTTCCCAGGTCATTTCTACAGTTACAACTACATGGGCTAATGTAGTTCCAAGGTTTACACTAGTTCCGGAGAGTCACAGCATTGAACCCCGACATGGAGTGGACGTATGAGAACAATCGATTGTAGATGATGACAAAAACCAACTCAACAAAACAGATCAGGGTCATCTACAAGAATTAACAATAAAATCTCACAGGATAGCAGACAGTGATGAACTTGCCTTTTGCTTTTTCCTCAGAATGACCTTTACTCCATCCACAGACACCAAGATGCTCACCTTTTTCTTCTTAATGTTCTTGGCTTTAAATTCATACTGTGAATGAAGCAGCATCATTGTTACATTATGGTGCAGTTATACTTTAAAGCTGTCAGCTGCACATAAGGATGTGAGTAGCCACAATATTGTAGCAGTGCATATGGGAACCTGCTCCAGATGATCTCCCATTGAAGTTCAGGCCTTTGAAAGGTCCCATTCAGCAGTTGCAGTCACCAGACAAATTATGCTGTGCAGACAGCGTGTCAATAACATGCAATTTACTACGCATTGTATATTTGTAACAGAAAACTTTGTCCCCAGGAGTGTTGCCTTTGTGTCCACTTGAATCCAAAGGAATATACCTGAGTTATTGAATACACAGGCATAATGGTTTGTAAAAACAGTTGATACTGCAAATCAAATTAGGTTTTCTTTCTGTATGAAATTTGGGAAGTAGATACTGTTGAAGCTCAGAAGCAGGTAGACAATGAGCAATTTTATCCCTTTTTGGCCACTTTGTCAGATCATAAGAAATATTTACACCTGTTATTACTGTGTAATAAATATTTTCTCAAACAACATGCCTGATTTCATCTGTGCAATTACAACTGCCTTTCAGAATGTTCCCAGGTGTATTTAAAGGGTAGGGGTTTCCATAAGAGTGCACCAGTTTTTATAGAGACCCCAAGAGTGTGTAAATATTTGTTAGAGCTCTCGGGGAGTTCCAGTATTTTCAGAGGGTTCACCCAGGAATGTGTAGTTATCTTCATGGGATTTCGATAAGAATGTGTCACTGGCCTAAACCTTCCCAAATCCAGATCTTCCTAAGATGTACAGCAGTTCAGATCTTGGGGCTGGACATATATAGGAAAGGCACAATGAGTTTAAATTCCTTTGGGCTGATTCCGTGCTGCACGGGCCTTGTATAAAAATCTCTGATTCCATGCTTGGAGCTAGATACATCACCTTATCTGTTACTTACCCAGGATAGTTACAATGTTTAACATGTAGTCTAACAGCTGTGAAACTTCAGGATTAGTCTCCCAATCAATATACACCCTTACCCACCCAATTAAACATCCCAATACTTCCATACCCAATCTGACTACATCCCACCCAATCTGATTACTCACTCCGACCCAACAAACCAAATAACTATCCCTGTCCACCCACTGCCCAGTCACTCACTTTGTGGATAAGTGCTCACCTACTGTTATGATCCCAGCTGCTGTTACTATAGCTCAAGTCAGATCCCAAAATGAAATCAGACTTGATAAATCATACTTTCTAGTTTCTATGTTTAAATAACATAGTGCTTGGTCTTTGCAATATAGTCACACAGATTGCAGATTTTCTCCAACAACAGAAGAGATGTTTATTATGCTAAAGAAGAAATAAAATCAAACCACACAACCTCAACATATAACAACAATTAGAATATTTGGCAGCGTTTTCTGGAAACAAAGACTCTCTTTCTTTCCTAACACTATCTATTAGAGAGTCAAAGCCAGAGAAATTCTGTGGACTGTGGAGACTGTTGGATTAGTCCTTTCCAAATATGAATGTTTTTACAAATGTGAGAGCCTAAGCTTGCTTAGTGCTAACTACCTGCAGATTTCAAACCAAACTCTCCTCGTTTGGAGGGTTCACAAATTAAACCTTTTTACAGAAGTGAAATGCTCTCTGAATAGCTCCAAATCCTCGCTCTATGTGAAGAGAGAAGAAAACTCCCTTCTAACCTCAAAACTGGTGTCTTCTGGACTGAACTGAAATGAACTAAAAACAAAGCTAACGGCCTTACATGTTTACTCCACCTGACACAAACACAACAGCACAAACGTCTTTCCATTAACACCACAAGGAACTGCAGTAACCTGCCCTCGAACAAAACGTTGAATTTAAATCACTGCTATTGTCTTTTTTAAACAGGCAACTCCATCATGGAAGAAACTAATACCCACGTGCATCCACTTTGAAATCCGAATTCCAAAAATTATATTAATATATAAATTTTACAATAATCATTACGGAACCAACACTCATTCATTAAAAAGCTTGGACATTTAATAAATTACCTAAATACAGCCCATATGTCATGAAAATAAACGTGTCCTCTCCTCCCCCTGACTCTATAATACTGCCTGGACTTACCCACGATATACTGCACTGTCCATTTCTTCTTCAGATTGGATCAGAAAATCCCACAAGAGATGGGCAGTATTGTCAGGTTGGTAAAAACCTTGCAGATATTAGCAATGCACTCGGCAATGTATCCGAATGGAAGGTCTAGATCAGGATTTTCTGATGGTTCCTTCTGGGTTGTGTCAGAATATACTACCTGAGAAGTGTCACTACACTGAGGGCTTACCTGAGAGTACATCAGAACTTTTAAAAATTGCCGAGAGCGTGTCGGTTTCTGCAGGAGGTCTAGAAAATAAAATTATTTGCTGGCAGACCTTGAGAATATTAGCAGACGCAGGAAGACTCACAGAAGTGTCTCATTATTTGCAGAGGGCTCTCAGGAGTGTGTCAGTATTTGCAAAGGGTTTTCGGTGCTGCGTTTGTATTTGCAGAGGGCTCTGAGGAGTGTCTCTGTATTTGCAGAGGGCACTCGGGAGTGTCTCTGTATTTGCAGAGGGCACTCGGGAGTGTCTCTGTATTTGCAGAGGGCTCTTGGAAGTGTGAGTGATAATGGGAACTGCAGATGCTGGAGAAGCCGAGATAATAAAATGTGAGGCTGGATGAACACAGCAGGCCCAGCAGCATCTCAGGAGCACAAAAGCTGACGTTTCGGGCCCAGATCCTTCAACAGAGAGGGGGATGGGGTGAGGGTTCTGGAATAAATAGGGAGAGATGGGGAGGCAGACCGAAGATGGAGAGAAAAGAAGATAGGTGGAGAGGAGGGTATAGGTGGGGGGGTAGGGAGGGGATAGGTCAGTCCAGGGAAGACGGACAGGTCAAGGAGGTGGGATGAGGTTAGTAGGTAGGAGATGGAGGTGCAGCTTGGGGTGGGAGGAAGGGATGAGTGAGAGAAAGAACAGGTTAGGGAGGCATAGACAGGTTGGACTGGTTTTGGGATGGAGTGGGTGGAGGGGAAGAGCTGGGCTGGTTGTGTGGTGCAGTGGGGGGAGGGGACGAACTGGGCTGGTTTTGGGATGCGGTGGGGGAAGAGGAGATTTTGAAGCTGGTGAAGTCCACATTGATACCATTGGGCTGCAGGGTTCCCAAGCGGAATATGAGTTGCTGTTCCTGCAGCCTTCGGGTGGCATCATTGTGGCACTGCAGGAGGCCCATGATGGACATGTCATCTAAAGAATGGGGTGGGGGGGGGGGGGGAGTGGAAATGGTTCACGGCTGGGAGGTGCAGTTGTTTATTTCGAACTGAGCGGAGGTGTTCTGCAAAGCGGTCCCCAAGCCTCCGCTTGGTTTCCCCAATGTAGAGAATGCTACACCGGGTACAATGGATACAGTATACCACATTGGCAGATGTGCAGGTGAACCTCTGCTTAATGTGTAAAGTCATCTTGGGGCCTGGGATAGGGGTGAGGGACGAGGTGCGGGGGAAAGTGTAGCATTTCCTGCGGTTGCAGGGGAAGGTGCCGGGTGTGGTGGGGTTGGAGGGCAGTGTGAGCGAACAAGGGAGTCACGGAGAGAGTGGTCTCTCCGGAAAGCAGACAAGAATGGGGATGGAAAAATGTCTTGGGTGGTGGACCCAAGATGACTTTCCACATTAAGCAGAGGTTCACCTGCACATCTGCCAATGTGGTATACTGTATCCATTGTACCCAGTGTGGCTTCCTCTACATTGGGGAAACCAAGTAGAGGCTTGGGGACCGCTTTGCAGAACACCTCCGCTCGGTTCGAAATAAACAACTGCACCTCCCAGTCGCAAACCATTTCCACTTCCCCTCCCATTCTTTAGAAGACATGTCCATCATGGGCCTCCTGCAGTGCCACAATGATGCCACCCGAAGGTTGCAGGAACAGCAACTCATATTCCACTTGGGAACCCTGCAGCCTATTGGTATCAATGTGGACTTCACCAGCTTCAAAATCTCTCCTTCCCCCACCGCATCCCAAAACCAGCCCAGTTCATCCCCTCCCCCCACTGCACCACACAACCAGCCCAGCTCTTCCCCTCCACCCACTGCATCCCAAAACCAGTCCAACCTGTCTCTGCCTCGCTAACCTGTTCTTCCTCTCACCCATCCCTTTCTCCCACCCCAAGCTGCACCTCCATCTCCTACCTACTAACCTCATCCAACCTCCTTGACCTGTCCGTCTTCCCTGGACTGACCTATCCCCTCCCTACCCCCCCACCTATACTCTCCTCTCCACCTATCTTCTTTTCTCTCCATCTTCAGTCCGCCTCCCCCTCTCTCCCTATTTATTCCAGAACCCTCACCCCATCCCCCTCTCTGATGAAGGGTCTAGGCCCGAAACGTCAGCTTTTGTGCTCCTGAGATGCTCTCGGAAGTGTGTCATTTTTTGCAGAGGGTTCTTGGTGCTGCGTTAGTATTTGCAGAGGGCTCTCAGGAGCGTGTCTCTGTATTTGCAGAGGGCACTCGGGAGTGTCTCTGTATTTGCAGAGGGCACTCGGGAGTGTCTCTGTATTTGCAGGGGGCACTCGGGAGTGTCTCTGTATTTGCAGAGGGCTCTCAGGTGTGTGTCAGTATTTGCACAGAGTTCTCAGGCAAGTGTTTTTCAGAGTTAGGTTGGTAGTATCTGATACATTCCAAATTTTGACTCCTTCATCAGTATGTTGTAAATGATCTGTTCTGGCAAAAATGTCTAATTCTATTAATAATGGTGGCATTGTCACTTAGTCCACACTTAAAACAATTTTTGATCAAGTGAGGCCTGACTAATGTTGTAATGTTATGTACAGTACCACATCTCAGCCACTAGAGGCCCTCTGTAATCAACGTTATACTGCTGTGCTATTTGCATTACTATATGTGAGCACTTCCTGTAGGTGCCAGGCTAACTTCTCATCTGATAGCTGCCAGTGAGTGATTTGCTTATGAAATTTAGAACAGAAAGTAGTTGAACAATCCTTACAGAGAGTTGTGAGGCTGTAAATTTCACTTCCACTTTTAAACAACAGTAACAAAATAATTATATCAGCTCCTTGCATTACTAATCTGGAGATGGGAGTTCAAAACCAAACAGGGCAGTGGGAATTTGCATTTTGTTCATTAAATAAATTTGAAATGAAGAACCAGTGTCAGTAATGGGGATCAAGTAACTGCCAGATTGTAGGTAAAACCTATGATTCACTTTCAGGGAAGGAAATCTGCTTTCCTGGTCTTCATGAGACTCAACACCACAATGATGTGCTTGGCTCCTAACATGCTTTAACATGGTCTAACAAGTCCTCTCGTTGTGACACAGTTTCTGATTTTTACACTTTGTTGAATGATGAGTGTCAACTAACACATTTTACTTCCGTCAATCTGTCCAGATGTGTTTTGGCACATCTCAGTGGTCATCATATCCTCAGGTGGGACTGAAATCCAGATAGTTTTCGAGTCATAGAGTCATACACAAAAACAGACCTTTTGATCCAACCACTTCATACTGACCGTAATCCTAAACTAAATTAGTCCCACGATCTGCACTTGGCCTAAATCCCTCCTAACAGTTGTTATTCATGTACTTATCCAAATGTCTTTTAAATATTGTAACTCTACCCACACCCACCACTTTTCACTTCATTCCATACACTAACCTTTCACTGTGTAAAAAAAGTGCGCCTCATGTCTTTTCTAAATCTTTCACCTCTCACCTTAATAATTTGCGCCCTCGTCATGGAGCCCCCACCCTAGGGAAAAGACTCCTGCCATTCAACTTATCTATAACCCCCATGATTTTATTAGCCTCTGTAAGGTCATCCCTCAACCTCCTATGCTCCAGTGTCCCAGTTTACCCAGCCTTTCCTTATATTTTTCCCAACAATATCCTGGTAAATCTTTTCTGAACCATCTTCACTGTAATAATATCCCTCCTATAACAGAGTGGGGGTCAAACTGTACTGCCAGTATGATATAGTCTGAATACTGTCCTACATGTTAGCTCATGTAACACGTACCACAAAGACTGGGTTCTCCTTGAAACAAATAACCTGGAGTTTATTTACACGTTAGCTATTTATTCTGTTCTAATATCTCAGACTTACATACAAGCTAGTTTCTGTTTTCTTTGTTACGCTTATAATACCTGACTGTAACATTCCACACTTCTGACTCAATGACAGCACACTGTACCGAATGAAATGCTGTGACAGATAGAGAGAGAGTCCTGAAGGTGAAGCAAGAATATTTACAGTGGAACATCACACATCAAATTGTCTTCTAACTAAGATAACTCCACAAAGGGCTGGTATCTTGTCACCAAGTCACTCTTTATTTACACATGGAGAGTCTCTGTCACGATTCATCTCCCTCAGAACCAACTTTCAGCATGAACAGTGTGACTGATACTCGTTTTCTTACCTGTTAGACAGGGATCCCGGAGTGGACCAGACTAACAGCCCCAATCAGAGAACGCAGATTCTATGAGGTCCTGCTAGCTGACTGTGTTACAATCACTACACAAACTGTCTCAAATTTACACTGAAAAAGGACCTGAGGAAGGGTCACTGGACCAGAAATATCAATTCTGCTTTTTCATCACAGATGGTGTCAGAGCAGTTGAGTTTTTCCAAAAATTACTGTTTTAGTTTTTGACTTCCAGCATTTGCAGGTCTGCGGTATTATTTCAAAGTTACATTGCCCTTCTGGGATCCATACAACAATACTGCACAGCTGAATGGTAAGAGAACACTAATTAGAAAATAAATGCTGACTTTAATCTTGTGAAGCAATGTCAGTGTCCCTACCTCCAGGCCTGATCGTCCCAACTTAGAACTATGTTAGCGTTCCCTATGACTTTCATTCCAGCTGCTCAAGCCTATAAGATCAACTTCTGGAGCCAGAAGTCAATGCCACTATTTATGTGCTGATGCCAACTGCCATGCATGGAACGGCAGTGCATGGGCACAGCTAACAGGGAACACTGGTAATAACACATCCAAAGAGGTTGACTTTGAAAATATAAAAATAAATGCCAACTTTGTCAGTGATACTCACATCCTGTGAGCAAATGGAAAAACAACTCAGAAACTTTGTCAATTTTCCCAATTGGGTTGGATAGGTGGATGAAGGTAAAAAAGGGGTTGAGTAATAAGATCAAAGGACAAGTTTTTACGTATCTTCACATGTGCAGGGTAAATGCGAACACTATCTGGCTGAGTAGAGCAGTTTGTTTCCATCTTACAAGTTCCATGCATTTTACGCATTGTAACAAAGTTTCTTAAAAACTGGTTGCCTATAATGAGGTTTGTAATACCCATATAATAAGCTGTCTTGAGAAGTGCTTCTGTCCAAATACAAGAATAGCTAGTTCTAAAGTAGTCAATTACAATTTGTCTTTGGTCATTCCTGCATGCATAAACTAATTTGATTACAGCATACTATGCAACATTAGAAGCACTATCGTGACAGGATTACTGAAGGCATGTTACAGCTGAAGTGTACAATCATTGGAGTTCTAACCTACAAGCTGAAAGTAGATCTTTGCAGGGTGTTAGACATGAAGAATTGTATTTTAATTCTGGACAGCATCAAGCTTGATGCATGTGGACTTTTGTAACTTTACTGTCCTATCCTGTTTCATCTCCAGCACGATGGGGTGTAGGAACAATGCCCCCAAAGTTTGAGTCATCAGTTTGTGAATAAATTGAAATATATCATTGAGTCAAGAGCAGTTTTGATTTTGCATCCAGTAAATTCTTGGTGGAGGCAAAAAGGACAGCCATATATTTCCTGGAGTCAATTACATTCTTCATGGAAGTTTTCAACTTTTTGACTAAGCATAACAAAAGCTGAGTCCCATAGATAACAGGCATAAAATATTATTGTTAGAAGGAAGGATAGAAGATTAAATGTCACAGACTTAGAACAGAAATCAGGAGAAGCACAGTACAGGCACAATATGTACATTTCAACCAATGAGATCATACGTTACTCTATCCAATCAATACTCATAAAGATATAACAGAATAAAATTATTAGCGATTTTGCTGCAGTTTAAATGAAAACTATTTTTCTAATTGTTGGTTAATTTGGTTTAAATGGTCATATCTTTGTCCTTGATAAATATAAAAAAGGCAAATTAAATTTGAGCAATGGGCATTGTATATTTTTCGTCCTCAACTGCACAATTTTTTGGGGGGTTGGATGTGGTGGTAGACATCAAGTAAAATGAAAACTAATGTTAAAAAGAATGTATATTATTCAGAAAGTTTGTGAGGTGATAATGAGCACAAAAGCTGGAGATCTGAATAGCAGTTTACTGCTTGGAAGAAAAAAAAGGCTGGAATGAAAATTAAGCAGAATGACTCAATTTTGTTCTGAGGTCCTTCACATCTACAGACCCAAGCTCTAAGTATCAGTCTTTGATGTAAGTGCTCAAGGTTACAAAATCTTTTTTTTAATATATTATACTCTTTTGACTGTCTTGAGGAACAACAAACTTTAAATGACATTCCAAGGTGCTGCACAGTTGTCTATTAGAACAAACAGGAGCAAGACAGGAGAGTTAGACAAATAACATCAGAAAAGAAATGGCCAATTCAATTCCACTACCCTCTCCTGCCTTTCAGCCAGATTGCTGTCCTATACAGTTTTGTTCCATAACCTTTAAATCCCTGGCCTAACAAAAATCTATTAGCCTCAGATTGAGAGGTATGCAATCTTTGTGAGTATCATTGGAGAGGTAGGTTTCAGTAAGGAATTGGAAAATTAATGCATGTGGAGATGTCAAGCACAAAAGTTATCAAATTTGAAAGAGAGTGAGCTTGATTAGAAATTATATAATTTCTAGGATGAGCCAAGTTATTTTCAATACAATCCATTCTTGAAGGACCAGATTGTGGCATGGAACTGATTACAGGGTATCAATGAGCTGAAAATCACTGTACTAGTACCAGGTATTGCTACAGTGCAGCAGGAAATAATAATCATTGTAACAAAAGATACTCAGAGAAAATGAGCATCAGCGTGAACTAAGAAACAGTCAACTCAGCCTTGTTGTATCAATAAAGGCCTGACACAGAGAAATATTCAAATGTGTAAGGAAGAAACAAAATAAACCATTAACATTTAAAGAGTCACCAAAGGCTATTTCTGTACCACCTCTAAATGGGTGGTGACAGGAGAACTAGACGATGTTTGCCTGGAATGGTTCATAACACTGGAAATGCTCCCCCGTTAGAAGAGATTTTTCAGCTGTTTCAGTGCATGCTTCAGACATTTTTAGTTTATTTCATTCTAATAGATTTTTAGTCTTTGTTCTTTATCTTTCTATTTTCCAAATGAGCTGTCCTGTCACTAGTATTGCCTCCACCCCAGCCCTATTCAGTCTGCTTCATCCTGGAAGCATGGAAGACTGTGCTACTCCAACACCATGCTTACCCAGAGAATGCACAGTGGCATTTACAGCAGAATGGTGGACAATTAGGTCAGTTGTACCTCTCTTCAAGAAGCTGCATCCTATCAAATGGCCCAGTCCACATAAACCAGCTGCATTAGGGCAGGCTCAAGTTACAGGGAGCTCTGACCCTTGGTCTGAGTTTCACCTGGTTTGCAGATAGATAACCTGATGCCTGTGCTCCAACTTCATGGTCTGACATTCATCTCAAGTTGGTCTGCAGCAACAAGTAGGCCATCAAATCTTTTCACTGGTAGGCTGTAATCAGCTGACTGCAGCAAATTCAAACCAGAGACAATAACTCCACTTACCTAATGTCAGGCATCCATAGACTGCGTACCTTCATTCACAATGATAATGGAACGTATGAAGGCAGACTGGGGTCACCGCAGTACAAAACTGCTCAAGACCCTGAATGCAAAGTAATGAAAACAGTTCACAATCCAGATTCAAATCTGTCTTTGCACAGTCCTCATTTCCTGTTACAGAAACAAAGCCAACTGCATTCCACTCAAATTCCTGGGACATATACCATCAGTGTTTAACTGGTAGAAGCACTTGACTCAAGAAAACTGCTCAACAATCCATAATGTGTATAATGTACATGTTAATAAGTATGGGAAATCTGTACCACATTACACACTGGTTATCTCATTTGTTCCTTTGGTGGCAAGTTTGCACTATCATTTCATCCTCCTTTATCCAAGCTGCTGTTCATAAAAGGGTCACGTGCTACATAAATGTAAAGGGCACCAGTTCCTTGATGCAGCTAGAAGCCGGTTTCTTCTCCCTTGAAAAATACAATTAATTTCCTCTCCACAACCATCAATCCTCTGAGAAATGCATTGATTTAGGCAGCAGCTAACGGTGTGACCAGGCACTGAGGCTGAAGTTTTAATTTCTAATAGCTTAGTCACGTACTTTCAAAAGTACCAGAGTTCTGCCAAGTCAACTCAAAGAAAGTCAACAAATTAGGCCTAATCAATCTGAAAAAAAACTTGCAATTGTACAAGCAGAAAGCTTTTTCACATCCTCACACACTCAGAAAATAGACTACTTTTGAAATGTCGTCTGTCATGTTACCAGGCAGTGAATTTTACACACAGGCAGGTCCTTCACTAAGCTAAGTGACTAGTTATCTTTTCTCTGAAGAGGACGGAGGGCTGCTTGAGGGATGAACGTTGATTGGATTATCTGGCAAATTGCTTTTACAGAAGCGATCAAATGTTTGTCTCAAACTGCAATTGATTATCACTGCCCCAGTCTGCTAGTGAGACAGGCTCTTTGTTATGGAGAGTCACAACACAAATCCCGATTTATTTGGACATGGATAAAACCAGCTCAGCTTCACAGTTATCCCTCAGTTCTTGAGTAGACCTGGTTTTGAGACCAGCTTTGAAGGAAGAAGATGTGTATGTTACCTAGCTGCCCTCTAGCAAAAGACAGACAAGTAGAAGTTACATTTAATAATACCAACTACTTTTTGTTCCTTTGAAGTGAAGTTACTGTTGCTATGGTTAGGCTAATCATAAGCTGACACGGTTCTGGAGAAACACCACCCCGTCCTTCCAGGCAAAGGAAAATCTCAAGTTGCAGAGTTAAAAAGCACTGAACCATTCCGGCCTTCGGATAAAATTACCGATCACTCGGAAACCTAACTTGTCCCCTCGAAGTTTTTTGAAAGATACAGCTTCTCTCCTGTATGCAATCTCCCTGGGAGAGATCAGCATGAACCAACTTGTCTTGCCTAACACAGACAGTTCATTTCACAGCTTGGCAAGCTCCTCTGGGGATTGCTTTATCCATCTGAAAATATGCCAACTGGGGATTTGGTGTGACATTAAAGATTTAAAAAAAGCATTTCAAAAGGGGCTGTAGCAGTTGTTCAGGATTTTGTTAATAGGTCATCTGATTCTCACCCTGTTGGGGCCTCACCACACAATTCCTGAATTAACATTGCATTTGGGATTAGCTGCTCCTGTGAAGATACTATACTCCTACATCATTGCAGATCACTGAAGTGTACTCCATAGGGATCAAATCACCGATCCTTGACAAACTTAATCAACTTGGAGCAGGCCAATGTCCACCATTGACAACCACAGCCAGCAATATATCCTATGGGGATCTGGGGACCTCTTCAGGGAAGTGGCCTGACGCATTAGAAATACAGCAAGCTCTTTGATGTCTCAGGTCATTAAGATAATGGGCAGCTGGGCCATAAAGACCATCTGCATTCCAGGTTTGATCCTTGCCCGTTCTGACTTGAGCACTGGGGATAGATCGATAGAAGTTTTTATTAGAGTAATTATGCTCTGAGGGTTGGTGTGGATTTGTTGGGCTGAAGGGCCTGTTTCCACACTGTAGGGATTCTAAAAAATGCATTGTCACGTGTATTTGCGAAAATACAGTAAAATGTGTATAAGTCATCACAAGAACAGTGCCATTTAGTTACATAAATTATGTATTTAAAAAAAGAGACAAATTTAAGACAAAATTGATTTCTTGTTCATTCTATGGCCTCTTGGTTCAACTGCCCAACTGCCAAGATGGAGTGGGGTAGGTGGGACCTGCCATTACTGTCCAGGACCAGGTCTTTCTCCAACTTCCGAGGAGTGGATCCTGTAAAACTACCAAGGACTGGGGCTTCTCAAAACTATCAAGAACCAGGAATCTTTCAAAGCTGCCGAGGACCAGGGGCCTCTCAAAACAAGAACCAGGGGGCCGTCAAACCTGCCTAGAACCAGGGTGGTGGGGTCCGACCAAAGCTGTCAAGGACCTGGGGCTGTGCAACCAAAACTTGCTCGCCTCAGCCACACAAAAAAGAAAAGATTAATTAATATGGGGTCAAGTGCCTGTATCCCAGCAAGGGGTCGTTAATTTCAGTTGACAGGACAGAAAATTGGACAAAGATCAGAATCTATCCACAGCTGCCTTGACCTCCCCCTCTGCAACTAATCATATACCTGGGAAAGTGGCACAAGAACCTGGGAGACGATCGACTTTACTGGAAGTGGGTAACTAGAAGCTGTTCGGGAGGATCTAAAAACAAGATGCTTGAATTAACCATATAAGGACTGCTTTGAACTAATAGCTTCTAAACACAAAGAAATTTAAATACATTAAATTTAATAGCTGCATTAGCATTACATATGCAACAGTCCAAACAATCAAGAGTTTAGAAATAGCACACGTTTCTCAACCAATGCAGATTTTTTTAGCTTTGCTAAATCCAAAATTGTTTTTGTTTCTGAATTTCATAAAACACAAATATCATTGCAGTTTTCTCCAGAAAATGGAAGCACATTACCTATTCAGCCTACAGGGACAGGCTGAACAGGCTGGGGCCATTTTCCCTGGAGCTTTGGAGACTGAGAGGTGATCTTACAGAGGTTTCTAAAATCATCAGGGACATGGCTATGATAAATACAAAAGAACCTCTCCCGGGGTGGAGGCAAATATCACAACAAATGAAAGACTTTTGAAGTAGTCATTCTAAAAATGGTGGGCAAACACTACATCCATAATACACAAAGCAATGTTGCACAAACATCAATGAGATGAATGACCACTTAATCTATTGTCTCTGGTGCTAAGGCTCAAATTGTGTCACACATTGAAAACCGTCCATTCGCCTTGCAAGGAGAGTCACAGAACTTTTTACATTCATCTAGCAACTAATGTGAGAGAATGCAAAATGCAATGGTCACTTTGTAATGCACTGAAGGCTAGATTAGCCTCTAGGATGAAGCTTGAACTCAAGCTTCCTAGAAGAGTTAGATCCGAGGAGCACACTCTGTAATAATATTAAGGAATTTTTAAAAGATGTTGTAAGTGAAAGATACCAAAGCATATTAATGATCAGATATTAGGCTTAGACACAGATCCTGCCTGCAAATGTCACATCTGACCAAGATATATCACATGTAGCTCTTAAACACATTCAGGCATATGGAAGCTGAGTTACTGACAGAAAAGGATTATTCGATATGGTAGTAGAATTGTCAATTTCCTTGCAAGAAAAGTAGCTAGAAATACTTCTAGTACTATCAATCAATCAATGCAGCAATGTACTAAAATTCATGGAGGCTCTCAGGGTATCCATTCACAGAGAAATATCATTCAAGATTCTAAGAAAGTTTGCATGAAAGTCTATTATTTCCCCTACTTTGTTCTTTCACTCCCAGTGTCACTCATTCTTGGTGAGGCACAGTTGAAAGTAGGGCTCAGGGTACACAAAGGCAGTGGGTGAATTCTTTCTGAAAGCCATCAAACACATGGCAAAATTCAATCTCAAAGACAATCAGTCTGAGAAAAGTTACCACTGTAAGCCAAATAGACAAAATTTGGAGAGGAACTGCTCCTCTAATCAGAGGGGGTAAATGTGGGAATGAAACAGCTTCAATTGGAAGAGCTGCAAATGTTTAGAAGCGTAATTGAGGCAATGGCTAGGGGAGGTGGAACCATCTTCTTCTGGGAGTTGAGACAGAGAGGGAGGCTGCAAAGGGTTGAGGAGGAGCTGAAGGTTCTAAGTAGGGATGGAGACTGCAACAGATGGAAAGAGGGAATCTGCAAAGAGGGAGAGGGGTTCTGCAAAAGGGAGAGAGAGAAAGAGAGAGAGCAGTGTTAATGTTAGCACCAAAGAAAAATTCAGTCAATTGGGAGTCAGGAAATCTTGCAATCACTGAGGTAGTTAATTCCTTGCAAATGACTGTGGAATCATCACTTAATGTTGCTTGGATTCAATAATAACTACATGGGAAAAAATGAAGCAGATAGTATTGTAAAGAACACTCAATTGTTAAATTTAAACCTTTGCTCGTAACTGCCTGACTAAAATGTTCCAATTTTGTATACATACAATGGGAATACATTAGCTGTGACCTGACCAATCAGCGGAAGAGGCATTTAGGGTGATGGCTTTGTTTTTTATAGAAGTTATTTTGAGAAATAATAATTAACTTATGTCTGAGATAACAAGGTGTAGAGCTGGATTAACACAGCAGGCCAAGCAGCATCAGAGGAGCAGGAAAGCTGACCTTTTGGGTCCTGACCCTTTTTTTCTGATTCTCCAGCATCGGCTGTTCCTACTATCTCATTAACTTATGTCTGTTTTCTTGTGCCAACTTAAATATTGTTGTTTCAAAAAAATTAATGCTTTCCTTGTGCATTTTGGTTTTAACTTTAATGGATAGTTGATAAGTTAAGGATGTTGGTGAATTCTTCAGCTTCTGCTTTTGTGCGAATTCAGATACTCAACACAAATAAAGAAGGTAGTATTACTAAATTACTACATCACCTAAGGAAGGTGTTAGTGAGAATGAAAAGGCAGCCTCTGAAAACCAAAAATAAGGCAATGAAAATCAAAAAGGACCCCCCCAAGAAAATTTTAAGAGGAGCTCTTGAAAAAGCAATTGTTTTGGCCCTGATTCAAATAGCAGTGGTAGTCCCAGGTAACATAAAGCAACACATTTTGGCCTCTGACCCAAGGGGTATCTGAAATCTTAGTGAAGTAGTAATCATGGTTAATATATTTCACACGGTGAGAGTTTTGGCTAAAAATTTGAGTAGGATTAGTTCATAATCACTGTGAAGAGAATTTTCTTTGTTTCTTTCGTTGGCACCTTACTATCTGAGCTACCTTCCACCTCTCATACCAATGTCCTGAATCAGGAAACAGGGACATTGCTACCCTCAAATATTCACTCACACATAATGTCAAAAATGTCCTTGTAAGCCATATGTGAGCTGGAGCTGACTGTGAACTTCTGGAAACCTTACAGAGCCCAAGGAGCCGGGATTCAGCAGGTATTTATGCTGGATAGCTGTTTGCCAAGTTGTGACAAGAGCACAGGAAAATAAACTGACCAGAAGTGTTAAACAGGAATATTAGCAACTTAAATTTATATAGCACTTTTAACATCATAACACATTCAAAGATGCTTCACAGGAGTGTTTTTGAATAAAACTTGACCCAGAACTACAAAACGTGATGTTATTTTTTATTGATTCATAGGTTGTGAGCATCACTGGCTAAGTCAGCATTTACTACCCATCCCCAATTGCCAAGGAGAAGGTGATGATGAGTTGCTTTCCTAAGCCATTTCAACCCTGTTACGAAGGGCGTTCCAGGATTTTGACCCAGTGACAGTGAAGTGATTGGGGCAGATGACCAAAAGCACAGTCAAAAAGGTAAGCATTAAAGAGCATCATTAAGGAGTATAGAGAAGTAGAGACATAGAGAGGCTTGGAGAGAGCTTTTTAGAGCTTAAGGTTTTATCAAATGGAGATAACTATCGTTAGGTTATCAGCCACATTACATTGATACTTTACATGAACAGCAGCTTGTTCCTTCTACAGATATTACTGATTGTTTCCAGCAATTTCTTTTTGCGTTTCTAAATTCGCTGAAAGGCTTTCAGATGTTAATGGACTCAAACAACTGTGCAGCCCTCAAAAATAGATGTTGGGTGTTTTTGCTGTTTAAGATGTGCATAGGTAATGCTGATATCACATTAGTGAAACTCTGTTTCCCAGGATGTTGCTGCATTTGACATCGATAAAATAAATTTGACAAATTGGAAGTCATTTCAATACAATAATTTTGTCTCAATTGTAAGAGAAAAGGGACTTTACTCTCACAATGTTAGCACTGTAGGTAACATATATATCTAACCGACATACTATACTGGACAGGAAAAACTGCAGTTAAGCCAATATGGCTCAAGTATGTGTAGACCATCGAATCATTCGTATTACTTCAAGCTTCAGTGACAGGTTTAGTATCAACACTATCTTGCACTGGTTTTATATGTAGCAGCACAGATTCAATCTACGCTTCAAAAATCAATTTAGAAGGGTCAAATGAGACTGGAAACATTAATTCTGCTCTCCACAAGTGGTTCCAGACCTGCTGAGTTTCTCCAGCATTCTGAGTCTGTTCTAGTAATATATAACTGGGTGTTTATCGCTTTTAGAGTAAAAGAGCAAGAAGGTATATGCCCTCACCACACTCCATTAAAATCCTAATGACAACAGTGAATTGAGTTTTCAGAGAGCTGTCTGTACAGCGCTTGGTGAATTTGACTCATCCTGTATACACACACCCTGTGGAAGTCAAGGCATCAGCATGGATTAATCAAACATAATGTGACGATCAGAGAAAGTGTCTGTGGGTTGTCTAGACCAAATAATGAGCTTCGTACTCCATTGTCTGCAGCCAGTAACAAATTGGACAGAGTATCGAAAACGGGAATAAACCAGTTACTAGTGCAAATGTTCCATTTCAAGTTTTTTAAGTTGAATGCCCCAGCTTCTACCAACACAACCTGTGTGGAGCCGCTACTGTAGACGCCTAGCACCAACAGGCTTTCAACTCCCTGCTTATGAAGAAGCTGACTACCACGGTCTTAAAAATATTGAAGGGAGGACAAGATTAAAACTCTCAGTGAAAGACTGGTCAAAAATCTTCAGAAGATTTCTAAACATAATTAAAGGTTTACAGATGTGGTGTTCCCAAGGAAAGAGGTGGGACAATCCCAACAAAACTGAGGTGAACAGTGGTTATGCAGCAGTGCACAAGAGGCCAGGGACAAAGTAACAGCATTCAGGAGGGCAGTCAAAACTGAAGGAGACTAAAAATAGGGTGAAGCAGTGGATTATTTGTGTGCTGGAAAATCATCAGCATGGAAGCTGTGAAGGCAAATGGAACAGGATATCATAGCCCTGTTAAAGCTTATAGACATTGGCAAGAGAATGTTGGAACAGTCATGTCTATAAATGATGAATGGGTTTTTGGCAGCAGAGATGCTAAGATTCTGGTGGATAAAGGTGGCATGGTGGAGGTAAATCAGTCCCGATTATGGATAGGATTGGAGTTTAAATCATGCCTTAATTTCTCGGTAAACCCATTCAGCCTTAGAATGGGAGGGAAAGACAGACAATCAGTGGTTCAGGAACACAGTCACTGATGGGAGTCCAATGTACAAAGCACAATTAGACTTTCAGGAAGTTTTTAATAAAGTCCTCCACAGGGAGTTGGTTAGAAAATAATAAACACATCGGATAGGAGGTAATGTACTGGTATGCATTAATAATCAGGTAACAGACAGAAAACAGGGGAATAGGAGTAATAAGTCATTCTTGTGTTGCTAGGCTGCGACTAGTGGTGTACTACAAGTACTTGGAGCCCGGCTGTACAATATATATCAGTGATTTGGAGGAGGAGCAGGCCAAATGCAATACTTCCAAATTTGCAAATATTACAAAGCTACATTGGAATGAGTGTTGTTAGGAAGATGTTGAGTGGTTTCAGGAGGATTTTAGCAGGCTTAGTGAATGGACAAAAACATGTCAGATGGAACATAATCTAGAAAAATGCAAGGTTATCTGTTCTGGTAAATGGGCTATTCCCATTCCAACCTTCCTAAAGGGAATGATTATTAACTGCAACCTCCAGCCTAGCACTCTCACAGCTTAGAAGTTACTAAGGAGTCAGAGGAGTACCGAAACGCTGAAGAACCTCAGTGCTTGTGTGAAAACAAGTCTCACACCTGTTAAATCAATTGCCAAGAGGCAGTACATTGGTAAGAAAGAAGAGAGAAGCAAAGACAGAATCATGAGGTAACAAAGTGTGAAGCTGGATAAACCTCTCTGATGAAGGGTCTAGGCCCGAAACGTCAGCTTTTGTGCTCCTGAGATGCTGCTTGGCCTGCTGTGTTCATCCAGTTCCACACTTTGTTATCTTGGATTCTCCAGCATCTGCTATTCCTATTATCTCTGATCACAGAATCATGAGGAACTTCTGAGGTGACAGAGCCACAGTAGGAGAAGTGTAGCAGAAATGTTGTTTTCTAGTAAGAATGGAATAAGTGGGTGATATCATGTTGGAATATGATGTTATTGGCTTTACAGAATGCTGCAAACAGCTCATGGGAGACAGGGAAGCAGCTTGTGGGGGGGCACAGTGAGGACAATTCACTGTGATATTCAGGAGGTTTCAAATCCAGATTTTACCAGCAGGCTCAAAAGGGTGCCTAGAAGCAGATACAGTTTATGAAGGTCAATCAGACAGGCTACCCTTTTCAATGGATTAAGTAGTGTGACTGGGTTTAAACAGCATAAATCCTACTTATACCAGCTGCCTTTTTGACTGGGGACACTGCCTGGCATCCCAAATCAGTCTCACCAACTTCTGTTCTGAGCTGTAAATTATCTCAAAATAAGCAATTAGCCCTGAAGCTAGTGAGCAGTAATATTACAAAACACACACTGGAGGCTGTAAACACAGTCACTTGTACTGTAATAATAGCTTCCTCAGCACATAAGAGGTCACTGTGGGGTTAGTTGGGAAGCACTGTTGTGTACAATTGATTATTTGTGTGAATTAGTTACTCATTTCCCATTCTCCACCAGGAGCCCTTGGGCAGATAACACAAAACAATTTCAATCAGGCAGGAAGTGAATCACTTTGAACTATCCCAGAGCGACATGAGAAATAACATGGAACTGTCACCAGGGTACATCTGTACAGGCATATTAAAACAATGCTCCGAGTTAGATGCTGTAGGGCAATTATGAGAAAACAAAGGTCAATCATCCCTAAGCAAAATCACCTTATGAAGAAAGATGGTTATTCCTCAAGAAGTGAACAAAGAGGTTGAGTGTCTGCAATCTTAAATATCAGACAGCAGCTGCTGTGTTTCCTAATGTATCATCGTCCATTCCTTAACACAGACACACCATGATTTATAAGGTGGCTTACAGTCCTGTGAAACCAATAAAAATGACCTACAGATCAAATAATTTGTATATACAAGAAATAAAGACAGCGAATGCTGGCTGAGCTGGAACTTTTATTCCTGGCTTCACATTTAAAGAGTTTGGAAAGTTGGCTCAGAATGTCTACATCAGCAATCCCAGGTCACTTCACTCATGAAATTTTCACACTCCAGCCCACAATTAAAATTAAAGATTGGAAAATCTCTTGACTGGAATTAACCACCCTTTGAAGGAACCTGCTCTTGGCTGAGAATCTGAAGGGGAGGGATAAGGTTCGCTCCAATTTCCAACTCTTAACAGAACTGGAGTCACATTCATTCAGAATGGATAACTGATTGTGTGAGGAATCCTCTTGCTGCCTTTACAATATGGAAAAGACATAGGAATCAGAAAGATCTCACATTGTTTCACCAATATCCTTGAAGTGAAAAATGCCACTCTCTACTTTTAAGTGACTTTTCCTAAATATATTGAACATAGTAACAATATATTCCCACAGGTCATAGGTCAAAAAATTCCTTTCAAACACAATGGCCTGAATATTCAACAAATGCCAATCACAGGTGGATTGTCATTCTGTTCACATCATTTTACCTTAGCACCAAGCATATTTCTAGCTAGGAATTCTGATCTGGGTTCTTGCAGAAATATGGAGTATAGCTGAAGTCAGGAGAATACAGGATATTGGTGAGGCCTCTTCTGGAGTACTGTGTAGAGTTCTGGTCACTCTGCTATAGGAAGGATGTGATTAAATTCAAGGGGGCTCAGAAAGGATTTACAAGGATCTTGCGGGAATGGAAGATTGTCAGAAGAAGTGGTGGATACAGATACAGTTACAACATTTAAAAGACATTTGGATAAGTACATAAATAGGAATGGTCTGCAGGGATATGAGCCAAGTGCAGGCAGGTGGGTTAACTTTTGGTTTCGGAATGTAGTCAAAGTGGACTAGTTGGACTGAAGGTCTGTTTCAGTGCTGTATGCCTCTATGACTTTACACCCTATGGTGCAGGATAATTGGGGGTTGCAGTAATATGTCAGGGGCAGTAGGTAGTGTTGCTGGGGCTGGCTGTCTATGGGGGAGTGTAGGAGCCAGTGACAGGGATGAATAGATATTGGTGCTAGCAGGCAATGGCACAAATATAAGAGTTGGTGGTGAGGGAGGGGACGAGAGGGTGCCAGCTTATAGTGTCGGGTGGCCAGTCAAGGCTGGCAGAGAGTGAGGAGGGATAATTGTGGTAGGGTCCTGATGTACAACTCCAGTCTGTCCTGCTCCATAGACCTTCCAGCTATCAGAATATCCAGGCATACACCTTAGTCACAACGTAAACATATTAAGAAGTTTCTCTGCTAATTAGATGTTCTCTCTGAAAAAATACAATAGCAACTTTGCCAGGAGATGGCAAATGAAGAAAATTTGAACCCTCTTCAACATATTCTCAGCCAAATACTGATCTTTTTCAACATAGTGACCTAATGTTTATTTAAGAAATAACTTTGACCAAGAGGTTTTGTGAGAAACAGAAGTTAGGCAAAAGCCTAAACTCCTGGAAAACATCACTTTTTCAGTTTAGGCTAAATTTAAACCTGCAATTTCGGGTTTAACAGTTCTGGGATTAGACCTCCAAAGGTCATCCTGATACTGCATTATCTACTTCATTTGAGAGACTGAGGTGTCTCAATCAAATGGACACTGGCCCACAGGAATAAAGCTAGCTGGAAAACCTGGATTGATTGATGCAGATGGACCTCATTGAATATGAGTTACCCGATTGGAGGCTGGTCCAATCAGGGAGTCCTGCCTGACAAATAGCACAGGATTTTCAAAGATTCTGTTCACCCCAACAGCTGGCTTTGAGAGAGCTGGATCAGTGTCAAGGGCTCTCCACGAGTAGATAAAGGGTAACTTGGTGACGGGGTACCTGCCTCTGCGGAGTTTCAGAGCCACATATAGTTCACTGGCAGAGTAGGGATGAACTTTTAAGATGGGGGACAGACCACTGGATGATGCAATGATATGTGAAATGAAAAGTATTCCTTGTTAAAGCACCACAAACACTTACTTTGAAAAGAATAAAAATGTTAAGAAAATAATGATGATTTGAACTCAAATTTAATAAAATTCCTAAATTGCAATTTTAGAGAGCCAAGGCAAATGGATAACAATTACTCCTTTAACAATCTTGTAGCTGTAAGTAGCGTATCCATGCTAAGGATCCTAACATTTAAACCAACCCCGCAAGGGTGTATAATATGAGTAATGATATTTTGGCAATGCTGATTAGTTTGCAGAAATATGGAACATCATGCGATTGTTAGATAACTGTAGAGCTTGTTAGCACAATTGGCTAGATGATTAGTATGTGGTTTGGATTGGTGCCAACTGCATGTCTGTTTGATTCCTGTTCCAACAAAGTTAGACTTGAGAATTGTCTCCTCAACCCCTGCCCCCGAAGTGAAAGAAAGGAATATCATCACCAACAAAAGTTACCAAGAAAACAGCTCAGGATGAAGCATAAGCAGGCAAAGCATTCAGTACCTGTCTTCAGGCAGAGCATCTATGAAGGAAATATTTAAGATGAGCTTGGAGTTTCCATTTAATTCCTTTTGTGTTTCATCATTATCTCAATGTCTGCTCTATTAAAATATGATTAACTGTGATCAAAGCTCTGGAATGAACGTTGTTGATGCCCAAAGCAATTGTAAGACAAGATTAGTCACAGAAAAAAAATGTAAAATATTAGACTTTGTTGGACTGAAGATTACAAGTGATTTGGACAACCAAATCTGGAGATACCAGTTAGTTCCTGTACACTGCTCACAGACTGCACTATACACTGTGCTTGGACTAAAGGCAGTTACTGCACTGCATGTCACCCTCAGAAGGCAGACAGATACAGCACAGTGCACTGGTCTCAGATGACAGGCTGCATGTTTATTAAGGGTATATAATGCAGCCTTTCTGAGCTCTGATGGCCAGTTGCCAGTAGGAGATTAATATTTTTCAGTCAACCCAATTCATTTGCTAATTTTGTGAACAATCACTGCATTCAGGCTGCGTGCATCAAAACGCTTGGAGTGATCCTGTTAAATGAAGTAATATCAATAGGGGTACACTCTCATTAACACTTCCTTCTACATTGGTAAACCAGAACAATAGCATTTGTGCAAAGGCACAGGGCAACACAACAGCTCTGGTTGCTCTAATTAAAGTAGCCCCAATGATCTATACACAACATTGGTGCCTGCATATAACAGCTGGGTAAAACACCAGCCTTCCTAAACTTCAACTGATTCATTAAGCAATTAAATAAACTTAGGAATAAGTTCATTTTACATAACGTTGCTTTGATGATACTTTGGCTTGTTGCAAGTGTAGGCACAGTTTACCAATTCCAACAGGCAAGGTTTCGATCTGAACTGTACAGATCAGACTCATGCTGAAGCAGATCTGCTAAACAGGTTTCAAAAATCATAAGTTGCTTTCTATTCCTCTACGTTACCAGCTTTATCCGTCTGAACATGCAGTTGGAATAATGACACATTCCATCAGCACGAGCAACTATTACCTTAAATACTTACAGAATAATACGAGGGAGATTAATTCCTCCACCAGGGAGCAAGTCCCTTCACTTGGCATTAGTAAACATGTCCGGGGCAAAAAATACTTTTTATCAAAAATTCTTCCGTAAACAGCAAATGAGGGTTGGATGAAGAAAATCATGCACAATAATAAAAATATTATGTCACCAAGATACTATTTGAACATTATGAGGACAGCCCCTCCTAATTGATGGCTGAAATTATATGATCACAGAAATGTATCTTTTGCTGCTATTATCGCACACTTTCTCTGGAGTTTAGTTATCTATTGCATTGTTCCAGTGATCTGTTCAAAAGTGCACAGTAAGCAAATCCTGCTCGATATCCTTGGGTCAGGTGTGGTTTGTTAATTGATTATCTATTGCATCATTGAATGCAGTCATAACAGACCTAGAACCACTCCTATGCTGTATTAATAATACATTCGATGTTGCTAGGCAACAGCTCAGCACAGCTATTTGGAAGTGCTTTTCCTCAAGTTATGGACCAAATGTCAGCAAAGCCCCAGTGTAGCTTTCGGGTTATGATTCAGTCAGGAAATAACTGGTCCCTGTGCTAATTTGTTCAGAGAAGATTATAGTTCTTTCAAGGAGCTGTGTAGCCTGTTACTGTCCAATAAACATTAGGAATACTGTAGTTGGGGTATCACTGATAGTAACAGAGTTATTGTTTCAAGTCATAATGGCCCTTCAATGATTTATGCTGATTATTTCCAGAATTTTCTGCCTTTATTTCTCCTTATAAGCATTAGTCCTCCCACTGTTGTGAACAAACGGATCTCACAAGACCCTTAAGCAATTCTGCACTGGGAATCCAAATAACAGCCTAAATCTAAAGAGGCTGGCACAACAGGTCGCCATAGAAAGAAAGACAAAGAGAGAAATTGTGGAAATACTCAGCAGAGCATGTTGGAAGGTACAATTTGCCTGTCTCTGGTGGTGGTGGGAAGGGCAGTTAATTGGGCAGGTTAGCTCTGGAGATATACTCACCCCCTCCCAACTCAGCAATCAACTCCTGGGCAACAGTAAAAACCAAAAGAACTGCGGATGCTGAAAATCAGCAACAGAAACAAAGTCTCTGGAAAAGCTCAGCAGGTCGGGCAGCATCTGTGGGGGAGAAAACAGAGTTAATGTTTCAGTTCCGGTGACCCTTCTGTTTTCTCCTCCACAGGTGCTGCCCGACCTGCTGAGCTTTTCCAGGGACTTTGTTTCTGTTGCTGATTTACAGCGCTGGGAGAGTGACATTGGCAGGTTGAGAGGCGCAGACTGAGAGGGCTACAGTAGCAAGTTGAGAAGGGACGGACTAAGAAGGTTGAATGTGAGCCTTCTTGCCCAGAAGAAAAACAAAGTTGATGGAAAAGCTCAGCAGGTCTGGCTGCACCTGTGGAGGAGAAAACAGAAGGGTCACCGGAACTGAAACGTTAACTCTATTTTCTCCTCCACAGGTGCTGCCAGACCTGCTGAGCTTTTCCAGCAACTTTGTTTTTCTTCTGGGCAAGAAGGCTCACATTCAACCTTCTTAGTCCATCCCTTCTCAACCTGCTACTGTAGCTCTCTCAGTCCGCGCCTCTCAACCTGCCAATATAACCCTCTCAACCTGCTACTGTAGCCCTCTCAGTCTGCGCCTCTCAACCTGCCACTGTAACCCTCTCAGTCCACCCCTCTCAACCTGCCAATGTAACCCTCTCAGTCCACCCCTCTCAACTTGCCAATGTAACTCTCTCAACCTGCTACTGTAACCCTCTCAGTCCGCCCCTCTCAACCTGCCAATGCAACCCTCTCAGTCCACCCCTCTCAACCTGCCAATGTAACCCTCTCAGTCCACCCCACTCACCATGCCAATGTAACCCTCTCAGTCCACCCCTCTCAACTTGCCAATGTAACCCTCTCAACCTGCTACTGTAACCCTCTCAGTCCACCCCTCTAAAACTACCAATATAACTCTCTCAGTCCACCCCTCTCAACCTGCGAATGTAACTCTCTTAGTCCACCCTTCTCACCGTGCCACTGTAACCCTCTCAGTCCACCCCTCTCAACTTGCCACTGTAACCTCTCAGTCCACCCTTCTCACCGTGCCACTGTAACCCTCTCAGTCCACCCCTCTCAAACTGCTACTGTAACCCTCTCAGTCCACCCCTCTCAACGTGCTACTGTAACCCTCTCAGTCCACCCCTCTCAACTTGCCAATGTAATCCTCTCAGTCCACCCCTCTCACCGTGCCACTGTAACCCTCTCAGTCTGCGCCTCTCAACCTGCCACTGTAACCCTCTCAGTCCACCCCTCTCAACCTGCCAATGTAACCCTCTCAGTCCACCCCTCTCAACTTGCCAATGTAACTCTCTCAACCTGCTACTGTAACCCTCTCAGTCCGCCCCTCTCAACCTGCCAATGCAACCCTCTCAGTCCACCCCTCTCAACCTGCCAATGTAACCCTCTCAGTCCACCCCACTCACCATGCCAATGTAACCCTCTCAGTCCACCCCTCTCAACTTGCCAATGTAACCCTCTCAACCTGCTACTGTAACCCTCTCAGTCCACCCCTCTAAAACTACCAATATAACTCTCTCAGTCCACCCCTCTCAACCTGCGAATGTAACTCTCTTAGTCCACCCTTCTCACCGTGCCACTGTAACCCTCTCAGTCCACCCCTCTCAACTTGCCACTGTAACCTCTCAGTCCACCCTTCTCACCGTGCCACTGTAACCCTCTCAGTCCACCCCTCTCAAACTGCTACTGTAACCCTCTCAGTCCACCCCTCTCAACGTGCTACTGTAACCCTCTCAGTCCACCCCTCTCAACTTGCCAATGTAATCCTCTCAGTCCACCCCTCTCAACCTGCTACTGTAGCCCTCTCATTCCACCCCTCGCAACTTGCCAATGTAACCCTCTCAGTCCACCCCTCTCACCGTGCCACTGTAACCCTCTCAGTCTGCCCCTCTCACCGTGCCACTGTAACCCTCTCAGTCCACCCCTCTCACCGTGCCACTGTAACCCTCTCAGTCCGCCCCTCTCAACCTGCCAATGTAACCCTCTCAGTCCGCCCCTCTCAACCTGCCTATGTAACCTTCTCATTCCACCCCTCTCAAACTGCCAATGTAACTCTCCCAGTCCACCCCCTCTCAACCTGCTACTGTAACCCTCTCAGTACACCCCTCTCAACTTGCCAATGTAACCCTCTCAGTCCACCCCTCTCACTGTGCCACTGTAACCCTCTCAGTCTGCCCCTCTCAACCTGCTACTGTAACCCTCATATTCCACCTCTTTCAACCTGCTACTGTAACCCTCATATTCCACCCCTCTCAACCTGCTACTGTAACCCTCATATTCCATCCCTCTCAACCTGCTACGGTAACCCTCTCAGTCCATCCCTCTCAACCTGCTACTGTAACCCTCTCAGTCCACCCCTCTCAACCTGCCACTGTAGCCCTCTCAGCCTGCTACTGTAACTCTCTCAGTCCATCCATCTCAACCTGCTAATGTAACTCTCTCAGACCACCGTTCTTAACCTGCTCGGTCCACCATCAACTAGATCTTTAATTAACAACCACTGAAGTGTCTCACCCCAGCCGGCCCGATTAACTGCCTCACCTGTAGGCATGAAGGGTGATTCCCAACCTGACAGGGAAACCAGGAAGAGCAACCTGCTATGTTTGGGGGTCCTTCTTTTGCCGCAATCTATAAACAAATGGGGGCCGGAATGAGGGGGTTGGTTGCTGAAAGCCACGCACTGCCTTTGTCTCCAAGTCCCCCATCACCAACATCACCTTGCGAGCTCCAGAACAAAGAATTATCCATTTGTCAGTGCAACTCCTATTGACTGTGCAGCCGAGACCCTAATCACATGTTTTAGCTTCCTAAGGCTCCTAACCCTGATCGGTTGGCAGCCTCGGGTACAGCAAAATCTTAGTAGTGAGGCTCCTGGCTGGATGGGACACTTCCCAGTCAGCATTTAAATATCTAAGTGGTGCATGATCCGGTGAGCTTTCTCACTGGTGTGCCTGAAACTTACCTGAAGTTAACCATCCCCACCGAAAAGCCTGGCTAACTGTAGACATGCTACCAGTGGTGACATGATTAGAATTGGAGAGAGCGAAGTTGTAGGAATGCAGAAATCTCGGAGGTTTGTAGGGCTGGAACATGTGCTTCAGTCTACAGAGGGCTGGGGCAATGGAGCAATTTACAAACAAGGGATTTAAAAGTGAGCAGTTCGAACGGATGTCGACATACGCCAGCGATGAATGCTGGAAAGCTGGGGTGAATTTTAAAAAGTGCCAGCATTTCTTTTAAAGTTTGAGATTATGAAAAAGGGAAGGTAAGATGTCAGTTTGGAGTACTTGGAAGTGGATTTCCAAATCCTGGAAAATGTAGCTACAATTGGTCACGTTGCTATTTCTAATCAAGGAAGGAATGTCTCCAATTTTCTCAGTTTTGCTGGAATAGTCAGCCTTGCAGTAAATATTTGTGTATGGGGATGAGGCAGGGACAAGGCTCTTCAGCCTTTGTGAGATTTACTATCAATGTTGATGAGTGAAAGAGAAAAATGGACTGGGGTTGCGAAGAACAGTACGAGCTGAATTTTGCTTAAAACTCCTCATTTGAAATAAAGTGTCAATAAAATCTGTTTAGGTTTGTCAGGATTAACTGACTATAAAATTCAGGATTTTAATTATGACCATGTCCATCTTCAGTTGAATATAAGGTGAATGTTATATCACAGCTCGTCAATGGTGCTGAAGTGGGTGATGTGTAAACTGAACATGATACTTTTATCTTGACTTCTCAAATGACCTTCATTACTGTTGCCTCATAGCACCAGGGACCTGGGTTCAATTCCAGCCTTGGCCGACTGTCTGTGTGGAGTTTAAACGTTCTCTCCATATCTGCATGGGTTTCCTCCGGGTTCTCCGATTTCCTCCCACAGTCCAAAGATGTGCAGGTTAGGTGGATTGACCATACTAAATTGCCCACTGTGCTCAGGGATGTGCAAATTTAGTTGGGTTAGCCATGGGATATGCAGGGTTACAGGGACAGGGTGGGTCTGGGTGGGACACTCTCCAGAGGGTTGGTGTGGACTCAATGGGCCAAATGGCCTGCTTCCACACTGTAGGGGTTCTATATTCTTTATTTCATTCATTTATCCTGCTTAAAACTATGAAACTAGTTCTCTTCAATTTCAGCTTGAAGAGCTTCAATAAATAAATCCATGAACACCATGACTGTATTTTACTATTTTCAGATCTCAACCCTTACAAGCTTAAGCAGATTTTTTGTTTGTTATTTTTTAAGCAGGCTTCAAATTATTTTATTGAGCTTTAAGGAAATTAGGCAGTTAATGACATGTGGCCTGGAGTATGCCAACTTACTGATGTAATGATTACACTCCCTCCACCAGTCCAATTGGAACAAACATTAATCTGCAAATAAATTCCAGATAGAGTTTTATTATCAATTTCTGAAGAGGGTCTAGGCCCGAACCATCAGCTTTCCTGCTCCTCTGATGCTACTTGGCCTACTGTGTTCATCCAGCTCTACACCTTGTCATCTCAGATTCTCCAGCAGCTGCAGTTCCTACTATCTCTCGCCATTAGACTAGATATGCCTTCCCCTATCTCTTGCTGAGTGCATGCTAACAAGCCAATCCTCCCCACCCCCTCCACAACTCCTGAGGGAGGCAAAGTACAATGGCGTAGGGACAAGTCTACCATGAGAAGCTCCTTTTTGAGTTTTGTTGTGATTGATTGGGCAAACTACAGGTGGTCTCAAACCATTAGTTTGCTCTGCATTCCATTTATATGGATAGATTGGCAAAGCTGAGATGGCTGTCCTTCGAAAAGAGAAGGTTAATCTGGTTTAACACAAGTGCTCAAAATTAGGGTAGGTCTAGACAGAATAGGTAGGGAGAAACTGCTCCCATTGTTGAAGACTGAGAACTGTGGGCACCAAATTAATAAAAGAAGCAGAGGTGTCACAAGAAAAGAAATTATACGTGAGTGCTTAAAGTGTGGAGTGCACGACCTAAATGTATGGTGGAAGTAGATTCAACCCTGGCTTTCAACAGACAATTGGATAAGCACTTGAAGAGGAACGCTTTGCAGGGACTACAGGGGAAGGGCAGGGGACTGTGCCTAACTGAGTAGCTCTTCAACAGAATGCTGGCACAGAAATGATGGGCTGAACGGCCTCCCTCTGTGCTGTAACCATTTACCTTCTGATGTTTATTTGTAAAAATTATGCTGCTACGGAACACGTACACAGTCTACTAAGATAAGGAAAGTATTAACTTTACTTAAGGAACATCTTACTGTGGCTTCATCTTGTTATAAGGCTCAAGAAAAGTTAAGATCTTGTGGCACAGCATCACTTCCTCTGATTATGCCAATTGTGTCTTATTAGCATCTGGAACATTCAGGTGTAACCCGTTATACTAGGGTAGCAAATATCCGTTTTGGGGACATTTCACCTCTAACACATCTTCACTTAGACTGGAGACCATGAAAACCAAAGAACAGAAATGTTCCCTTCTCTGTGTTGATGACTTGGACTCAAGTCCCAAGATTCAGCATCCAGAAAAACCTACTAATATAAGAGAAACATTCATTCATATGAAGCTGGACAGCCAAGGGTCGAAGATAATATAGATCCCAATTTAAAATCGGTCATCAAAGTGACTAATATTAGAGCCCACTACAGAGTGAACAACTAGAATTCTTTCCTGCTTACTGCATGACAACATTTTAATAACTAGGAGCTGTCAATGCGATATTTATTAGGTTGGAGGGTTAAAGTTTAATAAGAGAAATGTCAAACAACTATCAGCCTTGTGTACGGAGATACTGCCAATTACTACTTGTTGTTTTGATTAATTTTATAAGGAAATTTGGCACCTCTCTTCAAAGAGGGACTCTCTCTAGTTCACCTTTAGTCCCTTCTGTTAAAAGTTCTCTATCCTAGTTTTCTCTTCCGTATTGGTGGACCTGCTCCACACGCATTTCAGTTTTTCATTTCCAAGATTTCTTTTCATTCAAGGGGATCTTACTTCCAATGTGACTCTTCATAAGACAGGTTATTTTTAAACAGGAGAATTTCATGGGTGTCTTGGCATTATGGTGTTAGCATAGAAGCTGTACATCAGCTGCCCTCTGCTTCCAACACAGAATTTCAAAACCGTTTGAAGCTATTCATTTACACTGCTCTTATCTCAAATTCTGTGCCTTCTGGGTTGTGGTATATTAGAATTAGAATTAGATTTATTGTCACATGTACTCAATTGCAGGGATACATGAATAGAGTGAAAGGTGTACAGAATGCCATTTCTGGTGCCATCTTAGGGACAAATATACCGAGGTACAAAATTTTAGGTGTAAATTAGAAAAATTAGATAAAATGAAGTTAAAAGATCAGCACTGCAGTCCTTATAAAGTTAGATACAATAAACTGGATCAGTTCATGTGGACTCAAATTGTTATGTTGGATCCAGCAAGTCAACAATGTGACCCATGCCCATTCTGCAGCTTCCACATCCACAGATTTTTCAGAAATTGGGTCAAATGTCACAATTACTGCAAACCCAAACAACATCAAAGCAAAGTTTAACGCTCTTTACTGTACCTACTGGTTGTAAGCGAGCAAAAGCATAACCTTTTCCATTCAGCACTTTTAATGGTCACGACTGAGTAATCTATAATGTTGCATATTTTGTAAGGAAAAACATCCTGCCTTCAAAACAGACACAAAGGACAAAATTTAATCAGAGATATGTGGACTATGATGAGATGAGTGGTAAAATTGAGCACAATGTTCAACCATCTCAATGTCCAGATTATCTGGCTGCAACTTCTACTCTTTTCTCTAGTGATGCGGTGAGATTTTTACAAGATAGCAGCAAGTTCAAAATTGCCACTCATTGTTTATCAAATGTCTTGTTAAGTGCCCAAATTGCAACTTTGATATTCCAGTTGCAATCTTACCAAATTTGCCGGGCAAATTAGCTATCAGGAAATCGCAACATGGAAACCAGAGCTGGTTCTTGGCAGGTACAACTCATCCCTCAGGGCACACACCCAGCTCCTCAGCCAGAAGGGACTGCACCTCTGAGCTCCTCATTCTCTCTCATCGGACTCAATTACTCTAAGCACATCTGGATGCTCACAGCAGCCTTAACTTGCATTCCTTGTCTTGCTTGTACATTGACCTTTCTTCCAGAGACGGCAGACTCAGATTATTGCGGCCTTGCCATGCCGCCTAATGCAGACACAGAGCAAGGAAATTGACATGGTTGTCAGCAGTCCTCAGTCTATTCAAGGGGGACAGTTTCACTTAGAGACTGAAACAGCAAGTCAAGGACAATCTCTAATACCAGTCCAAGCCCAGCTCAGAGAGGTCAAAGTCAGAAATTGCTCTTCATTAGGATTGAGGATCACATAATGAGCACATCAACCAGTGACCCAGGGAAAAGTGTGGTGTTCAGGGAGTGAGCGTGGGAGGAGCGCAGTGTTCAGGGAGTGACCGTGGGAGGAGCGCAGTGTTCAGGGAGTGAGCGTGGGAGGAGCACAGTGTTCAGGGAGTGAGTGTGGGAGCAGCGCAGTGTTCAGGGAGTGAGCGTGGGAGCAGCGCAGTGTTCAAGGAGTGACCGTGGGAGGAACGCAGTTTTCAAGGAGTGACCATGGGAGGAGCGCAGTGTTCAGGGAGTGAGCGTGGGAGGAGCGCAGTGTTCAGGGAGTGAGCGTGGGAGGAGCGCAGTGTTCAGGGAGTGAGCGTGGGAGCAGCGCAGTGTTCAGGGAGTGAGCGTGGGAGCAGCGCAGTGTTCAAGGAGTGACCGTGGGAGGAACGCAGTTTTCAAGGAGTGACCGTGGGAGGAACGCAGTGTTCAGGCAGTGAGAGTGGGAGGAGCGCAGTGTTCAAGGAGTGACCGTGGGAGGAGCGCAGTGTTCAGGGAGTGACCGTGGGAAGAGCGCAGTGTTCAGGGTGTGATCGAGAGAGCAGTGTAGTGTTCAGGGAGTGACTGTGGGAGGAGCGCAATGTTCAGGGAGTGATCAGGGAGGAGCGCAGCATTCAGGGAGTGACCGTGGGAACAGCACAGTGTTCTGGGAGTGATCCAAGGGAGGATCATGGTGTGCAGGATGTAATCGAAGGAGGAGTGGGGTGTTCAGGGAGTGATCGAGGGAGGATCACGGTGTTCAGGGAGTGATCGAGGGAGGAGCGCAGTGTTCAGGGAGTGAGCGTGGGAGCAGCGCAGTGTTCAAGGAGTGACCGTGGGAGGAACGCAGTTTTCAAGGAGTGACCGTGGGAGGTGCGCAGTGTTCAGGGAGTGAGCGTGGGAGGAGCGCAGTGTTCAGGGAGTGAGCGTGGGAGGAGCGCAGTGTTCAGGGAGTGAGCGTGGGAGCAGCGCAGTGTTCAGGGAGTGAGCGTGGGAGCGGCGCAGTGTTCAGGGAGTGAGCGTGGGAGCGGTGCAGTGTTCAAGGAGTGACCGTGGGAGGAACGCAGTTTTCAAGGAGTGACCGTGGGAGAAGCGCAGTGTTCAGGGAGTGAGCGTGGGAGGAGCGCAGTGTTCAAGGAGTGACCGTGGGAGGAGCGCAGTGTTCAGGGAGTGACCGTGGGAAAAGCGCAGTGTTCAGGGAGTGAGCGTGGGAGGAGCGCAGTGTTCAGGGAGTGAGCGTGGGAGCAGCGCAGTGTTCAGGGAGTGAGCGTGGGAGCGGTGCAGTGTTCAAGGAGTGACCGTGGGAGGAACGCAGTTTTCAAGGAGTGACCGTGGGAGAAGCGCAGTGTTCAGGGAGTGAGCGTGGGAGGAGCGCAGTGTTCAAGGAGTGACCGTGGGAGGAGCGCAGTGTTCAGGGAGTGACCGTGGGAAAAGCGCAGTGTTCAGGGTGTGATCGAGAGAGCAGTGTAGTGTTCAGGGAGTGACTGTGGGATGAGCGCAATGTTCTGGGAGTGATCAGGGAGGAGCGCAGCATTCAGGGAGTGACCGTGGGAACAGCAGAGTGTTCTGGGAATGATCCAAGGGAGGATCATGGTGTGCAGGATGTAATCGAAGGAGGAGTGGGGTGTTCAGGGAGTGATCGAGGGAGGATCACGGTGTTCAGGGAGTGATCGAGGGAGGATCACGGTGTTCAGGGAGTGAGCGTGGGAGGAGCGCAGTGTTCAGGCAGTGAGCGTGGGAGGAGCGCAGTGTTCAGGGAGTGAGCGTGGGAGCAGCGCAGTGTGCAGGGAGTGAGCGTGGGAGCAGCGCAGTGTTCAGGGAGTGAGCGTGGGAGCAGCGCAGTGTTCAGGGAGTGAGCGTGGGAGCAGCGCAGTGTTCAAGGAGTGACCGTGGGAGGAACGCAGTTTTCAAGGAGTGACCGTGGGAGGAGCGCAGTGTTCAGGGAGTGACCGTGGGAGGAGCGCAGTGTTCAGGGAGTGAGCGTGGGAGCAGCGCAGTGTTCAGGGAGTGAGCGTGGGAGCAGCGCAGTGTTCAAGGAGTGACCGTGGGAGGAACGCAGTTTTCAAGGAGTGACCGTGGGAGGGGCGCAGTGTTCAGGCAGTGACCGTGGGAGGAGCGCAGTGTTCAGGGAGTGAGCGTGGGAGGAGCGCAGTGTTCAGGGAGTGAGCGTGGGAGCAGCGCAGTGTTCAGGGAGTGAGCGTGGGAGCAGTGCAGTGTTCAAGGAGTGACCGTGGGAGGAACGCAGTTTTCAAGGAGTGACCGTGGGAGAAGCGCAGTGTTCAGGGAGTGAGCGTGGGAGGAGCGCAGTGTTCAAGGAGTGACCGTGGAAGGAGCGCACTGTTCAGGGAGTGACCGTGGGAAAAGCGCAGTGTTCAGGGTGTGATCGAGAGAGCAGTGTAGTGTTCAGGGAGTGACTGTGGGATGAGCGCAATGTTCTGGGAGTGATCAGGGAGGAGCGCAGCATTCAGGGAGTGACCGTGGGAACAGCAGAGTGTTCTGGGAATGATCCAAGGGAGGATCATGGTGTGCAGGATGTATTCGAAGGAGGAGTGGGGTGTTCAGGGAGTGATCGAGGGAGGAGCGCAGTGTTCAGGGAGTGAGCGTGGGAGGAGCGCAGTGTTCAGGCAGTGAGCGTGGGAGGAGCGCAGTGTTCAGGGAGTGAGCGTGGGAGCAGCGCAGTGTTCAGGGAGTGAGCGTGGGAGGAACGCAGTTTTCAAGGAGTGACCGTGGGAGGAGCGCAGTGTTCAGGGAGTGAGCGTGGGAGGAGCGCAGTGTTCAAGGAGTGACCGTGGGAGGAGCGCAGTGTTCAGGGAGTGACCGTGGGAAGAGCGCAGTTTTCAGGGTGTGATCGAGAGAGCAGTGTAGTGTTCAGGGAGTGACTGTGGGATGAGCGCAATGTTCTGGGAGTGATCAGGGAGGAGCGCAGCATTCAGGGAGTGACCGTGGGAACAGCACAGTGTTCTGGGAGTGATCCAAGGGAGGATCATGGTGTGCAGGATGTAATCGAAGGAGGAGTGGGGTGTTCAGGGAGTGATCGAGGGAGGATCACGGTGTTCAGGGAGTGATCGAGGGAGGATCACGGTGTTCAGGGAGTGATCGAGGGAGGAGCGCAGTGTTCAGGGAGTGAGCGTGGGAGGAGCGCAGTGTTCAGGCTGTGAGCGTGGGAGGAGCGCAGTGTTCAGGGAGTGAGCGGGGGAGGAGCGCAGTGTTCAGGGAGTGAGCGTGGGAGGAGCGCAGTGTTCAGGGAGTGAGCGTGGGAGGAGCGCAGTGATCAGGGAGTGAGCGTGGGAGCAGCGCAGTGTTCAGGGAGTGAGCGTGGGAGCAGCGCAGTGTTCAAGGAGTGACCGTGGGAGGAACGCAGTTTTCAAGGAGTGACCGTGGGAGGAGCGCAGTGTTCAGGCAGTGAGCGTGGGAGGAGCGCAGTGTTCAAGGAGTGACCGTGGGAGGAGCGTAGTGTTCAGGGAGTGACCGTGGGAAGAGCGCAGTGTTCAGGGTGTGATCGAGAGAGCAGTGTAGTGTTCAGGGAGTGACTGTGGGAGGAGCGCAATGTTCTGGGAGTGATCAGGGAGGAGCGCAGCATTCAGGGAGTGACCGTGGGAACAGCAGAGTGTTCTGGGAATGATCCAAGGGAGGATCATGGTGTGCAGGATGTAATCGAAGGAGGAGTGGGGTGTTCAGGGAGTGATCGAGGGAGGATCACGGTGTTCAGGGAGTGATCGAGGGAGGATCATGGTGTTCAGGGAGTGAGCGTGGGAGGAGCGCAGTGTTCAGGCAGTGAGCGTGGGAGGAGCGCAGTGTTCAGGGAGTGAGCGTGGGAGCAGCGCAGTGTTCAGGGAGTGAGCGTGGGAGCAGCGCAGTGTTCAGGGAGTGAGCGTGGGAGCAGCGCAGTGTTCAGGGAGTGAGCGTGGGAGCAGCGCAGTGTTCAAGGAGTGACCGTGGGAGGAACGCAGTTTTCAAGGAGTGACCGTGGGAGGAGCGCAGTGTTCAGGGAGTGACCGTGGGAGGAGCGCAGTGTTCAGGGAGTGAGCGTGGGAGCAGCGCAGTGTTCAGGGAGTGAGCGTGGGAGCAGCGCAGTGTTCAGGGAGTGAGCGTGGGAGCAGCGCAGTGTTCAAGGAGTGACCGTGGGAGGAACGCAGTTTTCAAGGAGTGACCGTGGGAGGAGCGCAGTGTTCAGGCAGTGAGCGTGGGAGGAGCGCAGTGTTCAGGGAGTGAGCGTGGGTGGGAGCAGCGCAGTGTTCAGGGAGTGAGCGTGGGAGCAGCGCAGTGTTCAGGGAGTGAGCGTGGGAGCAGCGCAGTGTTCAGGGAGTGAGCGTGGGAGCAGCGCAGTGTTCAAGGAGTGACCGTGGGAGGAACGCAGTTTTCAAGGAGTGACCGTGGGAGGGGCGCAGTGTTCAGGCAGTGACCGTGGGAGGAGCGCAGTGTTCAGGGAGTGAGCTTGGGAGGAGCGCAGTGTTCAGGGAGTGAGCGTGGGAGCAGCGCAGTGTTCAGGGAGTGAGCGTGGGAGCAGTGCAGTGTTCAAGGAGTGACCGTGGGAGGAACGCAGTTTTCAAGGAGTGACCGTGGGAGAAGCGCAGTGTTCAGGGAGTGAGCGTGGGAGGAGCGCAGTGTTCAAGGAGTGACCGTGGGAGGAGCGCAGTGTTCAGGGAGTGACCGTGGGAAAAGCGCAGTGTTCAGGGTGTGATCGAGAGAGCAGTGTAGTGTTCAGGGAGTGACTGTGGGATGAGCGCAATGTTCTGGGAGTGATCAGGGAGGAGCGCAGCATTCAGGGAGTGACCGTGGGAACAGCAGAGTGTTCTGGGAATGATCCAAGGGAGGATCATGGTGTGCAGG
The DNA here is from genome assembly GCF_030684315.1 of Stegostoma tigrinum. NCBI lineage: Eukaryota > Metazoa > Chordata > Chondrichthyes > Orectolobiformes > Stegostomatidae > Stegostoma > Stegostoma tigrinum. The sequence continues at coordinate 30,284,460 of NC_081382.1, forward strand.
ATGTATTCGAAGGAGGAGTGGGGTGTTCAGGGAGTGATCGAGGGAGGAGCGCAGTGTTCAGGGAGTGAGCGTGGGAGGAGCGCAGTGTTCAGGCAGTGAGCGTGGGAGGAGCGCAGTGTTCAGGGAGTGAGCGTGGGAGCAGCGCAGTGTTCAGGGAGTGAGCGTGGGAGGAACGCAGTTTTCAAGGAGTGACCGTGGGAGGAGCGCAGTGTTCAGGGAGTGAGCGTGGGAGGAGCGCAGTGTTCAAGGAGTGACCGTGGGAGGAGCGCAGTGTTCAGGGAGTGACCGTGGGAAGAGCGCAGTTTTCAGGGTGTGATCGAGAGAGCAGTGTAGTGTTCAGGGAGTGACTGTGGGATGAGCGCAATGTTCTGGGAGTGATCAGGGAGGAGCGCAGCATTCAGGGAGTGACCGTGGGAACAGCACAGTGTTCTGGGAGTGATCCAAGGGAGGATCATGGTGTGCAGGATGTAATCGAAGGAGGAGTGGGGTGTTCAGGGAGTGATCGAGGGAGGATCACGGTGTTCAGGGAGTGATCGAGGGAGGATCACGGTGTTCAGGGAGTGATCGAGGGAGGAGCGCAGTGTTCAGGGAGTGAGCGTGGGAGGAGCGCAGTGTTCAGGCTGTGAGCGTGGGAGGAGCGCAGTGTTCAGGGAGTGAGCGTGGGAGGAGCGCAGTGTTCAGGGAGTGAGCGTGGGAGGAGCGCAGTGATCAGGGAGTGAGCGTGGGAGCAGCGCAGTGTTCAGGGAGTGAGCGTGGGAGCAGCGCAGTGTTCAGGGAGTGACCGTGGGAGGAACGCAGTTTTCAAGGAGTGACCGTGGGAGGAGCGCAGTGTTCAGGCAGTGAGCGTGGGAGGAGCGCAGTGTTCAAGGAGTGACCGTGGGAGGAGCGCAGTGTTCAGGGAGTGACCGTGGGAAGAGCGCAGTGTTCAGGGTGTGATCGAGAGAGCAGTGTAGTGTTCAGGGAGTGACTGTGGGAGGAGCGCAATGTTCTGGGAGTGATCAGGGAGGAGCGCAGCATTCAGGGAGTGACCGTGGGAACAGCAGAGTGTTCTGGGAATGATCCAAGGGAGGATCATGGTGTGCAGGATGTAATCGAAGGAGGAGTGGGGTGTTCAGGGAGTGATCGAGGGAGGATCACGGTGTTCAGGGAGTGATCGAGGGAGGATCACGGTGTTCAGGGAGTGAGCGTGGGAGGAGCGCAGTGTTCAGGCAGTGAGCGTGGGAGGAGCGCAGTGTTCAGGGAGTGAGCGTGGGAGCAGCGCAGTGTTCAGGGAGTGAGCGTGGGAGCAGCGCAGTGTTCAGGGAGTGAGCGTGGGAGCAGCGCAGTGTTCAGGGAGTGAGCGTGGGAGCAGCGCAGTGTTCAAGGAGTGACCGTGGGAGGAACGCAGTTTTCAAGGAGTGACCGTGGGAGGAGCGCAGTGTTCAGGGAGTGAGCGTGGGAGGAGCGCAGTGTTCAGGCAGTGAGCGTGGGAGGAGCGCAGTGTTCAGGGAGTGAGCGTGGGAGCAGCGCAGTGTTCAGGGAGTGAGCGTGGGAGCAGCGCAGTGTTCAGGGAGTGAGCGTGGGAGCAGCGCAGTGTTCAGGGAGTGAGCGTGGGAGCAGCGCAGTGTTCAAGGAGTGACCGTGGGAGGAACGCAGTTTTCAAGGAGTGACCGTGGGAGGAGCGCAGTGTTCAGGGAGTGACCGTGGGAGGAGCGCAGTGTTCAGGGAGTGAGCGTGGGAGCAGCGCAGTGTTCAGGGAGTGAGCGTGGGAGCAGCGCAGTGTTCAGGGAGTGAGCGTGGGAGCAGCGCAGTGTTCAGGGAGTGAGCGTGGGAGGAGCGCAGTGTTCAGGGAGTGACCGTGGGAAGAGCGCAGTGTTCAGGGTGTGATCGAGAGAGCAGTGTAGTGTTCAGGGAGTGACTGTGGGAGGAGCGCAATGTTCTGGGAGTGATCAGGGAGGAGCGCAGCATTCAGGGAGTGACCGTGGGAACAGCAGAGTGTTCTGGGAATGATCCAAGGGAGGATCATGGTGTGCAGGATGTAATCGAAGGAGGAGTGGGGTGTTCAGGGAGTGATCGAGGGAGGATCACGGTGTTCAGGGAGTGATCGAGGGAGGATCACGGTGTTCAGGGAGTGAGCGTGGGAGGAGCGCAGTGTTCAGGCAGTGAGCGTGGGAGGAGCGCAGTGTTCAGGGAGTGAGCGTGGGAGCAGCGCAGTGTTCAGGGAGTGAGCGTGGGAGCAGCGCAGTGTTCAGGGAGTGAGCGTGGGAGCAGCGCAGTGTTCAGGGAGTGAGCGTGGGAGCAGCGCAGTGTTCAAGGAGTGACCGTGGGAGGAACGCAGTTTTCAAGGAGTGACCGTGGGAGGAGCGCAGTGTTCAGGGAGTGAGCGTGGGAGGAGCGCAGTGTTCAGGCAGTGAGCGTGGGAGGAGCGCAGTGTTCAGGGAGTGAGCGTGGGAGCAGCGCAGTGTTCAGGGAGTGAGCGTGGGAGCAGCGCAGTGTTCAGGGAGTGAGCGTGGGAGCAGCGCAGTGTTCAGGGAGTGAGCGTGGGAGCAGCGCAGTGTTCAAGGAGTGACCGTGGGAGGAACGCAGTTTTCAAGGAGTGACCGTGGGAGGAGCGCAGTGTTCAGGGAGTGACCGTGGGAGGAGCGCAGTGTTCAGGGAGTGAGCGTGGGAGCAGCGCAGTGTTCAGGGAGTGAGCGTGGGAGCAGCGCAGTGTTCAGGGAGTGAGCGTGGGAGCAGCGCAGTGTTCAAGGAGTGACCGTGGGAGGAACGCAGTTTTCAAGGAGTGACCGTGGGAGGAGCGCAGTGTTCAGGCAGTGAGCGTGGGAGGAGCGCAGTGTTCAGGGAGTGAGCGTGGGTGGGAGCAGCGCAGTGTTCAGGGAGTGAGCGTGGGAGCAGCGCAGTGTTCAGGGTGTGAGCGTGGGAGCAGCGCAGTGTTCAGGGAGTGAGCGTGGGAGCAGCGCAGTGTTCAAGGAGTGACCGTGGGAGGAACGCAGTTTTCAAGTAGTGACCGTGGGAGGAGCGCAGTGTTCAGGGAGTGACCGTGGGAGGAGCGCAGTGTTCAGGGAGTGAGCGTGGGAGCAGCGCAGTGTTCAGGCAGTGAGCGTGGGAGCAGCGCAGTGTTCAGGGAGTGAGCGTGGGAGCAGCGCAGTGTTCAAGGAGTGACCGTGGGAAGAACGCAGTTTTCAAGGAGTGACCGTGGGAGGAGCGCAGTGTTCAGGCAGTGAGCGTGGGAGGAGCGCAGTGTTCAGGGAGTGAGCGTGGGAGCAGCGCAGTGTTCAGGGAGTGAGCGTGGGAGGAACGCAGTGTTCAGGGAGTGAGCGTGGGAGGAGCGCAGTGTTCAGGGAGTGAGCGTGGGAGCAGCGCAGTGTTCAGGGAGTGAGCGTGGGAGCAGCGCAGTGTTCAAGGAGTGACCGTGGGAGGAACGCAGTTTTCAAGGAGTGACCGTGGGAGGAGCGCAGTGTTCAGGCAGTGAGAGTGGGAGGAGCGCAGTGTTCAAGGAGTGACCGTGGGAGGAGCGCAGTGTTCAGGGAGTGACCGTGGGAAGAGCGCAGAGTTCAGGGTGTGATCGAGAGAGCAGTGTAGTGTTCAGGGAGTGACTGTGGGAGGAGCGCAATGTTCAGGGAGTGATCAGGGAGGAGCGCAGCATTCAGGGAGTGACCGTGGGAACAGCACAGTGTTCTGGGAGTGATCCAAGGGAGGATCATGGTGTGCAGGATGTAATCGAAGGAGGAGTGGGGTGTTCAGGGAGTGATCGAGGGAGGATCACGGTGTTCAGGGAGTGATCGAGGGAGGATCACGGTGTTCAGGGAGTGAGCGTGGGAGCAGCGCAGTGTTCAGGGAGTGAGCGTGGGAGCAGCGCAGTGTTCAAGGAGTGACCGTGGGAGGAACGCAGTTTTCAAGGAGTGACCGTGGGAGGGGCGCAGTGTTCAGGCAGTGACCGTGGGAGGAGCGCAGTGTTCAGGGAGTGAGCGTGGGAGGAGCGCAGTGTTCAGGGAGTGAGCGTGGGAGGAGCGCAGTGTTCAGGGAGTGAGCGTGGGAGCAGCGCAGTGTTCAGGGAGTGAGCGTGGGAGCAGTGCAGTGTTCAAGGAGTGACCGTGGGAGGAACGCAGTTTTCAAGGAGTGACCGTGGGAGAAGCGCAGTGTTCAGGGAGTGAGCGTGGGAGGAGCGCAGTGTTCAAGGAGTGACCGTGGGAGGAGCGCAGTGTTCAGGGAGTGACCGTGGGAAAAGCGCAGTGTTCAGGGTGTGATCGAGCGAGCAGTGTAGTGTTCAGGGAGTGACTGTGGGATGAGCGCAATGTTCTGGGAGTGATCAGGGAGGAGCGCAGCATTCAGGGAGTGACCGTGGGAACAGCAGAGTGTTCTGGGAATGATCCAAGGGAGGATCATGGTGTGCAGGATGTATTCGAAGGAGGAGTGGGGTGTTCAGGGAGTGATCGAGGGAGGAGCGCAGTGTTCAGGGAGTGAGCGTGGGAGGAGCGCAGTGTTCAGGCAGTGAGCGTGGGAGGAGCGCAGTGTTCAGGGAGTGAGCGTGGGAGCAGCGCAGTGTTCAGGGAGTGACCGTGGGAGGAACGCAGTTTTCAAGGAGTGACCGTGGGAGGAGCGCAGTGTTCAGGCAGTGAGCGTGGGAGGAGCGCAGTGTTCAAGGAGTGACCGTGGGAGGAGCGCAGTGTTCAGGGAGTGACCGTGGGAAGAGCGCAGTTTTCAGGGTGTGATCGAGAGAGCAGTGTAGTGTTCAGGGAGTGACTGTGGGATGAGCGCAATGTTCTGGGAGTGATCAGGGAGGAGCGCAGCATTCAGGGAGTGACCGTGGGAACAGCACAGTGTTCTGGGAGTGATCCAAGGGAGGATCATGGTGTGCAGGATGTAATCGAAGGAGGAGTGGGGTGTTCAGGGAGTGATCGAGGGAGGATCACGGTGTTCAGGGAGTGATCGAGGGAGGATCACGGTGTTCAGGGAGTGATCGAGGGAGGAGCGCAGTGTTCAGGGAGTGAGCGTGGGAGGAGCGCAGTGTTCAGGCTGTGAGCGTGGGAGGAGCGCAGTGTTCAGGGAGTGAGCGGGGGAGGAGCGCAGTGTTCAGGGAGTGAGCGTGGGAGGAGCGCAGTGTTCAGGGAGTGAGCGTGGGAGGAGCGCAGTGTTCAGGGAGTGAGCGTGGGAGCAGCGCAGTGTTCAGGGAGTGAGCGTGGGAGCAGCGCAGTGTTCAAGGAGTGAGCGTGGGAGGAACGCAGTTTTCAAGGAGTGACCGTGGGAGGAGCGCAGTGTTCAGGCAGTGAGCGTGGGAGGAGCGCAGTGTTCAAGGAGTGACCGTGGGAGGAGCGCAGTGTTCAGGGAGTGACCGTGGGAAGAGCGCAGTGTTCAGGGTGTGATCGAGAGAGCAGTGTAGTGTTCAGGGAGTGACTGTGGGAGGAGCGCAATGTTCTGGGAGTGATCAGGGAGGAGCGCAGCATTCAGGGAGTGACCGTGGGAACAGCACAGTGTTCTGGGAGTGATCCAAGGGAGGATCATGGTGTGCAGGATGTAATCGAAGGAGGAGTGGGGTGTTCAGGGAGTGATCGAGGGAGGATCACGGTGTTCAGGGAGTGATCGAGGGAGGATCACGGTGTTCAGGGAGTGATCGAGGGAGGAGCGCAGTGTTCAGGGAGTGAGCGTGGGAGGAGCGCAGTGTTCAAGGAGTGACCGTGGGAGGAGCGCAGTTTTCAAGGAGTGACCGTGGGAGAAGCGCAGTGTTCAGGGAGTGAGCGTGGGAGGAGCGCAGTGTTCAAGGAGTGACCGTGGGAGGAGCGCAGTGTTCAGGGAGTGACCGTGGGAAAAGCGCAGTGTTCAGGGAGTGAGCGTGGGAGGAGCGCAGTGTTCAGGGAGTGAGCGTGGGAGCAGCGCAGTGTTCAGGGAGTGAGCGTGGGAGCGGTGCAGTGTTCAAGGAGTGACCGTGGGAGGAACGCAGTTTTCAAGGAGTGACCGTGGGAGAAGCGCAGTGTTCAGGGAGTGAGTGTGGGAGGAGCGCAGTGTTCAAGGAGTGACCGTGGGAGGAGCGCAGTGTTCAGGGAGTGACCGTGGGAAAAGCGCAGTGTTCAGGGTGTGATCGAGAGAGCAGTGTAGTGTTCAGGGAGTGACTGTGGGATGAGCGCAATGTTCTGGGAGTGATCAGGGAGGAGCGCAGCATTCAGGGAGTGACCGTGGGAACAGCAGAGTGTTCTGGGAATGATCCAAGGGAGGATCATGGTGTGCAGGATGTAATCGAAGGAGGAGTGGGGTGTTCAGGGAGTGATCGAGGGAGGATCACGGTGTTCAGGGAGTGATCGAGGGAGGATCACGGTGTTCAGGGAGTGAGCGTGGGAGGAGCGCAGTGTTCAGGCAGTGAGCGTGGGAGGAGCGCAGTGTTCAGGGAGTGAGCGTGGGAGCAGCGCAGTGTGCAGGGAGTGAGCGTGGGAGCAGCGCAGTGTTCAGGGAGTGAGCGTGGGAGCAGCGCAGTGTTCAGGGAGTGAGCGTGGGAGCAGCGCAGTGTTCAAGGAGTGACCGTGGGAGGAACGCAGTTTTCAAGGAGTGACCGTGGGAGGAGCGCAGTGTTCAGGGAGTGACCGTGGGAGGAGCGCAGTGTTCAGGGAGTGAGCGTGGGAGCAGCGCAGTGTTCAGGGAGTGAGCGTGGGAGCAGCGCAGTGTTCAAGGAGTGACCGTGGGAGGAACGCAGTTTTCAAGGAGTGACCGTGGGAGGGGCGCAGTGTTCAGGCAGTGACCGTGGGAGGAGCGCAGTGTTCAGGGAGTGAGCGTGGGAGGAGCGCAGTGTTCAGGGAGTGAGCGTGGGAGCAGCGCAGTGTTCAGGGAGTGAGCGTGGGAGCAGTGCAGTGTTCAAGGAGTGACCGTGGGAGGAACGCAGTTTTCAAGGAGTGACCGTGGGAGAAGCGCAGTGTTCAGGGAGTGAGCGTGGGAGGAGCGCAGTGTTCAAGGAGTGACCGTGGGAGGAGCGCAGTGTTCAGGGAGTGACCGTGGGAAAAGCGCAGTGTTCAGGGTGTGATCGAGAGAGCAGTGTAGTGTTCAGGGAGTGACTGTGGGATGAGCGCAATGTTCTGGGAGTGATCAGGGAGGAGCGCAGCATTCAGGGAGTGACCGTGGGAACAGCAGAGTGTTCTGGGAATGATCCAAGGGAGGATCATGGTGTGCAGGATGTATTCGAAGGAGGAGTGGGGTGTTCAGGGAGTGATCGAGGGAGGAGCGCAGTGTTCAGGGAGTGAGCGTGGGAGGAGCGCAGTGTTCAGGCAGTGAGCGTGGGAGGAGCGCAGTGTTCAGGGAGTGAGCGTGGGAGCAGCGCAGTGTTCAGGGAGTGAGCGTGGGAGGAACGCAGTTTTCAAGGAGTGACCGTGGGAGGAGCGCAGTGTTCAGGGAGTGAGCGTGGGAGGAGCGCAGTGTTCAAGGAGTGACCGTGGGAGGAGCGCAGTGTTCAGGGAGTGACCGTGGGAAGAGCGCAGTTTTCAGGGTGTGATCGAGAGAGCAGTGTAGTGTTCAGGGAGTGACTGTGGGATGAGCGCAATGTTCTGGGAGTGATCAGGGAGGAGCGCAGCATTCAGGGAGTGACCGTGGGAACAGCACAGTGTTCTGGGAGTGATCCAAGGGAGGATCATGGTGTGCAGGATGTAATCGAAGGAGGAGTGGGGTGTTCAGGGAGTGATCGAGGGAGGATCACGGTGTTCAGGGAGTGATCGAGGGAGGATCACGGTGTTCAGGGAGTGATCGAGGGAGGAGCGCAGTGTTCAGGGAGTGAGCGTGGGAGGAGCGCAGTGTTCAGGCTGTGAGCGTGGGAGGAGCGCAGTGTTCAGGGAGTGAGCGGGGGAGGAGCGCAGTGTTCAGGGAGTGAGCGTGGGAGGAGCGCAGTGTTCAGGGAGTGAGCGTGGGAGGAGCGCAGTGATCAGGGAGTGAGCGTGGGAGCAGCGCAGTGTTCAGGGAGTGAGCGTGGGAGCAGCGCAGTGTTCAAGGAGTGACCGTGGGAGGAACGCAGTTTTCAAGGAGTGACCGTGGGAGGAGCGCAGTGTTCAGGCAGTGAGCGTGGGAGGAGCGCAGTGTTCAAGGAGTGACCGTGGGAGGAGCGTAGTGTTCAGGGAGTGACCGTGGGAAGAGCGCAGTGTTCAGGGTGTGATCGAGAGAGCAGTGTAGTGTTCAGGGAGTGACTGTGGGAGGAGCGCAATGTTCTGGGAGTGATCAGGGAGGAGCGCAGCATTCAGGGAGTGACCGTGGGAACAGCAGAGTGTTCTGGGAATGATCCAAGGGAGGATCATGGTGTGCAGGATGTAATCGAAGGAGGAGTGGGGTGTTCAGGGAGTGATCGAGGGAGGATCACGGTGTTCAGGGAGTGATCGAGGGAGGATCATGGTGTTCAGGGAGTGAGCGTGGGAGGAGCGCAGTGTTCAGGCAGTGAGCGTGGGAGGAGCGCAGTGTTCAGGGAGTGAGCGTGGGAGCAGCGCAGTGTTCAGGGAGTGAGCGTGGGAGCAGCGCAGTGTTCAGGGAGTGAGCGTGGGAGCAGCGCAGTGTTCAGGGAGTGAGCGTGGGAGCAGCGCAGTGTTCAAGGAGTGACCGTGGGAGGAACGCAGTTTTCAAGGAGTGACCGTGGGAGGAGCGCAGTGTTCAGGGAGTGACCGTGGGAGGAGCGCAGTGTTCAGGGAGTGAGCGTGGGAGCAGCGCAGTGTTCAGGGAGTGAGCGTGGGAGCAGCGCAGTGTTCAGGGAGTGAGCGTGGGAGCAGCGCAGTGTTCAAGGAGTGACCGTGGGAGGAACGCAGTTTTCAAGGAGTGACCGTGGGAGGAGCGCAGTGTTCAGGCAGTGAGCGTGGGAGGAGCGCAGTGTTCAGGGAGTGAGCGTGGGTGGGAGCAGCGCAGTGTTCAGGGAGTGAGCGTGGGAGCAGCGCAGTGTTCAGGGAGTGAGCGTGGGAGCAGCGCAGTGTTCAGGGAGTGAGCGTGGGAGCAGCGCAGTGTTCAAGGAGTGACCGTGGGAGGAACGCAGTTTTCAAGGAGTGACCGTGGGAGGGGCGCAGTGTTCAGGCAGTGACCGTGGGAGGAGCGCAGTGTTCAGGGAGTGAGCTTGGGAGGAGCGCAGTGTTCAGGGAGTGAGCGTGGGAGCAGCGCAGTGTTCAGGGAGTGAGCGTGGGAGCAGTGCAGTGTTCAAGGAGTGACCGTGGGAGGAACGCAGTTTTCAAGGAGTGACCGTGGGAGAAGCGCAGTGTTCAGGGAGTGAGCGTGGGAGGAGCGCAGTGTTCAAGGAGTGACCGTGGGAGGAGCGCAGTGTTCAGGGAGTGACCGTGGGAAAAGCGCAGTGTTCAGGGTGTGATCGAGAGAGCAGTGTAGTGTTCAGGGAGTGACTGTGGGATGAGCGCAATGTTCTGGGAGTGATCAGGGAGGAGCGCAGCATTCAGGGAGTGACCGTGGGAACAGCAGAGTGTTCTGGGAATGATCCAAGGGAGGATCATGGTGTGCAGGATGTATTCGAAGGAGGAGTGGGGTGTTCAGGGAGTGATCGAGGGAGGAGCGCAGTGTTCAGGGAGTGAGCGTGGGAGGAGCGCAGTGTTCAGGCAGTGAGCGTGGGAGGAGCGCAGTGTTCAGGGAGTGAGCGTGGGAGCAGCGCAGTGTTCAGGGAGTGAGCGTGGGAGGAACGCAGTTTTCAAGGAGTGACCGTGGGAGGAGCGCAGTGTTCAGGGAGTGAGCGTGGGAGGAGCGCAGTGTTCAAGGAGTGACCGTGGGAGGAGCGCAGTGTTCAGGGAGTGACCGTGGGAAGAGCGCAGTTTTCAGGGTGTGATCGAGAGAGCAGTGTAGTGTTCAGGGAGTGACTGTGGGATGAGCGCAATGTTCTGGGAGTGATCAGGGAGGAGCGCAGCATTCAGGGAGTGACCGTGGGAACAGCACAGTGTTCTGGGAGTGATCCAAGGGAGGATCATGGTGTGCAGGATGTAATCGAAGGAGGAGTGGGGTGTTCAGGGAGTGATCGAGGGAGGATCACGGTGTTCAGGGAGTGATCGAGGGAGGATCACGGTGTTCAGGGAGTGATCGAGGGAGGAGCGCAGTGTTCAGGGAGTGAGCGTGGGAGGAGCGCAGTGTTCAGGCTGTGAGCGTGGGAGGAGCGCAGTGTTCAGGGAGTGAGCGTGGGAGGAGCGCAGTGTTCAGGGAGTGAGCGTGGGAGGAGCGCAGTGATCAGGGAGTGAGCGTGGGAGCAGCGCAGTGTTCAGGGAGTGAGCGTGGGAGCAGCGCAGTGTTCAGGGAGTGACCGTGGGAGGAACGCAGTTTTCAAGGAGTGACCGTGGGAGGAGCGCAGTGTTCAGGCAGTGAGCGTGGGAGGAGCGCAGTGTTCAAGGAGTGACCGTGGGAGGAGCGCAGTGTTCAGGGAGTGACCGTGGGAAGAGCGCAGTGTTCAGGGTGTGATCGAGAGAGCAGTGTAGTGTTCAGGGAGTGACTGTGGGAGGAGCGCAATGTTCTGGGAGTGATCAGGGAGGAGCGCAGCATTCAGGGAGTGACCGTGGGAACAGCAGAGTGTTCTGGGAATGATCCAAGGGAGGATCATGGTGTGCAGGATGTAATCGAAGGAGGAGTGGGGTGTTCAGGGAGTGATCGAGGGAGGATCACGGTGTTCAGGGAGTGATCGAGGGAGGATCACGGTGTTCAGGGAGTGAGCGTGGGAGGAGCGCAGTGTTCAGGCAGTGAGCGTGGGAGGAGCGCAGTGTTCAGGGAGTGAGCGTGGGAGCAGCGCAGTGTTCAGGGAGTGAGCGTGGGAGCAGCGCAGTGTTCAGGGAGTGAGCGTGGGAGCAGCGCAGTGTTCAGGGAGTGAGCGTGGGAGCAGCGCAGTGTTCAAGGAGTGACCGTGGGAGGAACGCAGTTTTCAAGGAGTGACCGTGGGAGGAGCGCAGTGTTCAGGGAGTGAGCGTGGGAGGAGCGCAGTGTTCAGGCAGTGAGCGTGGGAGGAGCGCAGTGTTCAGGGAGTGAGCGTGGGAGCAGCGCAGTGTTCAGGGAGTGAGCGTGGGAGCAGCGCAGTGTTCAGGGAGTGAGCGTGGGAGCAGCGCAGTGTTCAGGGAGTGAGCGTGGGAGCAGCGCAGTGTTCAAGGAGTGACCGTGGGAGGAACGCAGTTTTCAAGGAGTGACCGTGGGAGGAGCGCAGTGTTCAGGGAGTGACCGTGGGAGGAGCGCAGTGTTCAGGGAGTGAGCGTGGGAGCAGCGCAGTGTTCAGGGAGTGAGCGTGGGAGCAGCGCAGTGTTCAGGGAGTGAGCGTGGGAGCAGCGCAGTGTTCAGGGAGTGAGCGTGGGAGGAGCGCAGTGTTCAGGGAGTGACCGTGGGAAGAGCGCAGTGTTCAGGGTGTGATCGAGAGAGCAGTGTAGTGTTCAGGGAGTGACTGTGGGAGGAGCGCAATGTTCTGGGAGTGATCAGGGAGGAGCGCAGCATTCAGGGAGTGACCGTGGGAACAGCAGAGTGTTCTGGGAATGATCCAAGGGAGGATCATGGTGTGCAGGATGTAATCGAAGGAGGAGTGGGGTGTTCAGGGAGTGATCGAGGGAGGATCACGGTGTTCAGGGAGTGATCGAGGGAGGATCACGGTGTTCAGGGAGTGAGCGTGGGAGGAGCGCAGTGTTCAGGCAGTGAGCGTGGGAGGAGCGCAGTGTTCAGGGAGTGAGCGTGGGAGCAGCGCAGTGTTCAGGGAGTGAGCGTGGGAGCAGCGCAGTGTTCAGGGAGTGAGCGTGGGAGCAGCGCAGTGTTCAGGGAGTGAGCGTGGGAGCAGCGCAGTGTTCAAGGAGTGACCGTGGGAGGAACGCAGTTTTCAAGGAGTGACCGTGGGAGGAGCGCAGTGTTCAGGGAGTGAGCGTGGGAGGAGCGCAGTGTTCAGGCAGTGAGCGTGGGAGGAGCGCAGTGTTCAGGGAGTGAGCGTGGGAGCAGCGCAGTGTTCAGGGAGTGAGCGTGGGAGCAGCGCAGTGTTCAGGGAGTGAGCGTGGGAGCAGCGCAGTGTTCAGGGAGTGAGCGTGGGAGCAGCGCAGTGTTCAAGGAGTGACCGTGGGAGGAACGCAGTTTTCAAGGAGTGACCGTGGGAGGAGCGCAGTGTTCAGGGAGTGACCGTGGGAGGAGCGCAGTGTTCAGGGAGTGAGCGTGGGAGCAGCGCAGTGTTCAGGGAGTGAGCGTGGGAGCAGCGCAGTGTTCAAGGAGTGACCGTGGGAGGAACGCAGTTTTCAAGGAGTGACCGTGGGAGGAGCGCAGTGTTCAGGCAGTGAGCGTGGGAGGAGCGCAGTGTTCAGGGAGTGAGCGTGGGTGGGAGCAGCGCAGTGTTCAGGGAGTGAGCGTGGGAGCAGCGCAGTGTTCAGGGTGTGAGCGTGGGAGCAGCGCAGTGTTCAGGGAGTGAGCGTGGGAGCAGCGCAGTGTTCAAGGAGTGACCGTGGGAGCAGCGCAGTGTTCAGGGAGTGAGCGTGGGAGCAGCGCAGTGTTCAAGGAGTGACCGTGGGAAGAACGCAGTTTTCAAGGAGTGACCGTGGGAGGAGCGCAGTGTTCAGGCAGTGAGCGTGGGAGGAGCGCAGTGTTCAGGGAGTGAGCGTGGGAGCAGCGCAGTGTTCAGGGAGTGAGCGTGGGAGGAACGCAGTGTTCAGGGAGTGAGCGTGGGAGGAGCGCAGTGTTCAGGGAGTGAGCGTGGGAGCAGCGCAGTGTTCAGGGAGTGAGCGTGGGAGCAGCGCAGTGTTCAAGGAGTGACCGTGGGAGGAACGCAGTTTTCAAGGAGTGACCGTGGGAGGAGCGCAGTGTTCAGGCAGTGAGAGTGGGAGGAGCGCAGTGTTCAAGGAGTGACCGTGGGAGGAGCGCAGTGTTCAGGGAGTGACCGTGGGAAGAGCGCAGAGTTCAGGGTGTGATCGAGAGAGCAGTGTAGTGTTCAGGGAGTGACTGTGGGAGGAGCGCAATGTTCAGGGAGTGATCAGGGAGGAGCGCAGCATTCAGGGAGTGACCGTGGGAACAGCACAGTGTTCTGGGAGTGATCCAAGGGAGGATCATGGTGTGCAGGATGTAATCGAAGGAGGAGTGGGGTGTTCAGGGAGTGATCGAGGGAGGATCACGGTGTTCAGGGAGTGATCGAGGGAGGATCACGGTGTTCAGGGAGTGAGCGTGGGAGCAGCGCAGTGTTCAGGGAGTGAGCGTGGGAGCAGCGCAGTGTTCAAGGAGTGACCGTGGGAGGAACGCAGTTTTCAAGGAGTGACCGTGGGAGGGGCGCAGTGTTCAGGCAGTGACCGTGGGAGGAGCGCAGTGTTCAGGGAGTGAGCGTGGGAGGAGCGCAGTGTTCAGGGAGTGAGCGTGGGAGGAGCGCAGTGTTCAGGGAGTGAGCGTGGGAGCAGCGCAGTGTTCAGGGAGTGAGCGTGGGAGCAGTGCAGTGTTCAAGGAGTGACCGTGGGAGGAACGCAGTTTTCAAGGAGTGACCGTGGGAGAAGCGCAGTGTTCAGGGAGTGAGCGTGGGAGGAGCGCAGTGTTCAAGGAGTGACCGTGGGAGGAGCGCAGTGTTCAGGGAGTGACCGTGGGAAAAGCGCAGTGTTCAGGGTGTGATCGAGCGAGCAGTGTAGTGTTCAGGGAGTGACTGTGGGATGAGCGCAATGTTCTGGGAGTGATCAGGGAGGAGCGCAGCATTCAGGGAGTGACCGTGGGAACAGCAGAGTGTTCTGGGAATGATCCAAGGGAGGATCATGGTGTGCAGGATGTATTCGAAGGAGGAGTGGGGTGTTCAGGGAGTGATCGAGGGAGGAGCGCAGTGTTCAGGGAGTGAGCGTGGGAGGAGCGCAGTGTTCAGGCAGTGAGCGTGGGAGGAGCGCAGTGTTCAGGGAGTGAGCGTGGGAGCAGCGCAGTGTTCAGGGAGTGACCGTGGGAGGAACGCAGTTTTCAAGGAGTGACCGTGGGAGGAGCGCAGTGTTCAGGCAGTGAGCGTGGGAGGAGCGCAGTGTTCAAGGAGTGACCGTGGGAGGAGCGCAGTGTTCAGGGAGTGACCGTGGGAAGAGCGCAGTTTTCAGGGTGTGATCGAGAGAGCAGTGTAGTGTTCAGGGAGTGACTGTGGGATGAGCGCAATGTTCTGGGAGTGATCAGGGAGGAGCGCAGCATTCAGGGAGTGACCGTGGGAACAGCACAGTGTTCTGGGAGTGATCCAAGGGAGGATCATGGTGTGCAGGATGTAATCGAAGGAGGAGTGGGGTGTTCAGGGAGTGATCGAGGGAGGATCACGGTGTTCAGGGAGTGATCGAGGGAGGATCACGGTGTTCAGGGAGTGATCGAGGGAGGAGCGCAGTGTTCAGGGAGTGAGCGTGGGAGGAGCGCAGTGTTCAGGCTGTGAGCGTGGGAGGAGCGCAGTGTTCAGGGAGTGAGCGGGGGAGGAGCGCAGTGTTCAGGGAGTGAGCGTGGGAGGAGCGCAGTGTTCAGGGAGTGAGCGTGGGAGGAGCGCAGTGCTCAGGGAGTGAGCGTGGGAGCAGCGCAGTGTTCAGGGAGTGAGCGTGGGAGCAGCGCAGTGTTCAAGGAGTGAGCGTGGGAGGAACGCAGTTTTCAAGGAGTGACCGTGGGAGGAGCGCAGTGTTCAGGGAGTGAGCGTGGGAGGAGCGCAGTGTTCAAGGAGTGACCGTGGGAGGAGCGCAGTGTTCAGGGAGTGACCGTGGGAAGAGCGCAGTGTTCAGGGTGTGATCGAGAGAGCAGTGTAGTGTTCAGGGAGTGACTGTGGGAGGAGCGCAATGTTCTGGGAGTGATCAGGGAGGAGCGCAGCATTCAGGGAGTGACCGTGGGAACAGCACAGTGTTCTGGGAGTGATCCAAGGGAGGATCATGGTGTGCAGGATGTAATCGAAGGAGGAGTGGGGTGTTCAGGGAGTGATCGAGGGAGGATCACGGTGTTCAGGGAGTGATCGAGGGAGGATCACGGTGTTCAGGGAGTGATCGAGGGAGGAGCGCAGTGTTCAGGGAGTGAGCGTGGGAGGAGCGCAGTGTTCAAGGAGTGACCGTGGGAGGAGCGCAGTGTTCAAGGAGTGACCGTGGGAGGAGCGGTGTTCAGGGAGTGAGCGTGGGAGGAGCGCAGTGTGCAGGGAGTGAGCGTGGGAGGAGCGCAGTGTTCAAGGAGTGACCGTGGGAGGAGCGCAGTGTTCAGGGAGTGACCGTGGGAAGAGCGCAGTGTTCAGGGTGTGATCGAGAGAGCAGTGTAGTGTTCAGGGAGTGATCAAGAGAGCAGTGTAGTGTTCAGGGAGTGAATGTGGGAGGAGCGCAATGTTCTGGGAGTGATCAGGGAGGAGCGCAGCATTCAGGGAGTGACCGTGGGAACAGCACAGTGTTCTGGGAGTGATCCAAGGGAGGATCATGGTGTGCAGGATGTAATCAAAGGAGGAGTGGGGTGTTTTGGGAGTGATCGAGGGATGATCACGTTGTTCAGGGAGTGATCGAGGGAGGATCACGGCGTTCAGGGAGTGATCGAGGAAGGATCACGGTTATCAGGGAGTGATCGAGGGAGCATCACGGCGTTCAGGGAGTGATCGAGGGAGGATCACGGCGTTCAGGGAGTGATCGAGGGAGGATCACGGCGTTCAGGGAGTGATCGAGGGAGGATCACGGCGTTCAGGGAGTGATCGAGGGAGGATCACGATGTTCAGGGAGTGATCGAGGGAGAGCGCGGTGTTCAGGGAGTGAGCATGGGAGGAAAACAGTGTTCAGGAAGTGACCGTGGGAGCAGCACTGTGTTCAGGGTGTGACCAAGGGAGGAGCGCGGTGTTCAGGGAGTGATCAAGGGAGAGGCTCTGTGCTTGGGATAAAGTGTTGCCCTGGGGAGAAAGGACCAGAACATAAGCTGTAATAAAAGGGGTGTTGATTTGAAATAGCCCGAAATTCTTTAAAACTCTAATTGACAACAATTCTCTCACTGAGTTAATTCAAGGTCAGACACTTGTCACTCATTACTTCATGTTGGTAACGTGCCTCAGAAGCATGTCATAATGTTTCAGTGCAGTGATCCGTACCTGAGTAGAACAGGGGCACAGGTTTATAAATATTACTATTTTAAACAAGGTTATAGTCATGTTTGTACTGATTTACTTGCTTGCTTATTTTTTTAAATTAATTTAGCTGCAAGATCTGAATGCACTGATTCTCTGTTGTGCCAAGGGCTGTTTGATGTTTGGAGACAGCAATCTATGAATATCCAACCAATTCTCAAATATGTTCCTGGATTAACAAATGATTGTGTAAGACTTTTCCTTAAGGTGTGATATTGTCTATTATCATTTAGATATTTTTCACCTTCTAATGATGGGTGGTGTAGGCAACAGTGAGTTCTATAGTTGCTGTGTGAATGGGAACATACATATTCGGAAGAGGGATATTCATAATGAGGTGGGGAGAGGGACTGAATACAACATGCGTGTGGCTGTTTGAAGCTGAACAAACATTGCTTATTTGATGTTAACCCTGAGAAAATGCTTGGAATTCATTCAATTTGTAAGCACTTGTAAGATATTTAATTGGAAACCTCTGTCCTAGTTTATCCTCCTACTATATCCAAATAATTCAACACCAACTATGCCAGTTTAGAATTTTTCATTACCTCATTTGGAAACAGAGTACAGGAGATTTATTGATCAAAAATTTATAATCGTGTAAATATAATTATACAATTTTTGGTGCTTTGCACTGTCTAGAGTTTCTAAAGAACAAACAATTAAACACAACTGCGAAAAGTTATTATGTGACTTTGTTATCTAATAAAGGAGGGAGTGAGAATGAAAAAGGGAGCTGTAAACTGTAAAAGCAGCCTCCAAAAACTGAGAAGCAGGTCTTGAGAATGTCTCACGAACAGCCCTTGAAAGGAAATAAATCCATGCCATGAAAACCTTAAACTGAAATGCCCCTGCTGAAACTGAAAAGTATTGGATTAAGTGTTTACAGGGTCAATTCTACGCAACAAATTAACTGCTCTAGCGTTGCATAATATCATTGTATTCACTGCAGGCACAATGATAGGCCTTTACCACCAGCAATTATTTATGCTAACTGAATTTTGGTATGACATATCAGCTGCAGAATTTAATTGTTCTTCGCTTTAGTCAGGAGTTATTTGATGCACCAACATGACAAATGCATAAGTGTCACAAACTGTGCATTCCAATAAATAAATACAAGCCATTTGCAAGTCTACTCTGTTTTTTGTATAGCGGCTTAAGGTCATGATTCTACACACTCTGTGAATTCTCCCAAGTACTTTAAATAGTATGTGGCAAGCCATCTCAAAGTTGTACTATGCTATGAGTTTTGTTTTTAAATAGCTTGATCAGTAACTTGCATTTAATGAAGAGCTGATTGTGCACTAGATAACTGTCAGGCAGATGGATTGCAGACAGATAGAAATTCTCTTTCAAGAAAAAAGTTTATTAAAGATTAATTAATTCAATAGAATTATGTGCAATGATTTAGTCGGCCAATAATCAACCTCTACAATCTCAACACATGACTCACTCCCTTTTTAACAGTGGTAACCAACCACAACAGAGGGTTTGGGAAATTTGGAATTTCAATCTCTGGGAATGTGTGATGTAATTTACAAGTCTGTTGCGCACGCTAAATGTTAATGACATGATTTGACAGCACATTTACAAAAAAACATAAAGAGCTTGAATTAAATAAAACAATGTTTCCCTTTGGTGTACCATATCCTGAATCTTGGCTAAAGGAGACAGCAATAGGGAACTGATGTCTAGTTAAGAATACTTTGGTTATAAAATTGGCACAGCAAAGACTGCATTATTTCATTTCATTTCATTTTCCAGGCAGCAATTCAAAAATCTGTCCCTTTTGTTGGGAGTGGGTGTGAGATAGTCACTCAATCTCAGTAAAAAAAACTCTACCCTCCCAAAATGCAAACCTTTTGGTGATATAATGCAGAAAAAAAATGATTCACACCTCTCCTTGAGGAAAAGTGAACCTCAGTTGTCCCTCCAAGAAGGGAAAGAACCTATGATTTCTTCAGTCATCATCAAAGAACAATTGTGGCTATCTGTGTGACTCAGTCCTCTCTGTAGTTTGCTGTTTCAACGCACACTCTCCCAATCTCTGCCCTTTCAATCTTCCATCCCTGGCATTGTTTCAATCAAGCTTCAACAACAGTATCTTCTCTTTATGCCTCAAGAACTGTGACACTAGTCACTGGTACAAGGTAATAAATACATCAGCTAATTACTGCAAAGCATAATCCCACAAACAGCAATGTAACAATGTAATCAATAAAGGCAACCACTCAAAGCAATTTGTCAAATCTGTTCACGAACTAAACCAATCTTAACTCTGCTTTCTTGCCACAGATGTTGCCAGACTTGCTGAGTTTCAGCAGCAATATCTGTTGTTGTTTCAAGTTTCCAGAATCCACAATTTTTGATTTTATTTAAGATTGTTTTTGAAGCTCTTCAGTGGAGAACTTTATGTTAACTTAGGAATGAAAAAAAATCACTGAATAGTTCTTCCCAAAATCAACCTGTGATCCCATGTCACAGAAAAGTAGCAACAATAATGGTTTTTAAATTTGTTCATGTGATTTGGGTGTCATTGGTTGGACTTTCATGTATCGCCTACTTCTAATTGCCCCGGAGAAGATAGTGGGCAGCTGGCCTCTTGAATGGCTGCAGTACTGGGAGAATGGTACGCCCACAGTGCTGTTGGAGGGAGCAGGGAAGAGATTCAGGATCTTGACCCAACAACACTGAAGCGACAGCAACATAGATCCAAGTCACAATGGTGTGTGGTTTGGAGGGAAATTTACAGCTGGTGGCATTCCCATTATCTGCTGTCCTTGTCCTTCTAGATGTGGGAGGTTAAGAATGTGGAAAATGTTGTTGGATCCTCCAGTGTCTTGTAGGTGGAACATACCACTGCACAGTGTGTTGCTGGTGAAGGGAATAAATCTCGAAGGTGGTGGAAGAGATGCCAACCAAGGCAGCTGCTTTGGCCTGTAAAGCATCAAGCTTCTGGAGTTTTGTTGCAGCTGCACCACCCAGGCAAGTGAAGAATATTCAATGATACTCCCAACTTGTGCCATGTGGATGGTGAACAGGCTTTCAGATGACAGCAGGTGAATTACTGTCCATACAATTCCCAGCCTTTGGCATGTATTGCAGTGTTTATATTGTTAATCGAGTTTCGTTTCTGGTCAATGGTAACCACAAGAATGTTGATGGGGGTGGACTCAGTGATGGTAATGCTATTGAACATCATGAAATGATGGATAAATTCTCACTTGTTGGAAATGGTCACTGCGTCGCATTTGTGTGGTGTGAACATTATTTCCCGTTTATCAGCCCAAGTCTGGATATTGTCCATACCTTGCTGTTTTGGACATACGGCAATTAGGGACGAGTAATAAATGTTGGCCCAGTCAGCAAAGCCCACATTCCATGAAAGAATAACCAAAAGGAATCCTGATTTGAGTCATTTGACAAAACAGTTAGAAATAAGATTTCCTACACACTAAAAGTTAACATAAAGTTCTCCACTGAAGGGCTGCAAAAAAAACTTAAATAAAATCGGATTCTGGAAACCTGAAACAAAAACAGATATTGCTGCTGAAACTCAGCAAGTTTGGCAACATCTGTGGTGAGAAAGCAGAGTTAATGTTTCAAGTCTGGTACGACTCTTCATCAGAAATGACAAGGCTAGGAGCAATGGTTTTTATGCTAAAGACTAGGTTGGTGGAAGTGAGCAGATAGGTGGAAAAGGTCCAAAGATTTTTGTTGATCCCTTAAAGTAAGTAAACCCTGACCTACACTGAGAATCTGGATTGCTAATAATAACTTGAATTTCTGAACTATACCATCAACATTTTTACCCATGTTCAGTTCTGTGTTTTTACATTCATCAATGGTACATTTAAATGTAAGTGATTTGTTCGGTATTCACTTTGATTCTGATAATCTGATTACCTTGGCTTTTCCAAACCCAATCTTTATTCCTGGTGTTGAAAGCAGCATTCATCATTTTTATGTCCATATGCCACTATGGCAGCACTGTATTAGCCTTTCAGTGTATTCCTGCTGCAGTTCCAGCCAGAGGTGTAATGGAGGCTCAGGAAATGGACTACAACCTTAATGCGTTTTCTTTAATGTCCAGCCAGCAACTCC
The DNA here is from genome assembly GCF_030684315.1 of Stegostoma tigrinum. NCBI lineage: Eukaryota > Metazoa > Chordata > Chondrichthyes > Orectolobiformes > Stegostomatidae > Stegostoma > Stegostoma tigrinum. The sequence continues at coordinate 30,304,537 of NC_081382.1, forward strand.
TCACACCCCCATCCCATGTTTTTTGCGACAGCTTGCACTGCAGTGAAACAGTGGTATCTGTCAAACAAGATTGTTATTTCAGAATGGTGACTTGGTTTCACAGTACAGCTTTCTATAGTGGGAAGTTCCACTTAGTACAGTTTGAATCTGAATTGTTGAGAATGCCAGTTACACTGAGGCCTGGGTTTTGTTCAGACATAAAACTCCCAACTGCTGGAGGTTTTCCTTCAGCGTGTTTCATTGTGATCTGTGATCGGTAAATGTCTGCTGAAGATCATACTTAATGTGGTTTTGAAGCAAAATGAGTTGTGCTAGAATACTGAATTTGGTGCAAAAATGTTATGGTAAAGTGCCAGATGGAAAAAATCCCAACATTGTAAATTACATACATGCGCAGAGGTCTGGTGGGACACAATATTGTCTGACAAGAATCTGGAGCAGGAACAACACAAAAGAATTAGTGCTGGACAAGTTAATGAGACTAAAGACAGATTAGTCCCCTGGCTATGATGGCTAGCATCCCGGTATCCTAAAAGATATAGCTACAGAGATAGTGGATGCATTGATTGTGATTTTCCAAAAAGTGGATTGACAAACTGCAAACGTGACACCTTATTCAAAAAGGGAGGAGGCAAAATATGTGTAACTATAGACTGTAACATTTATTGTTGGAAAAATGTTGGAATCTATTATTAAGGAAGTACATTTAGCAAATAATAATCTAAACAAGCAGAGTCAGCCTGCCTCCATGAAAGTGAAATCATGTCTGAATAATTTAAGAGATTTCTTTGAGGAAGTCTCAACTAGGATAGACACAAGGAAACTAGCAGATGTGTTGTATTTGACTTCCAGAAGGTGTTCAGCAAGACACCTCTCACAAAAGATTAAGTCATAAGATAAGTGCCGATGACGTTGGGGTCGTATATTGGCACAGACAGAGAATTAGCTAATGGGCAGGAAACAGCAAGCATGGATAAGGGGTACTTTTCCAGATTGGCAACGCATGACCAATGGGTTTCACAAGGATCAGTGCTGGGACTTAATCGTTTACAATATATATTCACGACTTGAAGGAAGGAAATGACGTACTGTAGCCAAATTTGCAGACAACACCAGAATAAGTGAAAAGGCAAGTTGCAAGTATGATACAATCAGTTTACAACGAAATATTGAAAGCAAATGGGCAAAAAAGGTGTCAAATGGAGAATAATGTGGAAAAATGCAAAGTTGTTCAATTCGGAAGGAAGAACAGAAAAATGTATCATCATTTAAATGGAGAAAAACTGCAGAAAGCTGAAATACAAAGGGATGTGGGGTTTTGTGCACAAAGCACAGGCAACTAACAGAAAAGTGCTGCAGGTAATCAGGAAGTCCAATGGAATGGCAGGCCTTATTTCAGTTATAAGAATTGGGAAGTCTTACGGTAACTGTACAAGGTGCTGATGAGAAGTTTTTTTTTGGAAGCAGTTCAGAGAAGGTTCGCTAGAATGTATAGAGGGATTGTCTTATGAGCAATGATTAAACAGGTTAGAACTCTACTCACTGCATTTTAAAAGAATGAGAGGTGAACTCATTGAAATATATAGAATCTTCAAGGTAAATGCTGAGAAGATGTTTCCCCTCATGGAAGAGTCCAGGAACAGACAGCACAGTCTCCGAAATATGGGGCACCAATTTAAGACTGAAATGGGGAGGATTTTCTTCTTTCAGAGGGTTGTTTTTCTTTGGAACTCATTGCCACAGACAGCGGTGTGTTTATCAACTTCACTGTTTTGTTTACAGAAGCTTGAGGTCTATTCTTGTGGGGACAGAGTCCTTGTGTATATTTAATGATGTGGAGATGCTGGTGTTGCGTTGATCATGTGTATTGAAGGCTGAGACAGACAAAATCTTGGCCAGTAGGGCATCAAGTGTAATACGCAGGAAAGTAGATGTGAGGAATGGCAGATCAGCCATGATCCAATTGAATGGTGGAGGGAGCCTGAGGAGCTAATCGGCTTACTTCTGTTTTCATTTCACGTGGGAAAATTTAATGTATGCCATGGTTTTTATTAATGTCAATTAGAATTGCTTTAAATAATACCCACACACAAACTATCTTCCATCTGGCTGAAGTTGCAGAAGTTTGAGAACACATGCCAACAGATTTAAGAACAGTTTCTTCCCTTCTGTTATCAGACTCAAGAAAGGACACCTCATATATTGGAGTTAATCTTTCTCTGCAACTTCTCTGTAGCTGTAACACTATATTCTGCATTTTGTTCCATCACCCTGATGTACTTATATAAGATATGATTCATTTGGTTAGAATAAAAAAAATTCTTGGTACACATGACAATAACAAATCAAATTAAAATTTAATGCACAGCAGTTGTAAGGCTCAGATTACAAGAGAACAACACAACAGCTGGGTGACCAAAATCCAGACCCTTGAGACTGAGGCCTTCCCAGATTACAGATTTTTCTAAATTTTGGGCACCTGGGTCAGATGAGAGTCAAGAATTGTTTGGTGCCCAGGAAGTAGGCCCCATACTTCAGTAAACAAAATGGTGAAGTTGATAAATACACAGCATGCCATCAAGAACTAGCTCCTAGCCCAATTGTCCCAGCATTTGGACAATATGTCCGAGCTTAATTTACCTGAATATTTTCATTTAATTGAACATTTGAACGTGGAACACCTAAATTGTTTCCAAATCTTCTCATCCAGAAATCTAACATAATCAGCAACTAACTCAGATTCAAAATGATATGAATGATGCGTGGACGTAAAGGTTTTGCTCACTTCCAGCAAAGACAAGGGAAACAGATAAAGAATGACAATAACAAGTGATAGCAACACTAACATAAACCTGATACAGGTTTGTAACAAACCAGTCAGGTATAAAACTGGAACTGTAGACCCACTACCCCAATTTCATTGCTGATGCAAGTCACAGACAATGGGAATCAGAAGCAACTAATCCACCCATGTTATACCTGGGCTGCAAGTTAGAAATCCATTCCCACAACTCTGCCCTTTCACAGTCTACTGCTTGTTGAGTACAGATTTCAATGCGCAACAATAATGGAATTCTGAATATAGTCATTTCCCTCCCCAAGTTGCTCATTATTGCAATCAGGAAAAGGGAAAAGGTGATTATATCTCAGTGCCAACAGCACCGAAAATGTCTGCTAGTCTCAGTCCAGTCAAGACTTGTGAATCTGAGCACCAAGATATTTGTTTCCCAAATGAGGAAGAGAATCTGGACAAATACTGTAAATACTATTGACAGATTCAATGTCTGAAAATTGGCCATGAGTATTTCACTTCTATAATTTTGTTTCAAAGGTTTGTACCACTGAGCAGAGAGCACCGAAGACACAGCATCAAACGTGAACTGTTCCTCCACTCCATGTCCCCTATGCACTGCCCCCATCCCCACACAGTTCTCCCACCATACTGGTCTCTATGATTGTTTTTATACAACTAAGTGACCTTTTCTATATTGTTAATCACTCTAGTTGTCTTTCTGTAGATGATTCAGAAGGTTAAAAAAAATCAAAGATTTGATTGGCATCAGTGAACCAAATTATTAAGAGTTTAGCTTCTTTACAATGCACAACATCATTCAGGTCCACACCCTTATAACATTCACTATTTTCTGCATGTTCAGAATTGAAACAAGTTTTATGTCTGAAACTAGTTCCTTTTCAAATTATTCAAGCTCAGTCAACACTTATTTTACAGATTTACTTTTAATCACATTGCTAAACCAACTCCTCGCTTTGTACCTTTGAACAGGATCAGTCAGCATTAAAACCTCTGAACTGAAACAGCCTTTCAAAATCTTAACAGGCAATAACTCTTCAACCAAATTCAGAGCCGGCCACAGACTTACAAAACCTCTCTAAATTACCAACACTAGATTTTAAGCAAATAGTAAACTTATAACTGGCCATTAAAGAATTTGTGTACAGCCACATTTGAACTAACTGACCTTCATCTTTTAATTTAACGATGGACTGTAGGTATGAGGAAGTGTGCTCACAACAGCATGTTGCCCATTCCTATTTGCACTACACCTAGCCAAGATATAATTCAACAAATTTCAAGTCAAATGGAACTTTCCCAAAGGCAATTGCGTTGGCATGATGCCTCTACATCTGTTCCGATCATGGAAGCCAAACTATTTTTAGACAGAAGGACCATAGACAGGCTAACAATCCTGCTGTGAAACTCCAGCACTTTATTATGCCTGTAGTTTCTTTTCTCTCCAGTATGTGCCATTGTTAGGCTTTCGTATTTTCTTGTAGATCCTTAGAGTTATGACAGTAATTGCATGCAGAAGATTTAAGATGATGTTTTCATGATTAAAGTGCAGCCTCCACTCTCAAAAGCTTAGTTTAAAATCATAGGAACAGGCATCAGCCATTCAGCCCCTTCATCCATTTACTGAGATCACAGCTGAGCTGTGGCCTGACTCCAAATATCTGCTTTTTGATCTATATCCCTCAATACTTTAGGTTATTGATTGTTAAGCATCTTTCAGGAATACAGGAAGAGGAGTAGGTCAGTCAACCTCTTGGGCCTGTTCCACCAGAGACCACAATAACAAAACCTGAATCCATTCACCCCATTCCCTCCATGCATTGCTCCCTGGTTATTTTGGATGGCTGGATGACATTCGGACTTTGCCAATAATTTAATCAATATTTTGTAAAGAATTGAAAGAACAAATAAAACAATACCTGTACATCATCTGACTTGAAATATGTATTTGATTGGCTTCAGCCCACCAAATTATTATGAGCTTAGCTGCTTCATAAATTGTGGTTAATAAACACAGAAAGATGCCAATTTTCCCACCCAGCCCACGTAGAGCAATCTAATCAGAATTCTCTTCTCCTGTAGTATGCTGCACTTTTACTTTTGGATCCTGCAGGGTTTCTGTGGGTGACCTTCACTGTGTGGGCAAACTGCAGTGCACTGTCACTGACACTCATTCACTGCAGGCTGAGTAGCTGTAGTGTTAACAGGGGTGAAACCATAAACCACAGCTCAAAGAACCAAGCATTTCCTCAATAAAATCTCTAGCATTTCTTGACAGCAATTATAAAGGAACATTTTTGAAATCACCAGATAAGTGCAAATTAAGAAGGCAGTTCAATTCCTTTCAGGTCATCCACCTAGAAAGACCTAGTTATGCCACCCACCCACAACATAGACCTGAGAGACCATGCCCTGATAACACTTTCAACTTTCTGTAGGTTCATGGATGAAACCTGCATAATTGTATCACACTTTTAATTCAGTAAACTATTTCTATGTAGTTTACGGCACTGTTACGAGACAGAATTTGACACCACCCCACATCGGAGCTATGTAGACAGGTGTCAAAACAGCTTGGTTAAAAAAAAGTGATCTAAAGGAGGAAAGAGAGACACAAAGCTCAATAGAGTTAGGATGGGAATTCCAGAGCCAAAGGTCTACCAAGCTGAAAGCACATCTGTCAATGTTGGAACAATTAAAATGGGAATACTTAAGAGGCCAAAATTTGCTGGTGGGGGGGGGTACAAATGTAACTCAGAGAGTTGTAGAGGGCCACAGAAACATGGAGAGGAGAGAACAGGCCAAGAGGTCCTCTATACCTCTACAGCCCTATGTATGATGTGAAATGAACCATGTCAATGCAGATTATACCATTTGGATTGGCTACTGAGTTTTGAAAGGGAGACTATACCCTCTCAAAATCCTTGACATCTACTTAAAATCAGTGAATCAGATATTTGCTTTCCATGAGAGGGAATTTGCCCCATTAACCTTAGGCAGTTACATACTTATCTCTTTGGAAATGCAAGCTGATACATAGCAGCTCTCAGCACATTAACATTTTGAGGTGTTGTTTCCATCACCTATAACAAGGACTGGTATGAAATAAATAGATAGAAAATGAAAGGAGACTGAACAGTACAACATAGATAATAACTAGAAAGTTTCATTCAAGAACAATGATAACAATTTAAACCTATTACTATTCATATATATATATATAACATATAAGTATAAAATTAATAAAGCAGAGTAAACAGGTTTGTGTTTCTCTTAGAATTGGAACTGATGTTATGGATTGGTCTTTACTATAAATTATTACTTGTTACAATTCGACACAGTTTATAATGTCTGATAATAATTATTGTACCCAAAAATGATGAGCAGTGTTAGAATTTTTAATCTTATTTATAATTGTCTCATATAATCTCTGGGGGAGCATGTGAAACAAATGAAAGATTGGACAGCTGAAGAACAGCAGAGCATGTGAGGTACAAGACAATAGCTGAAGAATAAAATGTTAAACATACATTATGAGGCTATGGCACATCTAACAACTGTTTGCCCAGGCTACAGTATCACTAACAAACCAGGCATCTCAACAAATTGGGAACGCACAGCTTCATTCTAACATTAACCTGTTTACATAGAGAAGTGGCATTCAATTAGCACTGCAAATAAATAGGCTGTGACGACTGACTGCTCTGAAGCAAGCAATTTTCTTTGAAATATTGGATGTGTTGGACTATTTCCGATCTCCCAGAACCTCACTGCTTAACATCTGAGGACAGGTTACAATGGGTTTGTTTTACATTGCTGGATTTTTATTTATCCATGCCTTTTTGACATTTGCAGCATTCACCTGCATTTCAAATGGATATTTAGCCCAGGTAAGTTAATGGAAAAATGCTACATTTGTCTCCACAGATAAGACATTGTTATCCTGATCTGTCCAATCAATATGGGTATCTCAGGAGACAGAGACACGACACATGAGGATATTCAATCCTAATGTGAAAACAGAAGCAGGCACCTGATTATCCCGGGATCTTTCATTTGTTGCCACATTCCCCACATGCGTCTCTCTGGGTTATACTACAAAAGCCAAAGAATCTGCAGCAACCAACATTGGGCCAAGTCAGCAACTTGAGCACTTTTGTCACCATCGTAGAGCCTGCCTAACTGTTTTACCTTGAATGACATTGTCCACCGGGGCTGGTTAGTTTTCATATGTATGTATGTCAGGTTTATCTCTGCAACAGTAGTCTCAATCCTTGACTGCTTACTCACTGTCAACTCTTGGATCAGATGCAACCGCCTTTAGTTCAGCATTATGAAGACTAAATAAATGAATTGCTTGAAATCACTACAAGTTACAATTCTTCACCTCTGGTTCCATTATTCTCCCAAGGCCACTCTCCCGGATACAGTCTTCAGCAAAACATTAAGGCCTGCATTCCCTCCATCCCCTAGGTTATCACTTCCATTTTTGAAAATTATCTGTGCCTGTTCCTATCATGGAAATCTATCAAGTTCATCGCCTCCACATTCAGCTACTTCAAATGCTAGTCACATATTCACCTAAAATTAAAACTTGCCCTGAGCATCCGGTCTCACAATTTAATTCTGTTTAAGAACAGAGAGCCAATTTGCTCACAATTATAGCAAAACCCAAGGAATTTGCATCAGGCATCCATTTATGTGATATCCACACTTTCAAATGGTTCTGAAGAAGAGTCACTGGGCTGAAATGATAACTCTGCTTTCTCTCCACAAATGCTGCCAGACCTGCTGAGCTTTTCCGCCAATTGCCTTTTTTCCCCCAAATAGCCATTGTACATGTTTTGAATGAAGTGAGCCAAGTACCCAAGGAATGGCAGTATCTGCTGGAATATTCCTTTTCACAATCCTAGCCTGGAAAGCACCTAATTCTGGGGGATAAGGTTTCAGTTCATCTTCACTTTGCTGACTTTCTTAGTTCATTGCTATCCTGGTCCTTCTCTACCAAGCGAGTGTTGCCCTGACTCTGGGGGTTTGGTTCTCTGGCAGACTGCAGTGAGTGATCTGTCTGTTGTGTGGCTGGACTACCTAGGTGATCCCTACAAAATGGGCAAAAATTAATATCCTCTAGACCTCAGTCTGTGACTAACTTGCTGCATTTGCAGAAGCTGTTAATGTCTGAAGTGCCAAGCGAGAGTAGGAGCATGATAGCACATCATACAGACATACTGATGGATTAAGACTACCAACTCTGGTTGGAGGTAGTTCTGAACATTTGATCATGTGATACTGTCTCAAAGAATGGTCGTGTTGGATGTTGTGGGTGAGTGGCATAACCAGGTCCTTCTAGGTGGATGACCTGAAAGGGACTGAACTACCTTTTGAATTTGCATTTACCTTGTGATTTGAAAAAAAACTCCTTTATAATTGCTGGCAAGAAATGCCAGAGATTTTATTGAGGAAATGCTTGGTTCTTTGAGCTGTGGTTTATGGTTTCACCCCTGTTAACACTACAGCTACTCAGCCTGCAGTGAATGAGTGTCAGTGACAGTGCACTGCAGTTTGCCCACACAGCGAAGGTCAACCACAGAAACCCTGCAGGATCCAAAAGTAAAAGTGCAACATACTACAGGAGAAGAGAATTCTGATTAGATTGCTCTACGTGGGCTGGGTAGGAAATTCCCTGTGTTTCTTAACCATGATTTATGACTGTGCAAAAATGTCATTCAAAACCCTCACAATTTACTCCAGTCAATGAGAATCTTGGTCTAATCCAAAATCAGTGCTGAATTAAACTGAGCTCATTCAGGTTGCCAGCAGGAACCGATAACTGACTCGGAATTCAACAAAATTAAGTGATAGCTCCCAGTCCCAACCCCTAATTCACAAACTCATGTGGAAAGAAAATAAAATTTTCATCCTTATTTTCAAACTGCTCCTTGCCTTAACACTCCACTGCCCACTTTACTTAGCTTGCAAACTACATTAGCCTGCTCTCTGTCCATGGATACTGCCTGGCTCACCGTGATTTCCAGCATTTTTGTTTTCAGGTCAAAACTAAACCCACCTGATTATGTAATGGCATTTTACCTCAAGGGCAAGTTTGGATATCTGCTATTCTTCAATAAAATAGCTTTCAAAAAACAGATCACTCAAAATGTCTGCTTAAAATGCATATTTGGAACTATCTTTTACAGTTTTAGCCTTTAAAAACATGAGTAGAATATTTCCTACTAACTAAAAATGCCATAACTCACATCATGTCAGCCAAACTTGCCAGGCTTGCCAGATCAAGTTAGTCAGATCCAGCTGGGCAAATCACAACTCACCTGATCTGCTAACACTTAGTCACTTTCTGTCGTGAATTATTCACAACTCTTATTACTAGGTATCTTCAGGAAAACATCTTAAAACTACTTAAATCTCACAGATTTAAATTAATTTCAGTCTACTTTAAATAAATCAGAACCTTGGTTTAATTCTCAATTTGTTTCAAACATGTGAAGACTAAGGTAAATCATTGAACTATAGAATTCATAAGATTGTGAAGCTATTGTTGCAATTAAAAAGTAATAAATTCCTCCCTTCTGCTATTCTGAAATTTCCACTCATCGCGATTTCAGCACTTGTGAAATAAGGGTAAGTGATGAAAGGTTGAAGCGCCATCAGTTTCGAAATGTGTAAGTGGTGAGATTAAATGATACCACAAATCATCAGACTGAGGGTGGTGCTCTTCCCAAATAAAAGAAATGCTAAATCCCAGCATTTTACATCAACAACCGGTGATACAGGATTTAGATCTTTCACTGTTACATCTAGAGTGACCTTAGTTCCCACTGTCCACAGAAAAAATGTGAGCTCTGTGAAAATCACATTCTATCCCTGTGTCAGTTCTTCAGACTAGCACAGGAGTCATAAATAACAGACATTCCGACCTAAAACTTCTAATGTTACATCTGAAATTTAGAATAGAAGACATGTAGTCATACTTCTGACACGGACCACATACACAATCAAATTCTGCACCTCAAAGTGTCTGGAGTTTGGAGGAAAAGGCACTATTGACCAAAATTAACATGAAATCTGAAACACTCCAACAAGTTTACCTGGTTAAACAAGAATTCTGCATTACTTTGTTTAAATATATGTTACTCATGAACTAAAGGAATCTACAAACCAACAAGTGGTAAAATAATTGACCTTTGCAGGATTAGAATCCTGTTTTCATTTAGTCTAATTCCTTCAAAAGGGGACAGACTAGAACAACTACATTTGCCAGATAATTAACAACCGCAACTCCTTCTGTCCCACATTTTCATCTCAAATCAAAGAACATTCATTTTAATTCCAACAAAACCTTCTAATCTGTCAAAACTTTGTCAACTATTCATCTAGAGGGCCAGATGGCCTAGTCCTGCTCCTATTTATTACATTCTTATGTTCTTTTGTTCACCACAGCAACTGAGAAACAAACGAATGATTATCATTTTCATGATTTTTTTTGATATAAGGTGTCATTGCAGGATTCAAGCACTCTTAGACTATTTTTACCTATAAGCCTAAAGTGAAAAGATTCTTGTGTTGGAACATAGCATAATTATGCATCATTAGCATCAGATATCCAATGAATGGCCACTCTGTTGAGGTCACAGTGTGACAGCCTCTTTATTGTATTGTCTCCCCTTCCCCCACCCTCCACAGTAACTGAACCAACAAGAATTCGTATTGCCAAGCAGTGCATTAAGCAAAGCAAAATCACAATCTTCTTTCCAAAACTGAGGAGGTGGTCTGAATCCCAGGCTACTGTAATTTGCACACAATTACAATTTTAAGCCAGTAGTTCCCTCCGTGCATGTTAAATAGGAACAGTTGGAAGTTGACACTTGAAGCATTAACAAAAATTATTTTAATTTTGTATAACCAGCAGCATTAGCTGAATTTCAAATCCAAATTCTCCACTTCTGGTTTAAATTAATTTACCTTCTCAAAATAGTCAGCGGAAAAACTTTATTATTGAAGCAACCTTAAATACAACAACTTCTAAATGGAGCCTGCTTAATGCCACGTGCACTTAAATCAGCTGCAATTAACACCACTGAAAGAAATTCATTTTTAAACTGAGCAAAATTTCATGCAGTGAGCTGCTTTATGATAACCAGTTTTCTGTTGTATTCCCTATCAAAAATAGTATGTTACTTTTACAGATTACACATATAATCAACAGAGGGAATTGCTGAATGAAATTATAAATAGCACACCAATCCACATTAAAACCTGGACAGGTAAAACCGAGTGAGCATTTTCAAAATGGATATCAACTGTTCGATGCGGCAACGTATCTGTTCAATATGCCCCACCTATATACACAAGGATTTGGATCAATTGCTCCTTCTCATTATATTTTGCTCTTAATAAAATTTAAAGCAAAGTCTCAAGTGGATGGATAACAGAAGAATGAGTTGCAGTAGGTTAACAATATGATAATACATCCAGCTATCTGGCTATGTTCTGTACAAGAAACCTAAGTGCAAGACTTATTAAGTATCATTAAAAAAACATCCACTATAATAGAGTATTTTATGAAGTTATCATACCATATTAATTGCATGATGTGGTAATCTGAAAATTCTACGGGTTTGCCCTGAAAATAATCACTTCTCGCCCATCCAGTACACTCAGCAAATTTGGTATAACTCTTCTGTATTTAGAGGCTGCCAACAAATACCAGCACACTTGCCATTGCTCTCACAGGTCTGGTGACCCTTCTGCAAGCTTTTCAGAAACAATGTCACCCCAGGGGAATACGATGTTATCACTATATAAATTTTCTCAGCTAATAAATGTTTAAAAATCATGTCGAACCTTTGAGACAATGTAGATGCATTGGACTGCAAAGTGTCGGGGAGAGACATTAAAATCAATAAATTTGCAAACCCTACCCCAGCCTGCTGCAACAGTGTCTACTTCAGTTTTAATTCCAGTAACATATATATTACCAATATGTTAATGAGGTTCTATTCCTCAGATTTTTACAAGTATTTAAATATTGCGATATTCAACCAGGTTTCCTCAGGGTTTAGGAAAACCTGTAGCTAAAGGAAGGTGTTAACAAACAGAGCCATTAAGTTAATTTCTTTTACAGTATTACTGGTGAACCAGGAAGATCAGGTGTATTTCCTTTAATTCTCAAAACGTATCAATTACTTGATACCTAGCCTCATGATCTGACAACTCAGCATTTGCTATACGTGTGTTCCTCAACCAGAAATACCTACCTCTGTCTCCTCCCAACAAATAATCGGGCCATTATACCTGTGGCATGTGGTTTTCCCACCCCCAGAAAGGCAAGAAAATCAAACCCTGACTAGCTCTTCTTGGGATCATTTCGTTGATTTGAGTTTGAAAACCAATATAATTAGCTATTTTTAATAAAATGCATGAAGCTTCATTTAATATTGTATCAGTTCTACTTTAAAACATATATTACACATACAGCCGTTTTCACAGACACAGTTCCCATTTCCAACTTAGTAACTTGCATTATTCTTTAGTGTAGATGAAACCTGTTCAATGGGCACACCCTTTAGACATTACATTTACTGGCAAATAAGAGTTACACTTGAATGAGATTTCTGAAAACACAAATAAAAATGGTAAATCTGCGTGCTTTTTGTAAATCTACTATATATTTAGATTTCCCTTCTTTAAAGCTCCCACATTCACCGTATGCAATTGAAACTGAATGCTGCTGTCTGCATAATTTGCCTGGCTGTATACATAAAACTAAATCACACTAGCTAAGAAATTTTACTAACTGTACAGAAACATATTTGTACCACAATCCAATCAATCAACAATTCTGAATCTTAATCTATGGTAAGTAGCCAACAAAGGTACATAATTGAGACAGTGTTGAGAAATTAGATTAGATTAGATTTTATTGTACTCAAGTACAGAGACACTGGTGTACAGAGAAAAGTGTACAGTGTCACTATTCCCAGTGCCAAATGCCAGGGGAGCTTCCTCAGAGCCACATTGGGCTCACTCTTCCTGCACTGAGCTCCATTTCTGACCATGAAAGCCCCAAGCCACTGCCACACTTCAGTCTGCAATGAGCCATGATGCCAGCAATTGCCAAAGAACCCGTTTTGGGCATTAAGCTGCTGCCATGTTTGGGAACCAAGGAAGTGACAATACTGTTGCCACCACTGCCTCCACAACTGAGCTCTCTTCAGAAGATAAGCAAGTGGCAAAAAATAAACAAACTAAAAAACTAGAAAAAGAAAAATGAGAAAAGAAGAAGAAAAAGAAAAGCGGACAGCTTGGATCAGCCTACTTCAACGCCACTATCTTTGGTGATTCAAATCCAAAATATTCTGCTGCCTGCACGTGACATTTACAAATGAGTCTGAATATTTCATGAACGAGCTTTAAAGCCCAGCCAAAAGAGTTAGGAAACATTATATGTTCAATGGGACCTTGCATAAAACTGATTGAAGTTAGCACTGGCAGGAGAAGTCCTGCCATTGTTCTGAACATGGTGTTGAAGGGATGCCCACTTCAGGGCTCCATGGGAGCAAGGCTGCACCACATCAGTGCCAGGATGTCACATCCAATGGCTGTCAGTGGATGACTGGACATAAAGCTCAACAACACCACTTGGAGCAGTGGCCAATACGCCATCTGGAGGAGTAGGGAGCAGCATACAACAGCTCCTTCACCATCAGGTCGGTCCCTTGCCATCCCCAGCCTGCCCCAGAGAGGTAGTAAAATCCACCCATCATATCTGGATTGTTTTCCAAAGTAAACAATAAGCGTTCTGGTGCACCATCCTTGTAGTAGGAATGACTTCATGCAAGGATTCAAGGAGATCCTTGATCGAAAAATACTTCCAATTGCATGAAGAGCTCCGAAGTCAGAGGTAATATGGATAGAAGCAAGACTATGTTTTATTATTGTACATTACTAGAGGAAAGTATCATTCACCAAGAGCCTATGCAGTATCTTGGAACCTAACTCCTAGTCATCTTTCTTCATGAAGTCTGTACAATGCTCCTGAAAGAAGAAGTCTTACATTTCCCGCAGCAGCTATTCTAAAGGGTTCTGTAACAGAATTTTGTAACATGTAATATATTAAACTAGAGACTTAATAACAAGTGGCCTAACAATATCCAAAGTTATCTCAGTTAGAATAATTATACACAAAACTTTTGTCAAAACATTCCAGGCCTTCGAATCCAGATTTCACAGCTGTAAGTATAGTATCTACTTCAGGATCCAAAACAGTCTGTAAAAATATATTTCTGTGTAATTTAAAATTTTAATTATTAATTTTTGTTATTATAGTATGTAGCAAAAAACTGTTGATATTCAAGTTTTACACATTTGAGAAAAGAAATTGGTAAGGAAGAATTGCTGGAGTCAAGGTCAGATAGGATAAAGAAAGAACTCGAATAGATTGAATACATTCATACACTCAGGGTACCCTAAAACATTTTACAGCCAATTAAGTATTTTTGAAATTTATCACTGTTCTCCTGTAGGATGCAAACAGCAAGGCCCTACAAACAGTAGTAAGAAGAATAATCAGACAACTTTTTATAATGGTGCTGGTTAGATAATAAATGTTGGAGAGCATTGTTCTGATTGGAGTCTTTTTGAGCCAACTGCAACAAGGAAACAGGCAAGTGAACACAAGAATGCAACAACATAAGAAACAGGAGCAGGTGCAGCCCACCATTCAATAAGATACACCCCAGGCCTCAACTTTTCTTTGTTGCCAGCTCCTCACAGCTTTCAATTCTCCAATATTTTAAAAAGCTATCTTCCTTCTCTTTGAATACCTTCAGTGTTCGAGCTCCACAGCTCTGTGGTGTAAAGGATTCCAGACATTCAGTATCTTCTGAAAGAAAAAATTCCTTTACATTTTAGTTTTAAATTAATATCCCCTTCTTCCACGTCCCTAGTGAGAGATACTGCCTCCCCCCCAGCAGAAACATCTTCTCAATATCTACCCTATCAGATTCCCTTGGAATCCTCTATTTTTCCAATAAGATCACCTTCATTCTTATATACTGTATTAAATGAAGAACACTTAGTGTTCTTGCTTAGTCACCCCACCTCATCCCAGGAATCAACTAAGTGAATCTCTTTTGAACAACATTTAATGTCAAGACATCCTATTTTTAAATACTGTGACCCAAACTGTACATGGTACTCCAGGTGTGGCCTTACTAATACCTAGTAGAGTTGTAATAAACTTCCCTATTTTCAAGCTAAACCCTCAAGCTCAAAAGGCCAAACTTGCTGAATCTGCATGCTACCTTATTTCATGCATTAGAACACCAACATCCCTCTGTGCTACATTTCATTCGACTCTCTCTTAATTTAAATAATAGTCTGCCTTTTGATTCTTCCACCAAAGTGAATGATCTCAAACTATCCTACAATCCTGCTGTGTTGTAGTCTGTTCACTCAATCTATCTGTATCTCTCACAGATTTCTTATGTTCTTATCACAACATGCCTTCTATCTATTGTCAACAAATGTGGATACATTACACTCTTCTCTCTCCTCCAATGAGTAAATAATCGAGGGCCTAGAACTGTTGCTTATGGCACTCCACTCGTTACACCCTTCTAACCTGAAAAGACTCATTAATCCCAACTCTCTGTCTTCTATGTATTAACCAATCCTCAATCCACACCATTACATTGCCATGATATTGTGACCTCCTATCTTGTACAATAACTTTTTTGTGGCATATTATTGAATGGCCTTCTGGAAATCCAAATACACTAGATCAACTGTCTTCCTTGATCAACTCTGCTTGTTATATTCCCAAGAACTCTACCAAATTTGTCAAACATGATTTCCCTTTCACAAAACAATGATGACTCTGCTTTACTTCACATCTTACTCAAAATGCAGCACTCCAACAATGCAGCACTTCCTTCTTATTGGAATCTTATATCTATCTCTACAGTAGGGCATGAAGCCATGGCTACCACTCAGAGATTACAGTTCTGTTGCGGAGTCAAAGCTGATAAGGGTGCCAAGCTACTTCTTTTCAAACCCTTTTAGACTATACTGCTTATATTTACTACCATAATACAGACAGTTCTTTGTTTAGTCTTTCAGTTACTTGGAGTCTTACTGTAATCCTCAGTACTAATGGTACATAGTGGCATAAATGAAGAAGCCACCTAAGCTATAACAAGCAAAAACATACAGTTATTTGTCAACAAAATGGAATGCTTCCCTGTGCATACAACTCACCACAGTACTCCTGATACAGAATGCCAATATCAGAGATAACCAGCCTGTTAAAGGCAAATGTCAATGCTTTTGTCCTGGCAAAATTTTGTGGTTCAGCAGACTAACGCAGCTTCAATGCCTGCACAAAATGTACCTGCACCACACATCCTTTCCACCCAATCTCATTCCACGCAAGGGTAATCAGACAACACTGGTCCTGCACTCAATTTTGCACTATATTACCACTGGGGTTGGTTTAGCTCAGTTGGCTGGTCAGTTGGGTTGTAAAGCAGTGTGACGCCAACAGTGTAGGCTCAATTTCCATCACTACCTGAGGTTATCTTAAAGGACTCTCCTTCTCAACCTCTCCCCTTGCCTGAAGTATGGTGGCACTCAGTTTAAATCACCTCTGGTTGCGTCTCTGTAATGAGAGACTATCCCAATGATCTAGTAAGACTATGACAACTCCCATATTACCATTCTCCTCTCAATGAATTGCAGACATGATGGTTCCAATATGGTTTCCTACCTCCAAACCCACTGACCCCAACATTAATACCTCTGACTGAATTGTTCTCCTACTTAAAATTTAGAAACTCTTACAAGGGTTTTTTCCAGGTATGGATAATATCAGGCAGTATATACCTGGAAGTATAAACTCCTGATCAATACTCTTTTCTTAAGAAGTGAAATTCCAGAAGCATTTCAAAATATTACTTTAATTAGATATTCTACTGGATTCATATCTCCCTGGACATAGTCATCCCAATTTGAGTTACCCACTCTTTTAAAGCAATTCAGAAATGACTTTTTCAATTTTCAGGGAAAGGATAACTTCAATCATACTGCTTAAATATTTCACAAAATAGCACATTGCTGAAATGATCACAGGACAACAAGTTCTCATTTATGAAAAGATCGTATATTGCTATTTTTGTGCTTTTTAAAACTGTGAACTAAAATGCAAAGGAATTGTCTGAAACCCAGGAAATTACAATAATGGATGCATGTTTTGAAAGTAAGAAATTTGATATTTTTTGTGAATCCTGTTTGTGTAGCTGTATGTTCCAGCAATGTGCAGATGAATTGGAGCAAAGGGATTGTTTACAAGTTGATTGGTTGTGGACTAGGGACCAGTTATCACTGACAAAGGTCCTCTGTCTGTCAATAACTATGCAATTGGTTGTCAAACAGCTGAACAGCTTGGGCTGAAAACAAGGCAGAGAGAGCTTTGTCAGGCCAGAAGAGAAACTAAAAGATCCAAAGCAGCCAAAATTTCTATCTCTCTTGGTTCTGTGCAGTGGAGTTGCAAGTTGTGACTTTGAAACAGATAAGATCTTTCATAAGAGATAAGCTTAAACACACATACCAACAGATTCAGGATCAGCTTCTTCCTGGCTGTTATTAGACTTCTAAATGGGCATCACAAATTTCAAATTTAATGTTGGCCTCATCTTTGTTAACCTTCTGTGCAGCTGTAACATGGTATTCCTCATTCTGTCCTATTTACGTATATGGGCTCAGTATGGTAATGATCTACCTGTACTGCACACAAAACAAAAATTTTCACTGTGCCTAGGTACATGTGACAATAATAAATCAAATTTAAAAGAACAGCCACCTGTGCTTTGTGCAAACTGGAAGCTTTCAGAGAAAGGGAAGCCATGGAGAAACCTTCAGATCAGCAAAAATCAACTCAACAGATCCTGTGTATGAAGACCACAAAACTGTTTTTTTCCAGGGCTCTCATCACTCATGTTTTTTATTTCCCCATTTATGTCTCTGTATAAATTTGCAACGGGAGGAGGGTTGAGAGAAGAAAAGGCATTTAGAGATTTAATCTGTAGAGTTTTCTTAATTTACTTTAGTTGCTCACTTGTAGATAGAATCTAATTACCTGTATTAAATAGTGTTTTTTGTTAAGTACAAAAACGCAGTCTGTGCTTCTGTCAACCTGGGTCTGAAACCAGGTGGCTTAGGGATTTTGCATTTTTCTTTCAAAAATGTTAAGTTTTGTGATTCCTCAGGGAATAGCAAGGCTTGAGTCTCAGTGCATTTGCCCAGTGAGCCATGACATTTACCACCAACACTTTGAACTTTGGGGATCAACTCAGCTCATCAGCATTTTCTTCTTCAGCTTTTAGTTTCCCCTCTGGGTTCTGCACAGATGGACAAAAATGCTGAATACAAGAGGAGGAAGAGAATCTTATAATTGCGATACTCAGGATAGGGATAACAGCTCAGGCTGATCGTAACTTCTACACCTGATTCCCAGATCTTTTTCATGTTTCACCTATCACTTCACAGTTCTCTTTCTTTGGTAGTTCTATTGTGGATATGTTACTTCATACAGATATGCAATAAACTCAGTGGGAGTAGAGAAATCAGGTTCTTTTAAGTTGTTTAATTGGTTCAACATTTACTTTTTTAAAAATTAATTCAACATTTTCACAGATTGGATGCATTTAACAATATAAACATTAAAACAAACACACAAAACATTCCATTATGTGCATAAACCGCTCGAAGCAAATGAACCATGGAGTTTTAATAATGATGCCATTAACCTTATGCCAGTTGCGAAAAAGCATAAATTTAAATTCTGCTAAAGTGTTTTTAGTATCACAGAGCCATACTCTTCCAAATAGGGAATGGTGTTATATCAGTATACTGGTGATGTATTCTTTATGATGTTGGGCTGGTGACACAAAATCCTGAGTCATGATAATAAATCTTGCCACTTGCTGTATATTATCAGAAAAATAATGGCCAAGAAATCAGCCAAAATTGTTGTAAATACTCAACTAAGTCAGACATGACTCGGCTGGGTTGTAGACAGTGCAGAAGAATGTTGCAGGTTACAGAGGGACATAGATAAGCTGCAGAGCTGGGCTGAGAGATGGCAAATGGAGTGTAATGTGGAAAGGTGTGAGGTGATTCACTTTGGAAGGAGTAACAGGAATACAGAGTACTGGGCTAATGGTAAGATTCGTGGTGGTGTGGACGAGCAGACGAATCTCGGTGTCCATGTGCATAGGTCCCTGAAAGGTACCACGCAGGTTGATAGGGTTGTTAAGAATATGTACAGAGTGTTAGGTTTTATTAGTGAGGGATTGCATTTTGGAGCTATGAGGTCATGTTGCAGCTGTACAAAACTCTGGTGTGGCTGCACTTGGGAGTATTGTGTACAGCTCTGGTCGCCGCCTTATAAGAAGGATGTGGAAGCATTGGAAAGTGTGCAGAGGAGATTTACCAGGATGTTGCCTGGTATGGAGGAAAGGTCTTATGAGGAAAGGCTGAGAGACTTGAGGCTGTTTTCGTTAGAGAGAAGAAGGTTAAGAGGTGACTTAATAGAGACTTACAAGATGATCAAAGGATTAAATAGGGTGGACAGTGACAGCCTTTTTCCTTAGATGGTGGTGGCTAGCACTAAGGGACATAGCTTTAAATTGAGGGGTGACAGATATAGGACAGATGTCAGATGTAGGTTCTTTACTCAGAGAATAATAAGGGAATGGAATGCCTTGCCTGCAACAGTAGTAGACTCTCCAACTTTATGGGCATTTAAATGGTCATTGGATAAACATATGGATGATAATGGAATAGTGTAGGTTTCATAGGTCGACACAACAGCGAGGGCCAAAGGGCCTGTACTGCGCTGTAATGTTCTATATTCTATGCCCTTCAAGGCAGGTGAGAAAACCAATTACGCTGGCATCAGAGTCACAGAATGTACCTGGTTCATGTCCTCTGAATTCAAAAGGTTTGCTACCTTAACTCCTGAGAATGAATTTAAAAATTAAGTGGATTACCCAACGTAGCTGAAAAATTCAGCTCTGGAGGATCTCTGTTCCTTCAGCTCTGGGCATTCAAAAAAATAGGTAACTGGCCTGGGTCCCAACGTAACCCCAGTTGTACCATGAACAAGCGTCCACACACACGGCGATGTTAAACTTAAATTGCCAGGGGGATATCACCGTTCTTTCAGATCGAAGTTAACTAGCAGGCCCACTCGAAATGAGCTGAATCACCTTATAGTCAGCACAAATTATTACATTCTAGCAATTCTATGATGCACCAATTGCCCTAGCATTTGAAACTGCATTGTCCCAGAGGACTTCTCTCTCATTACAGTGAGGTGACTGGTGGTGAGTTTAACCTAGTGGTCACCATGCATCGGGCAAGGGGTGAGGTCAAGAAGGCAGATCCTCTTTGGTGACCTCAGCCGGTGTGGAAATTGAACCTGCCTGTTGGTGTCATTCTGCATCATACACCAGCCGTCCAACCAACTGAACTAATTGATTGCCATCCTAGTATTTCTACAGTGATGTCAGAATTTCCTGTAACTTCTGGAACTCAGGCCTCAGTTCAGGTTTGTATGCCAGATAAACTGTAGCAAAGAGTCAGCCATATACTTTCCACTCTTGCAATACTCTTGCCAATAAAATGTTCACAACATACTGCATTTTTTCGAAATTCCTCCTCCTTTTCTCTTCTCCTTACAAAAAAGCAGCAGTACATCTTGAGGTATGGTACTGGTCCAACTGGCTGTTCTGTGTACGTGAACTGGACAGCTACTGACAGGGCTGGCAAAATGCTCGATAACCCACAGATTCATAATTAAAGTAGCTGCCAAAAGAGTCTAAAGTGAGAATAAGGACAGGGTTTGTTATCCGACAAATTGTTACTGGGCCGTTAATGGATTGCCAGTTGAAGTAGATTCAATAATAAATTTCAAGGGGAACTGGAAAATTATTTGAAGGAATATGAGATAAAAGCAGAAGAGTCGGAACAACTGGAATGCTTAATCAAAGCACCAAAATGAGCACAATGAGAAAAATAGCCTTCGATACTGTGTGGTTCTCTGATTATCAGCTGAGATTTGCTGACAGGATTCAGAATCAAATGAGAGTCTTTCATAATATTTTAAATTGTACATGATTCTAATGAAAGATCATTGACCAGAGGTGTTAACTTAGTTCTTTTTTTCCACTGATACTGCCATTTCAACAGAACATTTCAGCATTTTCTGTTTTCAGTTCAAGTATTATTTTCACCAGTTCCTGGTATTTGTGAATTGTTGTCAATGCCAGCATTTGTTGTCAGTCCTAGCTGCCTTTAAAAAAAGTGGTGCTGAGCTGCTTTCTTGCAACACTGTAGCCTCTGGGGTGTAAGTAACATCCACAGTGCAATTAGAAACGGAGTTCAATGATTTTAACCAAACCACACTGAAGGAATGGTTATATAAGGTGGAATCTTATTGGAGTCTGGACGATGGGGACAATAGTGAGATGTGTTGCAAAACTGGGCAAGAACTGTGACATGGCTCAAATTGACGTCTGGAGCAACTCACACCATCTTTTTATGCTTTTCACAAGCGGCATAGCAAGGCTGTTGCTCGGTAGTGGCAAGTTGTCAATTGCTCTTTAAATACCTTGTCTACAGTTCAACTCACCTCATTATTATTATTTAGTCTCCTGTCATACCAAGATTGCCAAAATGCTCAACATTGGGAAAACTCAACAAGGAAACCAGAGTGAGCACCCGCTGGATTCAGCTCACTGCTTGTTCCAACCAACATCCACCTCCATGATGGAAAGTGGGCACCAACATCTCAGGGCGCCATCCATGGGCACCAGCCACATGTACCTTACATTACTGGGTATTGCCAGTATCTGAGAAATAGTACAGAACATCAGCAATCCACTTACAGGACAATATTGCAATTCAACACAGCAACTCAGGCTACACTGGAGATATTATCATAATGCTACTGCAAGGACCCAGTGCTCAGGGACATGCACCCAGGTCACAGACTAGGCCAGATTGTAGCTCTGGGCTCTTTACTGGCTGCTACACAACCCATTCTGAGCTTACCTAGATGCTGACATCATCTCAACTTTGTGTTGTCTCACCTTGCATTTTTATGCTTTTCCCTCACTCCCAGAGTTACTGGGCTCATATTACCTCTACTCTTGTAACCATTTTATTTAAAAGGTGGACTGCCAACTTTATGATCACTGGTAAACTCCTCGAGGAAGCTGATGGTGAGAATTCAGCAATCACAATGCCATTGGGTGTCAAAGGAAGATGGTTAAGTTCCCTCTTGTTGGCAATAGCCACTTCCTGGTCCTTTCCTGGCACAAACTTCACTTACTGCCGATCAGCCCAGGCCTGAATTGTGTCCAGGTCTTGCTGTATGCCAGCACATGTTGTTCCATTATCTAAGAAGTTGCAAATGGTACTGAACATCCCAACTTCTGCTCAAGGATAACTTTTGGTGGAAGAGTTAAACAGGTTTGGGCATTGGCAAGGACCCAAGGAACTCCTCCTTTGATGTCCTGCAGCTGAGTAGATGGACCTCCAACAACACCCATAAAAATTGTTTATTTGTGAGAGGTGCAAGTGTTCCCTCTCATTCCCATTGCATACTTATTTTTTCAATATACACACGTATACTTCACTTGTCAGCAATCTCAGTATGAATCCTGGTAGGTTTTCCCCTCTCCCTGTGCATGAAAATTGAGGCTAAATATAAAGTCTCCACTACTACTTCAACTGGGAATAATCAACTCAGATCAGACCGAGGGCTTTGTATTGCTTAGTGCTTTATTATGCATTTAACTAGAGGCTTATCAATCTGTAGGAACATTATTTCTCTCTGACAAAATAATTCAGTTTATTTTCACCAAAGATCTCTCCATTGAATTATGTCATTTTCAAAATAGTTGCTATTGATAAGTGTAATGTGACATGAAATCCACCAATAATCACTGACGCCATTAAAACATTGACAGTAACTGCTGAAGCTAACCAAAGTATACATAGAAGCTCAAACTAACAAAGCAGCAAGCCTTCAGCTAAGAAAGAAGGAAGATGAGAATAACTGCATTCACAGAACTGTTACAGTACAGGTGTAGGCCGCTGATGTCTGTATCGGGCTCTCCAAAAGAGCATTATGACTTAGTGCCATTCACCTGTCTTTTTCCCACACCTTTGCACATTATTTTTATTCAAATAACCATCCTACGCCCTTAATTCCTCTACTGACTCTGCCTCCACCACACTTACAAACAGTATATTCCACCCAAACTGTTCTTTGTGTGCAAAAGCTGTTTTATTAATATTGTATTTTCCACATTTGCAAATTACTTCAAATCTATGCCCTCTCATTCTTGATTCTTTATAAGCAGATACAGTTTCTCCCTATCTACTCCATCCAGACCTCTTATGACGCTGAAGATTTCTATCAGATCTCCTCTCAGCCCAATTCAAGGTGAACAGTCCCAACCACATTAATCTATCCTCAAAATTGAAGTTTTTCATCTTTGGAATAATTTTTACAATTGTCTCCTGTGCCGTCCAGAATATGTTCATATCCTTCTTATCGTTTGGTGTCCAGAACCACACAAAATATTCCAGAGGTCTAACATGTGCCTATTTAAGTTCACTATAACCTCCTTGCACTTGTAAATAAAACACAGAATACTGCATGCTTTATTAACTGCTTTCTCTACCTGTCGTTCTACCTTTCGCGATCTATGTGTCTAGGTACCCAAGTCCCTTCTCTCCTGCCTTGAAAAGACTTTGGGATACTCCTTCATGTTGGCCACCAGTCTTTTCCTGTATCCCTTCCGTATTTCTCCAATTTGCTTTTTCACCTCCCCTCTGAACCTTCTGTATTCCTCTGGGTTCTCAAACAGCAGCAAAAATAAACCATTCAGCCCATCGAGCCTTGTCTACCATCCATTGAGATCACCAAGGTTGACTGAATTGTGATCTTAAGCCCAGCTTCTTTCTGCTCCTCATAATCCTCAAATCCTTTATTGATCAAAAATCTAACTTAGTTTTGATCCAGTTTCCATATGACAGATGTTAGACTAACAAGCACATAATTTATTCTCTCTGACTCCCTCCATTCTTAAGTACTTTTGCAACAGGCATATTTGTTAAATTTGTGTCAGTTTTCCAAAGTGCATTCAGTGTCAACCTTTACTTCCGAACACACAAAGAGGTGTAGACAAAGGTAGAAAGGGCAAAAGCTCGAAGAATTTTTTCCATTTTCTGCTAAAAATGAAACAGAGTTTGTATATGATGCTTATGATCCAGGCAGCTCTAGAAGGATGAAGGGCGGATCTGATTGAAATTTATAGAATGCTGAGAGGCCCGGATAGAGCGGACTTGGTCCCACTAATAGGAGAGACTAGGACCTGAGGGCACAGCCTCAGAGTGAAGGGATAACCCTTTAATACTGAGACGGGTAGGAATTCCTTCATCCAGAAGGTTGTTAATCTGTGGAAATCATTGCTGCACAGGGCTGCGGGAGTACAAGTAATTGAGTATATTTAAGATGGAGATAAATAGGTTCTTAATGGGTCAGGGGATTGAGGGTTACAGGGAGAAGGCAGGAGAATGGGGTTAAACAAATGGTGGAGCAAACTTGAAGGGCCAAATGGCTTAATTCTGCTCCTGTGTCTTATGATCTTAAGGGATCACACTAGGCATGCAGCTTTGGAAGCTATTTGGGAACTTCCTGAGTTTAATCCCACCAAAGTTCAATATATAACCAACTTATTTTAGTGAAAATAAAAATAAAATAAAAATAAAATATGCCCAAAACACAACTGTGTTCTTTGGTTGAATCAGTACACTTTCCATACTGCCTGCAGTAATTTTTATAGCATACTGATCATTTCCAACTAAATTATAGATCAGCAGAAATATGCGAAAAGAGACAAGAACATGCCTTGCATTGCAAATAGCAATTTATGTTCCAGCCCCACTTGAATCTTTGAGTCATAAAAAAAATGTGGGGCAACTCAAACCAGCACAACTTTCAAGGTCAGAGGAGGCCCCAGGCTCAAGAGCTGGAGAAATCAGTAAAGGAACATGTAATAAAAACCAAGGGAGCATTACACATCTACTTAATGAGCAAATAATTAACAATAATGAGAAATTATATGTAGGTAAACTGCACGGACAGTTGTCTTGGAAAAACCTTTCACCAGTTCAGGCTGTCTGTGAAACCGTAACTAAAGTATTCAAAGCATGTAATTGTTGCATATTCCCTCAATTTGCAAAGAAAAATGGTGCATGGTTAAAAGCGAGTAACAAAATTAGTCACTTGCTGGTTAGATCATTGTGGTTTTAAGTTATCATCCAGTAATTATTGAGCACCATTCAACAGACAATAAGTATGAAGCTTAGGTATCTTCACTGATATCATTCCCAAACAGGTTATTCGTTTAATTAACTAAAGGCTGATCTCTAACTGCACAGAAAGATAAACAAGTTTTTCAGTTCAACAAAATTTTCCAGACCTGTACTGTGGAAGTGCCCAGAGTCATTTCAGCAGCATAATATACAAAGTAGCATTGATTGAATGCATCTATATCCTTAAATTTTCCACCCTATTTTAGAAACCACAAAACAACACCAATCACAGTTTTGTTTGCATGTAAATTCTGTCGGGCTATCACAGGTACAATATTGCATTTCTTTTGTCAATTGTAAGATATATATTATTTTTAATCAACCCTTTGGGGCATGGTATGATACACCTGCTTGGTAGTTGACACTTACCACAGGTTTTCTGGTTCAGAATTGGATAAGAAATCATGGAATCCCTACACTGTGGGAAGAAACCATTTGGCTCATTGAGACAACACTGGTCCCCTGAAGAGCATCCCACCCAGACCCAGCCCTCTACCGAATCCTGTAACCTCACATTTACCAAGGCTATTCCATCTAGCCTACACATCCCTAATCATTATGAACAATTTCAGTACGGCAGCTTTGGACTGTGGGAGGAAACTAGAGCACCTGGAGGAAACCCACACAGACACGGGGGTGATGTGCAAATTCCACACAGTCAGTCGCCCGAGGCCGGAATCAAACCCAGGTCCCCAGTGCTGTGAGGTAGCATTGCTAACCACTGAGCCAGTATGCCACCCCAATCAAATATGGGATGTTACAGTGGACTGGAATAAGTTAACTGTAAGCGATACACAAGACATTGTGGAAAGTGACTCACTGAGGTAAATAGGTTACTATACTCAAGTTCCATTTGCAGTCAGAAAGAATGAACAGAATGACATTCCAGCTACAATGAAGACCAATCGGGGGCTAAGTTATAGGTGAGGCCATAAAAGGGAGAAGGATTTGGAGAAATCAAAGGTATTCAACAATTGCTATCTATTTACAGTAAAACTATTTGGAATTGGACAAGTTTCACAAGCAATTTCAAGTAAGGAAAATGGAATGCCAACTTGACAGATCTGAACTGTATAAAAAGCAGCCCAGGGAACTGCTGATTTTAACAGTAACTCCAAGATTAACAACTGTGGAGAGGTACCCTATTTCAGGAGATGTGGTGAAGACACCAAGGGAAGAGTTCCAGCCTCTCCCTGGTGATAACGTTTGGGGTTGGCAACAGAACCCAGGATAATAAAGGTCAGTTTTTGAGATATCTTTAGTAGTTAAATGTGTGTATCTTTTGCCAAAATGCTTAATAAATTAAGTTTTATAGAGCTCTAAGTGTCTCATCTATGTACATACTGTTATCCCATGGAGATGGGCCACAAGTAAGGACAATACCATTGTGCTATCAGAGGCCAGGTATATACGATATGCTTATATTCTATAATTACCTAATTGTCTTATTTCTAATGAATACAGAACTAAAAATGCTTCTCAGGATATCAAAAGAAAACATTTTCATGTTTGCATATGACAATACAAAATAACTGCATAAAAGCTATCACAATTATCCATCAATGCTGTTAAATTCTTTGGATATTATAATTATATCAAAAGAAATACAATCTTGCGTACTATACTTAAGCAAAGCTTTTTAATTCATTGCCTAAAATTAACCAAACAGCATCTCACCACATTCACCACAAATAATAGAGTTAGAATCAATTAATCCTAGAGTTGCATAGCTCACAATGATCTCTCCTGACACAGTCAATTTTGGAAAGAATAAATCTAATGTATTATTACTACAGCTATAGTATGAAGCTGAATTGAAATCCTAGTAAGGAAACTACAGTTCAAAATTTACATATTGCCCTATAGTGAAGTAGTGTTACTACTGCAGAGTGACTAGTAATAAAAACAATAATAGATGGATTTTCAATTTTTAAATATTGGCCATTGCAATTAACAATTAAGATATTTGTTACTGTAAACCTCAAAACAGGAGTTCAACTCAAAACAAGTCTCTACAGAGAGTCTCTCTACAAGTCTCTCTAACCCCTTTGATCTCTTCAAAAATGTAGCTAGTTTTACAGGCTATCTGAATAAGAGAGATATGGGAAGTGTATAATTTCCCCGTTGATATAATTTTAACATTTTAGATCCAAAATTATCAAAAAAGGGTTAAATAGCTGGATTAAAATACTGAAGATGCAGAACTGACACAGATTGCTAGGCTATGGATTCTAACAATAGCTAATAACTGTTTACTATATTAATCCTCAGTTGTAAACCATTTTTTTGATAATTCAAACTTGGTTTTGCAGAAGAAAGACACATTTTGTTGAAGCTTTTCATCTCACACTTATCAGGACAATTGTCATTTTCCCTTCATATAGTACAAGTGTTAGTTTTCCCTTCAATGATATTCTTGCAAATTATCCTGATGAGTGCAAGACAAAGAAATTCATCAATATATGCTGTTTTTCAACATTACTTCTCAGCTACTACAAAGTATCTTAAACCACTTAATTGGGCAGAAGTTAAAAATGGAAATGGAGTGAAGAAGAGAGAGATGAAGATAAAAACAAACATATTTCAAAAGAAAGCTACAAAAGACAGCATCATAATGATGAAAAGAGCAGCCAATCGTTAATGGTGGTTCAGAGGATGTGTGCATTAGTGAGTGAGCAGAGAAACAAATGCCACACCTTTCAAAGTGGATGTAAGGCTGGAAAAGAGCACAGAAACATGGTAGGATTGGTGAATGAAGTGATGCAAAGGCAAACATAAAGTTGAGGTGGTTTAGGAATCTATTCAATCCTAATGAAGACATGGATGATCGGAATCCAGGACTTTGTGCTATTAAGGATACAGTCTATGGTGTATTGAGGGGCTGAGGGATGGCCTATGCCAGTTCTTATGTTCAATTAGTTTTAAAACAACAATGGGGTGAGATAATGATACTTTATCTACGGAACAAGTACTCAATCAAATTTGCACACACCTGGTTGGCACAAGTTACTCTACTTCAGAAATACAGGCATGAAGTCTGATTATTGCTAAAAATATTGAAAACTTTGTGCTGTCAAAGGCCTTCTTTTCCTGCAGTTTTTACATAGGTGTTTACACAAGTTAGTTGTAACAGGTTTGAAGTACTCCACAACACGATCATCTGAAGCAGTCAGATGGTCAGATGATCTGTGGTACTTTTCTAAGTAGCAGTCTTTTCTTATAACGCCCAGTGGCATCAAGTTTAATGTATGACAATTACAGCAATGACATGATTTCGGAGACTATTGATACCTGAACTTTTGAAATGATAGCATGCTCATTAGTTATTTTGGATGGCAGTTCTAAGGACAAGAAGGGCCTCAGAGCGTTGATAATCTCCCAAAATCATCTAACTTTTAAAGTGGCATTGTTATTCAAAAACTGATCCATACTAATGTAAATAAGTTATTAGATAGAGAACCACAATTTCTTATCTGGCTACTTACACAACTGCATTGAGGTTGCACTGTAGTGGCCACCTTTGCTGTAAGTTATGTAAGTTGTGCAGCAACTAGTAGACTTCGTAATAGTTTTAGTTGACAACATAAGCATTGTGAAAAACTACACCATATCCAAATGTTAAGTAAATGTGTCAAAGCAAGACAGAAAAAGACCAGAAAAAGCAGAATCATTCTTTTAGAGAATGTTATCACCTTCTTGCCCTCTCTCCTGCCTTCTCTGTCATAGAAATGCCCATTTCTGAAGAAGGGTCTAGGTCCAAAATGTCAGTTTTCCCGTTCCTCTGATGCTGCTTGACCTGCTGTGTTCATCCAGCTCTACACCTTGTTATCTCAGATTCTCCAGCATCTGCAGTTCCTACTATCACAGAGTTAATCTGTTGTTTTCTTTTGTTTCTTTCAATTCCTTTCAGTTCTTTGTTGATGAAGCAAGATTGTTTGCATACCACTGGTTGAGAATTTTCCCTTTTCAGAGTCTCTAATGATGATTTTCTCTTTTTTTCCCCTTTCACCATATAATTTTGGCTTCGATCTCAAACTTTATTTTCCACAAAAGAAACCACAAAACAGAAAAAAAATTCATTTTTCCCTGGTCAACCTTTGTTCAAATCCACATTTCCATTACTCTTCTCTGGTGGAAAGAGAGATCAGAACAGATGGCATTGCTGATTATATGCCAATGGTGAATTCCTTCACAGAGTTAGCTTGGTTCTTCTCCAGTATCTCCTCTTGCAGTTGTACCTGATCTTGTTGCCAGTTTTCATGCAGATTTACTGTGGAATGGCGAGTTCTGCTTCATCTTCCTGGTGAAGAAATGTTAATCCTGAAAGTTTTGTGGGATGACAAGGCCAACACTGTCCTCTGGCTGCTTCAATGACTGAGATGAAGAAAGAGGACAAAATGCAGAGAAAAGCAAGTGGGAGACTGCTTGCTGTTAGTGGAGACTCTCTGGTAACTCCACACAGGAGAGAGACACAGATTGTTTTGGTGCTTTCATTGTTTAGGAAAAAGCAACATTGTGTACAACTCACTGTGGGGCTCCAATAAACACGTTTTAAAAACTATAACTGTCTTTATGCTCAATATAAAGCAGTATCTCTCTTGTTTCATTACACAAGTCCAAAGTAAAATAAAATTAAACAAAAAGATGTGGCTTTTACATAACTTCATCCTTGAGGAAGATGAACACCATTTCGAAAATGCATTTCATCATATATGACACATGACAGATAGGCAATAAAACATGAACCTGAAATCCATTCATCCTCTTTACCCCCTTATATAAATCTTATAGAATATCTTATCATCTCTTAAAATTCTTAACTTCTTTCATCATTTTACATTTTTACAATACATCTGTGATTACACTTACTTGGCCAGCAATGTGAATAATCTTTTTATTTAATGGTTGAACCAATAGACACCATCTGAACAGTATTGCATTTTGAGTTTCAACCTTTTCAATGATTATCTGTGCATTACGGTCAGTAAAGATGAATGTTTCATTGCAACAATATTCTACATAGATGTCAAAGTGCTAAACAGCCAACAATGATCTAAAGTTTCATGTTCCATAATAGAGTACTTCCTTTGTTATTGATTCAATTTCATGGAAAAGTATTCCACTGGTTTCTCTACTTCTAACGCAACATCTTACAATAAAAATGCACCTATCCCCCGATTCTTAGCATGATTTACCATTTTGCAAGTTTTGGTAAAGTTAGGGGCAGCCAAAACTAGCCCATTAAGTAGGATTTCCTCCAGCTTCTCAAAGGCTCCTTGGAATTCTGTGGACCATACCGCTGGCTGATCATACCAATGTTGTCTGTTTATGTAACAATTTTATTAAAAGTACAAATATTGTACTGAACTTAAGCACAAATTTCCCACAAAGACCCAAAATTCTAAACATCACATAATTTCCTGCTCAGTTTTAGTGCTTTCACTTTAGCTATTCTTGGTAGTACTCACCTGCGTTCTATACAATGTGCTAGGTAAGTAACTCTTGGGTTTGTGAATTCACTTTTGGACGGATTGTCTCTACGCTAGTTAACTGTAATTGCTTAAGGAGTTTCTCGTAGCACTTTAAGTGTTCTCCCCATGTATTCCTGCACATTATAACTTTGCCGAAATAAACAACAGTTAGGTACTTCAACTGCAGTTTCACTCATAAGTCTTTGAAATGTAGATGTCATGCATTTAAACCCAAATGACATGACACAACATTGATATAATCCATTTGTTGTGAGGAAAGCAAGTACCTCCTTAACGCTTGATGTTAATAGCACTTCTCAGTACTGCTTTAAGAGGTGAATCTTATAAAGAAATGAGGCACAACGAAATCTGCAAATAAAATACTCTAACCAAGGACTTTCATGACTGCATGTACTTTTCTGAAATCTATGCAGAATCTATTTGAATTATCTGGTTTAGAAACTAACACCACCAGTGAAATCCAGATGTTTTGGCTAGATTCAATCAAGTGATTCTCCTGCATATACTGAATCTCTGCTTCCATCTGCACTTGTTTCTCTGTGATAAATTGACAAGCACTTTACTTTATAGATACTGATTCTCTATGACTACTTCCTATATTGCTAAAATAGTACATCCAGGTGTATCTGTACTGATTTCCTTATACTTTCTAAGTAATCTTCCTGATATCCTTCCTCTGAATGTACCCTCTCCTAGGACAAAGCAGCCACTTAATTGGTGCTATATCCTCAAGCATCCACTACCTCCACCACCAATGCTCAGTTGCAGCAATGTGCACTGCCACAAGATGCACTGCAGAAATTCTCCAAAGATCCTCAGACAGCACCTTTCAAATCCACGACTTCCATCCAGAAGGGCAAGGGCAACATATACATGGGGACACCATGCCTTCAAGTTCCCGTCCAAGACACTCACTATCTTGACTTGGAAATATATCGCCGTTTCTTCACTGTTGCTGGGTCAAAATCTCGGAATTCCCTCCCTGATGGCATTATGGGTTAACCCATAGCTGGTGGACTGCAGCAGTTCAAGAAAGCAGCTCATCATCTCATTCTCAAGGGCAAGTCAGAACAGGCAATAAATGCTGGCACAGCCAATCCCTCAAGTGAATAAAAAAATAACTGGGGCCCACTTGAAACATCCAACAATTGAATTTTAAAAATTGAAAACAATGTCTAGCTGACCCAATATTTCCAGATTAGCTAATCAAATTATAGATTCACTTTGTAAACTATCTTTGGCTCCTTCTACCTCATTCTTACAGGCTGTCGTCCTCCACCACTCTCACAACCTGACACACTTGCTCTCGCTTATCCTCTTCCCTGCAGCATTATTAAGGATTCCACTTCTCAACCTCTCCCCTCACCTGAGGTGTGGTGACCTTCAGATTAAACCACCACAAGGCATCTCTCTTTAGAGAGAGAGCAGTCCTGTGGTTTGGTAAGACTATGTATCTTTACTTTTATTTATTGCTTCAACATGTTTATGTGACATAACCAATGCTTCTCCCAACAATCAGAAGGATCTATCAGATAAATCACTTCACTAACCCTCTGAGCTACCTTGTTCAGATCACTGAATTTCACTTTCAAAGGTTCACCCTGCAGAGGCAAGAATATCTTTACTTTGTTTCTTACAAGAAACGTTCCAATCTTAACACGTTTCTCTGCCCATTCGTTCATCTTTGCTCATGAAGTTAAAAACTGCTCTTGTGCTACTTTAAATGCTCCTGTGAGCATATCGAATAACATGGACACGTAATTCAACATTGATGATTGGTCTTTCTGCTTTAAGAATGTTTCCTTAATGAATTTTAATGGACCAGTCAATTTATGGTGATGGATAAATTCAAAAGGACTAAATCTCATCAATTTATTTGGGAAAATTCGGCTTGCAAACAGTAAGGTGTCTATTCCTTTGTACCAGTCCTTTGGATATTCATGACAATGAGCTTTAGTCATTGTTTTAAGATTCTGATGGCATTTCCCCAAAGCTTCATATGTTTGGGTGGATAGACGATTTCAATTGATTGAAACATAAATGACTGATTATGTCCTGGAAAGTTTTAGACATAAAGTTAGAACTTTGATCAGATTATATTCAACTTGTAGGCTATAACAAGTAAAAAACTGTGTTAATTTTCCCACTATCACCTATAACTGTCCTAAATGTAATAGTTTCTGGTTATTATATTCATTACTGTACCCAATATATAAGATCCTGCTCTGGCTTTTAGTAATGGTCTGACACAATCTACCAACACCCACCCAAATCGTTCTTCAAAAACTGGTATAGGTATCAAAGGTTCCTATTTGACTACATGTTGAGATTTTCCTATGAGCTGACATGTATGACATGGTTTATTGAATTACACTCTGTCCTTATGAATTCTGGCCAGGTGAAATGCTTGTGTATCGATGTTTATGATTTCCATTTTCCTACTTGTCCTGCCATAGAAATTTCATGTGCTACTCACATTATCACCTTACAATGTTTGAGCAGTACCATTATTTAATTAACAACTGTGCATTCTGTATCTACAGGTCTGTGAGGGTGTCTCCATTTCCTCATCTGAACTGCATTTTTAATGTAACAGTATTCCAGAACTCCTGCAGTCCCAGCTTCCGTGTGAGCTGCCTCTGCTAACTTGTTTAACTAGAAATCTGTTTTCTGAGCCTCAATTAATAAAGACATGCCAAATATTTCCTTTCAATTATCCTCACCATTGAGGAGCGTTTCAGCTACTTTATCAACTGCTTCTACTATTACTTTAGCTTCTCACGCTGGACTTTGTTTAGTTAATATTCTGGTCACCACACAAGATGGAAAAATATCTGGAATTTGTTCTCTGAGGTTCGAAATGAGTGACATTATTTTGTCACAGAACTTAAACCACAGCACAGTCAGTTGCCTTTTCCATCTGGTCGTAACTCGTACTTGAGAAGTATCAGCAAAATCAGTGGGTTATTAGATTGTAGTAGACATCACAGATAAGCCAACCCTTACTCAACTGCAGCATTCACTTTTACTTGGGGAAGGGGGAGGTGAAGCATTGCTAGATAATGATCAGAAGCAAGCATCCTAGTTATTTTTTTCCTTTCCTTAAGACAATGAACTCATTGTAGCATTCTTACAGCTGTTCCTGTTGAAATCAGTTACTCAACACAGACTGGGGAGTAAACCACGTACATCCATGGTGGTAACATGCTCTTTTTGAGCATTACTATAAGGAAATGCATTGGCCTTGGACAAGTCACTCCTTCACAAATGTTTGAATTAGAAATTAACTTGCGTGCAATTTGCTGTTTATACCTAGAGTAGACAAAGCATGACACTAGGAGGTGCATTCCTATTCAGTGATGTTTTGCAATGAACATTTTATTTCAACATATACATGTACTTGTCTGTCTGTCCAAATACTCTCAGCTTCAGCCCATAAATTTATACACTGAAGGTTTACGGTGGAGCAATTACAGAATGAAGGGCATTAAAGTGGATGTGAAAAGGCTGTAAAATGAGGCTGCTTTTAAAATGAAGTGAAATTGCTTCAATTCCTTACTAGAGTACAATGCAAATATTTTCAGCATTCATTTGCATTTTGAGTGAAGGGGAGAAAATTTGTTTAATTGTTTTTCTGCTTCTATGGTGCTGCTGATGCAATCTTTGGTCAGCATTACAAAAATCTGAAACTTTAACTCAGTTTTTCACTTCACAGTGATGCTGCCAGTTCTGCAGAGTATTCCCAGCATATTCTGTTTTTAATCATGAGCATTATGTATCATATACATAACTGCTGTGAAATACAGTCTCCCCAAAACACATTTCTATTTTAATGCCAAAGATGGAAATATAATTAGATCCCAGTCCTGTTTTTGTTTCTACACGTTCAAGTTTTACTGAGGATTCTCACATGAGGATTCCCCCAAGTATGGACATAAACCATTTAATTTTTAAAATATAATGTTCAGTCACATGAATATTGCATTCGCTGCAGATATAACTGAATAGAAACTAGAGCAACATGCATTAAGAAAAGAAATTGCTGGAGAAACTGTGCAACAGACAATCTGCGCTCACCAAACTCCCTCAAATCTGTTCTTTGTGATGTAAATTTAAAGACAGATATTGACTGGACACTTCTTTAAGATAATGCAAAGGGATCTCTTACATCCACCCAACAAGATAGCTGGGGCTTCCATTTCCAAGACAGCATCTCCGACAGTGCAGAGTTCCCTCAGTACTGCACTGGAGTGCAAACCTTGATTTTTATGCTCAAGCCCAAGAGAGGTCTTGGACTTGGCATCTTGTGAAATGCTACTGTCTAAACCACAAATTATATTGGGAAGATGCTGGAATTAGAAGTATGAAAAGTTTTGAGAAGGATTGTAATGGACAACAGGAGAAAATCCATGGAAGAGTTTAAATACATGCATACGATATTTCAGATCTGTAATATCCCACGTTGATGACTGAGAATGAATGACTGGCAAGTGGGACCTTCTATTTCTTATCTATGTGCTGCCCTCCAGAAATGTTCATCCAAAACATGTCAGTTTGCACATTTCCACATTCTATTGCCAACACCCAGTCCCAGTCATTGCTTCCTTTCCCAATCCATCCACTACCTCTAAATTGTCAAATTACTTGTAAGACATACTCCAGTGAATGAACAGAAATTTCTTCCACCACAGCAACAAAAAGCAGAAAATGCTGGAAAAGCTAAGCAGGTCTGGCAGCCTCTGTGGAGAGAAATTAGAGTTAACGCTTTGGGTTGAGTGACCCTTCCTCAGAACTCCCTAGTAATTTCTTTAATTATGTAAGACCGAAACCATTGTTTTTGGACTCTTTCATGAACACAACTATCGAGCCACCAACTCCATTGTTCTTCCTGTCAACTGTGTGAAGTAATTTTAAAACTCAGTGTCATTTTTGAGCCCAAGATGAGCTTCCAACCAGATATCCACGACATCACCAAGACTGCCAATTACAACATCTACAACATTGTGCGACACAGCAACTACCACATTAATCTGCCACTGAAACCTTCATTCATGTTTCTGTTATTCATACAACTGATTACTTCAATACAATCCAGGCCAGCCCTGCACGTTCTACTCTCCAGAAACTTAATCATTCAAAATTACTTCAATACAATCCAGGCCAGCCCTGCACGTTCTACTCTCCAGAAACTTAATCATTCAAAAATTACTTCAATACAATCCAGGCCAGCCCTGCACGTTCTACTCTCCAGAAACTTAATCATTCAAAATTCTGCCACTCCTAACTCCCACCAAATGCCTTCACCCATCATCTCTGTACTCACTGACCTACAATGGCTCCTGGTTAAACACCAACCTGATTGGAAAATTCACACTTTGTTGTCAAATCCGTCTATAGCTTCACTCCTCCCCATCTCTGTCATGTCATCCAACTGCACAATCCTCTGTGAAATCTGTACTTAGCCATTCTAATTCTGGCATCTTGACATTCCCAGATTTAAAACTCTCCACCATGGGTAGCCAAGACCATAAGCTCTAAAATTCCCTCCCTAAATTTTTCTGTCTCTCCCTCTATCTCCCCTTAAAATCTAACTCCTTAGCCACCTACTCTAACAACTTACACAGGATTTAGTGATTTGTTTTATAATGCTCCTAAAAAACACCTTCAGGCATTTTATTGTGTTGAAGTGCTATTTATATAGTAACAGTCATCGAATACATTTAAAGCAGCTGACACTTATGGAGGAAGAGGGTAGAAAGGCCAGGGTAGCCTGGATTAAATCTAATTTTATTGACAACGAAGGCATCGATGTGGGTTTCAGCAGGAGAGTGACTGAGGAATGAACAGAGGTGAGCAAAGTTATGGACGCAAAAGGAAGATGCCTTTTTGAAGAACAGAATATATCTTTGGAAACTTAGCTTGGAGTCACACACAGGTCACCAGAGTTGTAAGCAGTCCAGATCAACACAATACCTTTCAGGGTGGAGGACAAATTTAGAAACAAGCACTGAGGGCTCCTGGTGTGAGCTGAAGGCCAAGGTTTAGCTTCTCTCCAACATACATATGAAAGAAGCTTTAGATTATCCAAGACTGCTGTCTGACAGGGAAGTTGTGGTTGTTATATTGTTTAAGTCAGCATCAAGTGAATAGATTAAGGTATTTTGTGTCATTCTACCTAGAGTTCATAAACGGAAGAAGGCCTATGTAGCTGTTATTAGTCATATATATTGAGAACCAATTAAAACCCAAGGAGTTCTCTCAATGGCTCTAGAGCTAACTGTCTCACTTGATACAATACTGGTCCAAGGTGGTCCGTGTACTCGTGAGACAAGATCAAGGTAAATTTGGTACTTCTAGCCAGATGACTGTGGCGTGCCTTATGGGGTAAGGACTGATATTTTATTAATACAGTATTCTGTCCCAGGGTCTGGGCATCATTGGTGTGCCAGCATTTATTGTCCACCTCTGGTGGCCCTTTGAGAAGGTAGTAGTGAACTGCATGCTTAAAATGCTGCAGTCCACTTCATATAGGCACATCCGCAATACCGTTAGGGAGGGAGTTATAAGATTTTGACCCAATGATACTGAAGGAATAGCAGTATATTTCCAAGTTAATTACAAAATTTAAAAGGCATCTGGATGGTCATATGAATGGGAAGGGTTTAGAGGGATATGGGCCAAAGCTGGCAAATGGGACTTGATTAATCTAGGATATCTGTTCAGCATTGACAAGGTGGATCAAAGGGTCTGTTTCCACACTGTAAATCTCAATGACTCGATATGTCAGGGTTGTGAGTAGCTTGGAGGTGCTGGTTTTCCCTGGTTCTTCAGCCATGGTCCATTGAAAACTGCAGTGGTCACAGACTTAGAAAGTGATGTCCAAGAAGATTTAATAAATTTCCACTGTGCATCCTGTAGATTTTACACACTGCTGCTCCTGACCATCCATGGTGGAGGAATGTTTATGTATGCAAAGCCAATCAAGTAGGCTTCTTGGTCATGGATGGGTCAAATTTCTTGAGTGCTGTTGGAGCTGCACTCATCCAGGCAACTGGGGGGTATTCCATAGTACTCTGAGGAAGGGTTACTGGACCTGAAATGTTAACTCTGCTTTTCCCTTTACAGATGCTGCCAGATCTGCTGAGCTTTTCCAGCAACTTTGTTTTTGTGTTAGTATTCCATTACATTCCTGACGTGCGCCTTGCAGATGGTGGACATAAGTTCAGGGGAGTCAGGAGCTGAATGACTTGCTGCAAGTTGGGTGAATGGTGTAGGTGGTGCAAACAGAAACTAATCAGGAAGGTTGCAGAAAATAAATATAATGATCAAGGATATGGTTTAAAATTAAGTATAACTGAAGTAATGTTTAGATGAAGACTTATTTTTAAAAAATATTGATTTGTTTAGATTAATGTTTTCGGGAACCACAAGTGTTTCCGTACATCTGCCACAAAAGACAACTTCTGCCACCCACTGCTTTTGTCACAGAGGTCAACGTAGACGCTTCACTCCCTAGTGAACCCACACCTGTCGTGATGCAGACAGGCAGCAGCTCCTACTCATGTCGGCACTCAGAAACTGCTCTGACTGTACTCTCACCATGGGCCTTCCCTACCATTACTCTATACACATTAGGTAATGGAGGCAGAATATTCACTGCAAACTGACTCACTCACCCGTATCCTTCGCATGGCTGCCACTATCTCCACGCGACTGTTGGGTCTTTGTACATCCAAACTCCCGACGTACTTGAAAACAAAAAGAGTGCATTGTATTAATGTGCAGCTGGTAGCGACATCTCGGCTTGCAGGGGCGGGGCGGGAAGGATGCGGCTGGGGAAACGGACTGCAAGCGACCCAGTGAATTTCTTTTGTTAATTTCAAACTCAAGCCGCGATTATCATTCGAACTGGTACAGGATACGGCCGCAGTTTAAAAAGCGGCTCTGTCACAGGCCGACTGCAAGGAGTGCTAAAAGTTCAGGACGTGTTTTGAATTCCAACGACATCTTCCCATCAAAGCAAATCATTAAATAATATAGCGCATTCTCTCCTATTTCTGCAACGCATTTGTTGCATCAACTACATCTACATCCCTAGGTTTCAGTTGAACTTTTTGCAATTTTTTGCCGCTGGGTTTCATAGCAAGATGTAAGGTATTACCAGGGACTGTTTCTGAAACGGTTGGAGCCAGTGATAGGATGCGCCCATTTCTTCGCGCCTTTTGCATTCAGGATTTTATGTAAGGATGGGGTTTGTTTGCACATTACAAGTGAAGAACGTAGTGTTATTGATGTACGTTACCTTGGCCTGGAAGTGAATGCCATGCTCGAAAGCCTCTTCGTTGTAAAGAGGGGTCCTGGAGTCAGCGACATCGTCCACCAAGTTGTACCTGTTCCTGACCGGCATTTCCAAAGGTGCCCCTGTAGTCACAAAGTGTTTGCGGCAACAGGACGGTCAGGTTCCGCTGGTGCATAGCACCCCGAGCAGACAGAGGTTTCCAGAGAGCACAAGGTCAGCGACAAACCTCCCGGAACACAGGGTCAGAGACCGAGAGAGAAACCTCCCGGAACACAGGGTCAGAGACCGAGAGAGAAACCTCCCGGAACACAGGGTCAGAGACCGAGAGAGAAACCTCCCGGAACACAGGGTTTGTGAGAACTCTCCAGTAACACAGGATTAGTAAAATAAATTTGTCAGAACACGAGAACAGACTGTGAGAAATCTGTCAACACAGCATTAGTAAAATAAATCGCAGAGTACAAGGTCGGAGAATCAAATCTTCTATAGAGCAGAAATAGCGAGCGTTATCTGCTGGAACACGCAGGGCAAATGAGAATCCCAGAACACAAGGTGAGAGAGATTTCTAGACACTTTGGAAAGAGCTATTTAGAGGACTCAGGATAAGAACCGGATTCCGAAAGAAAGAAATAATTTCCTCCAGCGTCATCACGAAGCAAATAACTCCCAGGACGGAGTTATCCAGTTTTCCAAAGACGCACAGAATCTTTGCCAGGCAGTAATAGCCACTGCCGCTCTCAGCCTGACAACCAGCCACAACTTCACCGGTCTCATCTATTGATCCCAGCCTATTGCCGACAACTCCTCCCTGTTCGTCGCTGTATATTTGAAGAAGTGGGGAGAAAAACAGACGATCACAGGGAAGGTCTGTTTGGTTCCAAAGGTTAACTTCCTTCAAAACCCACAGGAGATCCTCTCGGTGTTGCTCCTTTTCCCAGTCCGCAGCCTTTGACAATGTGTAAGGCACATCTGCGGTGAAAAGTGCTGGTGAGCGCCCCTCGCCCAGGGTTCTATCTGTGTGCGGGTATGTTTTCCACTTAGTGTTTGAATATGTTCGTTTCACAAGTAAGAAACATTGCTCACCTTCTTCTCATTGGATCAAAGTTGAATCACATGATTAAAAAAAAAGTTTCCCAACTGGCTCCGCCTTTTCAGGAACAAAAGTGTGGCCGGAATAACAGGAAATCCCGACTCAGTGTTTTTTGTAGATGTGTGTGCGTGCATGTGTCTGTGTGTGCGTATATGTGTCTGTGTGTGCGTGTATGTGTATGTGTGACTGCATGTGTCTGTATGTGCGTGTGTCTGTGTGTGCGTGAATGTGTATGTGTGACTGCGTGTATGTGTACGTGTGACTGCATGTATCTGTGTGCGTGTATGTGTGACTGCATGTGTCTGTGTGTGTGTGCATGTATATGTGTGTGTGCATGAATGTGTCAGTGTGCATGTGCCTGTGTGTGTGCGTATGTGCCTGTGTGTGTGCGTATGTGCCTGTGTGTGTGCACATGCGTCTGTCTGTGTGTGCGCGTGTCTGTGTTCGTATCTGTGTGTGCGCGTAGGTGTCTGTGTGTGTGCGTGTCTGTGTACATATCTGTGTGTGTGCATATGTGTCTGTGTGTGTGCGTATTTGTGTGTGTGCGTATCTGTGTGTGTGCATATCTGTGTGTGTGCGCATGTATGTGTGTCTGTGCGTGTATGTGTCTGTGCGTGCATGCATGTGTGTGTGCGTGTATGTGTGTGCATGTATGTGTGTCAGTGTGCGTGTATGTGTGTGTGTATGTCTGTGTGTGTGCGCGTGTCTGTGTGTGTGCGTATGTGCCTGTGTGTGTGCGTATCTGTGTGTGTGCATATCTGTGTGTGCGTATCTGTGTGTGTGTATGTTTGTGTGTGCGCGTATCTTTGTGTGTGCGTATTTGTCTGTGTGTGCGCATGTGTCTGTGTGTGTGTGCATATCTGTGTGTGTGCGCGTCTATGTGTGTGCATATATGCGTGTGTGCGTATCTGTGTGTGTGTGCGTATTTGTCTGTGTGCGTATGTGTGTGTGTGCATATCTGTGTGTGCGTATCTGTGTGTGTGTATGTTTGTGTGTGCGCGTATCTTTGTGTGTGCGTATTTGTCTGTGTGTGCGCATGTGTCTGTGTGTGTGTGCATATCTGTGTGTGTGCGCGTCTATGTGTGTGCATATATGCGTGTGTGCGTATCTGTGTGTGTGTGCGTATTTGTCTGTGTGCGTATGTGTGTGTGTGCGCATGTATCTGTGTGTGTGTGCATATATGTGTGTGTGCATATTTGTCATGTGTCTGTGTGTGTGTGCGTATCTGTGTGTGTGCATATCTGTGTCTATGTGTGTGTGCGTATGTGTGTGTGTACATGTGTCTCTGTGTGTGCGTATTTGTGTGTGTGTGTATTTGTGTATGTGTGCGTATTTGTGTGTGTGTGCGTATGTGTGTGTGCGCATATCTGTGTGTGCATATCTGTGTATGTGTGTGTGCGTGTATCTGTGTGTGTGCCTATTTGTCTGTGTGTGCGCATGTGTCTGTGTGTGCGCATGTGTCTGTGTGTGTGTGCATATCTGTGTGTGTGCATATATGCGTGTGTGCGTATCTGTGTGTGTGTGCGTATGTATCTGTGTGTGTGCGTATTTGTCATGTGTCTATGTGTGTGCGTATCTGTGTGTGTGTGCGTATCTGTGTGTGTGCGCATGTGTCTGTGTGTGTGCGTATTTGTGTGTGTGTGCGCGTATCTGTGTGTGTGTGTGTATTTGTGTGCATATGTATGCATGTGCGCATATGTCTGTGTGTGTGCGTGTATGTGTCTGTGCGTGTATGTGTCTGTGTGTGCGCATGTGTCTGTGTGTGTGTATGTGTCTGTGTGTGTATGTGTTTGTGTGTGTGCGTGTCTGTGTGTGTGCATGTGTCTGTGTGTGCATGTGTCTGTGTGTGTATGCGTGTCTGTGTGTGTGTATATGTGTGTGTGCTTATGTGTCTCTGTGTGTGTGCCTATGTGTGTGTGTGCATGTGTGTGTGCGTATTTGTGTGTGCGCATGTGTCTGTGTGTGTGCGTATGTGTGTGTGTGTGCACATGTGTCTGTGTGCGCGTATCTGTGTGTGCATGTCTGTGTGTGTGCGTATCTGTGTGTGTGCGTATCTGTGTGTGTGCATGTGTCTGTGTGTGTGTGCGCATCTGTGTGTGTGTGCATATCTGTGTGTGCGTATTTGTGTGCGTATGTGTGTGTGTGCGCATGTGTCTGTGTGTGTGCGCGTATCTGTTTGTGTGTGTGTGTGTGTGTGTGTGTGTGTGTGTGCGCGCGCATGCTAGGGGCTGGGAGGAGGAACCTTTGTGGCCGCATCCGTCTGCGCAATGTACAAGGTCCAGATCAGATCGGTAATCACTTCGACCGACCATTGCTTTATATTCAAGTTGCATGATTTGGTTAATAAACCATCAGGGTTTTACTAAATTACAGCGGAGTTCCTGCGAAAGGGTAGGGACCCGAAAGGTTAACCGTTTTTCCAGTTACAAATGCGCCTATCCTGTTCAATATTTTCATCAGAATTTTGATTTTCATTATAAGTCATGGTCCTTTCCAAAATGTTTAATTATTCATAGTCATTCAGTAAGGAAACAGACAATTTGATCAAACCAGTCTATGCCGAACATCCCAAACTAAACTAGTCCCACCTGCCTGCTCGTGGCCCGTTATCTCATCAAACTTTTCCTATTCATATACTTACCTACGTGACTTTTAAACGTTGTAACTGTGCCCACATCCATCACTTTCTTAGGAAGTTCATTGCACACACCAGCCACATTTTAAAAAAGCCCCTTGTGTCTTTTTTTTAAATAAATCTGACTCCTCTCACCTTAAAAATATGGCCCCTCGTCTTGAAATCCCCTATCATAGGGAAATATTACCGACCATTAAGCCTATATATATCCCTGATGATTTTATAGACCTCACCCTATCAACCTCTTACGATCCTGTTAAAACATCCTAGCCTATGCAGCCTTTTTTTGATAACTCCACCCTTCCATACCCAGCAAAATGATGCTGGGAAAATTGTTGGGATTGAAGGCCAATAAATCCCCAGGGCCTGATAATCTACATCCTATCATGCATAAGGAAGTAGCTCTAGAAATAGTGGATGCATTAGTTGTCATC
The DNA here is from genome assembly GCF_030684315.1 of Stegostoma tigrinum. Taxonomy (NCBI): domain Eukaryota; kingdom Metazoa; phylum Chordata; class Chondrichthyes; order Orectolobiformes; family Stegostomatidae; genus Stegostoma; species Stegostoma tigrinum. The sequence goes on from NC_081382.1 coordinate 30,347,769, forward strand.
TTCCAGGATTATATATAGACTCTGGAACAGTCCCTGCAGATTGCAGTGTGGCTAATGTCACTCCAATATTCAAAAAGGGAGGTAGAGAGAAAACGGGGAATTATAGATGGCGAGCCTAACATTGGTAGTGGGGAGAATTCTTGAATCCATTGTCAAAGATTTTATTGCAGAGCATTTAGAAAGCAGTGGCAAGATCAGACAGAGTCAGTGTGGATTTATGAAGGGAAAATCATGTTTGACAAATCTGTTAAAATTCTATGAAGATGTAACTCGTGGAGTTGACAAGGGGGAGCCAGTTGATGCAGTATATTTGGACTTTCAGAAAGCATTTGACAAAGTCCCACAGAAGAGATTAATGTGCGAGATTAAAGTGCATGGGATTGGGGGAAGTGTATTGAGATGGATAGGAAACTGCTTGGCAGAGAGGAAACAAAGAGTAGGAATTAATGAGTCATTTTCAAATTGGCAGGCAGTAACTAGTAGGGTGCCACGGGGATCAGTGCTGGGATCTCAGCTATTCACAATATATATCAATAATTTGGATGAGGGAACAATGTGCAATTTTGGTATCCTTTCTGAGAAAGGATGCACTTGCTGTCAAGGGAGTACAGCGAAGGTTACCAGGCTGATTCCAGGGATGGCAGGTCTGACATAGGAGGAGAGATTAATTAGGTCACCAGAGTTCAGATGAACAAGAGGGATCTCATAGAGTATAGAAATCCTAGCAAGACTAAACAGGGTGCATGCAAGGAAGGATGTTCCCGATGGTGGGTGTGTCCAGAACCAGGGGTCACAGTTGAGGATTCAGGGTAGACGACTTAGGATTGAGATGAGGAGATATTTCTTCATCCAAAGAGTAGTGAGCCTGTGAAATTCGTTACCACAGAAATTAGTTAATTTCAAAACATTGAATGTATTCAATAGATGACTAGATATAGCATTTGGGGCAAATGGGATTAAAGGTTATGGGGAGAAAGCAGGATTAAGCTATTGAATTTGATGATCAGCCATGATTGTGAAGAGCAACAGAACAGATCGAAGGGCTGAATGGCCTACTCCTGTTCCTATCTTGTATGGTTCTATGTAACATCCCGGTAAATCTCTTCTGAACCCCCTCTGGCTTAATAGTATAACAGGGAGATCAGAACTCGACACAGTACTCCAGAAGAGAATGTCCTGTACAACCTCAATGTGACTTCCCAACTTCTATACTCAAACACTGAAAAATGAGGCAAGCTGACGCCTGCTGAGCTTTTACAGCAATTTCTATTTTTGTTTCTGATTTACAGCATCTGCAGTTCTTCCAATTTTAATTTGACAAATTCTTCATTACCTAAACCTTTAACACAGTGGTAACTCCAGTCAATGTTTGGAAAATTAAAATCTTCTATTATTACAACCTTATTATGTTTCCATATATCTGAGATCTCTCCACATACTTGTTTCCCAATTTCTCTCTTACCTTTGGGGTATTATAGTTCAGCCCCATAGGGTAGGTGTAGTCTAGTGGTAATACTCCTAGACGATTAAATCAGAAACCCAGCTGATGCGTTCTGGGGACCTGATGGGTTCGGGGGTCCCACCATGGCAAATCGTGGAATTTTGAGTTCAATAATTAACAAAAAAGTCTGGAATTAAGAATCTACTGATCATCATGAAATCATTGCCAATTATCGGGAAAACCCAGCTGCTCCACTAATGTCATTCAAGGAAGGAAATCTGCCACCCTCACTTAGTCTGGCTTACATGTGATTCCAGACCCACAGCAATGTGGTTGACTCTCAACTGCCCCCTGAAGTGGCCTTTTTGTTGGACCAATCACTACAAAGTCTTAAAGAAATGAAACTGGACGGATCACCTGGCATCGACCCAAGCACCGAAAAAGACAACAGCAGAAATAGCCCTGTTGACCCTGCAAAGTCCTCCTCACAAACATCCAGGGGTTAGAGCCAAAATTGGGAGATCTGTCTCACAGACTAGATAAGCAACAACCCGACATAATCATACTCACAGAATCATGCCTTACAGACAATGTGAGAGACATCGCCATCACCATCCCTGGATATGTCCTGCCCCATCAGCAGGACAGACAGAGGGGTCGGCAGAGTGATACACTGTCAGGAGGGTTTGCTCTGGGAATCCTCATCATTGACTCCAGAACCCATGAAGTCTCATACCTTCAGGTTAAACATAGGCAAGGAAACCTCCTGCGGATTACCACACACCGTCCTCCCTCAGCTGATGAATCAGTACTCCTCCATGTTCAACAACACTTAGAGGAAGCACTGAGAATGGCAAGGGCACAAAATGTACTCTGGGTGGGGGATTTCAGTGTCCACCACCAAGAGTGACTTGGCAGCAGTACGACTGACCAAGCTGGTCGGGTTCAAAAAGATATAGCTGCTAGACTGGGTCTGCAGCAGGTGGTGAGGGGACCAGCAAGAGGGAAAAACATATTTGACCTCATCCTTACCAATCTGCCAGCTGCAGTTGCATCTGTCCATGACAGTATCAGTAACAGTGATCACATCACAGTCCTTGTGAAGTCAAAGTCATGCCTTCACATTGAGAACAACCTCCATTGTGCTGTGTGGCGCTATCACTGTGCTAAATGAGACAGACTTCACACAGATGTAGCAACTCAAGACTGGGCATCCATGAGGTGCTGTGGGCCATCAACAGCAGAATTGTACTCCAGCATAATCTATAACCTCATGGCCTGGCATATCCCCCACTCAATCATTACCATCAAGCCAGGGGATCAGCCCTGGTGCAATGGAGAGTGTGGGAGGGCATGCCAGGAGCAGTACCAGGCATACCTGAACAATGAACAAAAAAAAAACAAAGAAAATTACAGCACAGGAACAGGCCCTTTGGCCCTCCAAGCCCGCGCCGATCGAGATCCTCTGTCTAACCTGTCATCTATTTTCTAACGGTCTGTGTCCATTTGCTCCCTGCCCATCCATGTACCTGTCCAAATATATGTTAAAAGATGCTAATGTGTCTGCGTCTACCACCTCTGCTGGCAACGCGTTCCAGGCACCCACCATCCTCTGCATAAAGAACTTTCCACGCATATCTCCTTTAAACTTTCCTCCTCTCACTTTGAGCTCATGATCCCTAGTAACTGAGTCCCCCAGTCTGGGAAAAAGCTTCTTGCTATCCACCCTGTCTATAGCCCTCATGATTTTGTAGACCTCAATCAAGTCCCCCCTCAATCTCCATCTTTCTAATGAAAATAATCCTAATCTATTCAACCTCTCTTCATAGCTAGCACCCTCTATACCAGGCAACATCCTGGTGAACTTCCTCTGCACCCTCTCCAAAGCGTCCACATCCTTTTGGTAATGTGGCGACCAGAACTGCACACAGTTCTCCAAATGTGGCCAAACCAAAGTCCTATACAACTGCAACATGACCTGCGAACTCTTGTACTCAATACCCTGTCCAATGAAGGAAAGCATGCCATATGCCTTCTTGACCACCCTATTGACCTGCGTTGTCACCTTCAGGGAACAATGGACCTGAACACCCAGATCTCTCTGTTCATCAATTTTCCCTAGGACTTTTCCATTTACTGTATAGTTCACCCTTGAATTTGATCTTCAAAAATGCATCACCTCGCATTTGCCCGGATTGAACTCCATCTGCCATTTATCTGCCCAACTCTCCAGTCTATCTATATTCTGCTGTAAACTCTGACAGTCCCCTTCACTATCTGCTACTCCACCAATCTTAGTGTCATCTGCAAACTTGCTGATCGGACCACCTACACCTTGCTCCAAATCATTTACATATACGACAAACAACAGTGGTCCCAGCACAGATCCCTGTGGAACACCACTGGTCACAGGTTTCCAATCTGAGAAACTCCCTTCTACTACTACTCTGTCTCCTGTTGCCTAGCCAGTTTCTTATCATTCTAGCTAGCACACCCTGGACCCCAAGTGACTTCACCTTCTCCATCAGCCTGCTATGGGGAACCTTATCAAACACCTTACTGAAGTCCATGTTTATGACATCTATAGCCTTTCCCTCATCGATCAACTTTGTCATGTCCTCAAAGAATTCTATTAAGTTGGTAAGACATGATCTTCCCTGCACAAAACCATGTTGCCTATCACTGATAAGCCCATTTTCTTCTAAATGGGAATAGATCCTATCCCTCAGTATCTTCTCCAGTAGCTTCCCTACCACTGACGTCAGGCTCACCGGTCGATAATTACCTGGATTATCCTTGCTACCCTTCTTAAACAAGGGGACAACATTAGCAAGTCTCCAGTCCTCCGGGACCTCACCCGTGTCTAAGGATGCTGCAAAGATATCTGTTAAGGCCCCGGCTATTTCCTCTCTCGCTTCCCTCAGTAACCTGGGATAGATCCCATCCGGACCTGGGGACTTGTCCACCTTAATGTCTTTTAGGATACCCAACACTTCCTCCTTCCTTATCTCACCTTGACCTAGAGTAAGCAAACATCTATCCCTAACCTCAACATCTGTCATGTCCCTCTTCTTGCTGAATACCGATGCAAAGTACTCGTTAAGAATGTCACCCATTTTCCCTGACTCAGTGCATAACTTTCCTTCTTTGTCCTTAAGTGGGACAATCCTTTCTCTAGTTACCCTCTTGCTCTTTATATATGAATAAAAGGCTTTGGTACTTTCCTTAACCATGTTTGCCAGCAATATCTCATGTCCTTTCTTAGCCCTCTTAATGCCTCGTTTCAGATTCGCTCTACATTCCCAATATTCTTGCAAAGCTTCGTCTGTCTTCAGTCGCCTAGACCTCACGTATGCTTCAGAAGAAGATCAGATATCAACCTGGTGAAGCCACTAAATAGGACTATTTGCACGCCAAACAGCGATTGCAACAAGTGATAGTCAGAGCTAAGCGATCCCACAACCAATGGATCAGATCTAAACTCTGAAATCCTGCCACAGCCAGTTGTGAATGGTGTTTGACGATTAAACAACTCACTGCAAGAGGAGGCTCCACAAATATCCCTATCCTCAATGATGGAAGAGCCCAGCACATCAGTGCAAAAGATAAGGCTAAAGCATTTGCAGAACTCTTCGGCCAGAAGTGCCGAGTGAATGATCCATTTCGGCCTCCTCCAGTGGTCCCCAGCATTACAGATACCCATCTTCAGACAATTCGATTCACTCCATGTGATATCAAAAAACGTTTGAAGACATTGGATACTGCAAAGGCTACAGGCCCTGACAACATTCCAGCAATCGTACTGAAAACTTGTACTCCAAAACTTGCTGCTCCCCAAGTCAAACCGTTCCATACAGTTACAACACTGGTGTCTCCCCGACAATGTGGAAGACTGCCAAGTATGACCTGTACACAAAATGGAGGCCAACCCACCCTAGTCAATTAACGCCTCATCAGTCTCCTCTCGAACATCAGTAAAATGATGGAAGGTGTCATCTACAGTGTTATGAAGCAGGACCTGCTGAGAAATAATCTGCTGAGCAATACCCAGTTTGGGTTCTGTCAGGGCCACTACGCTCCTGATCTCCTTTCAGCCTTGGTTCAAACATGGACAAAAGAGCTGATTTCCAGAGGTGAAGTGAGAGTGACAGCCCTTGATATCAAGGCTGCATTCAACCAAGTGTGGCCTCAAGGAGCCCCGGCAAAACTGGAATCAATGGGTATCAGGTGGCAAACACTCTGGTGGTTGGAGTCATACCTGACACATAGGAAGATGGTTGTGGTTGTTGGTGGTCAATGATCTCAGCTTCAGGACATCTCTACAGGAGTTCCTCAGGGTAGCGTCCTAGGCCCAACCATTTTCAGCTGCTTCCTCAATGACCTTCCCTCCATCATAAGGTCAGAAGTAGGAATGTTCGCCACTGATTGCATAGTGTTCAGCGCCATTCGTGACTCCTCAGATACTGAAGCAGTCCACATTCACATGCAACAAGATCTGGACAATATCCAGGCTTGGGCTGACAAGTGGCAAGTGACATTCGTGCCACACTAATGCCAGGCTATGACTATCACCAAAAAGAGACAATCTAACCACAGTCCCTTGACTTTCAATGGTGTTACCATCACTGAATCCCCCATTATCAACATCCTGGGGATTACCATTGACCCGAACTGAACTGGACTCACCACATTAACAGAGTGGCTACAAGAACAGGCCAGAAGCTAGGAATACTGTGGTGAGTAACTCACCTCCTGACTCCTCAAAGCCTGTCCGCCATCTACAAGGCACAAGTCATGAACCTGATGGAATAATGCCCACTTGCCTGGATGGGTGCAGCCCCAACAACACTCAAGAAGATTGTCACCATCCTAGACAAAGCATCCACTTGATTGGTATTACATCCACAAGCATTCACTCCCTCCACCACCGACATTCAGTAGTAGCACTGTGTACTATCTACAAGATGCACTGCAGCAATTCACCAAAGATCCTCAGACAACACCTTCCAAACCCATGACCACTTTCATCTCGGAGGATAAGGGTATCAGATATTTGGGAACACCACCAACTCCAAGTTCCGCTCCAAGTCACTCACCATCCTGACTTGGAAATATATCACCATTCTTTTACCATTGTTGGGTCAAAATCCTGGAATTCCATCCCTAATGGCATTGTGGATCAACACACAGCATGAGGACTGCAGCAGTTCAAGAAGGCAGCTCACCACCATCTTTCCAAGGGCAACTAGGAACAAGCAATAAATGCTGGTCCAGCAAGCCATACCCACATCCCACAAATGATTATAAAAACAAGATGAGCTTGCCTTTCTTATTTCACTTATTCCTTTCACTGGATGATTTTGAATACATTTAACACATTTTGAAAATAAATATGTTAAATTACATGCATTTCTATGTTGTGTATTGCTGGAAAAAGAACACATTTTGTTAAAACATTTCATTTTACACTCATCAGGACATTTCACAAGAATACCATTAAAGGAGAAAACCAACATTTATACTGTATACAAGAACAGAAATAACTGGAGAAATCCAGCAGTTCTAACAGCATCTGTGAAGAGAAAACAGAGTCAAAGTGACCCTTCTTCACATTTATATTGTATAAATGTCTTCTTGTTGTAATGCCAGTACCAAACTCAATAACTCCTTTTCAACAGTTGAAATTTGTCTGGTGGATTTTGAGTTTCTTTAAAAAATAACCAATTGGCCTTTCAATCCCACAATCATCCTTCTGTAACAACGCAGCTCCAACCTCTACATCACTTACTTTGATGGTGACTTTAAAGGGTTTCAAGAAATTTAGCATGGCTAAAACTGGTGAAGTGGTTAACACTACTTTTAAATTCTCAAATGCCTCCTGGCATGGTTTTTTCCTCCAAAATGTTGTGTTCTTTTTCAATAAATCCATCAGCAGTGCCACCACGCCATTAATGTTTGCTACAAACTTCTGGCAGAATCTGCTCAGTCCCAGAAATCATAATACTTCCTTCTTCAAGGATGGTCTTGGAAATTCCTCAATGGTCTTTGTCTTCAGTTTCCTCGGTGTCATTCTTCCATGTTCTATGCTGTCTCCCAAGAATGTCACGTCCACCTTCATGAATTCTGTCTTTGCCAAATTTATGACCAACTTTGCCTTCTGTAATCTCTCAAAGAGCTCTGCTAAATGCACTACATGATCTATTCACAAATGGCTGAAGCTCACTAAGTAATCTATATAGACAACACAATTAGTCATTTCTGCCACAACTATGTTAATAAGTCTTTGAAAAGTGGCTGGTCCATTCTTCATTCCAAAGGGCATTACTTTAAATTGATTTATTGTACAAATGATTTATTGTACAAAATCTGGAGGAATGGAATTGTGGGAGATATAGCAGTTTGGATCGGAAGTTGGCTTGCTGAAAGAAGACAGAGGGTGGTAGTTGATGGGAAATGTTCATCCTGGAGACTAGTTACTAGTGGTGTACCGCAAGGGTTGGTGTTGGGTCCACTGCTGTTTGTCATTTTTATAAATGACCTGGATGAGGGCGTAGAAGGATGGGTTAGTAAATTTGCAAACGACACTAAGGTCGGTGGAGTTGTGGATAGTGACAAAGGATGCTGTAGGTTGCAGAGAGACATAGATAAGCTGCAGAGCTGGGCTGAGAGGTGGCAAATGGAGTTTAATGCAGACAAGTGTGAGGTGATGCACTTTGGTAGGCGTAATCGGAAGGCAAATTACAGGGCTAATGGTAAGATTCTTAGTAGTGTAGATGAGCAGAGAGATCTCGATGTCCATGTACACAGATCCTTGAAAGTTGCCACCCAGGTTGACAGGGCTGTCAAGAAGGCGTACAGTGTTTTAGCTTTTATTAATAGAGGGATCGAGTTCCGGAACCATGAAGTTATGCTGCAGCTGTACAAAACTCTGGTGCGGCCGCACTTGGAGTATTGTGTACAGTTCCGGTCACCGCATTATAAGAAGGACGTGGAAGCTTTGGAAAGGGTGCAGAGGAGATTTACTAGGATGTTGCCTGGTATGGAGGGAAGGTCTTACGCGGAAAGGCTGAGGGACTTGAGGCTGTTTTCATTAGAGAGAAGAAGGTTGAGAGGTGACTTAATTGAAACATATAAAATAATCAGAGGGTTAGATAGGGGGGAGAGCCTTTTCCTAGGGTGGTGACGGCGAGGACAAGGGGCATAGCTTTAAATTGAGGGGTGAAAGATATAGGACAGATGTCAGAGGTAGTTTCTTTACTCAGAGAGTAGTAAGGGAATGGAATGCTTTGCCTGCAACGGTAGTAGATTCGCCAACTTTAGGTACATTTAAGTCGTAATTGGACCAGCATATAGGCATACATGGAATAGTGTAGGTTAGATGGGCTTGAGATCGGTATGACAGGTCAGCACAACATCGAGGGCCGAAGGGCCTGTACTGTGCTGTAATGTTCTATGTTCTATGTATGATATAGCCCATTTGGGGTTACAAAAGCAGGAACTTCTTTTGCTCTCCTCAGACAAAAGTACTTGCCAGTAACCATGAAGTAAGTCCAACTCTTTGATGTAAGTAGCTTGTTCAATTTTTTCCACACAGTCCTCCAGCCTTGGAAATGGGTGTGCATCAGATGTAGTCATGGCATTATCCTTCTGATAATCTACACAGAATCATTGAGTACCATCAGGTTTGGGGACCAACATGATTGGTGAACTCCACTCCCTTTGATTTAGTTTGTTGATGTCTTCTTGCACTATTGCTTCCATTTCCTTCTGTGCCTCTGCTGCTTTGTGAGGATTAAACCTGGAGGGGTGTTATTTTATCAGAACAGCATTCTCCATGTCAACATCATGTACTATAGTATTAGTCCTCCCCATTCTATTTCTACGTGTGTCCTCACAATGCTGCAACAAGCCTTTCAATTCAGCACTCTGTTCCTGACACAGATTGTTTACTATCCTATCCCATTCTTTAAGGATTTCTTTAATATTTAATTTATTTTGAGGCATATCAAAATCTGACTCATCTGCATTTGATTCCTTACTCTGGGTGACGGTAACTAATGCCTGTTTCTTCAGTTTCCTTTCTCTGTCATTGTAAGGTGTCAGCATGTTCACATGACAAGCCTGATAAATTTATTTCCTATCTAGCCTCTTTACCAGGTAATTTACCTGATTTAACTTTTTAGAACATAGAACATAGAACATAGAACATTACAGCACAGTACAGGCCCTTCAGCCCTCGATGTTGTGCCGACCTGTCATACCAATCTGAGGCCCATCTAACCTACACTATTCCATGTACGTCCATATGCTTGTCCAATGATGACTTAGATGTACTTAAAGTTGGCGAATCTACTACCGTTGCAGGCAACGCGTTCCATTCCCTTACTACTCTCTGAGTGAAGAAACTACCTCTGACATCTGTCCTATATCTTTCACCCCTCAATTTGAAGCTATACCCCCTCGTGCTTGCGCCTGGTATGAAGGGAAGGTCCCACGAGGAAAGGCTGAGGGACCCGAGGATGCCCCCATCAAAGAGATGAAGGCTAAGAGGCGACCCAACCGAGACACATAAAACAATCAGAGGGCTAGACAGGGTGGATAGGGAGAGCCTTTTTATTTCAGTTTTTTATCGAATGGTGGAACACGCTCAAGGGGGTAAATGGTCTATTCCTGATCCTTTGCTCCTCTGTTTCTTAATCTGATAGGGACCACTAAACCTTACTTTGAAGGGATTTCCTACCACTGGTAACAGCACCAATACTTTATCCCCATGGGTAAACGTACAAATTTTTGATTGCTTATCTGCTTCTTGCTTCATTAGATGCTGTGCCACCCTCAAATGTTGTCGAGCTAATTCACCTACTCTGTTTAATCTTTCTCACACCTCAGACATATAATCCAACTATGAGATCTCTGACTTTGGACCTATCAACTTTTCCTGAATTAACTTTAAACGTCCTGTTACTTCATGTCCAAATATCAATTCAAATGGAGTAAACTGAGTTGATTCATTTGGGGCATTTCTAATAGAAAATAATATTAATGGGATACCTTCATCCCAATAATTTGTGCTTGGAATGGCCCATTCTCCAGACTGGATTATTATGAAACCCCTGATCCTAATTACTCCAGTTGGCTGACTGACCTGGTACAAACCCTTGGACTGAAATCAGATGATGCCTTTGTCCATCTGTGCCAGGGCCCTTGACTGGCAACATTTTCCTTTGGTTTGGCTGAGTCCTAACCTCTAGGCCCTTAGACTCCAAGATATGGCCATTTGCTTGAATGTATGTTTGCCACACAAGCTATTTACACATTCTCTAGGTGTGACATTTGCATAGCATGGGGCCTTCAAGAAGACATCTACCTCTTGTTTGATCGCAACCTTGACAAGTTGCCTTGCTTTGAACATGTACTAAAAGGCGAGGCCAGTCAAAAGTACAACGAGGTTGTAATTACTGAATGGTGAAGCGATGCACGAAAAGATAAGGCAGAAATTCAGTTAACACCCAAGTAAGCACAAAATGACTGAGTGCTGTGGAGACAAGCAAAGAGCCCTGAAATATCCTCTGTTGCAATGCATGAAATAGGTGCCTGCAGCAAAGTAGCTTTGCAGCAGCATTGTAATGAAACATGTCGATATGCTTCAAAGTGCCATATTGAAGCAATGAACTGTATTATATGTGAGTCAGAGATGTGCCCATGATGATGTAGAGTTTGGTGTGTGTCCAATGCCAACCTCCGCAGATGAAGGATGCATATATTTACTAGCAATGGTCTATGCCCTGAGATGTTGTGGAATGTAGACCAATGTGGAGGCCTGGAAGAGCAAGCAGTTTCGAACCACCAAGTACATGCCCAAACTTCCATGTTGAAAATTGGCACCATCTAGTCCTGGTAAAATAGCAAGCTAAAGTGTGATTAGGTAACAATGTCATGCTAATGCCTTCAGATAGCTCTCTTGCACCAGCAACATTCAGGTCTTTCTGCTAAAATCTTGGTTGGAATCAAACTTCTTTTTGTTGCCATTGAGAATCTCATTTTTGAAACTTTGCCGTATTTTACGAACTGAATTGCAATTTTCTAAGTCATAGAGTCATACAGGATGGAAACAGACCCTTTGGTCCCAGTTGTCTGCACTGACCAGACATCCCAATCTGACCTAGTCCCATTTGCTAGCATTTGGCCCATATCCCTCTAAACCCTTCTTATTCATATACTTTCTCAGATCCCTTTTAAGTGTTGTAATTGTACCCACATCCACCACTTTCTCTGTTCCATACATACCATCCTGTGCGTCAAAAGGTCACCAGTCAGTTGTTTTATAGATCTTTCCCCTCTCACATTACACCTCTGCCCTCTAGTTTTGAACTCCTCCACCCTAGGGAAGAGACTATGGCTATTCACCATATTCATGGCCCCCATGATTTTATATACCTATGTAAGGTCATCCCTCAGCCTCTGACGCTCTGGGAAAAAAAAACACCTGCCTATTCAGAGTCTCCCTATAATTCAAGCCCTCCAGTCCCAACAACATCCTCATAAATCTTTTGTGCCTGGTCTCAAATTTAGCATCCTTCCTATAGAAGAACAGACAGAATTGTCCACAACATTCTAACAGCGGCCTCACCAATGTTTGGTACAACCAACTCATGATGTCCCAACTCCTATAATTAATGTTCTTACCAATGATGGCAAGCTTGCCAAATGCCTTCTTCACCATCCTGTCTGCCTGCAACTCCACTTTCAAGGAACCATACACCTGCGCCCCTAGGTCTCTGTTTGGCAACCCACCGCAAGGCCCTACTATTAACTGTGTAAGTCCTGCTCTGGTTTGCTTTGCAAAATGCAGCACCACACCTTACGTCAATATAAATTAAACTCCATCTGTCACTCCTTGGCCCATTGGCCCATCTCATTAAAGACCTGTTGTATTCTGAGCTATTTAGGTGCTGTGAAGTTTCCTCCCAATGTTTTATCAGCAATGTTATTTTTTGCTTAAATGAAAAAGCTCAACTGCTGCAAATCTGAGCCAAAAAGCAGAATTTTCCAGAAATGCAACAGGTTGACCAGCATCTGAAACAGAAAACTATATTAACACTTTATGTGCAGACTGACTCATTGAATACTTCAATTTTCTTTCATATTTCTGTTTATTTAAGTGTTCACCTCAAACACTGCCTCATCTGTCCATGGCATTTCCATAAAGACATGCCCAAAGTGATGAGATTTATTCCCTATTTACTTTTGATTTTTTTTTCAGAATCCCAGTGCTAAAAATGATCATCATCAAAAGTTAGCCTGCAAATTATTTTATCCATCTAACCTCAAGATTCATTTCAGATGCTTTTTTACCTATGGAATTCTTATCAGCACGTTAACAGCAGATTGCCAGTTCACACCATTGAAAGATGTAATTGTATGCGTAACTGCATCATAGAACTTTCAATTGCAATAATATTGAACAGTATTTCATTGCCATTTGTGAATAACATACACTGTTATTAAAGCAATTAAATATTTTTGTGTTTTAACTTACTTATTTCAATTTGTTGTAATGGAATATTCAGATTTACTAGCTCTCTTATTAATGTTGTTCCCAGAATCATGTTGTCAAAATTTACATTTTATCATTGAGATTTGGTAAATATTGAATTAAGTGTTCACGGTCATTAATTTTCAATTGCATGGAGAGTATTAGTGTAGATGGATTTCAATTGAAAGCGTTTTCACTGATCAAACAACAGAAAATGATACACTGACTATGAGATAGCAAAAATTTTGACCTTTTACCTTTATACCCATTGAGATCTGCCATCCTACCTTTCTCTTTAGGAACCATTACATTGAAGTTTGGCAACAAGGTTCTTATGGCCAAGCACAGATTCATTTTATGACTATTGATTCTGAGATTTCTTTACTAAATGTATTGAATTGCACAACCACTCAATCTGTCACTGACTCAGATTTTGCTCTGTAGGGTCTTTCAAATTGATATCAGATCTCCTGGAGATTGGAGCTCAAGTGGCCTTCCTAAGATCTGCTATCAGAGATAGTAAGAACTGCCGATGCTGGAGTCAGAGATAACACAGTGTGGAGCTGGAGGAACACAGCAGGCCAGGCAGCATCAGAGGAGCAAGAAAGCTGACGTGAAAGCTAAAGTGCAAAGAGACTTAGGAGTTCTAGTCCAGGACTCTCTCAAAGTAAATCTGCAGCTTGAGTCAGTACTTAGAAAGGCAAATGCAACTTGGGCATTTATTTTGAGAGGATTTGAATGTAAAAGCACATTTGTACTGCTGAGGCTGTAAAGGGCTCTGGTCAGGCCACATTTGGAGTATTGCGTGCAATTTTGAGCCCCATATCTCAGGAAGGATGTACTGGCTCTGAAGCAGGTTCTTGAGAATGATCCCAGGAATGGAAAGTTTAAAAAATTAGGAAGGCTTGAGTATGCTGGGACTAAACTCACTGGAGTTTGGAAGGATTTGGGGGGATCTAATTGAAACTTACAGAATACTGAATGGCCTGGACAGAGTGGATGTTGAGAAGATGTTTCCATTGGTAGGTGAGACTAGGACCCCAGGGTACAGCCTTAGAGTAGAGGGAAGACATTTTAGAACAAAGATAAGGCGAAACTTTTTCAGCCAGAGAGAGATGAATCTATGGAATTCACCGCCACTGAAGGCTGTGAATGCCAGGTCATTGAGTATATTTAAGATGGAGATAGATAGGTTCTTGATTGTCAAGGGGACTAAGGGTTACAGAGGGAACGTGGGCGAATGGGGTTGAGAAATTTATCAGCTATGATTAAATGGTGGAGCAGACTCAATGGGCTGAATGGGCTAATTTCTGTTCCTTTGTCTTATGGTCTAATCCACATAACCATATTATACGCAATGTATTCCTCTTATGCTGAGGCTACCATGATAAAGATAAAGTAGTAGATCCTTCCATATGCACACAGAGAATTAATATCCACATTGATTTGATGCCTACCATCACTATTCTGTCAACAAGAGGGCTAAATTTCCATTTAATAAGAGTTGCTAAAGAGAGTATAAGAGAATAAATTATAGAACTTCTATTACTTTGAGATGAGTTGCACTTTTCTTCACCAAATACAATCCCAGCCGAACACACGACAGAAAGGGCAAAGCACCTTGTGCCACCAGTCACTTTACACTATTGTTAGTTATTTCAAAGAACAAAGAAAATTACAGCACAGGAACGGGCCCTTCGGCCATCCAAGCTTGCACTGATCCAGACCCTCTATCTAAACCTGTCGCCTATTTTCCAAGGATCTGTATCCCTCTGCTCCCTGCCCATTCATGTATCTGTCTAGATACATCTTAAATGATGCTATCATGTCTGCCTCTACCACCTCCGCTGGCAACGCATTCCGGGCACCCACCACCCTCTGCGTAAAGAACTTTCCATGCATATCTCCCATAAACTTTTCCCCTCTCACCTTGAAATCGTGACTCCTAGTAATTGAGTCCCCCAGTCTGGGAAAAAACTTCTGGCTATCCACCCTGTCTATACCTCTCATGATTTTGTAGACCTCAATCAGGTCCGCCCTCAACCTTCATCTTTCTAATGAAAATAATCCTAATCTACTCAACCTCTCTTCATAGCTAGCATCCTCAATACCAGGCAATATCCTGGTGAACCTCCTCTGCACCTTCTCCAAAGCATCCACATCCTTTTGGAAATGTGGCGACCAGAACTGTACGCAGTATTCCAAATGTGGTCGAACCAAAGTCCTATACAACTGCAACATGACCTGCTAGCTCTCGCACTCAATAGCCCATCTGATGAAGGAAAGCATGCCATATGCCTTCTTGACCACTCTATTGACCTGCGTTGCCACCTTCAGAGTGCAATGGAACTGAACACCCAGATCTCTCTGTGCATCAATTTTCCCTCGGGTTTTTCCATTTACCACATAGTTCACATATATTTCCAGGCTAGAGATATTCTAACCTAGGTATACTAGCAGTAAACATCCTTCCAAATTCCACTATGAATAAAATTACACCTTTAGAAATCAGAAACTCACACTTCATCACTTCTATTTTAAAAAATATTCTTTCCTTGTTTCCAAGGGTTGGGCCATGGCAATCCATTGGAATTGCTCCACATAAACGGCAAATTATGGCAGTGTTTGTCTTCTACAGTAAAGCTGAGTAGCAAACTCCTCCACTTTTACTGGCTGCCATCAGGCATATTGGAAGGATCCTAGCATTGAACTTGAATCTAGAGCTTCTTTTTGTTTACACATGGGACATGGATGTTGCTAACAGGGTCACCATTTATTGCCTATTCCTAGTGTACCTCAGGAAGGTGGTGATGAGCTATCTTCTTGCACCACCGTAAGCCATGAGCTGTAGGTAGACCCACAATGCCCTTCGAAAATTCCAGGATTTTACACAGCGACACTGAATGAACCGGGATATATTTCCAAGTTAGGCTGTTGAGCGGCTTTAAGGGGAAATTTGCAGATACTGCCCTTGTCCTTCGAGGTGGAAGTGGTCATAGGTTTGGAAGGTGCTGCAACCCACTGCAACACACCAAAATTTCTCAAGAAGGAGGAAGAGCACCTATACAAGATCTTTGCTTTCAATGGATACTCCACCAAATTCATCTGCAGATGCCTACTAGGTAGACAACACCAAGAGGACACAATACAACCTCATACACTGATCACACTACCATATGTCAAGAATATAACTGAACTGACAAAGAGACTCCTATGACAACTTGGAATCAGCACACAAATCCACAGCCACAGTATGACAAACACTCACAAGGACCAAAGGCCCCATACCCACAACATGCAGGACCAATGTAGTGTACCAAATACTGTGCAAGGACTACCAAAACATTACATTGGCCAGACAGGAATGAAACTAGCCATCAGGATACTTGAACACCAACTAGCAGCAAAACAACACTACGAACTTTCCCACATTTCAGTGCACTCAGACAACAAAGGCCATCAATTTAACTGGGACAACGTGGCCATCCTAGCTCAAGCCAACCATAGACACAAATGGGAATTCCTAGAGACCTGGTTCTCCACCCGTAATGCTATCAATAAACATGTGGTATTAGATCCCATTGCAAAAAGAACTGGAAATGACACAAAACATCTCAACAGACTGGAACATATAAATACTAAGCAGAGTAGAACTACATTGCTTCATCGGAGGCTGCACTGATGATGTTACCTAACATGGTGAAGAAATGTTTGAACTGCAACCAACCAGCTCAGCGAGCAAGTTAACAGCCTCAGATGTCCTGGAGCTGAGATGGCTGACCTCCAAAAGCCACAGCCACCTTCCTATGCACCAGCTATGATTACAACCAGCGGAGAGTGTTCTTCCTCATTCCCAATGACTCCAATTTTGCATGGAATCCTGCTGCCACACTCAGTCAAATGTGACTTGATGTCAAGGATAGTCAATTTCACCAAGCCTCTGGAATTCTGCTGTTTTGTCCAGGTTGGCACCAAAATTGTAATATGGTCAGGAACTGAGTGTCCCTGTTGGGATCCAAACAGTGCACCAGTGAGGAAGTAATTGCTAAGCTCATGCTGCTTGATAGCACTGTTCATGGCACCACCCATCACTTTACTGATGATTGAGAGTAGACTGACAGGTTGTTAATTGGTTGGGTCGGATTTGTCCTAATCTTTCTATACAAGACATACCCAGGCAATTTTCCACATTGTTGAGTTGATGCCAGAGTTGTAACTGTACTGGAACAGCTCTGCTAGGGATGCAGCAAATTCTGGAGCACAAGACTTCAATACTATTACCAGAATGTTGTCAGGGCCCATAGCCTTGGTGGAATCCAGTAGTTCCAACCATATTTTGGTATCATGTGGCGTGAATCAAACTGGCTGAAGACTGGCATCTGTGATGATGGGAACTGCTGGAAGATGCCGAGATCGACTGTCCACCAGCCATTTCTGATTGAAGATTTGTTGGGAATGCTTTAACCTTATCTTTCTCACCGATGTCCTGGACTCACCAGTTATGAGGATGACGATATTTGTAGAGCATCCTTCTCTAGTGAGTTGTTTAACTGTCCACCACTATTCACAATTGAATGTGGTTGGACAGCAGAGCTTGGATTTGATCCATTGGTTGCAGAATCACTTTGCTCTTTCTGTCACTTGCTGTTAATACTGTTCAGCATATAAGTAACCTTGTTGTATATCTTTACCAGGTTTTTTTGCACCTTAAATTTAAATAGGCTTCACATGGAATACAGGGAAAACTAACCATTTGGATTCAGAACTGTCTCAAAGGTAGAAGATAGAGGGTAGTGGTAGAGGGTTGTTTTTCAGTCTGGAAGCCTCTGACTAGTGGTGTAACACAAGAATCAGTGCTGGGTCCACAGCTTTTTGTCATTTATATAAATGATTTGGATGTGAACAAAGCAGGTGTAGTAAGTAAGTTTGCAGATAACACCAAAATTGGAGGTATAGTGGACAGCAAAGCATGTTATTTCAGAGAGCAATGAAATCTTGAACAGATGGGCCAATGGACTCTGGAGTAGCAGATGGAATTTAGTTTAGATGCATGTGAGGTGCTGTATTTTGGAAAGGCAAATCAGGGAGGGACCTATAGCCTTAATGATAAAGTCTTGGGGAGTGTTGCAAAACAAAGAGACCTTGGAGTGCAGGTTCATAGTTCCTTGAAAGTGAAGTTCCAGGTAGATATGCTAGTGAAGATGGCATTTGGTATGCTTTCCTTTATTGGTCAGTTCATTGAGTATAGGAATTGGGAAGTCATGTTGTGGCTTTGCAGGATATCGATTAGGACTCTTTTGAAATACTGTATGCAATTCTGGTCTCCCTACAATAGGAAATAGGGGTGAAACTTGGAAGGGTTCAGAAAAGATTTACAGGAATGTTGCCACAGTTGGAGTGTTTGAACTATAGGGAGAGGATGAATTGGCTGGAGCTATTTTCCCTGGAATGTTGGAGGTTGAGGTTTATAGAGATAAACCTTATAGAGGTAAACCTTCTAGAGGTTTATAAAGTCATAAGGGGCATGGATAGGATGAAGAACTAAGATCATTTGCCCAGGATGGGGGAAGTCCAAAATTAGACTGCGTGAGTTTAAGGTGAGAGGGGAAAGATTTAAAAAGACACCTGAGGGGCAATTTTTTCATGCAGAGCGTGGTGCATATGTGGATTGAGCTGCCAGAGGAAGTGGTGGAGGCTGGTACAATTACAACATTTAAAAGGCATCTGGATGGGCATATGAAAAGGTTTATGGGCCAATTGCTAGCAAATGGGACTAGATTAGTTTAGGATAACAGGTTAGCATGGACAAGCTGGACCGAAGAGTTTGTTTCTGTGCTGTACATCTCTATGACTCTAAGTCTCACGGCATCAGGTCAAACATGGGCAAGGGCAATTCCTGTTGATTGCATGTACCACCCACCCTCAGCTAAGGAATCAATACTCCTCCATGTTAAGCACCAATGGAGTAAATACTGAGAATGGTTAGGGTGCACAGTGGACGCTGGGTGAAGGTCTTCAATGTCTACCATGAAGAATGACTTGGCAGCACCAAAAACAATTGAGCTAATCAAGTCTGAAAGGACATATCTGCTTGGCTAAAACTGTGGTGGGTGGTGAGGAAATCAACAAGAGGGAGAAACCTCATACTCACCAATGTGCTTGCTACAGATGCATCTGCCTGTGAAAGTATCACTGAGATGACCTCTGTACAGTACTTGTGAAGATACTGTCCTGCCTTCACATTGAGAATACCTTATATTGTGTGGCATGATCACTCTGCTACATGGCATGGATTTTGAACAGATCTTGCAGATCAAATCTGAGCATTCATGAGGTGCTGTGGACCATCAGCAACAGTGGAGTTGAACTCCTATGCAATCCGCAACCTTATGGCCTGGCATTACCATCACCGAAGGGATCATCCCTGCTTCAATGAAGCATGAGAAACCTTGTCGATCACCTCACTGAAGTCCATATAGCTCATATTCACTGCTCTTCCCTCATCAATTCTCTTCGTTACTTCTTAAAAAAAATCGATCAAGTTAGTGAGACACGATTTCCCACACACAAAGCCATGATGACTATCCCTAATCAGTCCCTCCCTTTCCAAATATGTGTAAATCCTGTCCCTCAGGGTTCCCTTCAACAAAGTGCCCACCACCAATGTCAGGTTCACTGATCTATAGTTCCCTAGCTTTTCCTTATCACCTTTCGAAAATAGAGACACCATGTTAGCCAAACTCCAGTCTTCTGGCACCTCAACTGCGGCTATTGAGTATACAAATATCTCAGCAAGGGGCCCAGCAATCACTTCCTTGGCTTCCCATAGAGTTCTAGACTCTTGTTCTGGAGCAAATTTTGAAGGCTCCGAGGGCATCTCCCTCCAAGCTGTACCACCAGCCTGTCCTGCCAATACACCAGGACATTTCCAGGGATATTGAAGGTGGTGTCTGAGACATTGTCTGTAAGGTGTGATTCTGTGTGTATGACTATGTCAGGCTGTTGCTTGATTAGTTTGTGAGGCAGCTCCCCCAATTTTGGCACTAGCCCTCAGATGTTAGTGAAGCAGACTTCACAGGTTCAACAGGACTGTGTTTGCCATTGTCATTTCTAGTGCCTAGGTTAGTGACAAGTGCTCCATTGGATTTCATTACTGTTTTGAGACTTTGTAGTGCTTGTTACAACTGAGTGGCTTGCTAAGCCATTTCAGACAGCAGCTAAGAATCAGTCACATTGCTGTTGGTCAGAAGTCGCATTTAGGCCAGATTAGAGAAGGTCGGCAATTTCCTTCTCTAAAGGACGTTAGTGAATGAGATGGGTTTTTTTTCTGACAATTGACAATGGTCTTGTGCTCACCATTAGACATTTAATTCCGGCCTTTAAAGAAATTGAATTCAAATTCCAGTTTTTAAGAATAGTCATGACGGAGTCAACACATTAACTCTGTTTCTTTGTCGACAGATGCTGAATTTCTCCAGCATTCTCTGTATTCGTTTCAAAAATTCTATCATTTGCCAGATCCCTTAAATATTGCCTGGATCTCTGGATTACTAGTACAGTGAAAGTATCACCACACCATCAGCTCACCTCAGCTTCTGGTAAATCTCTACTATTGGGCCACAGGACCTTTAGCTGAGAACCTTAGACACAGAAGGAAACTAAAGTTGTGTTGAAAATATTAAAATAGACACAAAAATGCAAACAGCATGGTAACATATCTTCCAAAAATTGTAAATACAATGGTCTCTTTACTGTCAAATCTGAAAATGTCAGACTTCAGCATTATCATTCTAGCATACCTACATTAGTCTTCAAACTGTCCACATTTGCAACAGCTATTCAGTACTACCTCTCAATGTTACAACTCCTCCAATCACTTAATGTCTTAAATTTCTGCAATAAATAATGGTATGAAATTGGGAGGAAATACTCCAAGTACTTTAAACATGTTACCAATTAAATAAAGATTGATTGATTTTAATAGAACTGAACACAGCTGCAAAATAAAACAATTCATTCAAAGGATGTTGATGTTGCTGACAAAGACAGCATTTCTTGCTCAACCAAAACTGCCCTAGAGAAGGTAGTGGCAAACTAGAATCTTGAACTGCTGCAGCCAACGTTGTGACAGTATTCCGCAGAACAGTCAGGGAGCGAGGAACCAGGACTGTGCCTCAGTGACAATGAAAGAATGGTGATATATTTCTGAATTAATGACTTCAGAACCTGCAGATGGTATAGATAGTGTAGATAGTCAATTCCCATGCATTTACTGCCCTCTCCTTTCTGATGATTGATGATTGGTGAAGTGCTGTTGAAAAAGCTCTGGTATGCTCCTGTAGTGTGTCTAGTAGCTGTTACATACAGCAACTACAGTATGCTGGTGGTGAAGTAACTACCTGTCAAGCAGGCTGCTTTACCCAGATGACATCAAGTTTTTTGAGTGTCTTTGGAACTGTACTAATTAAGGCAAGTGGACAGTACTCCATCAAAAAAAAATTCTGGGAGGCTTAAGGTGAGTCACATTTGGCGGAATAACCAGCATCTGGCCTGCTTTTCTAGCCATAGTTTTTATACGGTTTCCTAAGTTAATTTTCTGATCAATGATGATCCCTCTCAGGATGTTGGTAATGGTGGGTTGATAATATGTAGGATTCAGTTTTTGTCACTAATTTTAAAGTGATTAAGCAAATGAGTGATTAAATTATAGTCTATTTGATAATAATTAGTTTTGAAAGGCTTTCTGAAAGGAGGAATAGACATATTGCCCATCTCAATAGTTACGTCGTGAACTTACAGTCTCATAGAATCACAGAATTCCCCACAGAGTGGAAGCAGGCCATTTGGCCCATTGAGTCCATGCTGACCCTCTGAAGAGCATCTCACCTAGACCCACCCCCCACCCTATCCATGTAATCCTGCATTTCCAAAGGCCACACCACATAGCCTGTACATCCCTGGATGCTTTGGGCAATTTAGCATGGCCCACCCAGCTAACCTGCACATCATTTGGACTGTGGGAGGAAACCGGAGCACCGATGGAATGTGCAAACTCCATGCAGGCAGTGGCCTGTTTTATCATTGTTTTTATGGCTTAAGCTAATGTAAACTTCAGCTAATGAATGTGAAAATGCTTTGAGGTGATATGTTTTTATTTAAAGGCATAGTTATCTTTTGAAATGGTTTAATTTTATAACAAAATATGTAACAGGCCTACATACATTAGATTGTATGTGTTTTGAGCTTTAATTTTTTGCATGCATCAACAGTTATTGGAACAATTTCGATAGATTTTGGAGAATACTTTGATGTATCTGCTGGAGCATTTGGAATTGGAGTTAATCACTGAGGGCGACATTACATACTATACTTTGTTAGGTAGATGCCGTGTTTTGGAACAGCTCACCTCAGTGTGCAACTAATTCTGAAGCACAAGAGATAGCCCTAAAACTAGAATATGGGTGGGTCCCATAGGCTACATCATTTGTTCAGCTGTTGCTTGATAAAACAAATTGGCTGAAAACTAATTTCTGTCATCATGCAGACCTCTGTAGGAGGTCAAACTATATCCTCTACTTGGTACTTCTGACTGATGATTGTTTTGAAAAGCTTCAACTTTGTTTCTTATATTTTCAGTGATGAACAGTTTATAGACGGAGATCATGAATGCAAATAATTGTAGAGTTCCATGTTAGGAATGTGAACAGTGCACAGTACCTTTGCCAAACTCGGTCAGTCTAGCAGAACTCAGAATTGTGATAATAACATAAACAAGACCTAAAGTGCACCAAAAATAACAATAATTTGAATAGCTAATAGTAAATTTTCTTAAGTTCCTGATATGCCATTATATAAATTTTCCACTGTAGTAAGACATGGCATTAAAAGTCACTGATTTACAACTTTCATAAATTTCAATTTATGAAATTCAGTTCAATTTAAAATTGAACCCCCAGAGTGTCAATTGACTAGCTGAAAGCACATTTAGGTAAGAGCAGAATTTAATTTATACAGTTATGATAAACCAATTATCAATTGAAAAGGACAAAAACACCAGTTTTCTCTCCCAATAATCCGGTAAAAAGAAACGCAAATAATGAGAAAACAGTTCCATGTTCTCAATCAAGAAAACTCACCCTACTAAGTATATTTTATCCAGAACATCTAAATATCCAAATATCCTAGTGTGTACAAAAAAGAGATCTCCTTAAAACTGGGGCATGTACTCATGAAAACTAAAACAGTCCAGAAGTAAACAGCTTATTGAAAATAAGCTACTGACAAACAAAATATTTCAGAAAACTCAACCTACAAATTCAAGTTTCAAATGTTCCAAAACGGAGAAAAAATATATCATAACAGTTTTAAAGTTATTCCGAGTTTGATTCATTGCAACTTATGTCTTCCACCAAAGTTGGACAATAAATATGGAGTCAGCACACAAATTAATTCCAACACTGCACCATGCAATCTGATAGCACTAAGTTGGAGAATCAGGTGATACTATCATAGAAATATTGCCCTTCACATTTACTGATCCAGCTCTTGAAGGAATAAAAAGAACTCTGCTTTAAATATCCACTATATTATGCTTCAAAGACAGATTGCAAATGACATTGAATGGAACACAACTAAGCCCATATTGATCAAGGGGTTCTCAATTGTGCGTAATTGATTTTGAAATATCTTAGAGTTTCTCAGTAGTGCATAATTGTTGTTGAAATATCACCAGGCTCCTAGGTTATGCAAGGTTCCCAAAATTTTGTCAAATTTTATGGCTTTCCACAAAACCTGCCTCTTTAAGTAAGAGATAATGGGAACTGTAGATGCTGGAGAATCCAAGATAAAAAAGTGTGGAGCTGGATGAACACAGCAGGCCAAGCAGTATCTTAGTCGCACAAAAGCTGACGTTTCGGGCCTAGACCCTTCATCAGAAAAGGGGGAGGAGGAGAGGGTCCTGAAATAAATAGGGAGAGAGGGAGAGGCAGATCGAAGATGGATAGAGGAGAAGATAGATGGAGAGGAGACAGACAAGTTAAAGAGGCAGGGATGACAGGAGAGTTCCAGTGGGAGAGAGATCCCCTGAGGTTTGTCTGGAGGGAGGAGGGTAGTTTCTTCAGGTTAGGCGTCCCTGGAAGAGGCTTCACAGTGAGATTAAAATTGTACCAGGGATAATGGGAACTGCAGATGCTGGAGAATCCGAGTGGAATTTCCAGGGATGCTCAACCTGAAGAAGTTACCCTCCTCCCTCCGGACAAACCTCAGGGGATCTCTCTCCCACTGCAACTCTCTTGTCATCCCCGCCTCTTTAACTTGTCTGTCTCCTCTCCAACTATCTTCTCCTCTATCCATCTTTGATCCGCCTCCCCCTCTCTCCCTATTTATTTCAGAACCCCCTCCCCCTCCCCCTTTTCTGATGAAGGGTCTAGGCCCGAAACGTCAGCTTTTGTGCTCCTAAGATACTGCTTGGCCTGCTGTGTTCATCCAGCTCCACACTTTGTTACCTTTAACTAAGATTTTGGTCATCTGTTCTTCTACTCCATCGGTGGCTTGATGTCAAATTTAGCTTCATAAAACCTGTGAAACACCTTGGAAGGTTTTAATCTGTTGTTTGTAATAAGAACGCCTATCTGCAAATTAAAAGATGCTGGAGTTGGAAATGAGTGTATTGGGGGAAGAAATTCCTCAAGCCCTGCTCTCTATTCCAGAATGACACTTGATGTTCTGTAAGGACACATATGATGAATGCATAGATACATACTAGTATCCACAACGATGAGTTGCAGTAGTCGTTGGTATCTTGCCAGTTGAGTCCAGGTAAGGGAACTATGTTCCTGAAGATTTTCAGAAGTAGTGTTTATAGATTAACCCCTTGTGTAGAATATGACTGGGGTCAATGGGAATGGTGGTTGCTTGTGTAAACACCACCACAAGAATTTCTGTGAGCACAGGCAAATAATCACCAAGTATGTCCCCACTGAGGTACAAGTATTAACAAGCCTGACCTGGAAGGCACTGTCAGGCATGATCCTACAAAAAAAAATGGTGATTTGAGTAAAGTAGGGGTGAAAATGGAAGGAGAGAAGAAAGAGAGGGAGAGCATGTGAGAGAGAGAGGGAGACAAATAGACAAATGACGCAACAACTTTCTATTTTTTATTCATTTGTGGGATGTGGGCATCACTGAGTGGCCAGCTTTTCTTGCCCATTGCTAGTTGCCCTTGAGAAAGTGATGGTAAGCTGCCTTTTCAAACCATGGCAGTCCTCCTGCTGTGGGTTGATCCACAATGCTATTAGAGAGGGAATTCCAGATTTTTGACCCAGCTACGGCGAGATGAAGGTGAGGTGAATGTGAAGGTGTGGTGAGAGTGACAGACCTTTATATCAAGGCTGCCTTCAACCAAGTGTGGCATCAAGGAGCCCGAGCAAAACTGGAATCAATGGGTATCAGGCATGATCTATTTCTAAGTCAGGATGGTAAGTGACTTGGAGAGGAACTTTGAGGTGATGGTGTTCCCATATATCTGCTGCCCTTGTCCTTCTAGATGGAAGTGGTCGTGGGTTTGGAAGGTGTTGTCTGAGGATCTTGGGTGAATTTCTGCAGTGCATCTTGTAGATGCTACTACTGAATGTCGGTGGTGGAGGGAATGAATGCTTGTGGATGTAATACCAATCAAGTGGATGCTTTGTCTAGGATGGTGACAATCTTCTTGAGTGTTGTTGGGGCTGCACCCATCCAGGCAAGTGGGCATTATTCCATCAGGTTCATGACTTGTGCCTTGTAGATGGCGGACAGGCTTTGAGGAGTCAGGAGGTGAGTTACTCACCACAGTATTCCTAGCTTCTGGCCTGTTCTTGTAGCCGCTCTGTTAATGCGGTGAGTCCAGTTCAGTTTCTGGTCAATGGTAATCCCCAGGATGTTGATAATGGGGGATTCAGTGATGGTAACACCATTGAAAGTCAAGGGGCGTGGGTTAGATTGTCTCTTATTGGTAATGGTCATAGCCTGGCATTTGTGTGGTGTGAATGTCACTTGCCACTTGTCAGCCCAAGCCTGGATATTGTCCAGATCTTGTTGCATGTGAATGTGGACTGCTTCAGTATCTGAGGAGTCACAAATGGTGCTGACCATTGTGCAATCAGTGGCGAACATACCCACTTCTGACCTTATGATGGAGGGAAGGTTATTGAGGAAGCAGCTGAAGATGGTTGGGCCTGAGGAACTCCTGCAGAGATGTCCTGGAGCTGGGATGATTGACCTTCCACAACCACAGCCATCTTCCTATGTGTCAGGTATGACTCCAACCACCAGAGTGTTTGCCACCTGATACCCATTGATTCCAGTTTTGCCGGGGCTCCTTGAGGCCACACTTGGTTGAATGCAACCTTGATATCAAGGGCTGTCACTCTCACGTCACCTTCACATTCACCTCACCTTCATCTCACTTTCTCAAACAGCAATATGATAATGGGCACAACACCAGGGATAGCTCCCTGCTCTTCTTCAAAGTAGTGTCATGAGATCTTTTACTGCACTCATGGAGACTGATTGTGCCAATTGTGTCTTTAACATAATATCTGAAAGACAACACCTCCTGACAGTACAGGCTCCCACAGCAACCCCATCCTGACAAAGGTGCCAAAAGATCATCACACACCCATTGCCTATGTGCAATAGCTGGGAGATATCAATATATCACTACCCTTCTTCTGTCATCAATCCTTCATCACCATAGAGCTTTGCCTGATGGAAGCCTGTACATGACATTCTCCAAAACAGAATGTACTGAAGAAACTCAGCAGAACTGGTAGCATTCATCGAGAAAAAACAGGGCTGACATTTCGAGACCAACAGTTGTCAGAACAGTTCCAATGAATGGTCACTGGGTGTGAACTGTTAACTGTGTTTTTCCATCTATAGATGCTCCCAAACTTGCTGGGTTTCTCCAGCATTCTCTGTTTTTGTTTCAAGTTACAGTGTCCTGCCATTCCTGCTTCTCTGATGCTGCCTGGCCTGTTCTCTTCCTCCAGCTTTACACTGTGTTATCCTGCCAGTCTTCATTTGTCTTTCAGTAAGTGACATAGTTCAGTTTGAGGGGTCTGGCGCGCAGTTTGATTCCATGTGATTTTGGCACAATTCAGCATCAAGGTGAATCATGATGATTAGGGCCATGTCTCCATTGTAGTCTTCTTCTGCCTTCACAGCCAGTAGGCCATAACCCTCCCCTGTCTGCCTTGCATTTCAGAAACTCTTGGATCATTCTTTGTCTGGAACGTTCCCTTCAAACTTAATACCATGAAAGGACCTACAAGGAATGTGAACTCCAAATGGCATTAGTCTCAGGCTGATTGGAACATGCAAGCCTCTTCACCACAGCAAGCTGTCAATCCTTGGAGAAGGACATGACATGACATGACCATTGTGACAATCTGCAAGAAGGAGGATAAATCTGAATGTAGGAAGTACAGGATGATTTTCCTCTTGTCCAAAACAGATTAGCTCCTGGCTGGCATCCATCTGAATCACATCTGTCCTGTCACTAAGGATCTCCTTCTGGAAACCTGGCATGGTTTCTGACCATCCCAGGGTATTAAAGATATATGGTCTTCATTGGTGGCCAGGGAAAACCATCGGGAGCAAAATGTAGAACCATTCCTCACCTTCATTGACCTGACCAAGACACATAATTCACTAAATTGTGAAGCCATTTGGATACTCCTTTAGCACTTTGGTTGCCAGTTGAACTTTGTCACTGTCCTGAGATTTCTGCTTGACAACGTGACCACTGCTGTTCAGAGTGATGGATCTACAAATGCTACGTTTTAAATCCAGACGGGAGTCAAACAATGTTTTGTAGTTCCAACCTTGTTCATCTACTTAAGTGTCATCATCCATTCTATTTAAAATGGCTTACCATTCAGTCTCAGCATTCAATATCATCTGGATGAGAAACTCTTCAACATCAGTGTATTTGGGGAAAAATCAAGAACAATGCCATTCAGAATTTATGCTCCTTGTAGGGCCTGTCATCACACTGAGTTTGAGGGGGATGTTCCATGACCTTCAGTTTGCCAAAGATTGTTGCACAATGGTTCATTCCATAAAGGATGTGCAAAGGATATTTAACCTTTTCAACATCTCATATATGGTGCTTGGCCTGTCCTTGAATATGACCAAGATAAAGGTCTTCCACCAACGTTGCCATGCCATCAACATAGATGGGGTGCTTCTGGAATATGTACAGTATTCCCAACATCTCAACAGCCAACTCTCCCAATGGACTATACACTTAGCACTGAGTCAACTATGTTTAGTGCTGCCTTCTTCAAGTTGCAACCAGTTTTGACAACTGTAACCTCTGGAAGTCAACCAAGGTCCCGGATTGTAAGACTGTTGTGTTAATCACCCTTTTGCATGACAGTGAAATCTGGCCGGTCTCCTGATATCAAGTGAAGATCCTTGAGAAGTTTTATACTTAATGCCTACATTGAATCCTCAGATTCAAATAGGTCGAACACAGGACCATCATGAATGTACTCCATGAAGTTTCAGGTTCTCTTCTCCCAGCTATCCAATGGCCAAAGCTTTAGTGTGGCCAAAGTAAAAGGTACAAGGACAAACTCAAGGTCAATCTAAAGCAAGGGGACATTGAAACCACTGGCGGGAGGAGAAAGCGCCTATTTTTCGTCGTGTTACCTCCACTGCATCCTCCACTACAAACCACTCTTAGACTGAGTCAATCGCAAAGTGAAATAGCAGCAATAGAGAAAGGAGAAGGAAGCCAGCCTGGGGTTGTGAATATCAATTCTCCATGGAACAATACGCCACTACTGTGGAAAATTACTTGTGCATCTGAAATTGGGCTCCTTGGCCATCTGAAGACTTGCCGAGACTGCTGGTCATTATCCTCAATTCAGACAAACTGCTGCCATCAACTGCACTGGAATGGCCACCTTTAACATTGTTCTTTGAACACTGGAGAAATAATTTGATAGCGATTTGTTCAAGACTTTTATCACGTAGTAAATCAGGAAAATGAGGCAAATGTCTGGAAAATATTCTAAAACAAAAGAAAATTTTTCACTGAGAGAAAAATAATTGTTTGAACGGAAAGAAAATCAAGGTTGAAGGAACTTGTTTGAGGTTGCAAAATTAAGGTATTTATCTAGACTTTTTAGAGAAAGAAGGACTAAGGGTGCAGCCACCTAAGGTAAGAGGTGACAGCTGTTTGTTGAACCAGCAAGAGATTTAAAGAAACATCATTCATATCAAAAGAATTGTGAAATACAATTCTGTGATTTTCTACCCATTAATTTTAATATTTCTCCTTGAATCTATAATTTAAATAAATAATTCTTTTGCCCTGCTTTGTTGCATAGGATTGTATAGATAATTATGTATTAATTTGGCCAATGCATGGTAAAATAATGGGGCACGAATGTTGCCGGTCGAGAATAGATGGATGTAAAATGCTATCAAGAGCAAAGGAATGGTTAATATTGAATGAGGCTGGAGCAGGGAGTCACTAATATAGAGGACATATTGGCATTATGGTGTCACACAACCCTTATTCTGTCAATTGTATTTTGTTCACAATAAACATCATTGACAGACACTAAATTCCACAGTCGCTGTGTCAAAAGGTGGCAGATAGCAATGATAACTAAAGGATTAGTCAGGTATATTAACAGGTTTTTGCAAAACCATATTTCTGTACCGTATACCAAACTTTTCAAATTTTCATTTCTTCGCATCAAGTAAATATTTGTGGAACGTTTAGAAAAATCCGATCAAACTTCACGAAATATGGTTTTAATTTGACTGTTGCCCTCTGGTGGCCAACTTCTAATCTCACAAAATGTTAATGTAAAATCACCTTGGATAATTCATTTTTGTTGCCTTGAAAGACATAAAAGAAATCTCAATGTGTGAAAACTTGTACTATTTTAAAGATAGCATTTTACATTTTTCAGATACAAATTGATAACAATATAATTTTCAAATGAGTTTGCAGCTTAATTGCCGTTTTTATCAGCAAATAAGAATTGAATCATGACCAAAACTTTTAGTTCGTAAAAAAACCTTTGAGAAATAATAAACTATAAAGTTATAGATCACTAAAACAATACAAAAAGGAAGCCACTGTGGGATGCTTTTAATTGTTAGTCAATGTGTATTATTGTATTAGCATGAGGCAACCAAGAGCTCTATGGCTCCTGTCAATTACTCTGGAATAGATGTAGACATCTGACATGATTATCTATGGGGAAATAAAAGCATTGGTTTGCTGTTTCACACAATACATCAGATGATCCTGTTTTACAGGATTATGTACTGTTGATTGACATCTGTGACTATGCAACCTACATCGATCCTGAGTCATAGAAAACTGAAAGGGCGCTAATCTGAAGCTTTAATTCTGTTAATTTCTCTGCAAATACTGCTTGCTCTATTGAGTTTACAGCACTTTTGTTGTTATTGCAGATATCCAGTATTTGTGTGTATTTTGCTTTTATGAGAAAAGTTTGAGCTTCCTTTAACTCTGTACATTAAATAATTGAAAACATCAAGAATCAAAGACGGAATGTGCTGCCAAGTTTACATCATAAGAATTCTGAACAATTGCAAACACATTTCAGTGTGTGGAATTGTGTCTACATTTGGACTGAACTATCGTGGAATCACTGTAAAATATTTCATCAAGGAACGCTGGATCTTTTCACATAAGCCACCAGGTATACCCACTTTCCTCCCAATTTCCCATACTTATTTTCTCAAACAATTGTCTAATTGATTTTAAAAAATTTGTGGGGTTTAATGCCAGGTTTTGGCAGTGATTTATAAATTATGACTGCTCTCAACAGGAAGATTTGTTTTCTTTTTATAATTATCTTCAATTTGCACCTAGACTACCATATATAGAATAGTTCATATTTTTAAAGCAAAATAAATGAGACATAAAAATGACAAATAAAAATATAAAGGGGCTCTTAACATGGCAAGAAATAATGAGATGGATTCAACGTGAAAACAATTGAGCCATCATTTTAAACCAAAAGGAAATAGTCCACTTTTAGTGGTTAATGGTGTGAATTTAACCAAGACCACAGGTTTTGCCTCATTGGAGAACCTTCACTGATAGGATAAAAAAGGGATCTGGTCTAGGGACATCAGTGGGAGGTAAGACCATAAAACACAGAAGCTGCAGTTTGGTTGAGTAAGGCACCTGGCTCCTGCTCACTTCATACACCGCTAAATGTTGAATTAGGTTGCAAAAGACTTTCAGAGATTTACAAATGTTTATATAAATCTATCATATATTGCAAAAATCAGTGTGTACCTTTCCTATCTGGTCCCTTTCTATATCCAGAAGCCAATACAACCACAGGGGAAGGATTCATTTTTTAAAATGTAAACCAAATTAAAAATAAGCCTGTCCATTGTAATGTTTACCAAAATTGAAAAATAAAACAGTGAACTAAATCAAAATGTTGTTGGTGAGAGTGATAATGCACCCAACAACCCCAGGGCCCCTGCCATGAAAAGCTGCAAGTGTGCCAGGGGACAGCATATTTTCCCTCTCCAACGACAGCCCAGCTCATGCGTAAGTATAGAAACATAGAAGGTAGGAGTAGGAGGAGGCCATTCAGCCGTACAAGCCTGCTCTGTGGTTCATCATGATCATGTCTGATGGTCCAACTCAATAGCCTAATCCTGCTTTCTCCCCATAACCTTTGATCCCATTTGCCCCGAGTGCTTTATCTAGCTGCCTCTTGAATACATTCAACATTTTAGCATCAACTACTTGCTGTTGTAATAAATTTCACAGGCTCACCACTCTTTGGGTGAAGAAATGTCTCCTGATCTCTGTCCTAAATTGTCTATCCTGAATCTTCATACTTTGACCCCTGGTTCTGGGAAAACCCACTATCTGGAGCATTCCCCCTGCATATACATTGTCGAGTCCTTTTAGAATTTTATAAGTCTCTATGCAACACCTCTCCATTCATCTGAACTCCAGTGAAAACAATCCTAACCTGGTCAATCTCTCCTTAGTCCCGCCATCCCCAGAATCAGCCTGGTAAACCTTAGATGCATCCCTGCAAGAACCAGAGCATCCTTCCTCAGAAAAGGAGACTAAAACTACACACAATATTTTAGGTGTGGGCTCACCAAGGCCCTGTATAACTGTATCAACACACCCCTGCTCCTGTACTGAAAACCTCTTGCAATGAAGGCCAACATACCATTTGTCTTCTTTACTGCCTCTGTACCTCCATGCTTACCTTCAGCAACTGGTGCACAAGAACAACCAGGTCATGCTGCTCACTCCTCTCTCACATCTTATAGCCATTCAGGTAGTGATCTGCCTTCTTCTTTTTGCTTTCGAAGTGAATAACCTCATATTTATCCAAATTACACTGTATCTGCCATTGATTTCCATGCTCACTGAACCTATCCAGATCATGCTGAAGGTTGTCTGCATCCTCATCACAGTTCACCCTCGCACCCAACTTGGTATCATTTTCAAACTTTGAGATGTTAAAATTTGTTCCGTCATCCAAATCATTGATATATATTGTGAATAGCTGAGATCCCACCATCGATCTCTGTGGCACTCTACTAGTTACTGCCTGCCAATTTGAAAAGGTCCCATTAATTTCTACTCTTTATTTCCTCACTGCCAAACAGTTTTCTATCCATCTCAATGAACTTCCCCCAAACCCAACTGCTTTAATCTTACACGTTAATCTCTTATGTGGGACTTTGTCAAATGCTTTCTGAAACTCCAAATAAACCACATCGACTGGCTCCTCCTTGTCAAACCTATTGGTTATATCTTCATAGAATGCACATTAAGCATGATAGAGGGGCAAAGATTATGCCTCCCCCTCAGGGTAATTCATAATTATGCTTATGATCATGAATCTCTTCAGACCTCCTTCCTGAACCTATTGACAGCCACCTTGGCTAGGCTCAGCAGCAGAGCCACAAGGAGCTCCTCCAACAAAGGTCCTCTATGTGCTTAGGATCAGGATTGTAGGTCTAAAGTACTACCATAAAAACAGAAAGAGAGTCCTTCCAAATTCTCACAACCTACATACATATGATCCATGGACTCTATTACACCAAAGAAAATACAGCTGGCCTGGAAGTTTGCGAATCACCTTAAATTAC
The DNA here is from genome assembly GCF_030684315.1 of Stegostoma tigrinum. NCBI lineage: Eukaryota > Metazoa > Chordata > Chondrichthyes > Orectolobiformes > Stegostomatidae > Stegostoma > Stegostoma tigrinum. Next base: position 30,380,924 of record NC_081382.1, read on the forward strand.
GATTGTACGTGATTACTGCATGCAATACCCTCCGTCTCAGGTCCCTGATGGAAAGTGGGATGACTTCCACATAGACAACCCTTTGCTGGGGAGCCCTGGCATTGCATAGTAAAAGGGAACGCCAAGGCATGTCTGAATGTCAGAAGAAAGTGAAGAAGTGGAGGAGTGCAGTAGCAGGAAAATGCTGGTTGTTGCACAGAAAGACAACGAGGGAATTTCCACGTGATGGCTCAGGCCGTGAGATACATCACTCCTGAGGATAATTATAGAAACTGGGACCAACATAGAATTCCATCTGAGCCGAGATACCCTCGGACAGATATCCACTGCATGCCTGAGCCTCCTCCATACCGTGCAGTCAAGGCTAAGTATCACTGTTTTTAGGCAGTGGATTGCATCAGCACTGAGCTGGTTGTCTACCTCCATGCAACATGCTAGTTCCTGTAGCAATATCCAGCCCACTCTTTCATCTCCCAGCATGTCATTGACTATTATCACCCTGGTAGCTACAGTCTATCCATCTGATAGTAATGTTACCCATGAAAATATGAACGCGGATTTCTGACCAGTATCTCTCTGACAATAGCTATTGTTCCAAGTTCCAACTGATCACGTTTCAGGCATTGATCACATCTTGGTAAGACAGGTAGCACCTCAGTGAACCCTCAAGAACTCTCTGCTGATTTTCCTTTCTCTCTCCCAGTCTTTAAGCAGAAACTGGATGTCATAATTCAGGCCATGCATCTGGCGAACAAATATGTTCCTGGGGACACCGTCTGGGGGAAGGCTTAATATAGAGGCAAAGGTATTATTGCAGAGCCTGAAGGCTGAAGGTCATCACCTGGGTACGACACTCATTGACACCCGACCACCTCTAGATTGATGAGAGCATCTACCCTTCTTGTATACCTTTGGACACTGCATTGGACAGCCCGCCAAGGGGGAGCCATAATCTTGCCCTGAAGAAACCAGATCTACAACCTTATCACCTCAGGCGACCTCTCACCAACAGCTTCCAACCTCATCATTCCCCAACCCCGCACTGCCCGCTTCTATCTCCTTCCCAAAATCCACAAACCTGACTGCCATGGTCAACCCGTTGTCTCCGCCTGCTCCTGCCCCACTGAACTCATTTCCACCTATCTGGCTTCCATGTTCTCCACCTTGGTCCAGTAACTCCCTACCTATGTCCTTAACACCACCCATGTTCTCCACATCCTCCAGAGCTTCCAATTCCCCGGCCCTCAACACCTCATTTTAACCCTGGACGTCCAGTCCCTATACACCTGCATTCCCCACACAGTTGGCCCAAAAGCCCTCTGCTTCTTCCTGTCCCACAGGCCTGACCAGTCTCCATCCACTGATACCTTCATCTGCCTATCCGAACTCATCCTCACCCTCAACAACTTCTCCTTTAATTTCTCCCACTTCCTACACACTAAGGGGGTGGCCATGGGTACCCACATGGGCCCAAGCTATGCCTGCCTCTTTGTAGGTTATGTGGAACAGTCCCTCTTCCGCACCTACACTGCCCCTATCCCCCATCTCTTCCTCTGTTACATTGGTGGCTGTTTTGGTGCTGCCTCATGTTCCCACAAGGAGCTCGAACAGTTCATCCACTTCACTAACACCTTCCACCCCAACCTTAAGTTTTCCTGGACCAGCTCTGACACCTCTCTCTCCTTCCTGGGCTTCTCTGTCTCCATTGCTGGCATCCACCTGGAAAACGATATCCATTTTAAGCCTACTGACTCCCACAACTACCTAGAATATTCCTCCTCTCACCCACCTTCCTGTAAAAAGGCCATCCTCTATCCCCAGTTCCTTTGCCTTTGCCGCATCTGCTCCCGAGATGAGACATTCCATCCCGAACATCCCAGATGTCCAAAACCACAACTTCCTCTCCACAGTGATCGAAAATGCCCTCGACCATGTCTCCTGCATTTCCTGCAACTCATCCCTCACATACCTATCTGCAATAATAACCAAAACAGAATCCCCCTCGTCCTCACGTACCACCCCACCAACCTCCAAATCCAATGCATCATCCTCTGACATTTCCATCATCTGCAATCTGACCCCACTACCAAAGACATTTTTCCCTCCCCACCCTTATGTGCTTCCCGGAGGGACCACTCTCTCTGTGACTCCCCTGTCCACTCTACACTCCCCTCCAGCCCCACCACCCCCGGCACTTTTCCTTGCAACCAAAGCAAGTGCTACACCTGTCCCTATACCTCCCCGCTCACCCCCATCCCAGGCCCTAAGAAGACTTTTCACATCAAACAGATGTTCACCTGCACATGTTAATGTGATATACTGCATCCGCTGTACCTGTTGTGGCTTCCTCTACATTGGGGAAAAACCACGCGGAGGCTTGGGGACCGCTTTGCGGAACACCTAAACTCAGTTTGCAACAAACAACTACATTTCCCAATCACGAACCATTTTAACTTCCCCCCCACTCCTTGGACGACATGTCCATCCTGGGCCTCCTGCATTGTCACAATGACGTCACCCGAAAGATCAGGAACAGCATCTCATATTTCGTTTGGGAATCCTGCAGCACAAGGGTATCAATGTGGACTTCACAAGCTTCTAAATCTCCCCTCCACCCGACCGCATTCTAAAACCATCCCAGCTAGTCCCCGCCTCCCTAACCATTCATCCCACCTCAGGCCCCACCCCTATCTTCTACCCACTAACCTCATCCCGCCTCCTTGACCTGTCCGTCCTCCCTGGACTGACCTATCCCCTCCCTAACACCCCACCTACATTCACCTTCACTGGCTGTAACCCCACCTCTTAGACCTGTCTGTCTCCTCTCACCCTATTTTCTTCTTTATCAATCTTCTAGCTGCCTCCCCCTCTCTCCCTATTTATTTCAGAATCCCCTCCCCCTCCCCCATTTCTGAAGAAGTGTCTTGAAACGAAACGTCAAACTTTCCTGCTCCTCTGATGTTTCTTGGTCTGCTGAGCTCATTCAGCTTCACGTTGTGTTATCTCAGATTCTCCAGCATCAGCAGTTCATCCTATCTCTGGTCAATAATGTTGTTGTGTGTTGTGGTTCCCAGAAGTTTGACATAACCATACCGTTACATTGGTACTGGAGCTGACGTAAAATTGTAATCCTCAGATCTAACCATATGGCCTCCTGACTGCATATTTATCTCAGCATATTTATTTATACAGTATCCTTTTTTAAAATACAGTAATGTAACAGTGACATTATTGTTGGTGAGAGTTTGCTGTGTGCAAATTTTTGCAGCATTTTCTACCTTATCACAGCAAAAAATAACCTTTACTGGTTGTGCTCTTTTTGGGTATCCACTAGTCTTGGAAGTGGCAGATGCACTCTAATAATCCTAAACAGGAGTCATACCGGAATCAAATTGTTAACTCTGTTTCTATTTCCTCAGATGCCACCAAACCTGCTGTGTTTCTCCACCATATTCAGTTGCATTTTCAGATCTCCAGCATCAGCATTATTTTGTTTTCAGAATAATCACAGGTTTTGAGAGCTTGCTATGCACAAATTGGCAGCTGCATTTCCTTCTTATTCGAGTGAAAATGAACTTCATTAGATTTGGAATGCATCGAAAGAGACTATATAAATTAATTGGTGATACCCACCAAATGATGAAGTTTCAGATTAAAGAAAAGACATCAAAACACTTCTGAAGAAGAGTTACACTGGATTTGAAATGTTTCCCTCTCTACAAATGTTGTCGGAGCTGCAGAGCTCCTTTCGCACCTTCCCTGTTTTTGTTTCTGTAGCATACTAAGTGAAAGACCTCCATAGAGGGTGGTATCTCATCAACTAATCATCCTTTATTTACATGTGCATAGAACTTGACACTGGCCCGTTGGGCCCATGAAAAGAACTGCCATAGTTGACGTTAACCGAGTCCAGTGTTTACCCAGCCATTCCCACGAATGGGGCATAGCTGCTGGTGGTAATTTTTATCTTTGTTGGCACTCTGGGCACTGCACCACCACCCACCAACATGGCTATGTCTGCATCAAATCCTAGCCACTAGATGTAAATTCTAGCCAACATCTTCATTTTAGACATTCCTGGATGATACTGGTGGAGTTCAGCCAATATCTGGTGGCAACATTTGCTCAGGACAATCACTCTTGCTTCCCACAATAAAATGCCATCCTCTACAGTGACCTGGTCTCACCAGGTCAAGAAAGGTTTTAATTCTGGTTGTGATGGCCCTTTGTTACCCTGTCACCACCAGCTGTTTTAATTTTGCCAGAACCAAAGCATGTCCAGAAAGTTTAAAATCAGAATGGACTCCTCCAGTGGCGTCACCGCTGGTGTTCCAACTTATAATTGCACTCAGACAGCCGACCACTGAATTCAACCTGAAGCTATGGGCAGCACCGCCTTGTCCTCTTTGAGAAGAATTAGCAGGGGTCTGGGGTCTGTTACTTACAAATTTATGTCCATAAAGGTACGGGTGGAACTTTGTCACACCACTGAAAACTGGCAAGCCTTCCTTCTCTATGTGTGAATATTTGCGCCCTGCATCAGCCAAAGACTGGGAAGTATATATTGGGCGTTCTTTTCCATTAAGCTATCTGTGAGCAAATACTATTGTGATATCATATGGGGAGGCATCGCGTGTGCACATCAGATCTCACTTGGAATCATAGTGTGCCAACACCTTCAATGCTGATAACTGCTTTCTACTTCCCTAGAGGCTACATCTTGGCATAGAGATCATTTCCAAGGCTGATCCTTATTTTCAATAACAGATAAATGGTGCCAGGAGGGAAACCAGATTACATATGAACTTTCCGAAATACTTTACTAATCCAAGCAGAGACTTAAACTCCAGATTAGACCTGGGAGCTGAGACTCTTTTGATTGGCCTCAATTGTCTTCCGAGGGATGTAACCCAGTTTTGTCGATTCTGTAGCCCAAGTAGGTCACCTGGGGTGCTTGAAACACACATTTTTCTCTTCTAAGGCACACACCTGCCTCAGAGAAATATCTAAGAACTATGTTCAAGTTGTCTAAATACTCTTTATTAGTCTTCCCTGTTATTAACACATCATCCACATAAATGGCAACCCGGGGGCAGACCTTGTAAAGTGCTCTTCATCATCGGCTTAAAAAAAAGCACAAGGTAATGATCCCCCAAATATTTTAAATACTGATATTAATTGTAGCATTCTTCTGGGAATCTTCATCTAACTGCAAGTGCAGGTACACATAGTTCACAACCAAATGCCTGAAGTGCAATTCCCTGCCAACTTTGTGTATAAGACCTTTATATCAGGGATTGTGTATTCATTCAGCTGTGAGAAGCTGTTTTCCATTTATTTAAATACCCACAAAGGCAAATCGATCCATCGGGCTTCACAATCAGTACAGCCAGTACATTCCACAAACTGGAATGATTTGATAATTCCTTCTCTTTCCAGCCTTCTGATTTCTGCCTCTAATTTTGCATGTAAGGCGAATGGCACAGGGCAAGCCTTGTGGAATTGTGGAACTGCTTCCTGGTCAACACGTGATGTGGCCTTGTCTCCTTTGATTGTCCGTAGGCCTTTCAGAAAAACTTCCAGTTATTTAATTAGGACTTCTTTCAGGCAGCCACGTTCGAATTGAAAAATGTTAATCCAATCAAGATGAATCTATCTCAACCAAATTTTGTCCTATCAGGCTTGGGCTCTAGCCTATTACTATAATCACTGGTAACTGAACCATATGACACTGAAACCAAAGTTGTACCCTTAATCTGTAAAGATTCCTTGGTGTAGATTCTCAGTCTAGCCAAGGTCTTAGGAAAAGGTAAGAGTTGGGGTTCAGAGTGAATTTTGTTAAAGGGTGGTTTTGTTATCAGTAATACAGCCACGCTGATGTCAATCTCTATTAGAATTGTATGACTATGTAACCAGACGTTTATTTTGATTGGTTCTGATTCAGATGTTACTGAACAATTTACATGTTCCAAGCCAGATGTGGGTAAGCTTTCCAGAGTGTGCACTTTCAGTGCCTATCAGTTCTTCTACTCAATTTAAGTCCAGTGGGACTCTCAAGTCTGCATACTAGCAACAACTACAATGGCTTGCTCGCCCGTATCCTGAAAGACATTTTAACCATTTGACCAAGGCTTGTCTTTGTTTTGGGGTTTTGCTGTGGGCTGAGTTAGAGTCCCCCTGCTTAGGATATGCCCTGAGTATGGCTATACAATTGCCTTCGCTCAAGTGACGTCCCCCAAGCTCAGTTGGCTTGGCAAGGGTGTCCACTTCCATTGGCATACCCTTAACTCCTACGCCACAGCTTCTCACAACAAAGTTGTAGTGCCTGTTTGAAGTCCAATTGGTCTTCAGTTAGTAGGCAATTTTGCATGGTTTCACTGTTAATCCCACATACCAAATGGTCTCTCAGCATCTCATTAAGGGTTAAAGCAAAGTCACATACCTCTGCCAATTGACTTCACCTCATCAAAAATCCCGACACGGATTTTGCTGGTTCACCAAGAGATGAGTATAACCTCTCTAATGTTTCAGACTTAGAGGCTTGAGGTTGTAACATTCCTTAACTAAACCCACTAACTCTCAGATGGTTTTAGTATCTGGTGCCTCAGGGAACTTTTACGCTCCTAATAACTTGAAAAGGTACAGGCCAACAAGTTATCAATGGAATAATTCATTATTTTTAATCTGTCCCAATATTATTTGCCCAGAAAAAATAATGGGCACATACTGGGTCCAGCCTTCGATGGTAGGATTGAACGAGTGAAGCTTCCCAAGTAACTATTTAATACCAGAAAAGTTTACTGCAATTCAGCTGTCGCAAGCAAATTTCTCCCGCAGCCTTTTGTTTTCTCTTGTTGCCACTGAAATAACTCCATAGAGGCCTGTATCTTGTTACCAAGTCACCGTTTATTTACATGTGCATATTACTTTTCACAGGTGCAGCTTCCTTCCAATCCAGCTTTCAGAGTGAACAGAACCTTTGGCATTCCTGTTGATATCCGTCAGCCACGACTCCCTGAAGGGAACCAGGTTATCAGGCCCACGCAGGGAACTCGTATTCTACGGAGGTCCACATGGCTGACCTTGTTACAATTACTATACTAATATTATTGTGATTTGGTCTTAAGGATAAACAGCCTTTGCGGTTCCCTATACCCTCACCATCCTGCCCCCTCCTTTTTTTTGCTCCTTTCTAATCGCCGGCGATATGAGCTGCTCGGCTTCCGTTGCGGGCCGTTGCGCTGTCAACCGGCCGCGTAAACAATGGGAGCGCGCGCAGGGGATGGGGCGCGAGGCGGGCCGTTGGTGGTGTAAAGGGACACAGAGAGCGAGGCCGAGCTCGAGCTATGAGTCAGCCGGCGGCAGCGGCGGACAGCGAGGCCGAGCCTCAGCCCGAACCTGAGCCCCAGCCTGGCTCCGTGCACACGGCTGTGGGCAAAGAAGAGCAAAAGCTGTCCAGCTCTGCCTCCGCCACTGGGGCCAAAGAGAAGTCGACCTCAACGGTCCCACTGCTGCCGCCGCCCCCGGGGTTGCCCCTGGCGGCCCGCAGAGCCTTAGCGTCGCTGAGCGAAGAGGCGTCAAAACTACGGCGTTCTCGAAGATCGGAGGAGGGCAGACCAGGCCGTCACGGCCGGCAGAAGAAAACTAAGCGCGTCGTGACAGTGGACAGCTCCAGAGCCAAGACTTCATCCGAGGCGCTGAAGATCTGTATCCAGCAGCTAAAGTGGAAGGAGGTAGGAGTGTGTCACTCACGATGTGCGTCCGGTGGTTGCTGTTTGCTCCTAACCGGTGTTTTTTCTTCGCTTTTGGCCCACTTCTCAGGTTTGAACACGCCCATTTAGCACTGGATTGTTGTCAACGGGAAATTTTTACTGTTGCCCCTCCCCAACTTTGTGAGGATGTGCAATTAATATTAATTAAGTTGTAGCATACAATTTCATTTAATGGAATCAAGCAATGCAGAACAGTGTACATGCTGCCACTTTCAAACAGCTTCCGGTTAGGCCCATTCCCCTGCTCTCTGTTTAAAGAACACGGAGATTTCCTGAAAGTCATAATTCAGTTTTGCAATGGTACTATTTATGTGTAGCAAGCACTTTATCCCTTGTCCAAAAGTAAATTACTACACTTGCGAGAAGTCTAAAATAAAAGCAGATATGCCTAGAAATACTTGGCAGGTCAGGCAGTATTGGTAAGAAAATCAAATGTAATCTTTGCAAGTTTGCTGGCAACACAAAACCAGGTAGGACTGGTAGTAGTGAGGATGATGTGGATGTTTCAAAGTGATTTGAGGTAACTTGAGTGAATGGGCAAATTAACGGCCATTGCAGTGCAATGTGGATAAGTGTGAAGTTATCAATTTCAGCAGGAAACACAGAATGGCACAGTATTATTTAAATAATGGTAACCTGGCCACTCAATTGTAGAAGAAGACCTGGAGTTCTTATATTCCGGTCACTCGGTGTAAGCTTGCAGATTCAGCAAGCAGTTAGGAAAGTAAATAGTATGTTAATTTTTGTTGCATGGGAATTTAAGAATGGAAGCGAGGATGTCTGGCTGCAGTTGTACAAGGCTGTGGTTAGACCACATCTGATGTATTCCAACAAGTTTATTTGAAATCACACAAGCTTTCAGAGCACAGCCCCTTTGTCAGGTACAGTGAGAAAGGAGAGCACACTGACGTAGAGTTTGTAGGTAGAGAGATCAACGGCAGAGAGATCAAAAGATCATACAACTGGTGTGAGTGGAATGTCAGCTAATGAATTTCTACAGGAGATTAAGAGTGTTAGAGGGTGAGTAAAGTGTTTATAAAGTCACTGTCAGTGCTATGCTGTCATGACAAACAGGCAGTGTGATAGGAGTACACAGAAGATGACATCTCAGGTCAGGCACTGAAATGTAGGTATGAGGGCTTGGTCATAATCTGTTCGAGTTTTTAAACCTGGAATCAGACTGGTTTTATTCCAGTAGCAGGATGACACACTGGCTGTTACTACTAATTGTGTGCTTTTTGAACAAAATAGAATGTATCTGCAAATAAACAAACATCTTTGAAATAATTTAACACATTATTGTTTCTGTGTGTGAGAGAGAGAGAGAGGAATATATGTTTGCGGAGAGTGTGGGTCGAGTGCTCCTGTATTCATGGAGTTTAGAAAAATGAGACGGGATTGTAGAGAAACGTACACAGTTCTGACATGGTGTCAGACTAGAGGCAGGGGTAATTGTTCCCTTATCTGTGGGATCGAGGAAAAAAGAGTCATGGTCTCAGGTTATGGGATAGGTCATTTGGTACTAAGATGAAGAGTGATTTCTTCACTCGGAGAGTGGTGAACCTATGGAATTCTAAATCACTGGATATAGTTAAGAAATAAATTATTAAATTTCTAGATAATTAAGTTGTCAAGGGGTGTGGGGAGAGCAGGTGTGACATTGAGATAGACAATCAGTCACAAAGGTCAGTGGGTTGAATGGCCTCCTCCCATTTTCTATGTTTCTATCTCCAGAGGGAGAAAAATGGTTAATGTTTCAGGTCAATGATGTTAAATCAGAATCAGAAAGGAAATATGGTTAGATGCTTTCATTGTTCAGAACATTAAGTATATGACTCATGTTGCAGCTGCACAGGACAGTGAGGCCTCTTTTAGAATACTGCATACAATTTTAGACACCCTTCTATAGGAAGGATGTTGTTAAACTTGAGAGGGTGCAGAAAAGATTTACAAGGATGTTGGGACTGGAGTGTTTGAGTTATAGGAAGAGGCTGAATAGGCTGGAGTTTTGTTCATTGGAGCATCCGACTCTGAGGGATGACCTTACAGAGATATATAAAATCATGAGGAGCATGGATAGGGTGAATAGCCAATGTCTTTTTACTGGGGTAGGGGAGTCCAAAACTATGGAGCATCGGTGAGAGGGGAAAGATTTTAAAAAAGGATCTCAGGAGTAACGTTTTCATGCAGAGGGTGCTGTGTGTATACAATGAGGTGCCAGAGGAAGTCTGGTACAATTACAACATTTAAAAGTCATCTGATGGGTATATGAATAGAAAGGGCTTAGAAGGTTATGGGCCAAATGCTGGCAAATGGGATTAGGTCAGATTGGGATGTCTGGTTGACTCGGATGAGTTGGACTGTAGGGTCTATTTCCATGCTATGACTGTGACTATAAGTAGGTCAATATATTGAATAAACAGAGTATAAATGAAGAAAATATGAAGTTGTCTGCTTTGGCAGAAAACATAGAAAGGCAGGATATTTCGATGATGAGATTGAAGAATGCTGCAACAAGGAAAGGACCTGGAATGCAACATTAGCGATTAGGTACAACAAATAATTATGAAAGCACATAGAAAGTCAGTTCTTGGTACAAGGGCATGGAGTATAAAAGTAGGGAAGTCTCATGAAACTTGTATAGCTCATTGGTGAGACAGCTCCTGCAGTCTTATGCAGTTTTATTCACTTTCCTTTTAAGGATGAGCTTAGACTAGAAGCGATTTGGCAAAGGTTCTCAGGTTAATTTCTATGTTGAGGGTTTTGTCCTGTGAAGCCTATGAGCATTGAAGTTTAGAAGAATGAAATGGTGATCTTACTGAAATACTGATTCAGATAGGACCTGGCAGGCTGGTTGTTGAGGTATTTCCTCTCTCATGAGGGAATCAAGAACCAATGGATGTGGTTTCAAAATGAGAAATCTCCCATTAAAACAGAGAAGAATAACAACCTTTGGAAGACAATCTGTGGAATCTACAGAGAACAATAGAGGTTGAATGACTTGAATATATTCAAGACTAACTTTGACAGATTTTTGATGAATAACGGAGTAAGAAATCAGAAGTCAGGGAAGTAGAAACCTGGCCACAATCAGTTCAGCCATGATCTATTGGAGCAGAATTACAAAGATGGATGTATGGCCTACTTATGCTCCTACTTCTTAGGTTTTTATAAACTCTTGTTTGTTATGGTCAAGAAAAGCCATGAGTGTAGCACTAGATATTGCATGCACACTATCCAGGGCTGCCCAGATATGTTTAGGCTACCTTGTCAATAAAGAAGTAAAACCTTTTAAAATTAAATGTTACAAGTTGCCCATCCAGGCGGATTTCATGGATTCCAATTCTCCTGATAGCTTGGCCAAATAACGTATGTGCAAATTGTATCTCTCAGTTGCCTTATTTGAATCTGCAGCTGCATCAATTTATTTAAAATCGTGCAATACACTCCATACTACACTTCAAAGCTACCAGTCAAAATGGAGCAATCAAACAAGTTTCTTTTCCTCAATGTTTATTTTGAGAAATGGGCCAATGAATTTTATACTACTGTTATGAAGCAGTGCTTAACCCCCCTCTGAAAACTAAAACCAAAACAGTCAGAGAAGCTCACCTCACCACGTAATCTGTTAAAGGAAGTGTGAAAAGTGGTATAACCTGCCTGCCCTCGTCGACCCATTGTCTTGGCCAGTTCCTGCCCCACCGAACTCATCTCCACCTGTCTGGACTCCATTTTCTCCCCTTTGGTCCAGGAACTCCCTACCTACATCTGACACCACCCACGCCCTCCAACTCCTCCAGAATTTCCAATTCCCTGGCCCCCAACACCTCATTTTCACCATGGACATCCAGTCCCTATACACCTGTATTCCTTATGCAGATGGCCTCAAGGCCCTCCGCTTCTTCCTGTCCCGCAGTCCCGCTCATCCGCCTAGCCGAACTCGTCCTCACCCTCAACCACTTCTCTTTCGATTCCTCCCACGTCCTACAGACAAAGGGGGTGGCCATGGGCCCCAGCTATGCCTGCCTCTTTGTAGGTTACGTGGAACAGTCCCTCTTCTGCACCTACACAGGCCCCAAACGCCACCTCTTCCTCTGTTACATTAACGACTGTATCGGCACCGCCTCTTCCTCCCCAGAGGAGCTTGAACAGTTCATCCACTTCACCAACACCTTCCACCCCACTTCAAGTTCACCTGGGCCATCTCCAACACATCCCTCACCTTCCTGACACCTCAGTCTCCATCTCAGGCAACCAGTTAGTTACTGATGTCCATTTCAAGCCCACCGACTCCCACAGCTACCTAGAATACACCTCCTCCCACCCACCTTCCTGCAAAAATTCCATCCCCTATTCCCAATTCCTCCGCCTCCGCCACATCTGCTCCCAGGATCAGGCATTCCATTCCCGCACATCCCAGATGTCCAAGTTCCTCAAGGACCGCAACTTCCCCCCGCAGTGGTTGAGAACGCCCTTGACTGCATCTCCATTTCCCGCAACACATCCCTCACACCCTGCCCCCGCCACAACCGCCCAAAGAGGATCCCCCTCATTCTCACACACCATCCCACCAACCTCTGGATACAACGCATCATCCTCCGACACTTCCGCCATCTACAATCCAACCCCACCACCCAAGACATTTTTCCATCCCCACCCTTCTCTGCCTTCTGGAGAGACCACTCTCTCTGTGACTCCATTGTTTGCTCCACACTGCCCTCCAACCCCACCAAACCTGGCACCTTCCCCTGCAACCGCAGGAAGTGCTACACTTGCCCCCACACCACCTCCCTCACCCCCATCCCAGGCCCCAAGATGACTTTCCATATTAAGCAGAGGTTCACATTCTGCCAATGTGGTATACTGTATCCATTGTACCCGGTGTGGCTGCCTCTACATTGGGGAAACCAAGCGGAGGCTTGGGGACTGCTTTGCAGAACATCTCTGCTTGGTTCGCAATAAACAACTGCACCTCCCAGTCACAAACTATTTTAACTACCCTCTCCCATTCTTTAGATGACATGTCCATCATGGGCCTCCTGCAGTGCCACAAGGATGCCACCTGAAGGTTGCAGGAACAGCAACTCATATTCCGCTTGGGAACCCTGCAGCCCAATGGTATCAGTGTGGACTTCAGCTTCAAAATCTCCCCTTCCCCCACCGCATCCCATAACCAGCCCAGTTCGTCCCCCCCCCCCCCCCCCCCCCCCGCCGCCCGCCCGCCCGCCCGCCACTGCATCCCAAAACCAGCCCAGCCTGTATCTGCCTCCCTAACCTGTTCTTCCTCTCACCCATTCCTTCCTCCCATCTCAAGCCGCACTTCCATTTCCTACCTACTAACCTCATCCCACCTCCTTGACCTGTCATCTTCCCTGGACTGAGCTATCCCCTCCCCACCTATACTCTCCTCTCCACCTATCTTCTTTTCTCTCCATCTTCAGTCCGCCTCCCCCTCTCTCCCTATTTATTCCAGAACTCTCTCCCCATCCCCCTCTCTGATGAAGGGTCTGGGCCCAAAACGTCAGCTTTTGTGCTCCTGAGATGCTGCTTGACCTGCTGTGTTCATCCAGCTCCACACTTAGTTAACCTGCCTCTCAGCTCCCCCGATCTGTTATAAATGAGTGGTTAAATGAAATGAATCTGTGATACTCACTTTATAATCAACAATTAACAATTTATTTATCTAACTCTGACCGTAAAGAAATTGACAGAACTACTCACAAACCAAACAATTCCCCCTTAACTACTAACTCTCACTGAATTAAACAAAATACTAATGCTATGCTATTCCAATAAATACCAATCCCACTGATATCAACCAAAATAATAAGGAAAATAAATGAATGTATAGTTTGTCAAAATTACAGCCTGGATGAGTCTTCTGGAATGCTCCCTGCCCCCTCCACTGATACTCAATCAGGAACACCTTTTGCCATTGAATTCTCGTGTTAGGAATATTAGCGAAGAGTGTTGCTGTACCTTTAGTTCAGATGATGGTTTTCTGAGAGCTTAGAGAATTCTGTGACAGCCAGTGATTCTTTCTTTTATAGCTGACAGCTATCTCTTGGCAGATGACCGCTGACTCTTACACCTATTTTTAAATGTCCTCTTCTTTTATACCTTGACTGATTAATTTCTTACAGTCGGATTGGTCCTAGGTTTTCAAAACCATCAGTGTAAATTTAATTAAGTTTTGGTATCGAGGTCCTGTTTTAAATTAATTGGCTAAATTCAAAAACTTGTCTTGGTAAAAATGCTGCTTTGTCTCCAAACAGTACTGACTGTTGATACAATGTTTCAATGTCAAGGACTCTGTGCATCTGCTGCTGCCTGCAGACGTTTTTTAAATCTCCAAGCCTGGGAAAACACATCATCTTTTTTTAAAGGGACCACATACTCTTTCCCCCTATCATTTTACACACATCAAATGCTCTACCTTTCTTTGCAATATCTCAGCCTTAAGAAAACAAAATGCACCATCATTATGACCAGATGGTTTCATTTTTTTCCTCTAAACCTTAATGCCTAGGTCATTAGTCCAGGGTTACACGTTCCATTCTAGTTCGACATAAATATATAACATTGAACACTACTGTTTCTAGCTTCCATACACCTTTTCCTTTTGAAGTCACAATAATGCATCTGCAGTAACATTTCCGTGTACAATTTCTGAGCTAAGTGCTTATAAAATAGGACTCCAACAAATTAGTCTGGTATTCTTGTCTTCAAGTCTTTCTCAAAATCCTTTTCTCATGCCATATAAATTACAGTTCCCTTTTCAAGTTTGTTTTGTGTGTCAGTCTTCATAGGTGCAAGATGAAAAGTTTCACATTTGTATCTCTTTTGGCAGTGTTTACATTCTGAGCTATCAAGCAACTATTTACCATAAATTCTTTGAAGGCAACTATTGTCTTTTGTGTTCCAGTTTCCAACAGGCCGTCGCCACCTTTGTGATATCTATTGGCACGGATCGTCTTTTCATGATGGTGAAGTTAGCAGCTCAGGTCAAGTCAACAAATATCCAGGTACATCTCTAGTGGCGTTCCCTAGCTGAATCAAATGTGCTGCTAGCCTATCTTCTGATTTTGATTCTAGTTAATATTTATGCTTGACTAATAATTATTTTGCAATTTAATTTCGTAACCTGTGCTTCGGGGTTAAAATATTGAAGAGTAGCTGAAAGGAAGCAATTTTCTATTCACTGAGAGAGTTCTATTTTTTGAAGGCAAATCAGTAGAATGCCAAAGTAGTTGTAGGCAGTAAATAGTTGAATTAGTTTGTTTTTAAAATGTCTCATTCTTTCAATGTTATCACTTTAGTGGCTTCAGAATTGATTGTGGAATTGAAAGGACAAATGGGTATTTTTCAAAGAAACTCAGTATCCACCAGAGAAAATATTCAACCGTTCAAAAAGAGTTATTGAGTTTGTTACTGGCCTTGCGACATATGAATGTTTATGTTGCAAACAATGTATCAGAGACAGTTGGGTTCACTAATCAGAACTCGTTGACATTTTTTGTAAAGACTCAAAGACAAGAATACCAGACTAATTTGTTGGAGTCAGAGATAATGGGAACTGCAGATGCTGGAGAATTCCAAGATAATAAAATGTGAGGCTGGATGAACACAGCAGGCCAAGCAGCATCTCAGGAGCACAAAAGCTGACGTTTCGGGCCTAGACCCTTCATCAGAGAGACGTTATTTTGTTGGATTAATTTGTTGGAGTCCTATTTTATAAGCATTTAGCTCAGAGATTGTACACGTGGGTCATGAAAATGTTACTGCAGATGCATTATTGAGAGTTTAAAAGGAAATTGTGTATGGAAGCTAGAAACCGTAGTGTTCAATGTTATATATTTATGTAGAACTAGAATGGAACGTGTAACCCTGGACTAATAACCTAGGCATTAAGGTTTAGAGGAAAAAAATGAAACCATCTGTTCATAATGGTGCATTTTTTTCTTAAGGCTGAGATATTGCAAAGAAAGGTAGAGTATTTGATGTGTGTAAAATAAGGGGAAAGAGTGTGTGGTCCCTTTAAAAGATGATGTGTTTTCCTAGGCTTGGAGATTTTTAAAAACGTCTGCAGGTAGCAGCAGATGCACAGAGTCCTTGACATTGAAACATTGTATGAACAGACAGTACTGTTTGGAGACAAAGCAGCGTTTTTACCAAGACAAGTTTTTAAATTTAGCCAAATAGGTCTCCTTTGACGTAACAGCCCTGTTCACATCCATCAACATCAACCTGGCCAAAGAAACACTGGCTACACTATTAGAAGAACCGAAGACACATACACCAGACACCACCAACCTCATCAGCAAGGACAACATCATCAAGCTAGTGGACCTATGCCTCACCACCCACTTCACTTTCAATAACAAAACCTACAGACAAACCAACGGTACACCCATGGGATCGCCGATATCAGGGTTCTTAGCAGAGGCAGTAATGTAGAGACTCGAACAAACAGCTCTGCCAATCATCCAACCCAAACTTTGGGTCCGCTATGTGGATGACACCTTTGTCATCACTAAACAAAACAAATTAGAGGAAACCTTCAAGACCATCAATAATACCCTTACTGGCATAACATTCACAAAAGAGGAGGAAAACAACAAACTGCCATTCCTAGATGTCACAGTAGAGCGAACAGCCAATGGGGAACTTAAAACCAGCGTCTACAGGAAAACAACACATAATGACCAAATACTGAACTACAGGAGCAACCATCCCAACACCCAGAAACGAAGCTGCATTAGAACATTACTCCAACAAGCCACCACACACTGCAGCACAGAGGAACTATGCAGAGCAGAAGAAAATCACCTGTACAGCATATTCAAAAAGCATGGGTACCCTATGAACACAGCCCGCCGATTCCTCAGCAATAAACCCAAACAAACAGACAAAACGGGCTCAGAAACCATAACCACTCTCCCCTACATCAAAGACATTTCCGAAATGACTGCCAGACCACTCGGACCTCTTGGCATCATGGTAGCCCACAAACCCACCAACACACTAAAACAGCAGCTAATGAACTTAAAAGACCCTACACAGACAACAAAACAAACGTCATCTACAAAATACCTTGCAAGAACTGTGACAAACACTACATAAACTGGCAGAAAACTAGCCACCAGAATACATGAACATCAACTAGCCACAAAACGACATATCCCGCTATCACTCGTATCCTTACATACAGATGAGGAAGGACACCATTTTAGGACAACACATCCATCCTAGGACAAGCCAAACAGAGACACGCATGAGAATTCCTAAAGCACGGCGTTCCAACCGGAACTCCATCATCAAACACGTTGATTTGGAGCCAATCTACCATCCCCTGAGAAAAAGAACAGGAAATGACATCACCAACCCAAGTAAACCTAACCAGATAAATAGAAAGCAGGACATAACACCAGCGCTTTGTCGGAGGCTCACTGATGATGTTACCTAGAATGGTGACGAAACTCTGAAAACTAACCTTCTAGCTCAGCGAGCAAATGCAAACGCACATCCAGAGCCAATTAATTTAAAACAGGACCTAGATACCAAAACTTAATTAAATTTACACTGATGGTTTTGAAAACCTAGGACCAATCCGACTGTAAGAAATTAATCAGTCATCAAGGTATAAAAGAAGAGACTTTTTAAAAATAGGTGTGAGAGTCAGCTGTCATCTGCTAAGAGAATAGCTATTAGCTATAAAAGAATCACCTGGCTGTCACAGAATTCTCTAAGCTCTCAGAAAACTATAGTTGAAACTAAAGGTACAGTGGCAGTCTTGACTAATATTCCTGATGAAAGAATTCGGAGAAAGGCCTTCCTGCCTGAGGATCAGTGGACAGGATACAAAGCTCGCTGGAAGACTTACCTGGCCATAATTTTGAAAGACTATTTTTTAATTTATTTTTCATATTATTTTGGTTTAAAGAAGTGGGACTTGTATTTATTGGACAGCATATCATTAGAATTTTGTTTTATTCAAGAATAGTTAGTAGTTAATGGGGTATTGCTTGGTTTGTTAGTAGTTCTGTTAGTTCACTGTTAGAGTTAGATAGATAAGTTGTTACTTGTTGATTATAGACAGACTGTCAGGAGTTCATTTCATTTATTCTCCTTTTATAACAGATTGGGATGGTAAGAGGCAGGTTATACCCCTTTTCACACTTCCTTTAACTAATTTACGAGGCAAAGCAAGCTTTTCTGTGTGTTCTGGTTTTAGGTATCAGAGGGAGGTCGACCTCTCCTTCATAACTGTAGCAACCAAGTTTCAAGGGATTATTTGATTCCTTTCCTTGTCTGACTCCTCCACTGGTAATCATAAAGTTTGTGATGGTATTGCAATTAAATATATAATAGACTGTGTATATATCTCAGAATCAGAAACAAATCAGCCTGGTTCCTTCAGTAATTCATAGAGAACTAGTTTATTGTGAACTAAACCTGTTATGTAAAGATCATTAACATTAAGATTTTAACTGTGCAAATATATACACCTAGCTTTTTGAAAATTAGCATATTACCAGTTCTGGGAAAATGTAAAAACTCTGTAAACTGTTTATCTTTGGCTAAATAAAAATTAATTTTGGGGAAAAAAAAATTCACATTGCCCAAATGTTGGTCTGTAGCCAAAGTCACTTTGCATACGGAGGTTAAGGTTGGTTGAATTCATTTTTCTGGAGCTAGTGTTATTGATTTCAAATTCTCCTTTACAATCCTCCACTTGAATTGATGAGGCTTTCCAGTGGATTTACAACAAAACATTGAGAAAGGTTTAAGAGAAAAATAAGAGAGAGCACAAAGGCCATTCTTGTAGTCAGACTATCTCTCTGTGTTAAGATTGGTTCAGATGCATTATTGTTTTTACACCCATAGACTGGGTCATGTGAGCTGTTAAAGTGTTGTAGACTTAGCGTCTCCATCAAAGCAGTTTGTTTTCTGCAAATACAGCAGTGCTATTGTTGTGATTAATGTCTTTTTCCTTGTGAAGTGTATGTATAGCCAAAGGTAATTTACTTTGTATAATACATACTGGTACCAAGTAGTAAATGAAAAGTGATTTGAATACAGGTCTCATCTCATTTGTATGGTTCATTTATATGTAAACAGGTGTATAATATATCAGATTCAGGACAGAAAAGATTAACTCTTGATTGTCTGTAGCTTGTAATTTCAATTGATAGAAAACATCTCAAAAGGAATAAATTCATCTTATTTTTAGAGATGTTGCCACTCTTACTGTAACAAATGATTTAGAAAAACTGTTAACTAAACACTGCTTTTTGTAAGAAACTTCTACTTTAAACTAGAGAAAGTAATGTCCCTTTTTGTATACTTATAACCAATTACACACTTCACAGAATTACAGTCCTTCTAGCGAGCCATTAAAAGTTGCTGTCTAGCTCTGATTCCCATAACATACTTTGCTAAATGGTAAACTTCAGTGACAATGACCTGGTACCTTCCTTGGTTTTTAGAGTTTTTTGTTAATCTACCACCATCAGTAAAACATATTTTGATGATTCTTCCTCTTAGCCTTGCCAGACCTAATCTCCCAGAAACCTTGGAAGGCGGCAGGATGTGTCTCTTTAACTAGAGACCATATCCTTCTGACATCTACTTGTGATAGTCCACAAAGCCAGGTAGTCCTTCTCTTGGCTGACCACACGGAACTACGGTCTGTCTGAGATTCATTTGATTTGTAGTGAAGTTGTAACCTGATCTCAAAAATTGCTTCCTCTTCCCATGACAACTTGATGCAATATGCAAGTTGCACGCAGCGCACGTGCATTGGCATCAGCAAACACAGACAAACTTATATCTAGATAGAAATGTTAATGAGGTATTTTTGACTTCAACTTCCTTTTTTATTTTGGATGTATATGGGCTCTCAGAATTTGCTGCCATTATCTCCATCTGTAATGCTTTGCACCTTCTCAGTATAATTTAAGCCTTCCATTCAAATCTTAATAATAGGCCTGGTGTTTTGATTGTTAAGTAGACAGAACAGGCCTCATGACCCGTTTTATTGACCGGAATGATGCAGCGTCCTTCTGAAAATATAATAATCATATGAACTTCATTTCATTTAAGCTTTATAATCCTAACAAAGTTACTGATTATGTGAACAGTGGGTGAAACAGGTCACCCAGGGATTTGATTATGAACTATATTCCAATCTCATTGATTAAAAAGATGCACACAGCACAAGAACTTAGAAGGAAGCTTAAATTAAAATGTTACATGGTACAGAAAGAAAGAGAGAAAGGAAAAAGAATTGAGAAGATATTAAGAACAATTTAACACATGAACTTTTAGAAGTCTTCAACAACTGAAACATGAAGAACTGAAACGCTGCACACTTGTACTAGTAAAATTGTTACGTAGTTTATTGTCAATAATTCAGTTAAGAATGGCACCAGTAAGTCAATGCACTGCTTCTTTTCTAGCTCCTACGTCTCCATATCTCCCACAGTCCAAAGATGTGCAGGCTAGGTGGATTGGCCATGCTAAATTGCCTGTAGTGTTCAGGGGTGTGTGGGTTATAGGGGGATGGGTCTGGGTGGAATGCTTCAAGGGGTGGTGTGGACTTGTTGGGTCGAAGAGCCTGCTTCCACACTATAGGGAATCTAATCTAATGTGTACGTTTGCGACACTCAATTCTCTTTCCACCATCTCTCCTAATTCCTCCACTGTCTCTGATTAGTCACACTGTTTGTCCAATATCCTGTAATGGATAAGCAGAAATTTATTTCAGTAAAATAATGGGAACCTGAAACCATTATTTTTGAACCTGACCATAAATTTGCTCCATGGTCACTGTTTCCTTGGCAGTTTTCTGAAGCTGAATAAACCCATTTTCAAACTTAGTTGCGTTTGATACCCGATTAACTTCAAACATATACCTGCTTTATCACTGTGGCAACACTGTTGAATTCTGACCCTATCTCAGCTCATCCATGTCTTGATTGCTTCAGCTTGATGGTACAATGAATGTTCTTATGTTTGCTTCCCAATTTGAACCATACATAAATTTGTGCAGCCATTAATTCTGCTGCCCATGTCTTCACTCATGGCAAAACTCATTCAATCATCACCCCTGTATTTGTTTGCCTCACCATCCAGCAGTGCCATGGTTTCAATTTTTTTTCTTTTTTCTAAATTACTCCATGGCCCCACTGTAGCACCTACTTTCTCCGGTCCTACAAGCCTATGATTGCTGCACTCCTCTAATTCTGGCATCGTGCACAAATCTGATTTTTAAGCACTGTTCCACTGGTGAGCATGCTTTTAAACCGTTGTGGATTTAAGTTATGCAATTTCCTGTCTGAACCTTCAATCGCTCTTTCCTCATGTCTCGAGGTACTCCTTCAGAACGTAACTGTTAGATCTCATCTGTCCTGATGCTTCCTGTAGTCAGTGTCCAGTGTTTTTAAAAAAAAATTAATATCATGTTCTTAACAAGTTTTCTTTTAAATGTTTTTAGATGGTCTTAGGTTTCTTTTATCCAATTTTTTAATTTTAGCGCACCCCTCTCGTCTTCCCTTGGTTTGCTATGAACTGCCTTCCTGTTGATTTGATCTTCCAAAGTTGACAGCACTCTGGCACTGAGAATGGCGTGGGCAGGGCAGGGTGAGGGTATGCTGTCCTTGGAATGTTTTTCATGAGTCTTGTCAGCAGGGGAATCGAGGGTTATGTGAAAAATGCAGGAAAGTGCATCTGAGGATCTTTATCGAATGATGGAGCAGGCTTGAGAGGCCAAAGGGCCGCCTCCTGTTCCTATTTCTTGTCCCTTTATAAGCTTTTTTCTACATTTTAACTGAACTTCAAATGGATAAACTGCATGGATAATGTAGCTATAATTATAGTACATCTGAGTTTCTGTACGTTACAAACTGCTAATATGAGAAAATGAACTACATCATGTATCCATTTGTACTTTGAACATACTTACCCCGTGTAGCCTTCAATATTTCATTGGCAAATTTTTTTAAAAAATCACTATTGTAGTGGCAAACGTTTGCAAATCCAATCGCGATAACTTTCATCACATTTGACTCTTCTGTTAACCGCCTCCCTCTTAATTTGATCCATCAAAATTGACAGCACTCTGGCATTTGTGAGTGGGGTGAGCAGGGCAGGGTGAGGGTTGGACCACAGCTTTCATGAAAGGTTGAGGTTAGGTATGTGGGCTTGATCCTCTTTTAGTATTTTCCATTTCTCCCAAAAGATTTTTTTTCCCCAAAACATTGCAAAAACAATGCACAACCTGAGAGCACAGATATGAGACCATTCTGTATGAAACCTAGTCTCTCTATGAAGATAAGAACTAGGAACAGGACCCTGCTCCGCCATTTGATACAATTGTGGCTGATCTCATCTTGGCCTCGACACCACTTTCTTGCCCACTTTCTGCAACTCTTCAACCCCACTAATAATTAAAAATCTGTTTATCTCCTCCTCAGATGTACTCAGTGTCCCTGTATCTGCTGCACTCTGTGGTATTGAATTCTACAGATTCATGACCTTTTGAGAGAAGTAATTTCTCCGCATCTCTATTTTAAATCTACTGTCTTTATCCGAAATGTATGACCTCTCATTCTAGATTGCCCCACATGTGGAAACATCCTTTCTGTCTCTACATTCAGTTTTCTTTAGCATCTTATGTATCTCAATTAGATTTTCCCTCATTTTTCTAAATTCCGTGACTGTAGGCCTAAACTGTTCGACCTCTCTTATTTAGACAAATCCAACATTTCTGGAATCAATGTGGTTAACCTTATCTGAACAGCCTCCAATACAACAGAATCCCCTCATAAGTCAGGAGACCAAAGCCAAGTATAATTTGTTTACATAGGCTGTTCTTCTGATGCAGGTGACCAGGCACAGCTAAGCCTTTCTGAAGATAAAATTAAACTTCCTGCCAACCTAAAAGTAATTGGTAAATGTCTATGACATTAGTTGCCTGCTGCAGAATGATCTGCGACTTGTACCATTCTGTGCTCAGATTTTTTTCCATCATGAACTTGCTCCAAACATTCCTGGACATGTGATTTAAATTGCTCTAATTTATGTTTGCTATAGTCTGATAGTCAGTCAGAACCCATAAGACCATAAGACATAGAAGTGGAAATAAGGCCAAATAATGGGTTACCTGAAATGTGCCATTGAACAATCGTGATCAGTAAATTAGGAACTTCCAGTTATGCGTTAAAATTTTGAATGGAAATCGATTATTAAAACAGCTGCTGCAAATCATTTAACTTTGGCATTTTCAATTCTAAACACTCCTGAGTTTTAAGCAAACAGTTAATTCAATATGGACGTTTGCAACCACCCAGAGTATTCACAGATTCCTTTCTTTAGGATCAGCCGTCAACAAAAGAGCTTGAACGTCCCAACCAGCCTGTCCTCCTTTCCATTTCATCATGAACAAAAGAAACAGCAAAACCCAATATGTGTTAGACAAATGTGAATGGATTGCATCGACCATCAATTATCGTATGTTGGCTCCCTCATCCGAACTGGACTGGATGAAAATTATGGAGTCAAATGAGAATGTTAGGATCTATTATCAACATGCCAAACCTTTTTTTAAAAAAAGCACCTTGAAGTTGTATAAGCTACATGGTGAGGAAATAACTTTGAGTGCTTTTGAAACTCTTCTCCATCAGAAGCCCAATGGACTGGTTGCAAGTCATCTGAACCATCATCTAAATGTTCAGAAAGTAGGAGAAGGATTCCCTGTTCCTGTTGCCACTTCAAGTTCACCTGAGCCAACCTCCTGGAAATTCATCTACAAGAAGCTTCACAGCTAAGCAAGAACCCTCTGCTTCGCAGAACTTCAACTTATTGAAATTAAGCCACAAAAGAGACTGAGGTGATCTTAAGTTGGAAATGTATTGTTTCATTTTCATTTGTATCTAATCTTTGTGTGTGTGAACTGGGTGAGTGAGACATCATATTTTAAACATCCAGGGTGGTGTCTGATGATAAATAGCCTTTATTTTAAAACTCTCAAAAAGCTTGCTGCTGCTTTTAATTTATTTAAATTGGAACAGTCACTTAGGGTAGGAAAACATAGCCTAACTAACTTTTTTATAAACTTAACACAATAAATGAACACAATTCTGTCCATGATGGCACTAATTAAGCAACTCCATATTGGCACAGACAACAAATTGCAGAGCTGGACTGAACACTGGAGGCCAAGCAGCATCCCAGGAGCACAAAAGCTGACGCCTTGGGCCCAGACCCTTTTCATGTTTATGTTCCATCTCAATATCGGCATAGCCAGATTCATAAATTCTAATTAATAAATCCTTTCAGAATGCTGAACTTGATCACTTGCAGAAGATCATCTGGGTTAGAGAATCTCGGCTGTTGTAATATGTTTTTAGGAGCATTTTAAGATGCAGTTCTTTTGTTCATTGCTGCTCAGATTTGAATCAATTTGAGCAATGCTGCCTAGCTATATTAAGCCATAAAGACCAGTTTTGAATGCCTCAGGCTTCCAGCTTCTAATTCACCAACCTAACGTACAAACCTATTTAAGTGGAAAATTGGCATTAATTAATTTCTTTCACTCTCATTTTCTTCATGGAATGTTGTTGTCAATTCAGTCCATGTAATATGCAAATAACATACTTTGGACCAGTGCTTCCCAAACATTTTCCAATCATGATCCCTGACCTGTGACAGTGTTGGATGGAGAGGCAGAAGCAGAAATGTCTGAGAGGACGGGAAATACCTGTTGTGTGTGGTGGAATTGAAGAGGTCTTTGTTTTTTGGTGGAGGGAATGGATAGCAGGAGCAACAGAGAGAGAGAGAGAGAGGGAGAGAGAAAGAGAGATGCTCAATGTGGGGAATGGGACTTGAGGGCAGCAGTGGGGAAAGCTGTTTAATATGTAGGGCATTTAATTAATAAACAGATATCTTACTATTTACGTTTAATCAGGACAGGATTTGGGCCTACAACATTAGGCAGTTAGGCCATGCTCACTATTTCAAAGATTGTGCAATTTAGAGAGACCTCACTGCTGTTACTGCTTTGTCAGAGCTCCATGGCCTTCATCATTGCATCAGCGCATGCAACTGCAAACATCTGGCTCCAATTTCATGAGGTTGCAACCCACACTTTGGGAAGCCCTGCACGAAGCCAAAAATAGAAGATCTAAAAATTAAATGCAACAGAACAGCAGCTTAGCTGTACTTTAAACTCATGTACATTTTGTGAATGAATATTCTAGGTAATTGCAGTAGGTAAATTGGTATAAATTGGTGCATTCCAATTTTTTTCACATTGTGATCCCACTTGGAGGCTTGAAAAATTTAGTGACTCCTCAATAGGAACGAATAAAAGTGGGGATGAAGGTAGCTGCTGAGAATGTGGGGCACAGCTGTATAAGTTTAGATGTAAATCCACATTCCAGCTTCCAGCCAATACATCTCCAGGGTACGTAACCCCAAAATTTAAATTCAACCTCACTTGGACTTTCAGATCCCACTTTTGGGGGTGGGGTGTGGGGGGGCTCTGATACAAATCCAGGTAATTTGTGATTGATACCAGTTTGAAATAGGGTGCTGTGGTGCAGGTGTGATAACCAATTTAGTAGTTTCAGTAGGTGTACCAATCCTGAAGTCTACACTTTCAGTGATGGCCTCTGTACATATTTACTTAATATGCTTCAGTGTCGCATTGACCCAATATTGTAGATGTAGGGATTCTCAAGGAAATCCAAGGGCATGTTAAAGCTCACCCTTAAATTACTTAATCTCAGTCAATCGCGTTCTGCTGTCAGCAAAATTACATTTATCTGCTCGATCAACTTAATAAATGTTAATTGGCTGGTTCCAAATGTGCATTCTCTGTCTTGACAATAAACTTGCTTAGAATTCACACCTGATAGTAGCTATAATTTTTAAAAAATGACAGTAGCTAATAGCTAAGTAAATAAATGCTGCCAAGCAACCACTTTAGCCACTGTTTGTTACAAGTAGGCCTTTTTTAAAATTTGAAAGCAAGTGATTTTAGCTTTTATGGTTAATGTAGGATCTTCTGGATTCGTCATTGTTTTCGGTTAAACTAAAAGAAACAAAATCAATCAATTGTAATGCCATATCAAAATATCTTGAATAATCAA
This sequence comes from Stegostoma tigrinum, assembly GCF_030684315.1. Lineage (NCBI taxonomy): Eukaryota > Metazoa > Chordata > Chondrichthyes > Orectolobiformes > Stegostomatidae > Stegostoma > Stegostoma tigrinum. The sequence continues at coordinate 30,406,851 of NC_081382.1, forward strand.
ATGCTTTGTACTTCTGATACACTGAATCATTAACTAGGCGCTCACTATATTATCAGAGGCGGATAATAGAAGAGACTTATGAGAGTTGAAATATATTGCAGTGCTTTTTGAATTCAATGGAGCAACTGTACATCAAATAAGGAAAAAGTCTGAACGCCATAATTTGTAACAGTTTATTTTTGAAGAATTAATGTCAACTAATACTGGATCTAAGTTAAAGATTGGTGGCCTTGGATGTTGAAATTGTACAGTTTCAATATGATTTTGGAAATAAACTGTAATAAGAATTTGTGATGGCAAAGCTTGGACTTTAACTTTTATTTACAAATACATTTAATTTGGGGTAGTAGTATACAACTCAGTGCTTCGCAGGAGTTTTATCAGATCTTAGCAGTCTTAATAGATCTTAACGGTAACTCTTAGCAAGAGAATTAAAGGATGACAAAGTTAGAAAATCAAAAGTTTAGTGAGGAAATTCCAGAGAAAAGACTGTAACATGAAGCCAACCTGATTTTATATCAACAGCTAACATTGCTGATGTTGCATTGAGCAATATGCTTTTATTGAAATGAACAGCAAATTTGAGAGGTCAGTAGTCATGCACAAATTAATAGGGATATCTAAATGTTGTTGTCCATGAATCTGTTGTCTGTCATGGATCGCACTCTTTTGACTATACTGGACTGCAATCTTTCTTTTTTTTGGCATTGATGAGAACTTCCATTCTACTATTGTGTTGTCTTGCTATTTAAAAACTTTAAAAAGTTGTATCTGATTGAATAAGGTACAGCTGAATCTTTTGCAGTCATATTAATTTCACCATTTACTGCAGAATGGATGCAACTACTTGTCTTGAAAAGCTAGTTTTACATTTATGGATGTAAAATTTATCCAAAATAATAAAATGTTTCATAGACTTAATAACAATTTTATATATTTTTAGAACTTGTTTATCTTTTAGATTTTTATCTTAATGCAGTCATTCTTTACCAGCCATGCCTCTTGTAGTATTACTGTTTTTAGAGCTGTTTGTTCAAATCCCACTCCAAGATGTGAGCAAAAAATCCTACTGTGACACTTCAATTTTGTATTGAACGAGTACAGTAATGTTGGAGATATCATCTTTCAAATAAATCAAGGCCCCTTCTCTCTGGCTTGGAGGGATGTAACAAAATTCCATATCACTATTTCAATGAATAGCAAGAAAGATATTCCAGGAGAAATGGCCAATATTTATCCTTCAAACAACACCACAAAATAAAAATAGACTATCTGGTGATTATCACGCTGCGATAGGGTTAGGGTTAAACGCTGTTTGAGTTTCCTGCATGCAAATTAGCTGCTGAGTTTTGTAGATTACGGTGACTGCACTTCAAAAGAACTTCATGGTAAAGTTTTTGAAACTTCATGTAGTTGTGATTTGAGGACTCTTGTGGTGCAGTGGCGGTATCGCTACCTCTGAGCCAGAAGGTCTGTGTTTAAGTTCTGCCTGTACCAGAAATGTGTAATTGCACCTTGTTATCTCATGTCCTGTTTAGAGATGTTAAGCTGGATGAACACAGCAGGCCGAGCAGGAAGACTGACATTTTGGGTGAAGGGTCTAGGCCCGAAACGTCAGCCTTCCTGCTCCTTTGCTCATCCAGCTCTACACCTTGTTATCTCATTCTCCAGCATCTGCAGTTCCTGCTATCACTGAACAGGACTTAGCTGGACTAGTTCTAGAGTGCAGGTTTTCAGTACTACTAATGAAAAATTGTCAGGGCCCATTACACTTGCAGTATCCTTTGCCTTCAGCTGTTCCTTTTTATATTAAGTGGATGGAATCAAATTGGCTGAGTCTGGCATCTGTGATCTGAGGACCTCAGATATGTGATCTTGGCATTTCTAGCTGAAAATGATTGAAAGTACTTATGCCTTTTTTTTGTTTCCACTTGCAATGAGCTCCGTCATTGGTGATATTTATGAAGCTGTATCTTCAACTTATTACACAGAATCGCAGAATTGCTATGCTGAAGGAGGCCATTCAACCCATCTTGTCTGCACTGGCTTTTCCAACAAGTGTAATCTGTAATGCCAATCTCCTGCTTTTCCCCCCATATCTTTGCACACAATTTCTATTCAAATAATCACTCAATGACACCTCAAATGCCTCAGTTGAACCTGCCTGCACCACATTTCCAAGCAGTGCATTCCATTCCCATTCCGTATAAATTGTAAGCTTTGCACAGTCTGGAAGGAGAGGTCATATTCAGAGTGAGGCACAACGTGAGTGAGTATGTATTTCTGGGATTTTGGAGCAGTGTGGGAATTTGGGGAAGAAATAATTTTTGCTTTTTTGGCTCCTAGCTTGTAAGGTGTTTTGACAATAATAAATGGAAGCACAGGATCAGGAGTCAGCACAACACAAAAAGTGGCCTCACAGGAAAGCCATAAGTTCACTGGTTGGTAATCATTGCTATTTTGCAATTTATTATAGGTTTCTTTCAGACGAAATATAAATAGGACAAATATTTTACAAGTTAAATATTAAAATATCTGTTGGAAATGAAAAGAAAATACAGACAAATTAAAAACCAAGTAAGTAAAATAAAGATGCAGGGCCAAGCAACATGTTGTACTACACAATGTGGGATCTCATGGACCCCATTATAGTCAATACGAACTATATCGACAGCTGATGTTAGTTGCTTGAGGATCCCTGGCTCAGAGTTTATGAGCTGGAGTCTGAGCTTCCAATGAGTGACACGTTAGGGAGTGGGAGAGTTATCTGGATCTTGTGTTTCAGGAGGCAGTCACATTCCTTAGAATAGTTACCTTGAACTTAGTCAGTGGTCAGAGACAAGAAAGTGTGACTGCAAATGAGGCAGAGAGAGGGATCCAGGAGGAACTGTCGCAGGACCCCTAGTTTTCAGCTGTCTAACAGGTCTGAGATTCTTGCTCCCTATGTGGATGAGAGTGGAGGCTATAGGGAGGGTGAGCAGACTCACCATGATGCTACGATACAGGGGGATGTTCCGGGGGTGGGGATGGGGTGGAAAGAGAAATGTAATTTTCATTGGGGCTAGAATAATTAGAGGGATAGGCACTGTTCTCTGTGGCCAGGAACACGAGTCCCGAAGGTTGTGTTGCCTGCCTGGTGCTCAGGTTTATGATGTCTGCTCTGGGCTGTGGAGGAACTTCAAATGGAAGGGGAAAAATCCATGTTGGTACCAACTATTCAGATAGAAAGAGGTTCTGCTGAGGAAAGATGAGTAGCTAGGGGCTAAATTAAAAAAACAGAACCAAAAAGATGATAATCTCTGAACTACAACCTGAACCCCAAGTTTATTGGTACAAGGACAACAAGATTAAAGTGGTAAACCCATGGCTCAAAGATTGGTATAGGAGAAATGGGTTCAAATTCGTTGGTTATTGGCAACAATACTGGGGAAGAAGAGAGCAGCTTTGATGGGACAGGCTCCATTTGAAACATTTTGGGACCAGAGCCTTAGCTGTAGATAGGGCTCTGAACCAGTGCATGGTTTGTGGGCTCATTTGCGTTGTTAATTTGAAAATCATGAGTAAAGGATAAAGTAGGAATGCAGGTTAGTGATGGGGCTGATACAGGAAAATAAAGGAAGGGACAGAATTTGTGAAGGTCAGATTGCACCAAGGAAACAAAAAAAAAGCAGTGAAATTTGATAATAGAACAAGCTTTTATGTATTGTATCTTAATGCATGAAGCATTTGGAATAAATATTCAGATGAACTGATGGTGCAGATTGAGGTAAATGAATATGATCTCATCGCCATTATGAAAAATGGTTACAAGTATATCAAAACTGGTAGCTTAATATTCAGGGATATTTGACATTTTGGAGAGACAGAAAAAATAAACTGAGGTCAAATGTGTGAGGAATATAAAAACTGGCAACAACACTTCTTTAATGACATAACAAACGAGAGAGGTCGAAGGAAATGAATCTGGGGAACTGGTAATGGGAGCAAGGAAATGGCAGAGAAGTTAAACAGATATTTTGCATTGGTCTTTAGCAGGTAAGATACGATGATCATCCCATTAATACTAAAGAATATGGGGGAACAATTAAATACCATTGCCATCATTAGAGAAGTAGTATTAGACAGACTAATGGAGCTAAAAGCCGGTATGTCTTCTGGCCCAGATGGCTTGCATCCGAGGATCCCAAAAGAGTTAGCTACAGCAATAATGGATGGATTGGTAGTAATTTTCCAACAATCCTTGGATTCTTGAGGTACCCGAGGATTAAAAAACTGCCAGCGTGTCACCCCTGATCAAAAAGAGAGGGAGGCAAAAAGCAGTAACTATTGGCCAATGTACCCTAACACTTATTTTTGGAAAAGTATTGTAATCAATTATTAAGGAAATAATAGAAGCGCATTTGGAAAACCATAACCTAATCAAGCAGAGTCAGCATGGCTTCATGAAAGGGAAATCGTGTCGAATTGTAGTTTTTCGAAGAAGTCTCAAACAGGATAAAGAGGATAGATGTGTTGTACTTGGACTTCAAGAAGGCATTTGCCAAGGTAACAAAAGGTTAAATCATAAGAGCCCACATTGTTGGAGATTGTTCATTTGGCATGGTTAGAGAATTTGCTAATGGCTGGGAATAGTGAGTGGGGATAAAGGGTTATTTTTCACATTAGTAACCTGTAATCAGTAGGGTTTCATAGGGATCAATACTGGGACCGCAATTGTTTCTAATATGTATCAATGATTTGGAGCAGGCAAGTGAATGTACTGTAGCTATATTTGCAGATGACACAAAAATATGTAGAAAGGCAGGTTGCATGAGGAATGCACACCGTTCAGAGTTAGACAGATAGGCTAAGTAAGTAGGGAAAAAGTTGGCAAATGGAGTACAATGAAGGAAAATATGAAGTTGGCCATTTGAAAAGGAAAAAAGAGTATGGTATTATTTAAATATAGAAAACTGCAGAAAGCTTGGGACTTGGGGGTACTTGTGCACAAAACACAAAACAAAACATCTCCTACCCTAGCTCACAGGTGCAGCAGGTAATCTGGAAGGCTAATGGAATGTTGGCCCCTTATTTCAAGGGGTTGGTGTACAACAGTAGTGAAGTCTTACTGTAATTGTACAAGATGCTGGTGAGATTACCTAGTCATACAGCACATGTTGAGTACTGTGAACAGTTTTGATTCTCTTACTTAAGAAAATGTCATTTATTGGATGAGGTTCAGAGAAGGTTCATGAGGATGATCCCTGATATGAAGACATTGTCTTATGAGCAAAGGCTCAACAGGTTGGAATTCTGCTCACTGGAGTATAGGAGAATGAGAGCTGATTTCATTGAAATATACAGGATTCTATGAGGGGCTTGACAGAGTAAATGTTGAGGTGGGTGTTTCTACTCCAGGGAGAGTCCAGGTTCAGAGGGCATAATCTCAGAATAAAGGGGAACCAATTCAGGACTTCTCAGAAGGTAGTGAGTCTTTGGAACTCCTTGGCATAGAGTCCTGTAGGGGCAGTGTAGTTGTGTATATTTAAGGCTAAGAGACAGACAGACAGACAGAATACAGGTCTGATCAGCAGGGGAACCAAGGTTCTTGGTGCAAATGCAGGAAAGTAGATATCAAAAATGTCAGATCAGCCATGATTCTATTGAATGGTGGCACAGGCTCGAGGGGCTGAACACCCTACTCCTGTTTCTATTTCTTATGGTCTTTTGGTCTGACTCTAACTGTAGTAAACTTTGTTTTAACTGGCACCTTACAGACCTAGAGTCATACAGTACAGAAACAGATCGGTCTAACAAGTCCATGCCAAACATAATCTCAAATGTAATAACTCACAACTGCCTGCTCCTGCCCCATATCCCTCCAAGTCATTCCTATTCACCCAAATGTCTTTTAAACATTGTAATTGTACCCACATTCACCACTTCCTCAGGAAATTCATTCCACATGCGAACCACACTTTGTTAAAAAAAATGCTCCTCGCATCTCTCAAACTTTTCTCCTCTCACCTTAAAATGTGCCCGCTAGTCTTGAAATCGTGCATCCTAGGGAAAAGACAACTGTGAATATCTCTATCTATACCCCTCATTATTTTATAAACTTCTGTAGAGTCACTTCTCGACTGCCTGTGCACCAGTGAAAACAGTCCCAGCCTTTCCAGCTTTTTTTTTTATTACTCAAACCTTCCATACCCAGCAACGTCCTGGTAAATCTCTTCTGCTCCTTTTCCAATTTAATAACTTGTAATAACTGGGTAACCAGAACTGGACACATTATTGTAGAAGAGGCCTCACCAATGCCCTGTACAACCTCAACTTTTAGAACCATAGAATCCTAACAGTCTGGAAGCAGGCCATTCAATCCATCAAGTCTATGCCAACCCAGACCCACCCTCTTACCCTCCTACCCTATCCCCGTAACCCCACATTTCCCATGGCTAACCCACCTAGGCTACACAACCCTGGAAACAATGGGCTATTTAGTACAGCCAATCCACCTAACTGCACATCTTTGGACTAAAATACTGGAATTTCTTTTGAAGAGGTAATAGACTGTTGATGTGGTTTACATAATAGCCTTAGGAGAAAAGTTAGAGATTATGGTGTAAAACGGACAATAGCAAAATGGATACAAAATTGGCTGAGTGATAGGAAACAGACAGTAATAGTCAATTGATATTTTTCAGGCTGGAGGAGGGTTTATAGTAGAGTTCCTCAGGGGTTGGATTTGGGGGGTTTTGTTTCTGAAAGATATTAATTATCTGGATCTTAGTATGCAGGAGACAATTTCAAAGTTTGCAAATGACACAAAAGTTAAGAAAAATGTATATTGTGAGAAGGACTGTGTGGAATTTTAAGCCATGGACAAAATGATGGAGTGGGCAGATAGCAGATGAGATTCAATGCAGAAATGTGTGAAGTGATGCAGTTTGACAAGAGAAACATGGAGAGGGGAGTTAACAAGGCATTCAGTATCCTTGGATTTATTAAATAGAGTTAGAATACAAGAGGAAGAAAGTGATGATGCAGGAAATGAGGGACCAAATAAGAGTATATTGGAAAGGCCATGCCTAAAAGTAACAAAAGCTTTTCAGTAGTAGATGGGAAAGTGAACAATATTTTAGTGTAGTATAAATGGACAGTCCTGATAATGGTGTGAATTATTGGTTAGGAGCTCATCTCCAAGTCAGATATGACACCAATGTTTCAAACTATCTAGTTCACCTTTCTATTGTCAGAAAGAGAGGTTGAGGAGAGATAGTAGAGAAACTAGAATATGTTGCTGACACAGGCAAGCCTTTAAAGGAAGTTTGTCTTGGTGATCGAGAAAGTGAGTGAGGTGGCAGAGACTGCTTGATCTTAGTGACAATAAAGTCTGTGAGGCCCTTGCAGTTGGAGGTAAGGCTGGAAGTAGCATGAGAGAGAGTTTTAAAAGAGCAGCGGGGAGGCTATGGTTTTATTGGGGACTGGGCATCAAAGCAACTGGAAACTTTTCTTAAACTTCTTTCTTTTTGCATGTATGTATGTACGTGCGTATTGTTATTCATTCTTCTTTAGTTTCGTAATTGTTTGACTCACTCTTTGTTAATTCAAGAAAGCCTGGTTCAATTGGCTCCTTTTAAATCATAGGTTAATTTGGGTCTGGAAGAAAGGTATGTACAAGAAAAGGAATCATTTTTAAATTAACATTATTACAACCAAACAGTGGAGTGGGTGAATAATGAAAGAAAACCAGTTCATCCTTCCTCACCTGGAAACTTAAGAGTTTGGGGAATCCTAACTAGAACCATAGCAAATTGGGGAGCCATGCCAAGGGTATGGTTGTACCACAATTGAGTTATTTATCTTGAAATAAAGTTCCGGGGGGTATACAGAATCAGTCGTGGGATAGAGAGATGATAAAATTGCAGCTCTCTAGATGATCTAGGAGTGGTAGAGAAATGGAATTCTTCTCAGGAAAGTGAATTTCTCCCTGGAAAATGAGGTAGCTGAAGTAACTGTTGAACTAATAGGCCAGTTACAGCGTCAGCAAGGAGCAGTAATATTAGGGAGTGACTGCAAGTTAAACAAAATTTAAATGATAAAATTAGTTGCAAACAGAACAAAGATGCAGAGGCCTAGCCTTGGTGTAGTTCCGCGCAAGAGTTAGTCTTGATATTTTTAGATCTAAAGGATCATATTCAATAGCTCATTGTTTTTGCATACTGAGCTCACTTTATGTAGCAGTGTAAACGCTAGATGCATATTTGATTTTAAACCAACTATTTTGGATAAACCATTTTGTTTTGTTTATAGCATAATAGGGATTGATGTATTTTATATCAAGATAATCTGTTGAATTTAGTTATGTTTTGACATCTTAACTTTTCTAATTGCAGTTTCCTTTATCTTTTTAGGCATGACGGAACTAGTGCGCAAGATTAATTTTAGTCGGGCAGTTCGCACAATGCAGGAATTATTCCCTGATGAATACAAGTTTTATCCTCGTTCTTGGATTTTGCCAGAAGAATATCAAACTTTTGCAGATCAGGTAAAATGCTGAGGAAATTGAAACAGTATCAGTGTTGTTTGATGATTGTAAAATATTCCAGATTGCATCATAACCTCTTCCCTATATATTTATTTTACAAGTCAATAAGCTCAGATTTGAAATGAGTATGGTTTATTAGATAGATGAACGTGTAACCTGTTTCTATGATGTATCTTGACAAATGTTTTGGTACTTGTTTTATTTACCACTCCATGCAATTAGTTGGTTTTTAAAAATAAATTTGCTTAAGAAAGGATGTAGCATAGTGTGGAGAAAAACACTCCTGGTTAGATGTCTTGTATTCAGACGCTCAAATAACTATATTTTGATCCTAATGTTAGAAGATCACTTTTTTTCATATTTATGACGCTAGTTCTTTGAATTGTCTGAAGATTGTGCATGGTACCTTACAATTCTTTTTATTCGTTCATTTCGTCTTTTTTAATCTGCTGTAAATGTTGATATTTATTTCAGTAATATAGCCTGTGCTGGTCAGTGAACAGTGCAATGTGACCTCATGCAAGACTTTTGCAGTGGGCAGAAATTCAGATTCCAACAAAGAAGTAACAGCAGTGTGCTTCATTTTTATAGGTTCCAACTTACTGCCAGCCTGCTTGTTTTATTTCCCATCTTTTTCTAGTTAGGTAAGATCAACAAGGACAGAACTCATACAGTTAATGGTAGGTCCCTGGGAAGTGTTGTCAAACAGAGAGACTTAGGGGTTCAGGTACATATTTCTTTGAAAGTTGCATCACAGGTAGACAGGGTGATAAGGAAAGCATTTGGCACACTTGCCTTTCTTACTCAGACCATTGGGTATAGTAGTTGGGTCATGTCGCAGTTGTACAGAACATTGGTAAGGCCACTTTTGGAGTACTGTATACAGTTCTGGTCGCCCTGCGAAAGGAAGGATGTTATTAAATTGCAAAGGGTGCAGAGAAGATTTCATGAATATTAATGGGACTGGAAGTTTTGTGTTATGAGGAGAGGCTGTATAGACTGGGACTTTTTCCACTGGAGTGTAGGACGCTAAGGGGTGACCTTATAGAGGTTTATAAAATCATGAGTGGCATTGATAAGGTGAATAGCAAAGGTCTTTTCCCTAGGGTGGGAGAGTTCAAAAGTAGAGGGCATATTTTTTGAGGTGAGAGGAGAAATATTTAAAAGGGACCTAAGGGGCGACATTTTCACCCTGAGGCTGGTTCGTTGTGGAATGAACTGCCAGAGGACATGGTAGGTGCAGATACAGTTACAACATTTAAGACATTTGGACATGGATATGGGCCAAATGCAGGCAAACGGAACTAGTTTAGTTTAGGTAACTTGGTCGGCATGGATGAGTTGGATTGAAGGGTGTTTTTCCATGCTGTATGACTATACAACTCCAGAATTGTACTGTAGATAAAATTATCAAGAAACTCCTATTACTGATTTCTCATCTGGCTGGAGCATTTCGAGTCAACCTCCTCATTGTCAGACGCAGCAGCAAACCAAGTACCTATAATTAATAATATTCAGCTTTTTCCTGTCTGACTATTTAGATTGATTGCTGGGTCAATATGGTGGACCAAATAGTGACCCATTGTGAAATTGTAGTGCAAACATCTCACATGGAGGACCAGAGCACATTACACCCATGAGACTGTGAACAGTTGGGAAACTGTGATTCATGACAGTCAGGCTATAATTGGTAAATGGTAGACTACATGCACATCGATTTGCCATACTAGAATCCATGCATTCTTGCTTATATTGTGCAGAAACTAACATGTTTTTATAGTGTTAAAGTGTTAAGTCATTTTATAAGTCATTTTGGAAGGTCAAAATCTATAATTATAATTGGCTTTTACTGGACAAGTGAACAGAACTTCTGCTCATTGGGTTGTGGTGAAATCCAAGTGACAAATGTTTGTATGGGATTTTATAGTCACAATGGGATTTGTTTTGAAGTAACCCTGTCTGATGGGTTTTTTTTTCCATGCAGAATAGGAGAATTGGATGACATGATGAAATCCCTAAGTGTGGCAAGATAATAAAGACAGTTATTTAATTTAACTTTTTATTCTATCCTTTGTACTGTTCTTCTTTCTGTTAAAGATTAAGATTCACTTGATTTTCATGCAAAGATTTTGGAAAGCTGTTGGGTGAATTAAAAGAACACGTCAGTGTTGATTTGTATAAGCGAAAACGATAATAGTGTATACCTTCCAGAGTTTCTACACAGTCTTATTTCATGGCCCCTGCACAAAATTAGACAGAAGGAAGAAGTATTTATATTTTGCTGCAAAATCCTAAACTTTGTAGGGCTTGGTAAGGGAGAAAGATTGATAGGAATAAAAGCAGAAATTTCTGGAAAATTTCAACAGGTCTGCCAGTATTTGTGGAGAGAAAGCAGTTAATGTTTCTAGTCCAGTGACCCTTCTTCAGAACTGTATAGTTAGCAAATATGAAAGTCTAATTAGAAACTTTTCGCCTGATTTGAAAAGAACAAATAACAAATAAAGAACAAAGAAAATTACAGCAAAGGAACAGGCCCTTTGGGCCTCCAAGCCTGCGCTGATCGAAATCCTTTGTCTAAACCTGTCATCTATTTTCTAAGGGTCTGTGTCCATTTGCCTCCTGTTCATCCATGTACCTGTCCAGATACATCTTAAAAGACACTAAGGTGTCTGCGTCTACCACCTCCGCTGGCAACACGTTCCAGGGAGCCACCACCCTCTGTGTAAAGAACTTGCCACGCATATCTCCCATAAACTTTCCTCCTCTCACTTTGAACTCATGACCCCTAGTAATCGAGTCCCCCACTCTGGGAAAGAGCTTCTTGCTATCCACCTTGTCTATACCCCTCATGATTTTGTAGGCCTCAGTCAGGTCCCCCCTCAATCTCCATCTTTCTAATGAAAATAATCCTAATCTACTCAACCTTTCTTCATAGCTAGCACCCTCCATACCAGGCAACATCCTGATTAACTCCACTGCACCCTCTCCAAAGCATCCACATCCTTTTAGTAATGTAGCGACCAGAACTGTACGCAGTACTCTAAATGTGGCCGAATGAAAGTCTTATACCACTGTAACATGAGTCAGGTTTATATCTCAATAGGTCTCAATGTGTTTAAGAAATACTTGCTTTCCTTGAAATCTGTCATCTATGAAGCTTCCTATCAATCTTAAACAAAAAAGCCAAAGAACTGTGGTTGCTGGAAATCAGGAATGAAAACACAAATTGTTGGAAAAGACAGTGAGCAAGTCTGACAGCATCAGTGTACAGAAAGCAGAGTTAAAGTTTTGGCTCCAACAACTCTTCAGAATGTTAAATTTTAAACTGAGAGGTGACAGTTATCAAGGTTGTGGAGTAACCACTACTAGAAAAAATGTTCAGATGGAAATTACATTTCTTCTAAAATGAGGCTGAAAAATGGCAATGTCCAATTGGTACGTACCCATAATAAGAGAAAAAAAATCAGGGAGGAAGGAACTGCTGGGATGATGCAAATTATTTCTCATTATTTATATAAATGACCTAAATAAGAATGATTTCTAGCTTTCCTGGTAATACTAAATTAGCAAATTTAGTGAGCATGAAGAACTGAGGAAAATGTCATGTTGTTATGAAACAAATCTGTGAAGTTTCTGAAACATAAACCGAAGTTGCTGGAAAAACTCAGCTGGTCTTGCAACATCTGTGAAGAGAAATCAGGGTTAACATTTAAGGTCCGATGATCCTTCCTCGGAGTTAACAGTAGCTATGAAAAATCAGATGAAGGGTCTAGGCCTGAAACGTCAGCTTTTGTGCTCCTCAGATGCTGCTTGGCCTGCTGTGTTCATCCAGCTTCACACTTTTTGTTATCTTGGATTCTCCAGCATCTGCAGTTCCCATTATTCCCAGTAGCTGTGAAAATGTTGGTTTAAATGTAGAAGGTAGGGTGAGGGGAGGGGATCAGGAGTAAATGATAGGTAGGGATAGAACCCAAAGTGGGAGAAGAGCAGTTGGACAGATGAAAGAATGGATAATGATCTGGTTAGGAGCGTGAATAGCTATTAATCGAGACTGCTGGTGGCTAACTGTCTGCTATTACATATAATGTGATAACAAGGCCTGGTGTGTGGGGTAGGGGGCTTGGAGTTTCAGCTTTGGCTCAGAGGTAGGTAGCACTCTTGTCTCTAATAAAGAAGGTGTGGCTTCAAGCCCCCCTGTAGAGACATGAGTAAATAATGAAGCTGATCCTTCAGCGCTCTACTGCAGAATTTTTGCGCTGTTGGAGATGTTGATGTGCAGTTTTTATAACTAGATGTTAAACCAAAGTCCCGATCTACCCATTCAGGTATGCTGAAAACATTTGTTGTCCATTGCACTCACATCATGTGATGAATTAGCCAAAGAAATGTGCCAAATTGATGCACTTGACTAGGTGAAAAATTTAATCAGAATGAGGTTAAGATCCTTTGGAATTCCTTTTAACAGTGAACATGGTCCCAGACACTCTCTTCACAAATCTGTGGCAATGTCAAAAGTCAGTAGAAAACTCTGCAGGAATATTTATCCTTACTAAGTTCTGTTTTTTGAAAAAAAACAAACTGAAACAAGGCTTCACTAAGGTGTTAATAAAGAGACCCCATTGAAGGAAGTGCAAGAATACTGAAATATTTTAGTTGCTTTATCACAGATGCATGTTGTGTAATGATTACTTGCCGCTTAAAAGATATTCTTTGACAGAGCTACTGCCACAGTCCTGTCACATTTTAGTAGTGTCCTTGAATGCCACTAATCCCTGGGAGATTGTTCAAGGTTTACCCTGTCCCTGGCATATAGTTTACGTCATTCAGCAATTATGGTGCCCTGATTGTCAGTTTGGCAAACATCTAAATCTTAACCTAAAAGCTACCAGGACCCTATTTTAAGACGAGCAAATATGTTCTCTCAACGTTCTGGCCAATTCTTGCCCTCCATTCAAAATCAGTAAAGAAAAATGGTGACATAGTGGTAATATCACTGGACTCAATTTAGAGACCTCAGCCAATTCTCTGAGCTCATAGATTAAAATCCCACCAGGGTATCAGTTGGAATTTAAAATCAATTAATAAAATCTGAAATTTAAAAACTTCGTTCGGTGACAGTGATCTTGGAACCATTGTTTGTGGTCATTAAAAACCCACTTAGTTCACCAATGTCAGTAGAACATTTGCTATCCTTACCTCCATTGGGATACGTGACTCCAGATCTGCAACAACATGGTTGATTCTGAACTGCTGTCTGAAATAGCCTAGCAAACCATTACTCTTAAGAGCAATTAGGAATGGGCAACAAGTATTGATTTCCTTGCGAGGGATGCTCACGTTTTATGAAATAAATAAATAAATTTGCATTATTTTATGAGACTTCATTGGTTGCAATTTGATTTATATTTGCCTACATTAAACTATCTACACTTGAAAATAGTTCATGGGTTTGGACTACTTTGGAATTGCCTTTGGTGAATGGTACCATAACGTGCAAGTACTTTCCTATTGACAGATTGGTGATGGAAGCTCAATGCATAGAAATGTGAAGAATTATACAATGGTGGAAAATGTAAAAGAATCTTAAATGATCAGACTTTTAACAGAGGAACAAAGATCTAGACAGACAGCTTTAAAGGTGAGGATGCATGTAGAAAGTCTATAAGGCGGCAATTGGGTTTCTGAATCTTCCATCTAAAAACATTGGCTAATTCCTTGCTTTTATTGAATGTTAAATTTTGCAAAAAAATAGGCTGCAGATGGAGTCCTGCATACACTTTTTTAGGATATTTGAACCATGGAAAAGGTGTGGTGAAAATTCATCCAGAAAATATGGAATGGGAAGTTACAGTTACGTAAAAGGCTTGACAAGTTATGGGTTTTCCTCATTGGACCAGTGGGCATATAGAGGAAATTTGGTGGGAAGTTTCAGATGTTTTTGGAACACAATGTTTTCATTGTTCAACTAATAAACGACATGGGAGATGAGAATTAAAACAATGAATGGGAGGGAAAGTAGTATTTTTTTTCTTGATTCAGAACCAGTAGAACATGGATTCCTAAATATTGAGTTGTCTCACACCAAATCTTTACTCATTGCTCAGACATGTAAGACCCCATAAATTGTTTCCCATTTCTGATTGCATTTTTAATGCACTGTTCTCTATACAAATGCTGCCTTAACTGTATTTTTTTTTACAATTTAAAATAATAAATGTTTGCCTACGTTAAACCAAGGAATTAGCAAATGCACCTGTATTGGAAAGTTGGGAACCCATTTGTTTTTAATGGGTTTTTCTAAATGCATCCTCAGATTTTAAACCATATCTCTAAAGCTTTCTTCCTGTGTCATGAACTTGATCGTTCAAGATTCTTACCCCACCAAAATTGCTGTGCTTGTTCTGACCACTCCGCGACCACCGTTAAGATTTTCCTCTTGCAGGACGGATGAATATGGAAGTTGATATAGTTGATGCCACAAAGGCATTTATTCATCTGTACACTGCACTGTGGAATAGCGGACAGATAAAATGATGGGAAGCAGATATGCTTTCCTTCACCTCTCATCCTCACCATCTTAATTCTGTGTTTTCATGACTCCTGTTGATGAGGAGAATTAAAATTTATTGTTCTCAACTCTTCCACTCTTTGCTCCAACCACGTGCTTTCCTGTAAAATTACCTGATTAGGCCAATAGATGGCAGTGTATAAACATGTCAAGAAGCTTATTGTAATACACTACACAATGGTTCATTTTTCACGGTTTGAAAGGAAAAGATTCTGTTGTATCATCCTGGAGAGTAATTGTGTATAGTTTTACCGGAAAATGGAGTTCCATTATTTTTAATGTAACTTGCAATGCAATGGTTCTCACTCCAATAGGAATATTTTATGTAAAATGATTAACTAATGGCTAACTATAGCATTGCAAACAATGGCACATAGCCTCCACAAAAGAGATGAAGAGGAGGATTCTTAGATTCTGTTGGGAGGACTTCAGGTGGGGAAAAACTTGTCACTTGCATCTGTGCTAGCTTCCTGTCACCAATCCTGCCACTAGTAAGATTCATCAGGACTGGCCGGACTGACCCTGAGACCCTACTGATATGCGGAATTATAGTTATTAAACAGCTAACAGAGAGCTCACCGAAGAACATGTTGTGTTTATGGTCAGGCTGCGTAGGCTGCAGATTGGGTCAAGGACAGATCAGGTCCATGAACATGGTAATGCAGCAGGAAGCCATTCATGACTGTCTCGAGAAATTGAATGAGCACGTAAGGGAGAATGGCTCAAAGGGAAGTTAATCATTGGTACACAGGTAACCATCAGGTGTGCACAATTTGCAGGAAGAGTATTCAGTTTAAACTCGGGACTCTTGTCGTCCAGTGGTAGTGCCTCTATCCCTGGTTTCAAGTCCCACATGCTCCAGAGGTGTGTTATAACATCTTTGAACAGGTTGATTATAAAATACTTCCAGTTCAAACTTAGGCCATGTGTGGTGTTGTCACTGTTCTGATATCATGAGGATACAAGAGAAGAGAGGAAGTAATCAAACCGCAGTTGCAAACCTCAATCTTCTGAGCACAAGGATGGCAGCAGCTGCTAATGGCAGCACAGCACAGTGAGACTGGAATGGACAGAATGTACAAATCTAGAGAAACAATAGCAAATAAAGTCAAGGGAAAAAATGATGAAACGTCAAGCTTAACGACTCTGAAGAGCACAGTATTTGGATCGAAACAGAGAGTAAAATGACACAAAGATTAATAGGTATGACCTTGGAGTCATATCAAAGACAAGGTTACTAGGAGATAAAAGCGGGGAAATAAATCATCAGGGGTATGTGACTTTTTGACAGCACAGACAAGAAGGAAAAGGTGGTGGGGTAGTTTAACTAGTACAGGATGGAATAGGTACCTGAGCAAGAAGTGATCTTGAATCTATGGAAGCAGGCCATGCAGCCAGTTGGTCCACACCAACACTTCAAAGAGCATCCTGCCCAGACCCACCCCCTTGCCTTATCCCTGCAACCCCACATTTCCCATGGCTAGTCTGCATATCCCTGAAAATGGGCAATTCAGCTGGCAATGCACTTACCTGCATGTCTTTGGATTGTTGGAGGAAACTGGAGATCCTACAGGAAACCCATGCAGACATGAGGAGAATGCGCAAACTCCACGCAGACAGTTGCTCAAGGGTGGGATCAAACACATTCCCTGGAGCTATGAGGCAGCAGTGCTCACCACTGTGCCACCCCTTTGAATCAGAAGATGTCTAATCCAAATTGGTAGAAATAAAAAAAAATGAGGGTAGAAAGGCACCGGTGGGTGTAGTTATAGGCTTCCTAACAGTAGCCATACGGTAGGATGCAGAATAAGTCAAGAGATAATGAGGAAATGTAAAAAAGCCACAGAGTGAACCATGGATGGCTTTAGTCTTCAGGTGGATTAGGAAAGTCAAATTAACAGAGGTAGCCATGATGAAGCATTCGTGGTGTGAGTAAATTTGGGACAGTTTCCTAGAATAATATATTGTGTGTCCTATCAAAAATAAGGTACTTTGGATCTGGTCATGTGCAAAGAAGCAGAATAATAAATTATCTCAGAGTGAATGATTTCCTATGAAATAGTGACTGTGACATAGTAGAATTTAGCATTCAGTTTGAGACTAAGAAACTTGGATCAGTAATAAATGTACTAAATGTCAGTAAGGTGAATTATAAAAGAATGAGGTTAGAGTTGATTGAAGTGGATTGGTTAAGGAGTTTAGCAAAAATGACAGTTGAGGAACAATGGCAGATGTTAAAGAAAATAGTTTGTCTCATATCAAAGGGAGGGAAATGAGGAAGAAGGATTCTACGAATGGGATAAATCAACAATGGTTAGCCAAGGAAGTTAAGGATAATATAATATTGAAACCAAAACATACAATGTGAAAAAGATTCGTGGTAAGCGAAAGGAGTGGTAAAGTTTTAAACGCCAATAAAAGATGACAAAGATATCGGAGAAGATAGATTTCAAGTGTATACTAGAAAGCAATATCAAAATGGCCAGCAAAAGCTTCTTTACATATGGAAAGGAAAAAAGAGACTGAAGTGAAAAACAGGCTCCTTAGAGAATGAGACTGGGGCAATATTAATAGGAAACCATGAAATGGCAGAAGATTTGAATAAAAATCTACCTACATAGTAGAAAACACTAATAGCATTTCAAAATTGCTAAATAATCAAAGGAAACAGTGAGAGAAAATATATGCAATAAATATCACTGGTGGAAAAAGTACTATGAAAAATAACGGAGCTAAAGGCCATTAAGTCCTTGGACCTAATGAGTTGGATCCTAGGGTATTAAAGGAAAGTAGCTACGAGATAGTAGATGCACTAGCAGTAATCCTCCAAGAATCCTTTGAAAAGTCCTAGAGGATAGGAGAACTGCCAGTGTAACATCGTAATTTAGTTAGGAGACATGATAACAGGTAGCTAATAGTCATTTGACTTAAAACCTGTAATTGACAAAATTTAAATGTAAAATATAAAGGATAT
The DNA here is from genome assembly GCF_030684315.1 of Stegostoma tigrinum. NCBI lineage: Eukaryota > Metazoa > Chordata > Chondrichthyes > Orectolobiformes > Stegostomatidae > Stegostoma > Stegostoma tigrinum. The sequence goes on from NC_081382.1 coordinate 30,424,920, forward strand.
AACAGCAGAAAGTTTAAAAATAGCTAGTATAATCAAGCAGAGTTAACGTGGTTTTATGAAAGGAAACTTATGCACAGGGGCTCAGTGGTTAGCACTGCTGCCTCACAGCACCAGGGACCCAGGTTCAGTTCTTTTAAATTTGTTCCGTCTGTGTGGAGTTTGCGCATTGTCCCCGTGTTTTCCAGGTGCTCCGGTTTCCTCCTACAATCCATTGATATACAGGTTAGGTGGATTGGTCATGCTAAATTGGCCATAGTGACCAGGGATGTGCTGGCTAGGTGAATTAGCCATGGAAAATGTACAGTTAGAGATATGGTGGGTCTGGAATGGGAGTGAACTCAATGGGTTGAATGCCTGCTTCCACACTGTAGGAATTCTATGATTCTGTGAAGTATTTCTGAAATGAAATAGAAAAGGTTTCTACGTCCTTCCCATTGAACTTCAGCAACGCATGGACATATTTAAACAGATCCAACCAGGCCTTTGGCTATGATGGGATTGCTGTAGAAATCTGCAGTGCAGAAGGCTTTGGAGATCCTTGTGCATCAATCACACAAAGTCATCATGCAAGTTCAGGTCATAGAGAAGGCATGAGGAATGTTCACATTTTATTTCAAAGATAATGGAGTATAAAAGTAAGGGCATCTAGCTAAAATGGCATAAGGCATTAATTAGAGCAAACCTGGAATACTGTGAACAGTTTTAGTCAATCTTTGGAAGGATGTACTGGCACTGGAGGTATTCCAGAGAAGGTTCACTAGCTTGATCCTGGATATAGAGGTAACTTCTTATGAGGAGAGATTGAGTTTATTGATTCTGTTCTCACTGAAGTTTAAAAGGATGAGAGGAGATCTTACTGAGCCATACAAGATTTTTAGGGATAATGGGAACTGCAGATGCTGGAGAATTCCAAGATAATAAAATGTGAGGCTGGATGAACACAGCAGGCCAAGCAGCATCTCAGGAGCACAAAAGCTGATGTTTCGGGCCTAGACCCTTCATGCTCTCTGATGAAGGGTCTAGGCCTGAAACGTCAGCTTTTGTGTTCCTGAGATGCTGCTTGGCCTGCTGTGTTCATCCAGCCTCACATTTTATTAAGATTTTTAGGGAGCTTGACAGATTAAATGCAGGAAAATTGTTTCCTTTTGTAGGAAAGTCTAAGATCAGAGAGGGATGTGATGGCCTAGTGGCTTTATTGCTGGACAGCAGTGGGGAGGGTGAACAGACCAGCTAATTACCAGTGCTAGAGAGCACGCAGCCACTGGTAACATTACCAGCACTAGAGAGCGTGCCACCACTGGTAATGATACCAGCAGCACAGTGCAAACAAAAATAAACAGTAAGGAGAGGCCCAGGGACGGCCCACCACCCTCGCCGGCCCGGGCTCTCCATGTACAATGAGTAGGTTAGGAAAGTTTCTGCGCTTACCTGAGAGTCATTTCGGCCTGTAAGGCCTTATTAGAATACCTGGCAGGTATTAATGGCTCCCGACAGCATTGGTGTGTCTCGACTTGAGAACGGGCTGAGTAGTGGGAGTGGTTAAGGCTACAACCACAAGAGACTGTTATTAACAGCCATAACACTTAGGCATTTATTCATCCTCACCGTCTGTCCCTTCTTCAACCATAGATTCAATCCTTTTGATGTCCTCCTCAACCAGTTGTAATTGAGCTTCTGTGGGTGTCTAAGTCATTAGTTAACTTTGTGATCCTTTCTCTCTGCTTTCTCCGGTTCTGGATGGACAACCGGGCAAACGGTTTGGGGATTTCCAGCTGGCATCATGGGTCTATTAGAGCCGCACCCAGCTTGAGTATATTTAAGAAACCCTCGTGAGATATAAATGGAAGGTAGCCCCAAAAAAAACACCACTCAAATGGCCATACAAAGGCCCATCACACCATACTAAAGGTCACACGAAGTGTGGCACAATGGGCCACCACAAAGCTGCCACAGTGACTCTGTGAAAAAAGACAGGAAGAAGCACTAAAAGTGCTCCCCTTGGGGCTTACAAAACATGACTATGGGGCATAGAGCAGGGGTGGGTCATCCTGGTCACTGGCCGCATTGAGCCAGCAGACACAGGCGCACTTTATTGTGCAGTCAACTTTTTTATGATGTTGGCCCGGGGCTCGTCTCTGCCCTGCTGGATGAGGAAGTTTTTTTTTGTCTTCCCGTCTATGGTCACTGCGGCATGGAACTTCTTGGAACCAGCCCAAATCTCCTGCTCCATCTTGGTATATTTTTCCATCTCGTCGAGGATGAGCCGGAATTGGGTGATCTGAGATTTCACCATTGACTAGGGTGGTTGACACGTGGTCTGCGATTGAGTTCCGCTTGCTGTCGGCCAGAACTCTGATCTGGTGTTTTTTAGCCTTGACGGCCAGGTGGCGGCTAATGAATTTACCAGCCACACTGAGGATGCCACAGCCCAGGGTCGCAATTTCAAGACCCAGGACAATTGGTGCCACAATGATGGTGGACAGGAGTTCCACGCCACCAATGCCCATCCCCATACTGGCGGCGACTAGAGCTGTATCAATACCATCTACAACATTGGTGTCTCGGTGGTATTTTTTGTCCAGGGCTCTCATGCCTCTCACTCGTTCTCGAGCGTTTGTTTGAGTTGGCATATATGTTGTAGCCGGTGGGACTGGCCTGCCGGGATGACGGTGTCGGGGGCCAAGGCTCCAAGCGCCTCGGTTGGCAATTCTGGGTACAGTGATGCGCTAGGTTGCTTCATATCCAACAATTATACAGCACGGCATGTCAAGTTCAATAGGAAAGCAAGCCCATGAGTGTTGATATGATCTCAGGGTCCACAGAGATTGGAAGATTGTGGTTATCAAGGAAATTTCCAGTGTCATCTATGATGGTAATCTTCAGCTCATCAACTGCACCATTCCGGAGGCACTTAAACTCGGGGTGCTCGATTCAAGCCATATGATTTTCACCAAATGAAGGGCTTTTAAGCCTGATTACTGCAAGGTTTGTAGAACGAACCCCATCTTCAACATTTGCAATGGTGTTTATCTGGTCGAGGCATGCATTAAGTGTTTTTGTGCCCACAAAGTTGATGGGGCAGTCGCCAGTATAAGCCCCATTGTTGAGCCATTGCCCCCCCCCCCCCCCGCGCCATTGTCTAACCCAAGTAGGGTGAGCAGTCCGTTGTCCGTCCGAGAGTTTGACTTGAATCTATCCTTCCCTCGCCATATGACCGACTCACGCGCCCCAATGTTGTACCAACCTACCATATAGGTGATACGATGGAGGCCAACCCGCAGATTGCCCGCCAGGTTGTCAATGTATTGCTGGAGGCCCACTGCCTTTACTCTTTGAACATTTGTCAGTGTGTGGAACATAGTTGCGGCTATGGTACACAAGCGTTTAACTTTAACAGGGATGCAAAATATCCAATGGGTGATGTCTTCTCCCCCACATTGGAGATCACACGACTAACCCAACCCAGCATTCAGATCCAAGTAGGATCCGCGGGAGCTTTCAAAACTCAGTTCCCCGACGTGTTTCAAGAATACCGGTTGCCAAACGTTGTGTCTGACCCGCTGATAAAGGTATGGAATAGCAACCCTATGCAGTTCTGGCAAAACCAGGTGAATTTCGCTGCGTGGCGTGCAATGACAGGCAGCAGTGTGTCAGCACAGGACCATCTCGCCATGGCTGACCCTCTGATGTGGTCTCTGTATTACTACCACGTGTACTACCAGGTTCACAGGATCTTGGTTGAAATGCAGGTTCCACTGCCCCAGGATCAGGTTTGGGCGGCCTTCAACAACCCATATGATCGGAGGGCATATGAACGGATCTGTGGTGAGCTTGGAGTGCCACCCCACACTGGCACATTAAAGACCAAAACCGAGGTCTGGGGCAGGTGTACAACTACTGGACCTAAGTGGATATCGCTCCCTGAGTGACGAGGGCTACAACTCAGCCAGCATGTCTTTCACGAAGGAGACAACAAATTAGGTACTCCATGGAGACTGCATCAAGCAGGATGCCTTGAATTCAGAGTGCCTGGAGTACCTTCATCCTTGAAAAATCACATGGATTCGCGTGGCCAGGAGTTGAGCGGCTAAACGACAATATCAGGACCTACGTGTGGGCAATCCTGGGGGCGCAAGCTCAGACAAGAACGCTCATTCTTGGGGCCGGGACGACGTTCAATGCCCAGAAGCAGTTCTTGGCCAACTTGGAAGATGCCATCTCCTCTATGGTGGACCTTGCTTCAGCAATCAAGTGCTATCAGGATGTGCTGCAGTGTGCTGGCTCCAAGGTGGACTTTGTCTTTAGAATCAGCCTCTATATGGCCCCAAGCGACATGCTGCTGCGTATTGGCCAAGTAGCAGGGTCCAACAACGAGATGGTTATCGCATCCGAGGGTCAAAGTCTCGGCACGAATGCCAATATTTAAAGTTCTAGATGCCCCGCCAAGCCACACAACGAGAGAAACAGTTCTGGGAAAGCCACAAGAGCCATCCATAAGGACGTCTTCTGGTGATATGTCAGGTGGAACAGGTCTGGCAAAGCCACAAAAACCATCCACAGGGGACACCACGGTCCCCGTTACAGCATCTGCAAGTGCAGCAGCCTAGAAACACGAAGTCGAAAAAAACTGTCCTTATAGTAGGCGGGGTCGCCATCGGCTTATTTGGGCTTTGGCTTCTTCATTGATGTTGACAGCATCCATTCTCGGGCTGCAACTAGAAGGCCTCCAACCATGGCCCACAGGTTTTCGGCCAGCCACCCAGCCGTTCTTGCAAGAAGGGTGAGAAGCCAGGAAATGATGGAGCCTACGATTCCCGGAAGAGCTGCGGCCGCCTTCCCGGTCAGTTTGACAAGAGCACTTCCATGGGACTTTAAGGTGTTTTTTCACCCACTCCTTGAGGGCACCCTTGTCCAACAGTGTCGGAGGCGGCGGTAAAGGCGTTGCCCCCCCCCCCCCCCCCCCGTAAGTGCTGGCACCAGGGTCGAAATAGCCATTCCAATCGCCATGAGGATAGATGCGATCATAACCCCTTGCTCCCGGAAGAGGGTGCGAGTGCGCTCAGCAAGTATTGTGCCTTCATTGAGGATCCGGTTAATCATCTCGAATTCGGTTGATCTGAGAGCGGAGAGCCGCCCTATTTGTCAAGGCTGCCTCTAGGCGGGCGGCTTGCTCACCTTCCAGGTTGCGCAAACACTCTCTGATGCGGCATCTGGTGATCTCATCCACCCCTTCTGCCTCCTGCAGCATCCTCTTTTCCAGGGCGATGTGCTCATCTAGTACAGTTGGTTTGGCTAGGTTGATCGTCAGCTCACCTTGGATTATCTGCATTGCCTTGTCAAGCCACCAGAACTTGCGGAGAGTTAGTGGAGGGTTGTCCAGGGTTCTGAGAAACTCATCAAAGAAACAAAGAAACCTACAGCACAGGAACAGGCCCTTTGGCCCTCCAAGCCTGCGCCGATCAAGATCCTCTGTCTAACCTGTCATCTATTTTCTAATGGCCTGTGTCCATTTGCTCCCTGCCCATCCATGTACCTGTCCAAATATATCTTAAAAGATGCTAATGTGTCTGCGTCTACCACCTCCGCTGGCAACGCGTTCCAAGCACCCACCACCCTCTGTGTAAAGAACTTTCCACGGCTATCTCCCTTAAACTTTCCTCCTCTTACTTTGAACTCATGACCCCTAGTAATTGAGTCCCCCACTCTGGCGGGGGGGGGGGGGGGGGGGGGGGAAGCTTTTTGCTATCCACCCTGTCAATACCCCTCATGATTTTGTAGACCTCAGTCAGGTTCCCCCCTCAACCTCCGTCTTTCTAATGAAAATAATCCTAATCTACTCAACCTCTCTTCATAGCTAGCACCCTCCATACCAGGCAACATCCTGGTGAACCTCCTCAGCACCCTCTCCAAAGCATCCACATCCTTTTGGTAATGTGGTGACCAGAACAGTACTCCAAATGTGGCCAAACCAAAGTCCTATACAACTGCAACATGACCTGCCAACTCTTGTACTCAATACCCCGCCCAATGAAGGAAAGCATGCCATATGCCACCTTGACCACCCTATTGTCAATGTCGGTGTCTGTTAATCTGGTCTCTATCTCATGGACTGCATCTGAGGCTTCTTTCGCAGTTTGCCCCAGGTCCTGCAGTTCGATACTCTGTATGGCAGCGGCTGCTCCACCTAGCCTAGTGTTAGCTTCCTGGAGGGTTGTGATTGCCTTAGGTGACAGCTGTTTTTTTTTGGGCCCCACTGCCAGCCTTCAAACCCTAGCTCATCGCGGACGACACTCACCCTACCACGCCAATTAGCAGCTGTTGCCAGCACGAGGCTTTGAGAGATCAAATCTGGGAAAGGCTTTCAACCGCAGCTGCCCACCGACGAGCTCAAACTTTGAATAATCCCGGCCGAGGGCTGGTGTTTGGCCTTTTCTGGCCAAGATGTTGTAATAGTTATCAACGGCTGTCTGCACAAGCTCTTGTTGCAATGCCGCTGTGTTTCTATCGTTGGGCTCTACAGCAGGGCTGATAGCGCCTCCTGCATTGATTGATGAATCGATCGAGGTTAGTCTCCTCTTCAACCAAGTCGGTGTCAGGCCTCTCTGCGGCCTTGCCGAATTCACTTAACTCATAGTCTGCCATGTTGCCTTTGCGTATTGAAGAATCAATGAGTTTGATTCAATACAACAGACACACCATGGCTTCCAGTCAATACGGTCGCAAGCTTAACTCGCATCACTGCCTCCGTGATCCCCAGTCAGTTGTGATAACAAACAACCCGAGCACGATTGACCAGAATCAGCAGCTTCTGGTCCGGTTCCCTAACCCTGGTGCTCATGATATCATTTTCCCTGGGACTGCCCGCCTGGCCTTCACCATCACTCTGTACCACACAACTGATGCCAACAGGAATGTGGTCCAGAGCCTGGGTCAGCCCATGATAAAAAAGACCGTGATCAAGATCAGTGGAAACGAGGTAATGAGCGTTGACAACTCAGACGTATACTACTGCTGCAATGACCTCTGGAAAACCGCTCAGAAGCAGGCAAACTCCCAGTGTCAAGATATTGACACCTCTGTGGACAGAAATGCTACCAAGCGCCAGATTGGCATGGGAGATGCCTCAGCAGACAACGCGACCGACAATGCAATCTCCGTCGCCTTTAGGAACCACTACTACATCCTGTTTGACTTCGAGCTTCTGGAAAGCCACATGCCCTTCTACCAGAGCACCCTTGGTGACCGCCGCCGGGTGATCACCACCACTAGATGACACGACTGTCAGATACACTATTGACAACATCAGTCTGGCGTATAACATGGTCACCCAGCCAGAGCTGGCCCGAATGATCCGCAGCCAGTATGCAGGGTGCCTTGCTATCCCTTACGACAGGGTCTTGAGGCACTGCAAGATTGTGGCCAACAAAAGTGACACTGTGGAACATCAACCCAATGTGCTGGCCTGCAGCATGAAGGGCATCCTGTTGCTGTTTGAGGCTCCTGCTGCTGCCTTTGCTTGGAATACAGAGGCCTTCTACAACCCAGAGATCACCAAGGCCGTCGTGACCATCGAGGGCGTCCCCAATCAGCTATACTCTCGGTATGTGCCCCTACCAGTTCTGGGATGAGGTCAAAAGGTTCTTTGCAGTCTCTCCCAGCAGCAAGCGACATCCCGAGGTGGCGATGGTTGCAAAAGACCTGGCACTGACAGATGTCTCCCTGCCCAGTTCCTCACCAGCAAGTACGCCCTGTGGCTGGACCTCAGGACAATGACGATGATCAGCTTCACGGCCGCAGCCGGCACATTGAGAATGCCTCGGAGGGTGTCACCATCCAGATTACAAAAACTGCAGAGGATGCCAGTGTTTTGAACATCTTCCTGTACGTCATTATGGATGCCCAACTCAACATCGAAAATGACTGCTTCATCAGCGCACTCTACTAATTGGGATGATGTACTCCCCAAGGACCCGCACTCGGCCATCATCTGCGGCCAGACTGGATGTGGAAAAAGGGTTTTCATTCTGGACCTGCTGGAGGAGCCTTACTGGGGCGACTTCAAGCACATTGTTATCGTCTGCCCCACAGTGCAGTATAATAAAACCTACCAAATGCACCAACGGTTATGGGCCAACCCCAAGGTCTGCATTGTTGACCCGGGTGAGCGACTGCATGATTATCTCCAAGTCTTGTCTGTTTGTTTCGTGGGTGAGCCCACCCTGTATGTGATTGACGACTGTTCGGCCATAAAGGCCTTGACCAAAAAGAAAGACATGCTATCAGAGTTGGCCTTCTCCAGCTGCCATGCGCATCAAGGCGTCTGCGTCTTAACACAAAAGTTCAACTCGGTCCTGAAGGACCTTAGCGAGCAGGTGTGGTGGGTCGCCCTCTTCCATTGTAAGGACTGCGACTCTTTCAAGGACTGCCTTCAAGAAAATGATGTGATCCCCACGTAGGAAGAGCGAGCTGCAGTCCACCAGCGGCTGGCAGAGTCGAAGCATAGCAAGCTGCTAATGAAGACTGATCAGCCAACTGCTCATAAAGTGCTATAGCATGTGGGGCGCACTCGTGTTTATCACACAGATCTTAGTTTTGGGTATTGTCACGTGGGGGTGATATGAGTATATTAGACTTAGACTGCAGATGGCTATAGTTGCCAACAGAGTGGCAAGACTTATTCGGCTCAACTGCACGAAATGGAATGCGTCAATCTCATCGACATGCTGACAGACACCATGGATGCTGGCCCAACAGAGTGCATGGTGGAGACGGCCTTGACTGGGCAAGAGACCAGGTGGCACAGGTTGGCGTGGGGCACAAGCGAGAAAGGCTAGCAGTGCTGGCCGCCGGTGAGCAGACCAGACATTATCAGGGGAAGCCCTTTACTATTAACCAGATCGATACCATGGGCAATGAGGAGGTTGAGACACGCTATGCCTGCTATGAGGCGCAACTTGGTGTGGCCATGACCAAAGGCCCTCGAGCAAGCCGCACTGCAGCTATATACGGTAGTTGCTGGCACCGTTCTGCCTTTTTTTTCCTTCTCCTCTCCCCCCCCCAAGAAAATCAACCAAAGTCGGTTGCTGACCTGTAGGCCGACCCATTCTTCAGGCATGCACTGAGCAATGCCATATGTGAGCTCTACCACTAATATGGCCTAATTTTGGGCCCCACACCTCAGGAAGGACATACTAGCCCTGGAGCATGTCCAGCTAAATACTTCTTAGTTGTTTGAGGGTTTCTGCCTCTACCACCCTTACAGATTACCACCACCCTCTGGGTGAAATAAAGTATCCTCACATCCCACTTAAACGTCCTGCCCCTCACCTTACATCTATACCCCCGATAATTGATCTGTCCACTGTGTGGAAATGTTTCTTTCTGTCTACCCTGTCAATGTCCCTCTATTTCTTTTTATTCATTCCAGCCATGTGGGGCATTACTGGCCGGCCAACATATATTGCCTGTCCCTAGTCGTCCTTGAGAAGGTGGCAGAGTGTTGCCTTGTTCAACTGATACAGTCTAAGTGTTGTAGGATGTCTCACAATGGGAGGAAATTCCAGGATTTTGACCAGTGGCAGTGAAGGAAAGGTTAAGTATTCCCAAGACAGGACGGTGAATGGCTTAGTGGGGGACTTACAGGTGGTGGCGCTCCCAAGTATCTAATGCCCTTGTCCTTCTATATGTCAGTGCTTGTGTGGTTTGGAAAGTACAATCTAAGGATCTTTTGTGAATTTATGCCATGCACCTTCCACTTCATACTCAACTACTGCTACTGAGTATCAATGGTGCAGGAGTGGTTGACATCACATCCACAAACAATCAAGAAGACTACTTTGTCCTGGATGGTGTCAAGCATCTACAGTTTATGATGAAATGTGCCTTTTAGAGAGATTTGTTCTGTCTAGTTTTTCTTGATGAAAAGTGTTATAAATCTGATGGAGAGGTATCTGCCCTGAAGAAAGCACACTAAATCACTCTGGATGTTTAAAAAAAAAGACACAAGAACAATGAGTGGGTTGACATGGGCTCACACAGACCCAGGGATTTGGTCTTGGTTTCAGTTGTTGAAATTGGCATTTTTGAGTTGAAGTTGCTACATAAAGCTCTCTCTCTCTCTGCTGCTGCTGGAAAAATCCTGAGGTGTCTCGCTGCTGCAACATTCATTCCAACAGTGTTCCTTATCTGGAACTGGAGAAGATAACAAATAAGGGAAACTAGTTTTGCTGAATTTGCCTTTGCCAAGGGTTTTATGGAATGCTGCCATACTGGAACAGTTGATGACGTATAATTTTGTTAAGTATTTCAACAAAGTTAAAGTTATGCCAATTTTTTTGTTTATATTTTAACTGTGGTGAAAGAATAATGTGTTTTTTCTTAAAGCCTGTAGTTTGACCAATCATATCTGGATAACTCACATATGAAACACGGCATCTTACACTTGCCTTGAAATAAGATAGATGTTAGGATTTAGACTATATTCTTGATATGTTTTAAAGGGTTTGGTATGGTCCATAACAAGCATTTCTGAAACTGGGCACAGGTGGGGCATTTTCCAACTCACTCCTGATTTGTGCCTTATACATGGTGAACAGGCTTTGGGGAATCAGGACGTGAGTTACTTGCCACAGTATTCCTACTTCTTAACTGCTCTTGTAGCCACTGTATTCATGCAGTGAGCCCAGATGAATTTTTGATCAATGATAAACCCCAGGATATTGTTAGTATGGGTTTCAGTAATGGTAATCCCAATGAATATTAAAGGGTGGTGAATGGATTGTCTCTTTTTGGACATTGCCTAGCATTTGTGTGGCGTAAATGTTAATTGTCACTTTTCAGCCCAAGCCTGGATATTGTCCAGGTTTTGTTGCATTTAAATATGAACTGGTTCAGTACATAAGGAATTGCAAATGGTGCTGAAAATTGTGTGCTCATCAGCGATGATCCCCACATTAGATATTAAGATGGAGGGAATCTTTAGACATTCCTTTATGAATCTCAGTCACATCCCCCCCTCAGTTACCTCTGATGCAAGAAAAATAACTGTGGTCTCTTCATCTCTCTTTTTAACTAAAATTCTCCAGCCCAGGCAGTATCTTGGTTAATCTCCTCTATGCCCTCTCATCCCTTCTATAATGTGGATTCCAGAACTCAACACATTTTGATTGTTGTAAAGTTGGTTTAACCAATTTTTCAAACGGTTCTAGTTTAACCTCCCTGCTTTTATACTTTATGCCTCAGCTAATAAAGACAAGTATCCTATTTGCTTTCTCAACCACCTAATCTACCTGTCTTGCTCCCTAAATGTCAGATTGACATGCACCCCAAGGTGTCTCTGATTCTTGGTGAATGAGGCCTAAACTTACTTTTCAACAGGACCTTCCAACTAATGTCCAAACTTACACTATTCCATAAGTAATTGCTGGATTAGAACTGGAAACAAGATGAGAGTTGATTTCTGTACTTCTGCATTTTCAACAGCCTAAATTCAGATTGAACCTCAGAATTTACTATTCTTAGGTTTAACTACTCGTTGGATAAACTCCCAACCCTCAAGGGATTCTTTTGTGTGTGGAGTTGACATTTGAGATCTGGGAACAAATTGTTATTCACATCAAGACATTCCATTGTTAGGTCCATTTTAATCACGTTACAGCCATGAATAGTTTTGAACTGTCTGAAGAGCGATGCAAGATTTTTATGCATTATTTATCATGTGTATCTTGAACTGATCAAAGCAATTGCATGAACAAGCTTGTTAAAAAGAAAAGGAGCAGACAGTTCAAAAAAAGGACAGCATCTTGGAAGGTTCTATTGAACAGTAGGTTTAGACTTTCTTTTATTTTGTTAACTTGTGGAACTTGGGTGTGGCTCTGAGACAGAGGGTGTTGACCAACATTTATTGCCTGTCCATAGTTGCCTTGAGAAAGTGGTGGTGAGCTGCCTTCTTTAACCACTGTAGTAGTCCACGTGCTGTAGGTTGACCGCAGCGCCTCCTTAGAGAGGCAATTTCCAGGATTTTGACCCAGCAACAGTGAAGGAGCAGCGATATATTTCCAAGTCTGTATGGTGATGGCTTGGACAGGAGCTTACAGGTGGTGGTGGTGTTCCTACGTAACTACTGCCCTTGTTGGAAGTGGTCATGAATTTGTAAATACTTTCAATCTCTTTTTGAACTTGTGCCAACTTTAGAGGGTTAAGTCTGTAAGGATGTTGCTTACTTGGAACAGCATTTGCCATATCTACGCTATGTGTAATCAGGTGAGTACTTCCCAGCTTATTCCCACATGTCATTACATGTCCCACATGATTTTTATAACTATTTTAGGTCATTTCGATATTCCCACATAATTCAATAGTTTATCCAAATTTTTGAGAACTTCCACAATGTCCAATTTTGTTTGAGGAATGCCCAATTCAGAATCATCTGATTTTGGTTCTTCATTCTGTTTTGGCCAATAACAATGTCTTTTTGCTTTCCTTCCCTATCAAAATACCTTTTGAGCATATTCACATGATATACTCTTTGAGATTTCTTTCTGGTGTTCCAATCAAATAATTTATCTTTTAATTTGATAAGGTGCACTGAATCTTGCCTCGATAGGGTCACCTACCACTGGTAGTAACACTAACGCTTCATTCCCACTAGTAAAATTGTGAATTTTTGATTATTTGCTTGCTTCCTTTTTCATCACATGCTGTATTCTAGCCAGCTCACCCACTATATGTGTTCTTTACTTGAAATTTGACACATAGTCCAATTACGTAGTCTCTGAACTCTGACTCACCAATTTCCCCTTAATTAGTTTCAATGGCCCTCTTACCCCATGCCCCAAAACTAATTCAAATGGACTGAATTTAGTTGATTCATTTGGTACATATTTAATTGCAACAGTACAAATGGAATTCCTTTATCCCAGTCCTCTGAATTGCCTTGACTGTAAGCTCTCTACGTGGTGTTTAAAGTTTGATGCCACCATTCTAATACCCTCTGCAATTCAGAATGTTAGCAGTGGATTTGAATTGCTTTATTCCTAAGTTATGCATAAGATCCTCAAATAGCTTTGGTGTAAAATCCCCACCTACCACTGACATCGCTGGTGATGTCACTGACACTGCCCCCATACCCAGCTCCAACCCAGCCCCAGCTCCCAGCCCTGTCAGGGCTTCACAATATCCCCAGATCTCCCCCGTCACTGAGGACAAGAGTCATTTCTCAGTAAAGGACTCAACTTCATTCCTCACTGCCCACATATCAATGAATTCCACTCATGCTTGGACATCAAACACTTCTTCCGTTGCCTCTGCCTCCATGCCTATTTCTTTAACTAGGAGTCTAATCCACCCTCTGCAGACCCCTTCTCCTGCCTCCAACACACTCCATTCTCCTGGACACTACCCTAAGGCCTCCTGCCCTCTTTCAATGTCTTCATTTCCAAATGCTGTCGTGATATTGCTCGCCTCAACCACTCCACTCCCTCACTCACTCCAACCTCTCCCCCACAGAAAGTGCAGCCCTCTACTCCTCCACTCCAACCCTAACCCCACTATCATACCCATGGATAAGGGGGGGCACGGTTAGGGTATGGCGCACTGATCTTTACATAGCCGAGGCCAGGCGCCAACTCTCTGACACCATCTCCTACCATCCCCTCAACCATGATCAGACCCCAGACCACCAAAACATCATCTCCCAGACCATCCATAACCTCATCACCTAAGGTGATCTCCCACCTTAAGCCTCCAACTTCATCGTTCCCCAACTCCATACCGCCCGTTTCTATCTCCTTCCCAAAATCCACAAACCTGACTATCCCGGTCGACCCATTGTCTTTGTCTTTGCCTGCTCCTGTTCCATTGAACTTATGTCTGCTTACCTTGACTCTGTTTTCTGTCCTCTGACCCAGGAACTCTCCACCTATATCCAAGACACCATCCATTCCCTCCACCACCTCCAAGATTTCCAATTCCCTGGCTCCCAGCACAACATCTTCACGATGGATATCCAATCCCTGTACACTTGCATTTCCATCGCAATTGGCCTAAAAGCCCTCTGCTTCTTCTTCTCCTGCAGGCCCAACAAGTCCCCCTCCACCGATACTGTCATCCGCTTAACTGAACTAGTCTTTACCCTAAATACTTGTCCTTCAACTCCTCCCACTCCCTACAGACTAAGGGGCCATGTGAACCCACACAGGCCCAAGCAATGCCTGCCTCTTCGGATACTTGGAACAGTCCCTCTTCCGCAGCTACAATGGCACTATCCCCCACCTCCTCCTCTGCTACGTCATTGTATATATCGGCGCTGTCTGGTACTTCCACGAGAAGCTTGAATAGTTCATCAACTTTACCAACACCTTTCACTCCAACCTCAAGTTCACTTGGACCATCTCTGATACCTCTCTCTTTTCTGGACCTCTCCGTCTCTGTCTCTGGTGACTACCTCAAAACAAACATCTATTTCAAGCCCACCAACTCCCACAGTTACCTAGACTACATCTCCTCTCACCCAACTTCCTGCAAGAATGTGATCCCCTACTCCCAATTCCTTCACCTCCGCTGCGTCTGCTCCCAGGATGGTGCGTTCCACTCCTGAACGTCCGAGATGTCCTCTTATTTCAAGGACCACAACCTCCCCACTGTGGTGGTCGAACTGCTCTCAACCACATCTCTTAGATTTCCCACACCTCTGCCCTCACATCCCCGTCCAACAACAAAAACAAAGACAGAATCCTTGTCGTCCTCACATAACACCCTACTAACCTCCGTATCCAACATATCATTCTCTGTCACTTCTGCCACCTACAATCTGATCCCACAGCCAAAGATATATTTCCATCCCCACCCCTATCTGCCTTTCATGGGGACTGCTTTCTCTGCAACTCCCTCATCCGCTCCACACTCATCCATACCATACTCCCCACCAGCCCCACCAAACCCGGCATCTTTCTCTGCAGCTGCAGGAATTGCTACATCTGCCCTGACACCACTCCCCTCACCTCCATCCCAGGCACCAAACAAACCTTTCACATCAGACAGAGATTCACCTGTGACAACCCCCCCCCCCCACCTCCATCCCAGGCACCAATCAAACCTTTCACATCGGACAGATGTGTGAACATTTGTTGTATCCACTGCTCCCAATGTGGCCTCCTCTACATCGGTGAGACCAAGTGGAGGTTTGGAGACCGCTTGGTAGAGCAGCTGCATTTTGTTCGTGACAAACAATAACACCTCCCTGTTGCAAAACATTTCAATGGCCGCTCCCACTTCCTGGGTGTTATGTCCATCCTGGGCCTCCTCCAGTGTCACAGTGATGCCATCCAGAAACTGAAGGAGCAGCGCTCCATATTCTGCCTTGGGAGCCTACAACCCAGTGGCCTAAACGTAGACTTTACCAGATTCAAATCTGCCCACCCCCAGCCTCATCCCATGACCAGCACACCGTCACATCCCACCTCCTAGACTTGACACAACCTTCCCATCTTCTCTCCCACCTATCCACTCATCGCACCCCACTGACCAATCCCCACCACTGCCTACTTGCATTCACCTATCATCATCCCATCTACCTTCCTCAGCTCCACACCTCCTCTCTCTCTTTATTTCAAAGCTCCCTTCTCCCTCCCCCATTTCTGAAGGAGGGTCCGACCTGAAACGTCAACTTTCCTGTTCCTCTGATGCTGCCTGGCCTGCTGTGTTCTTCCAGCTCCACACTGTGTTATCTCTGACTCCAGCCCAGCTGTTCTTACTATCCCCGATGTAAAATTTGACACTTGATCTTATTGTATTTCTGTGGGTAGTCTGTATCTAGTAAAATATTGAGTAACTCTTTACAATCTTTTAGGCTACGATTCTGCGTAATGGAATGGGCTTGTGAAAAGCTAGTAGGCACATTGATTATGGTCAACAAATAGTGATTCCCAATTTTGTTTCAGGTAGGGGTACTGCACAATCAATTAAGACAGTTGTAAAAGCTTCCTCAAATGCAGGAATGGGTTTTATTGGTACTGGTTTTATCACTGCCTGAGGTTTTTCAATTACCTAACACGTATGACATGTCTGGCAAAATTCAGCCAAATATCTACGCAATCCAGGCCAACAAAAAAATTGTATCAGAGATAATGGCAACTGCAGATGCTGGAGAATCCGAGATAACTAATTGTGGAGCTGGATGAACATAGCAGGGTTGGCTTGAGTTTCCTTTACCCCCAAGTGACCTCCTACTGGTAATTCACATGCTGCCACAATCCCTTTTTATAACCCACCGGTCATACAACTTAATGAACTTCTGCCCATTCTTTGTCTGCCTGAATATGTGATGGTCTCCATTTCCTCATCAAGACTTCATTTTTAAGATATTAATATTCTGGAATACACTAGGATTCTTCGTCAGACTATGCCTTTTGGTACAACTGCTTTAGTTTTTTCATTTTTTTGCTGTTTTTCAGCTAGCTTCTCTGAACTAAAAATATTCACTGTGTCCTCCATCTGTTCTTGTTTCACCCAAATGTATCTCATCAGAAAAGGGGGATGGGGAGAGGATTCTGAAATAAATAGGGAGAGAGGGGGAGGCGGACTGAAGATGGATAGAGGAGAAGATAGGTGGAGAGGAGAGTATGGGTGGGGAGGTAGGGAGGGGACAGGTCAGTCCAGAGAGGACGGACAGGTCAAGGGGGCGGGATGAGGTTAGTAGGTAGGAAATGGAGGTGTGGCTTGAAGTGGGAGGAGGGGATAGGTGAGAGGAAGAACAGTTTAGGGAGGCAGGGACAAGCTGGGCTGGTTTTGGGATGCAGTAGGGGGAGGGGAGATTTTGAAGCTGTTGAAATCCACATTGATACCATTGGGCTACAGGGTTCTCAAGCGTTACAGGATAGGTCAGATTCAGCATGGATTTACAAAGGGGAAATCATGCTTGACTAATCTTCTGGAATTTTTTGAGGATGTATCTATGAAGATGGACAAGGGAGAACCAGTGGATGTAACGTACCTGGACTTTCAGAAAGCCTTTGGTAAAGTCCCGCATAGGAGATTGGTGAGCAAAATTAGTGTACATGGTATTGGGGACAAAATACTGATTTGGATTGAAAATTGGCTGGCTGACAGGAAGCAAAGAGTAGTGATAAACGGGTCCCTTTTGGAATGGCAGGCGGTGACCATTGGGGTACCACAAGGTTCAGTGCTCGGACCGCAGCTGTTTACAATATACATTAATGATATAGACGAAGGCATTAAAAGTAATATTAGCAAATTTGCTGATGACACAAAGCTGGGTGGCAGTGTGAAATGTGAGGAGGATGTTATGAGAAAACAGGGTGACTTGGACAGGCTAGGTGAGTGGACGGATGCATGGCAGATGCAGTTTAATGTGGATAAATGTGTGGTTATCCACTTTGGTGGCAAGAACAGGAAGGCAGATTACTATCTCAATGGAATCAAGTTAGGTAAAGGTGAAGTACAACGAGATCTAGGTGTTCTTGTACATCAGTCAATGAAAGCAAGCATGCAGGTACAGCAGGCAGTGAAGAAAGCTAGTAGCATGCTGGCCTTCATAACAAGTGGAATTGAGTATAGGAGCAAAGAGGTTCTTCTGCAGCTGTACAGGGCTCTGGTGAGACTGCACCTGGAGTATTGTGTACAGTTTTGGTCTCCAAATTTGAGGAAGGACATTGTTGCCATTGAGGGAGTGCAGTGCAGGCTCACAAGGTCAATTCCTGGAATGGCAGAACTATCATATGTTGAAAGATTGGAGTGACTGGGCTTGTATACACTTGAGTTTAGAAGGATGAGAGGGGATCTGACTGAGATGTATAAGATTATTAAGAGATTGGACACTCTGGAGGCAGGAAGCATGTTTCCGCTGATGGGTGAGTCCAGAACCAGAGGACACAGTTTAAAAATAAGGGTTAGGCCATTTAGAACAGAGTTGAGGAAAAACGTCTTCACCCAGAGAGTGGTGGATATATGGAATGCTCTGTCCCAGAAGGCAGTGGAGGCCAAGTCTCTGGATACTTTCAAGAAAGAGATGGATAGAGCTCTTAAAGGTAGTGGAATCAAGGGTTATGGAGATAAGGCAGGAACAGGATACTGATTGTGGATGATCAACCACGATCATAATGAATGGTGGTGCTGGCTCGAAGGGCCGAATGGCCTTCTCCAGCACCTATTGTCTATTGTCTAATATGAGTTGCTGTGCCTGCAACCTTCGGGTGACATCATAATGGCACTGCAGGAGGCCCAGGATGGACATGTCATCTAAGGAATGGGAGTGGGAGTTGAAATGGTTTGCGACTGGGAGGTGTAGTTGTTTATTGCGAACCGAGCGTAGGTGTTCTGCAAAGCAGTCCCCAAGCTTCGGCTTGGTTTCCCCAATGTAGAGGAAGCCACACCAGGTACAGCGAATGCAGTATATCACATTGGCAGATGTGCAGGTGAACATTTGCTTGATGTGGAAGGTCATCTTGGAGTCTGGGATGGGGGTGAGGGAGGATGTGTGGGGGCAAGTGTAGCACTTCCTGTGGGAAAGTGTCAGGTGTGTGGTGAGGTTGGAGGGGAGTGTGGAGCGGACAACGGAGTCGCGAAGAGAGTGGTCTCTCTGGAAGGACCTGTCCGTCCTCCCCGGACTGACCTATCCCCTCCCTACCTCCCCACCTATACTCTCCTCTCCACCTATCTTCTTCCCTATCCATCTTCGGTCCGTCTCCCCCCTCTTCCTATTTATTTCAGAATCCTCTCCCCATCCCCCTTTTCTGATGAAGGGTCTAGGCCCCAAATGCCAGCTTTTGTGCTCCTAAGATACTGCTTGGCCTGCTGTGTTCATCCAGCTCCACACTTTGTTAACTCGGATTCTTCAGCATCTGCAGTTCCCATTATCTCTGATCACATTTAATCTTGACATTGTTGTTTGCTTCAAAAGTGGTGCTGATGGAATATCCAGATTGGATCCAAGTTGTACAGACTATGGACAAACCTGTTGTTGGGGCAGAAGGGTGGGTGAAGGGGTTCACGTGTAGCCACAGACAAATAAAAACATTCTTGCTTTTGGCTTCATGCTAATGAAGAGCAGTAGGAGGAAAAGTATAGCCAGTTGCATTTTGAATTAAGAAGGTAGAATCTATTATAAAAAGAAGGGGACAAATGAGAGGAAGGATGGTGCAGAAAGGCAGGACAGGTCAGTTACCTGGGTAAGTTGCGTTTCTGAAGGCATATTTGGTACCCTCATGAATGGAAGGTAAATGAAGGAGGCACATGAAAGATGTTTGAACCAGAAGAATGGCAAAACAGAGCGATAGAGAGAGAGAGAGAGATAAAGAATAGTAAAGCTGATTACTATGTTTTTCAGTTAGTATGTGACCAGGACAGACTAATCATTATCTGACAGAGCCATCGGTAGTTTCAAAGGCAAATTATGTGGAAAAAGAATGATCTGTTGTGCTTTGTAACTAACTGGGAGAAAAGAAAAGGAAAATAAAAGCCTGAACGACAGGACTTGTGTATGTTAGAAAAGAAATTTGTTGTCTCATTCACTTCTGAGAAACTGGAGAAACTAATCTTGGGATCAGAAACAGACGCAAGGGTAAGAGCTGTGTGATCACTTTTCAGATTGACCAAAGTATGGCAATCCATGATGTTATTGAGACAGAAAACATATTTTAGTACTATTTAAGGAAAAGGAGAGGGACTCAAGGCATCTGAGTAAAGAAAAGGGTCTGGATATCATGGATTATGGGCCTCAGAAAATGGGACACATCAAAGAATTCCTTGTACTTGCAAAAGACTTACTATGAAAGGCTGCTGCTGAATCTGTAGCTCTGTTAAAACCCCCTTGTTCTGTTCTGGAGTCAGAGAGAGGCTGGACAGTCTTTTTCGGTGTGTACCCAGTATCCATGTCACTGAAAATTTATTTAACCCTTTGTGATCTATTTAGCATGTGGTTTTAAAGGAGTTTGCTGTTTTATGTTATAATTGATTTATCACTGTTTTCCTGCCCTTAAGAATATGTTATTCTGTCTATGAAGTAAATGAGTTTGTTTTGTATACATGGTGTTGACATGTGTAGTGACTGTAACAAGGTCAGCCAAGTGGACCTCATAGAAGATGAATTCCCTGATTGGGGCTGTTAAACTGGTCCAATCAGGGAACCCTGGCTGACAGATAAGGACAGGAGTGTGAGAGATTCTGTTCACTCTGAGAGCTGACTCAGAGTCAAGGATCCTCCACATGTAAATAAGAGGTGAGTTGATGACTGGATACTGGCCTCTGTGGAGTTATTTCAGCAAGTTGGAAATATGATTTATATTAAAATGGACATGTATTTTTAATCAAACAGTTGTAGTAATTATAATGAATTCTGCATTGGATTGGATGGATCTTGGATTTAAAAACATGCTGCAAAGTTTAAGAGGATTTGAGGGTTCTGGTTCCTGTTATAGTTCTCAAAATACAAAGGAGAATTAATTTTACTTCTGGATATGGCTAAACAGGATTTAGAAACAAACATTTTGGGTAAATTGAATTGCGAAGAAAAGATTAAACTGTAGTTTGGAGAGATTTGATGATGAACCTAAACTCCTGTAATTAAGCTAGGAAAAATTGCTTTGATTTAAAACTTCAAGTTACTGGCGACAAGTGATAGTATGACTTCAAAGCTAAAACATATTGCTACAGATGAAGAGATAACACCGTGTGGAGCTGGAGGAACATAGCAGGCCAGGCAGCATCAGGGAGCAGGAAAGCTGACATTTTGGGTTGGGACCCTTCTACAGAAAGAAGGGTCCCAACCCGAGACATCAGCTTTCCTGCTCCTCTGATCTGCCTGGCCTGCTGTGTTCCTCCAGCTCTACACTGTGTTATCTCCTGACTCCAGCATCAGCAGTTCTTAGTATCTCTTTTGCCACAGATGATGCTCTATTTAGTTTTAAATTCCAAGTTTCACACAAAAGTTAAGGAACCATTTAAATCTGGTCAACTCCCAGGAACATAGTAAGCCAGGGACTCCTGAGAACCCCAAAGACTGCTGATATGAAATGATTGCACTGTTTGTGACCAAACAATATGCATTTTTTAAAAAAGTACTGATTACCCTGAGCATTACTGTGTCCGCGATAAATGCTTTTAAAAACTACATTAAGTCAGATCATACAAATTTTTTTAAAAACCCTAAGGTGCAGAAAACCAAATCAGCTTATACACTGACTTTTTTAGAAAATGTACATTTTTACAAAATGTAGGTTTACATTTTGGAGGCACGCATGATTACACAATTACTTTAAGTAGATGAGAATATACATTACCTCAGGGGAGTCATATCTAACATGAACAGATAATTTGGGACATTTTAGGGGCAGCAGCAGTCAAAGCTAATATTCCTCAATCGTTATCCTGATTACAGTCATACAAGGGGATTTAAGGAATAGTCAAGTTCAGTTACAAAGCCAGCTTACCACTTTGCTGGCAAGGATCTTTATAGGGTCCCACTAATTAATGACACTTGTATACGTGGGTATGGAAAGAAAGGCCGGCGGAAACACTAAACACTGGTCAAGAAGTATGGCAAGACAAAGGAAATAAGGACTAACCAGTGACACTGTGTTCTCTATTTAGAGCACAAAAAAAACTGCAATACCACTGATATGTCTGGCAACCAGGGATCCAACAAGGCTTTCCTATGAGAACTCATGTGATGCCACTTTGATCAGAAGCTTGAAGTGTTAAATGTCAACAAAAACAAACTCGTACGCTCTAGTAGTAGTTCAGAGCAGTTGGTGTTGGAGAACAGCAGTGCCTGAAATTAAACTTTCCTTTACACTTAAAGCTGCCATATATAAAATTAACATCCATAGCATCTACTGTATGTTAAATTGTATAACCCCTATTATAGCTGTATGCAATTATTTGTTGAACTAAGTATTAATCAAGTTATTTGTTGTCAAATTGTCTTATCAATGTGAATATTGAATGCAGACTCATATTTTAGGTAATTTGTTCAGATTTGAAGCCTGAATAAAAAAAGCTGCTAAAGATCTTCAGTGCACATGGACAAGCTGTGAGACTCAACAGATCCACTGATTTAATTGTAATCCTCAATTGTGAATTGTGAGAATAAATACCTAGAGTCAGTCAGCATTTATTAATGCATTACACCAAATTAGCTGCTTTGCTTTACATAATTTAGAAGCCAACAAATGGAATTTTGTTCACATTTAATTTCAATGTGAACAAACATGATAGCAGAACATTTAAGAACACAGAGATCATGGGAGATAGCAATAAAGGACATTCCAACATTAAAATTCATGGATTACTGCTTGGCAATGGAAATTATCTATCCAGAATCTGTAGAGATATGGTTGAGAAGTGCACATTGTTTTAGTACTACCCTAAACTGTACCTTAAAATTTCCAGTCGCCATCACAAATCAACCCAAAAGGGAATACTGCGAAACCCCAGCAGTCCTCACTACCCACCCTGCTCCCCACATAGGTAATATCTACTGCCCCAGTGAATAATTAGAGTTTCTGCTTCCACCTCCAGTTCCATACATGAATCGGGGTTTGGTGATGACTAACATGTGCCCTCCCCACAGGGGTGAGGAATATAACTGATAATCAAACTTAAGATGTGCTGAAGTAATTGCATCCTGAGAGAAAGCAAATGGCAAAACTGCTGGAATATCTCTGGAAGGTGGAGAGAGGCCCAGGCACTGAAGCAGAATTAATGAAGCAGAGTCCAATAGGAGGTCAACCAGCCTGGGGAGAATGTGGAAGCTGAACTGGAAGACACTCAGTGGTAGTAGTTTGTTTGGGACTGGCGTACAGAGGTGGATACTCTTCCCTGGATTAGAATTACTTCCCACATTACTGGTCATGGTGCAACCGGTAATTCGAGTTGGACTGCTATCCAATGTGGAGCTTGCTGTCATCACAGATGCTAACAAGTGCTGACAAAAGAATTATCCATAAGGTTATATGCTTGTGCATATGTTGTACTGCATTATTGTGCCATACCTGAGGCATGTGTAATATTTAACTGAGTTGCAAACATGGGTACTATGGAGAAAATACAGAATTTCTGGTGTATGGCTTTTAAATTCAAGTCTGCAAAAAAAGGATAGCATGTTTGACCTAGAAAGCATGGAAAAAAATCATTACTTTTTTAAAGTCTCATTGAGTATTCTCTGTAATAGGTGCAGGAGATGTTTGAAGGATCATTAGGAAGTTGTTGAATGCCATTGACTTCATGGCATTTTTCTATTTAACCGATGGCAGAACTAAGTAAATAAAAGCCGTCAACTTTCCTGAACAAGACAATAAGGTTTGAGGACATTTTCAAACTTATGATTAACAGGTATGTGCAATAATGCCTGGGATATAAAAGAAACCAATGATCTACAAGGTTACCTATGCTGGCACTTACACAGGACACAAAATTTATAAGGGTGCAGAACTTATTTTCTAAATTCTTGACTGGCTTATGTGGCTGAATCTAAGTCTTCTGTGACAGTTGGTGTCATTTGGTCTGAAAATAATTTTGCTGTCTGTAGCTCAGAGGATTTTTCTGTTCCCAATTTTTTTTGTCTTTGGAGGAAATGACATTGTTCTGGTACTGTGGCTGATTTGGAGGCATTATTCATTTAAAATAAATTCTGCTAAAGATTTTAATGCCAAGAGAAATATTTTATTAATGCTAGGTGCTGTAGCCACGTAACATTTCCAAATTGACGCATGGAATGGTGTACATGATATACAAGCAGAGTCCAACAGGAGGTCACCCAGCTTGGGAAGAATGTGGAAACTGAACTAGAAGACACTCAGTGGTAGTAGTTTGTTTGGGAGTGGTGTACAGAAAATTTTGCACCCGTCTCATTTTCTAATAATGTATGCAAGTAGCAAGACTGCATGATACTTACAGTGGACACGTGAGTGACCTGTCTCAAAGCTTGGAAGTCTCGGGAACTTTGCTAAAACAGAGTAATATCCTGCCTAGAACAACAGATTGAAATTGTAGTTCGGCCATGACCACCTTTGGGATTTGCTTCATTTTCTGTCTCAATATAGCTTGAGGGCTGTATCATTAATATATTAGAGCTGTCATTAATTAGGCACAGAATGTGGATGCTCTTGCAGACAATGTTTGTTGCAATTTTATTAATAATTCTTATGCCTGAGTGTCAAAATTTGAACTTGAATATCCCTAGTCATGTTGTTTATTAGGAAATAATTTTCTATTCATTAGATATTTGAATAATTTTTTATAAATATATACAAGATTATTTAATGACAGAAAATTGAATCTAAATGTATCTTTTAATACAGAATGATAAGGAAGAATGCCTAGCATATAAAGAAACAGTTTAAAAAATTAAAACAACTCTATTCTTGTGTTTTTTTTTTGGACATCACCGCTGACATTGCTGAGATACAGTTCCAAGGTGTCAAGAGGTTGAGTGACATAATCTGACACCGATTCTTGCAACAGCGTTCCCCTACCTGAAATAGGAGCTGCAGATGCTTCACAAAATATGTCTGTCAAAATTGAGAGATGCTTGTGTGAATACAGTGACTGTTGTGATGCCACTGCTCAATGGTAGCATTTTTATTTGAGTCAGTTCATATATTCAAGCCCCATCAAGATTAGTATGTGTAATGTAGCAAAGTGTCATCTTACAATACAAAGGGAGTAACTGCTTTGGAAATGTCATCATGGGGATGAGATGTTAAAATGCAGCATCTTAAATGTAGACATTCAATGATGGAGCAATTAAAACATGGATGTGGAGTATGCCTGGTGTACTGGCCAACTGTTATTTCTGAACAAACACCATCAAAAGCAGATGTCCTGCATTCATACAATTAGTACTTGTGGGACCTACTGGCTATGTTTGCCTGGCAAACTGGAAAGATTACACTTGAACTCAGTAGATAAAAATAATTGAACAGGTTGTAGTTGAACCGCTATGTACACTTTGGTAGATAATTAATTAAACATAGAGAATGAATGATTCGGCATTAATTCATCAGGATGCAATTATTAATGAAGATTATTACATTTATTAAAAGAGACTCCATCTTAAGAGTTAAACATAAGAACAGAAGAAATGGGAGCAGGCCATTTGGCTTTTGCAGTTAGTCAGCCTTTCGATAAGATCATGGCTGATCTGATTATGGCCTTGCCTGTACTTTTCCTGCTTGTCTCATAACCATTGGCTCCCTTATCAGTGAAAATCTGTCCATCTCATTCTTCTGAATTCCGTATGACTACAGGACCACCGCGCAATCTTGTTTCATAAGGCAAACCCTTATCTATGGAAGTGCTGAGTGAATCTTATCTGAACAACCTACAATGCAAACGTGTCCATCCTTATGTAAGGTGACCAGAGCTATACATTAGTTTCTCAAGGAGTCATCTCACCAAATCCCTGTACAAAGATAACAAGGCTTCTTTGCTTTTAAAAACCTTCCCCCTTGCAATAAAGGCCAATATTGTGTCTGCCTTCCAAATTATTTGGTGGCCTTACATGCTGACTTTGATTCCTACAAGAACTCCCAAGTCCCTTTATTGCATTCTGTAGTCTGTGTTCATTTTTAAAAAAAAATATATTCTTCCCGTCAAAGTGGATAGCCTTTCATTTTCTCATTATTCCCCATCTTCTAACCCTTTGTCTATCCACTAAACCTATTTATATCCCTGTACAGGCATTTTTCTATCCTCCCAACAACTTATTTTCCTACCTATCTTCACATTGTCACAAATTTGCTGACAGTATAGTTGGCCATTTTGCCTAAATCATTAATATAGATTACAAATAGTTGAGACTCCAGCACTGATCCCTGTGGCTGTTGATGAGTACAGTTTGCCATGCTGAAATTTAATCTATTATTCTCAGTTCTGTTTCCTGTTGATTAACTAGCTAAACCCCTGTCAAGGTGTAATGTATCATCTGAACACCACAAGCACTTATTTTACTGATGTAACCTTTTATGAACCACCTTATCAAATACCTTTTGGAAACCCAGATGTACTACATTTGCCGGTGTCTCGCTTATCCACTGTGTTTGTTACACAGAAAATAAAAGCAGGAATAGGCCATTCAGTCCCTCAAGCCTGCACCACCATCCAATGTGATGATGTCTGATCATCCAACTCAGTACTTCAGTAAGGCATTTGATAAGGTTCCCCATGGAAGGCTCATTCAGAAGGTCAGGAGGAATGGGATACAGGGGAACTTAGCTGCTTGGATACAGAATTGGCTGGCCAACAGAAGACAGCGAGTGGTAGTAGAAGGAAAATATTCTGCCTGGAAGTCAGTGGTGAGTGGGGTTCCACAGGGCTCTGTCCTTGGGCCTCTACTGTTTGTAATTTTTATTAATGACTTGGACGAGGGAATTGAAGGATGGGTCAGCAAGTTTGCAGACGACACAAAGGTCGGAGGTGTCGTTGACAGTGTAGAGGGCTGTTGTAGGCTGCAGCGGGACATTGACAGGATGCAGAGATGGGCTGAGAGGTGGCAGATGGAGTTCAACCTGGATAAATGCGAGGTGATGCATTTTGGAAGGTCGAATTTGAAAGCTGAGTACAGAATTAAGGATAGGATTCTTGGCAGCGTGGAGGAACAGAGGGATCTTGGTGTGCAGATACATAGATCCCTTAAAATGGCCACCCAAGTGGACAGGGTTGTTAAGAAAGCATATGGTGTTTTGGCTTTCATTAACAGGGGGATTGAGTTTAAGAGTCGTGAGATCTTGTTGCAGCTCTATAAAACTTTGGTTAGACCGCACTTGGAATACTGCGTCCAGTTCTGGGCGCCCTATTATAGGAAAGATGTGGATGCTTTGGAGAGGGTTCAGAGGAGGTTTACCAGGATGCTGCCTGGACTGGAGGGCTTATCTTATGAAGAGAGGTTGACTGAGCTCGGTCTCTTTTCATTGGAGAAAAGGAGGAGGAGAGGTGACCTAATTGAGGTATACAAGATAATGAGAGGCATGGATAGAGTTGATAGCCAGAGACTATTTCCCAGGGCAGAAATGGCTAGCACGAGGGGTCATAGTTTTAAGCTGGTTGGTGGAAAGTATAGAGGGGATGTCAGAGGCAGGTTCTTTACGCAGAGAGTTGTGAGAGCATGGAATGCGTTGCCAGCAGCAGTTGTGGAAGCAAGGTCATTGGGGTCATTTAAGAGACTGCTGGACATGCATATGGTCACAGAAATTTGAGGGTGCATACATGAGGATCAATGGTCGGCACAACATTGTGGGCTGAAGGGCCTGTTCTGTGCTGTACTGTTCTATGTTCTATGTTCTATCTCTTCATAGCCTTTGATCCCGTTAGCCCTAAGAACTGTATTGAATTCCTCCTTGGAAATGTTTTGGCGTCAACTGCTTTCTGTGGTGGAGTCTTTCCACAGGCTTCTCTGGTTAAAGAAATTTCTCCTCATCTCAGTCTTAAGTGACCTCCCCCTTTATACTTGGATTCCTTGGATGTTGGAAACATCCTTCCTGCATTTACCCTGTAGATTCCTGTTAGAATTCTGTAGGTTTGTACGAGATTTCTTCCCTCATTCTTGTAAACTCAAGTGTATATATTCCAAATTGATCCAGTCTGTCTTCATACATTAGCCCTGATATCCTAGGAATCAGTCTAGTAAATCTTTGTTGCATTCTCTCCATAACCAGAATGTCCTTCCTCAAACAAGCACACAAAACTCCAGGTGTTGTCTCACCAAGGCCAAGTACAATTGCAACAATTTATCCCTGCTCCTATACTCAAATCTTAACACTATAAAAGCCATCTTCACTAACTGTTGCACCTGTATGCTTGCTTTCAAACACTGGTGCACACCCCGCCCCCCCCTCCAATCTCGTGCTCTCACACACACACACGCACACAGTCCCAATCTATCACTATTCAGATAATCTGCCTTTCTGGTTTGGCTACCAAACTGATATGCCTCATATGTATCCATAAGATACTTCATCTGCCATGCATTTGCACACTCACTCAAATTGTCTATATCACAGTGAAGCTTCTCTACATCATCCTCACAACTCGCCTCAAACAACTGTAATTAATTTACCCCACACTATTTCCCTTTCACAAAACCATTTCAACCTGCTGTAAGTGTATTACGATTTTTTAATTGTCCAGTTTCTACCTCTTTTTGGTGATGAATTCTAGCATTTTCACAATGACATATATCAACTTAACTAGTCTATAATTTCCTGCCATTTTTTCTCCTTCCTCTGAGCAGTGCTATTACATTCCTGATTTTCCAATCCACTGGACCTTTACAGAATCAAGGGAATTTTAGTATATTTCAACCAACACATCCAGTTTCTTTGTAACCACTTCTGTTAAGACTCTAGGTGCAAGCCATTAAGTTCAGGGAATTGTCAGTTTTAAGTTTTCCTATTGCTATTTTTCTGGCATAATAATTGTTTTTAGTTTGTCCTTTCCCTTTGCCTCTTGATTTTTCATCTATTCCTGGAATGCTGTTTGCATCCTGTACTCAGATGGATGCAAAACACTTTTAAAGCCTCTGCCATTTCCTCATTTCCCATTTTTGATTTCTCACAAGGTCGTTAACCCTCAAAATATAAAATGTTGAAGAAAACATGATTATTTATTTCCCAAAAGGAATTTTATAGCAATTTATTGATACTGAGACTTACAGGACCAGAAAAGGCCAAGGACCATGCAGCTCATCTGCTGTCGTGTTAGTCAATTGATAGAGTTGTTGGCTCATCATAGCTATTGATCTTTTCTACTCACATTAACTAATTTCAACCAAGGTAGTACTATAATTCATTGTTATTTTTAAGGCCAGAGTTTCTGATCCCACCTACTGCCCTATAACGCCTGACTAAAATTGTATTAAAAATACTGGATGGAGATAGGATCAGGCTGAGGTGTTAAGCTTCCCTTTCACAATATTTATGTTAAATGTCCTGTTGATGCACTATTTAAAAAAAAAATTTCAAAGTTTATCACACCAGAAAGCCTAGCAGTATTTAAATCAAAAGCATGAGGCACTCATTTCCTAAAGGCCAGAAAGGAAAGAGAAAGAAAACAATATTTTTGTATAGGATCTGCATCAATAGTTTTGCATTGGAAATAAAAATGGGAATTTAACATCAATTTATTTTCAAAAAAATACAAAACAAAATTAAAATTGCAAAACTTGCCATTTTTCTTGCAGTATAATGCATATAAAAAATCAGTTTAATTCTCGGTGACAAGTTTCCAAAATTGCAGGGATATAACAATTATATATCTCATAAAAAATGTCATAAACGTGTAACATCTTTATTGCAACTTTTTTCTGTTGCTGCAATGTGCTTTTTTTTGTTTCTACCATATAGCTTTTGTTTATTTTCAGTTCATACAACCTCATCATCTTTCTTTCTTCTGTAAGGTGAAGATGATAGTGTTTATCAATTTTATTCACTCGTGGGGCTAAAGCATCACTGGCTGGACCAGCAGTTTTTGCTCATCCCTAGTTGCTCTTGAAGTTGGTCATGAGCTACCTTTTCAAACTGCTGCAGTCAATGTGCTACAGGTGGATCCACAATGCCATTCGAGAGTGATTTCCATAATCTTTATCCCAATGACCCTGAAGGAACAGTGACATATTTTCACGTCAGGATGGTGAGTGGCTTGGAAGGGAACTTCAGGTGGTGATGTTCCCTTGTATCTGCTGCCCTTGTCTTTCCAGATGGGAGTTATCATGGATTGGAAGATGTTGTCTAAGGACCATTGATACATTTCGGCAGTCCAGAGCATCTTGTAGATGGTACACTCTGGTGCTGTTAATATTGGTGGTGGAGGGTGTGGATGCTTGTGGATGTGGTCCTAATCAAGCAAACTGCTTTCCCCTGGATCGTATTAAGCTTCTTTAGTGTTGTTGGAGCTTCATTCATTTAGGCAAGTGCAGAGTATTCCATCACTGTTGGCTTGTGCATTGTAGATGGTGGACAGGCTTTGGTGAGTTGAGAGGTGAACTACTCACTGCATTATCCCTGGAGGAATTGGTAATGTTCTCATTTGGACATGGGTGACTGTTAAGGCCAATCTACACTGGAAGGTTCAGCAGATTGGGCAGGATTTTCTAGATGATTGGGCTTTAGACAGGTTGCTGAGATTTGCTATCTCTGCAGTTTCTCTCTGCTTCTGATTTGCACTTACTTTCAAACCAGAATGCATGGTTTTTTTAGTTAATTGCAACAGGTACATCGATCCTAGGCAAGCTTCTCCCAGGACTCTCTATCAATATTGAAACCGTAAGTGAAGCCTTTGTAGTATCCTTGTATCATTTTCTTTGAACTAGCATAAGTGCATGCATCAAACTCAAGCTGTCTGCAGAAGATTTGCTTTGTAAAGGGAGTGTAAAGCATTATGGCTACATACCAAGCCAGTGCAGTTGTTACTGTCTTGATATGATGTAAATGCATTGCATACCAGCTCAGGTGTTTGCCTGTGTAAAGTAATTTGGTTTGCCATCCAATTACAGAAACTTCCGGTGGCGGCTCAAGTGAAAATGTTTGAGCATCATGACATGACACCAATTCACATTTCAGGCCTTGCATGCACAGAGAAGTGAGAGAAGGGATATTGCTTTATAGACTTTTAATTCAAATGGTAGATTACTTCTGTTTATTTGCAGACTGCTGTCCAAAGTCTGCCAAGGCTACATTTGATATGGCAATTCCTGCATGTTCTCATCATCAATATAGACAGTTGGAGATAGTGTACCACTGAGGTAAGTGAACTTATCCACTGCTGAGAGGTTCTGGTGTAAAGTGTCTTTTTATTTTCATGCATTTTTGAATATGGAATGAAATGGGAAAAGGCCTACTTTAAAAACCAAGGATTATGGAAACTATCAGCACCTACGTCAAGTGCTGTTTACACAGTTGTTTGTTCAACTAGTTGGAGATGTTTAGTTGCAGATAAACTACCACCAAAGAGTGTGTACTAAAAGCAACAAATAGCCAGTTAGTCTGAGTGATAACCACTTGTTAGTGACAAAGACTTTCTGCCTGCCTACAACCATGTTGTTTCCTCTCGGATAGTTACACAGTTTGTGTGTGTGAAAAAAATTGGTCAGAAATCTTCGGACTTCCTGAAAGAAAGGTGTTATCTTTGTTGCTGCAGTAAAATAGTCACCTAATGCATGAAGAAGGCCACTTTATTTTCAGTCATCAGTCACAACGTTGTTGCTTTTCACCAATAAGTCCGAGACTTTATAAGTCCTGAACCAGTTGCTCAATGCCTCCTGCTAGCAGGTGAAAGTACCTGGAGAAGAGAGACATCAACAAACAGCAAGTACCGGCATGCCAAAAGGATCATCTTTGAAAATTTTATGGACAGGGACCGTTGAACTGCCTTTTTAAATTTTCCCTCTGCACATGCCATGGTTAACAGTACATCTAGTCTTGGGCTTGGGATTAGAATTTTCTGGAGCAACATGCTAAGTTACTTGAATTTTTGTCCTGCTGATCAATAAGCTGAAGCTGTCACATATATTGGACAACAAGTCAGTGCTGCATTGGATATCAGTTTCTGAACTGGAAGCTAGTACATACTCAACAATAAACAGGACATCGGAATAAATGTCCTTGAAGACTTTGGTCTTTGCCTACAGTCGTCTCAGATTGATCAGTTTTCTGTCAATGTGATGCCTAATTTTGATACCAATATCATCATTATGGAAAGCATCAAAAAAAAGCATGCTGAAGAGGATTGGTGCTATCATGTGACCCTGTTCTACTCCATTACTGACTGAGATTGACTTAGCCATTCTTTCTCCTACTTTCTGTGACCTTTTGTGCAGTTTCTAATTTTCATTTGAATTTGATGTTAAATTCTAGTCTAACTCTTAAATATACGTTTACTTTTTAAATTAATTTTGTTCTATCTCAGCCCCCACCATAAATGGGAATATTAAGAACTTCATTTTAAGTAAAGTAATTTCTATTGGTTACCAGGCCAAAATTTTACATGAAAATTGTGTCAAAACCATGAAGTACTTGATGCTGATGAATTAAATGTAGTTTTTCAGAATATGAGGACTCCGGTTACCAAATAAATCTAAGGGAGATTGATATGTTTTTGTTAAGCAAAGGTATTAAGTGATATGGTCAAAGGTGGGTATACAAAGTTAGGCCACATGTCAGTCATGATCTCTGTGATTGGCATAACAGATTTGAAGGGTCAAATGGCCTATCCTGTTCCTATGTTTCTATAAATGTGCTGTTAACCATGACATTTGTATGGCATTCAATGAAGGGAAGAAAGGAAAGGCAGTAAAGTTTAAAGTAGTGGGACAGCAGAGATTGGAACATGAAGATGTACAGGAATGACTGAAGTAAAAAAGATAAGAGGTATAAGGTTTGAGGAGATTGGCAATAGAGTGGTGCTAGGATATGTAGGGATTTATAGATGATGAGGATATCAAAATTTAATGAATGGATGATTTGAAACCTATGTAAATCAATAAAGATGTGAGTAATGGGTGAACAAGGTTTTGTGCAAGCCAAGATGTCAGGATGGAGTTTTGGATTTTGAAAACTTGATGTTGCATTTGATCTTAAGAATAACTTCAACTTCATTTATGCCATTATTACGACTGCCTATTTCCACACTTGTAAGTGCAAATTAATTTCACTCCTGACTTTGCCCATCTTAATTTGCTGCATGTCCCATTTCCCTATCGCCTCTGTGAGAGATGTCCTTCAGAGTTTCCCAAAAAAGCATTATATTATCTTATAAGATTCAAAGCTCACCCTTTTGTTTCATTGTCCTCCTTGGTGTTTCAATAAGTTAAATGTGCTCTATAAACATCTTGGAATTTATGAAGGGTGGTGGTCAGAAAGATAACAATGAGAGCTTCAGAGAAAAAGAGCATGGTGGCAAAATATAGTCAAAGGCTTCAATACAGTAAGAAGCCTATACTGCAACAGGAGAGGAAATGGAGGTTTTTATGTCAATGAAAATATAGCTTAGACTTCCTGATTTTGGTTGATGAAATGCTGACTCCTGAGTTGTTGCAGCTTAACTGAAATGTTGAAAAGTGTTGGAGCAAACATCCATTGTCTTTTTAGGATGGAGTCAATAACTGGCTCAATTATTTAATTCTCCAGAAAATGGTAGCAAGAATAATTTTAGCGCATCATGTATATATAAAAAAATCAAAGCAGTGAATGCTTAGTAGCTTCCAGATATGGGAGAAATTAGTAAGTAATGGTCTTTACTTATTACTGAGTAAGTGAAAATACATTATTGCTAAATAAACAATTTAATATTAATTTTGTGTTTGCATGTAGGTGCGTGTGTCGAAAGAAAATGATTCATCTTGGAAGCCTACTTTTATTGTAAAGCCAGATGGAGGATCCCAAGGTGATGGAATCTACCTCATTAAAGATTCTAATGATGTCCGAATGTTGGCCAACCTCCGCAGCAAGCCAGCTGTGGTCCAGGAATATATCAGCAAGCCGTTACTGATTGACAAATTGAAATTTGACATTCGATTGTATGTCTTGCTCAAATCACTAGACCCATTGGAGATCTACATAGCCAAAGATGGTCTGTCTAGATTCTGTACAGAACCGTATCAAGAGCCTAACAGTAAAAATTTTCATCGTGTATTTATGCACTTGACAAACTACTCTCTGAATGTCCATAGTGGAAATTTCATTCATTCTGACAGCGTAAACACAGGAAGCAAAAGGACATTTTCAAGTATTGTCACCAAGCTTTCTATGCGAGGCTATGATGTGAAGAAAATGTGGTCAGATATTATCACGTTAGTAATTAGGGCTATTATTGCGTTGGTTCCTGAATTAAAAGTTTATCATCAAACGTATATTCCTCCAGGAAAGCCTGGACCGACATGCTTTCAGGTCAGTATATTTTGTTGTTGTACTGTTCTTTGTAATACTGCAGCAATCAGGTTTGTGAATCTCAGTGTTACAAGTTTTATGCTTAAACCATTGACTTTCTTTGCATTGCTTGGTCATTCAAGTTTTACAATCCTGTTCCCAGCATTCACTGACCTCTTCAGGCTTTCTGATTTCAAGGCAACAAATGTCATTGTTTATAAAGCTCCTTTTGAAGTAGACTGCTGGAAGGTGTCAAACATCAGCCAAGGATTTACTGTTTTCTCTGAGGAAACAACCCAAGCCTACGTCATATTTCCCACAGCATTACTTAGTTATGAAACTATGCTCTTGTTCTGAAGCCAATTGCTAAGTGTGTATGTGCTAGAGTTATCCAATACTGACTGTGATATTATGATTTTAAGGTGGACTTGTAAGACTCAGGTCATTTACAGAACCAATCTAAAGTTTACTAGTCATGATTAGTTACAAGACCCATTCCAGCTATAAGTATGTTTTCAAACATACTAAGCTTATCATGACAAGTACAAAAAAATTATAAAAAATAGTGGTTTTTGGCTTATCCACATTGGGATGCCAGTTTGCAAGACTGGCTGACTGGGCACAGGTTTCCTATTCTGTTCTGTTGACTGACTTCTCCTTTTGTCTTCAGTCTTGCTTCTTGTGCATTGAGTGACTAAAACCTAGTCCTTATTAACCTTTATTAGTCACTACTCCTTATGAAAGATCAAAGGCATCTTGAACTGTGATTTGGGTTTTTAGTGCACTAACAGTGTATAAACAGTTCATGGTCAGTTTTGGATTGGCAAAATAATTTATGTCTAAAATTTCTGATTTGGTTCTTTAAAAGTAATTGTTACCTTTAGTGACATCACTTCTCACCGTCACCTCATTCATTCTTAAACATGCCAATAATTTTATAAGATCACCCCTTTCTGTACCAGCTTGTCCCTTTTTAGTTTACCAATTTTGTTGGTCTTAACAAAGATAAGATGGCAAGTGTGAACAATCTATGCATCTGTTTATAGTCATTGAGTCATACAATATGGAAACAGACCCTTCGGTCCCACTCATCCATGCCAACCAAGTTTCCCAAATTAAATTAGTCCCGCTTGGCTGAGTTTCACCCATATCCGTCTAAACCTTTCCTATTCGTGGACCTATCAAAATATCTTAAATGTTGTAGCTGTACCTGCATCTGCCACTTCCTTTTGCAGTTCATTCCACATATGAACCATCTCTTTGCAGAAAAAGTTGCCCTTCACATCCATTTTAATTTTCTTCTCTTGCCGTAAAAATATGCCCTCTAGTTTTGAAATTACCCACCCTAGGGAAAAGACTTTTGCAGTTCATCTTATCTATGCCCCTCATGACCTTATAAACCTCTATAAGGTCACCCCTCAACCTCCATTACTTCAATGAAAATAGTCCCAGCCTGTCCAATCTCTCCTTATAACTCAAACCATCCACTCATGGAAACATCCTGGTAAATCTTTTCTGAACCCTCTCCAGTCTAATAAAATCCTTCCTATAGCAGGGGGACCTGAACTGTACATGGTACTCCAAAAGTGGCCTCACCAACATCCTGTGCATCTACAACATCCCAACTCCTGGACTCAGTGGTCTGAGTTATAAAGGCAAGCATGCTAAACGCTTTCTTAACCACCCCGACAGCATTACACAGGGCCCTAGCATTAACTGTCTAAGTCCTGCCCTTATTTGTCTTACCAAAATGCAATACAAGGCATTTAAGCAAATTAAACTCTGTCTGCAGCGCCTCAGCCCATGGCCCAATTGATCAAGATCCCTTTCTAATCTCAGATAACCTCCTGTACTGTTGACTATACTACCAATTTTGGTATTATCCACAAACTTGCCACCCATGCCTTCTAAATAGTCATTTATTAAAATGACAAAACAAAAATGGATTCAGCACTGACCTCAGTGAAACACCACTGGTCACAACCCTCACAAAAAACAACCCTCCACCTCCACACTCTGTCTCCTACTGTCGAGTTAATTTTGTATCCAATTGGCAAGCTCCCCCTGAATTCCATATAATCTAGCTTTACTGATTAGTCTACCAAGCGGAACCTTGTCAATGTTTATCGTTGTGCGCTTATTAATCTTCTTGGATACATCTCCAAAAAACTCGACCAAGTTTGTGAGATGCATTTTCCTAAGCACAAAGCCATGCTGACAATACCTAATCAATCTTTGTCTCTGCAAATGCATGTAAACACTATCTCTGATACTCCCCTCCAACTTACTCACCAGTCTATAGTTCCCAGGCTTCTCCTTACAGCTTCAAAAAAGGAACAACATTAGCTACCCTTCAGTCCTTCTGCACCTCATCCATGGCTGTAGCTGATACAAATATCTCTACTGGGGGCCCCCCAATCTCTTCCTTGACTTCCTACAACATACTGGGATACATTTAATCAGGCCCCAGAGATTTATCCACTTTTGTGTTTTTGAAGATTTCCAGTGGCTCCTGCTCTTTTTAGAGTAAGTAGTGTCACCTTCTAGTGATTAACTGTCATCTCAAATGTCCCATTTGGTACATAGATTTTGGAAAAACATTCTATCAACATCCTTTAACTAAACTATGTGACTAATCAATAGCTATTCATACCAAAAACAAATTGTAGTTGAAAATAGTCATATAAACTAATGCACATGGGCCTATTAATACACTGTAAGCTGCCATTTTTAAAAATTAGCTGTGTCATTGACACACGTGTATTTTACCAGAAAGCATTTCAGATGTCAGCCTAAACTTACAGCAGCTTCATTCATTAAACCCATAGCCCGTGCTTTTTAACCTAGCCACGTGGCACCTTCCCTACAGAAAATGTTCCACAATAACAACAATTAAGCAAAATAATAATTTAATTCCTTCCTTGCTCAATCAAGACAAAATTATTAATTATTGCAAAAATGTTGATCCCACAATTTAATATGTAAAATGGCAAGGATGAATTTTAATTTAATATTTAACAAATTAACTGGAAAATTCTAGGATACCCAACAGAAATTTGTTGTACCTTTACAAAGGATGTTGCTGTCTATCGTAGTGCAATTTATTTTCATAAGAATAACGAAACTGATAAGAAACGTAACTGATGGTTACAGGAAGAAAATGGACCCGACTAAAAAGCCATAAGGATCTACCCCGTAAGTCCTGTCTGAAAACTTAAAATGAATGTTAAAGCTGCCAATGGCTAGTGTTCTAGTTGCCGGAAATACACAACCACTGCAGGAAGATGTAGTAAAATAAATGATGTGACAGCTTCCAAGCCAGATGCTTATATATTTGTGTCCTAATATTGCCAGTCTGTCAATTCTATATGCCGCTGTTTATAGCGATTTATTGGCAAAAGGGATCAGTATGGCATGAAATAACGGCACTTCTCAGGAGAGAAAATAAAGGTCTGATTTCATTGCACATTTAGCTCCTTGAAGCTGGTTATTAAATTGCACTTAATGAGGGATATGGCGAAGTTCATGACTCTAAAGAAAAATTTAATGAGTATAATACTTAAATTAAGTAAATAAACTCTCACACAAACCATTCTTAACCCAATTGTTTATTGGTTGCTATATACCAACGTTAGAGGGAATTCTACCTTTTATTTCCTCTGAGATCAGACAAGACTCAGGTTTTTTAAAATAAGTTTATCATTCATTCATGCATGGGCGTCATACAGAACAAGAAAATAGTGCACAATTCAAATCTCCTTAAGAAGAACAGAGCTTTTATACCAGTTTTACAGATTACAAGCTTTCAAACAACTATTCCTAAAAGTACTGCTATCCAATCAGAGTTACACTTTGTTCAAACCTATCTTTACACAATTGTGTTCACATAGTTCAGATTCTAAATTAGTACACATAACTATTATCCAATCATATTAAACATGATTATATTACCGAAACATGTTCATTTCTCACACTATTAACACAAACTTGTTACAGGAAACATACACTACTTAGTAATCTCAGGATTACTACCCGTATCACAGGCTAGTGAGGCTAGGAACAGACAGTGAGTACAGTTGGACACATGGCTATAGAGCTGGTGTAGGAGGGAGGACTTTTGATATGTGAATCATTGGGATGTCTTCTGGGCAAAGTGGGACCTGTACAAGAGGGATGGGTTACATCTGAACTGGAGGGGCACCAGTATCCTGGGTGGGACATCTGCAAAGCTCTTCAGGAGGGTTCTAGATTTCAAGTAGTCATGGACAAGGGCAAGAGTGGCCCTTGGGTGAGGGTGTTTAATTGGGAAAGGGCCAATTACACCCAAATTAGACAAAAACTGTGGAATGTGGATTAGGAGCAGTTATTTGAGGGAAAATCTACATCTGGCATGCGGGAGGCTTTTAAAAACCAGTTGAGTAAAGTGCAGGACATGCATGTCCCACCAAAACTGAAGGAAAGGAATGGCCAGATCCAGGAACCATGGATGACAAGGGAAACTGTAAACATCGTCAAAAGGAAAAAGGAAGCATACGATAGGCCTAGGGAGCTATAAACTGACCAAGCCCTTGAAGATTATAGAGAAATTGGGAAGGAACTTAAACACAGAATTAGGAAGGCTAAAAGTGGCCATGAAATGTCTTTAACAAACAGGATCAAGGTGAATCCCAAGGTTTTTAAT
Source organism: Stegostoma tigrinum (assembly GCF_030684315.1). Taxonomy (NCBI): domain Eukaryota; kingdom Metazoa; phylum Chordata; class Chondrichthyes; order Orectolobiformes; family Stegostomatidae; genus Stegostoma; species Stegostoma tigrinum. The sequence goes on from NC_081382.1 coordinate 30,463,473, forward strand.
GCATATATTAAAAGAAAGAGGGTAGCAAGGGAAAGAGTAAGCCCCCTCAAGGCCAAAGGAGGGAACTTATATGTGGAGCCACAAGAATTGGGAGAGATCCTTAAGTACTTTGTATCAGTATTCACCGAGGAGAAGGACATGACTGATGTTGAGGTGAGGAATGAGTGTGTGAATACTCTGGAAAATGTCAACACATTGAAGGTAGATGTTTTGGATATCCTAAATTGCATTAAGGTAGACAAATCCCTAGGGCCTGATGGGATCTATCGCAGGTTGCTGCGAGAGGCAAGGGAAGAAATAACTGGGACATCTTTATATCCTCCTTGACCACAGGCGAGGCTCCAGAGGACTGGAGATTAGCCAATGTTGTCCCTTGTTTAAGAAGGGAAGCAGGGATAATCCAGGAAATTGTAGGCTGGAGAGTCTGACATCTATGATGGGGAAGCTCTTGGAGAAGATACTGAGGGACAAGATATATGCACATTTGGAAGAAAATGGACTACTTAGTGACAGGCAGCACGGTTTCGTATGGGGAAGGTCATGCCTCCCTAACCTGATTAAATTTTTTGAAAGGGTAGCGAGTTTTGAGAAGGGTGTCAAAGATAATTCGGGAGGGAAGAGCTGTGGATGTAATTTATATGAACTTCAGTAAGGCATTTGATAAAATTAAAATCACATGGGTAGGCTGGCTGGATGGATTCAAAGCTGAGATAATAAAATGTGAGGCTGGATGAACACAGCAGGCCCAGCAGCATCTCAGGAGCACAAAAGCTGACGTTTCGGGTCTAGACCCTTCATCAGAGAGGGGGATGGGGTGAGCGTTCTGGAATAAATAGGGAGAGAGGGGAGGCGGACCGAAGATGGAGAGAAAAGAAGATAGGTGGAGAGGAGAGTATAGGTGGGGAGGTAGGGAGGGGATAGGTCAGTCCAGGGAAGACGGACAGGTCAAGGAAATGGGATGAGGTTAGTAGGTAGGAGATGGAGGTGCGGCTTGGGGTGGGAGGAAGGGATGGGTGAGAGGAAGAACAGTTTGGGAGGCAGAGACAGGTTGGACTGGTTTTGGGATGCAGTGGGTGGAGGGGAAGAGCTGGGCTGGTTGTGTGGTGCAGTGGAGGGAGTAGACGAACTGGGCTGGTTTTGGGATGCGGTGGGGGAAGGGGAGATTTTGAAGCTGGTGAAGTCCACATTGATACCATTGGGCTGCAGGGTTCCCAAGCGGAATATGTGTTGCTGTTCCTGCAACCTTCGAGTGGCATCATTGTGGCACTGCGGGAGGCCCATGATGGACATGTCATCTAAAGAATGGGAGGGGGAGTGGAAATGGTTTGCGACTGGGAGGTGCAGTTGTTTATTGTGAACCGAGCGGAGGTGTTCCGCAAAGCGGTCCCCAAGCCTCCGCTTGGTTTCCCCAATGTAGAGGAAGCCACACCGGGTACAGTGGATGCAGTATACCACATTGGCAGATGTTACAGTCCTCCCACCCCAAGCCGCACCTCCATCTCCTACCTACTAACCTCATCCCATTTCCTTGACCTGTCCATCTTCCCTGGACTGACCTATCCCCTCCCTACCTCCCCACCTATACTCTCCTCTCCACCTATCTTCTTTTCTCTCCATCTTTGGTCCGCCTCCCCCTCTCTCCCTATTTATTCCAGAACCCGCACCCCATCCCCCTCTCTGATGAAGGGTCTAAGCCCGAAACGTCAGCTTTTGTGCTCCTGAGATGCTGCTGGGCCTGCTGTGTTCATCCAGCCTCACATTTTATTATCTTGGATTCTCCAGCATCTGCAGTTCCCATTATCATGGATTCAAAGCTGGCTTTTTCATTGAAAACAGAGGGCAGCGGTGGAAGAGTGTTTTCAGAATGGAGACGGGTAACTAGTGGTGTTCCACAGGAATCCGTCTCAGTTCTTCTCTTGTTTGTAGTATATATAAGTGATTTGGAGGAAAATGTGGGTGGTCTGATTAGTAAGATTGCAAATGACACAAAGATTGGTGGAGTTGCTGATAGTGCTGACGATTGTTAAAGGATACAACAGGATATATAGATAGATTGGTGATTTGGGCACAGAAGTGGCAGATGGAGTTTACCCCAGACAAATGCAATGTGATGCATTTTGGAGGATCAAATTTAGGTGTAAATTATACTGTTAATGACAGAACCCTTAGGAATATTAACATACAGACGGATCTGGCCATGCAGGTCCATAGTTCCCTAAAAGTGGCAACACAGGTGGCCAAAGTGATTAAGAAGGCACATGACACGCTTGTCTTCATCGGCCAGGGCATAGAGTACAAGAGTTGGCAAAACATGTTGCAGCGATGTAAAACCTTTGTTGGGCTGTATTTGGAGTAATGTGGGCTGTTTTGGTCGCCACATTACTAGAAGGTCATGGAAGCTTTGGAGAGAGTGCAGAGAAGGTTCACCAGGATGTTGCCAGGCCTCAAGAGCATTGGCTATGAGGAAAGGTTAAAAAGATGAATTGTTTTCACTGGAAAGACAGTGGCTGAGAGAAGACCTAATAGAGGTCTACAAATTATGAGAGGCATAGATAAGATGGATAGTCAGAAGCTTTTTCCCCAGAATTGGAGTTTCAATACAAGGAGGCACAGGTTCAAGGTGAAAGGGCCAAACTTGAAGGAAAATGTGTGAGGAAAGTTTTTCACGCAGAGAGTGGCAGAAGCTTGGAATGCGCAGCCAGAGGTGGTGGTGGAAGCAGGCACATTGGTGACGTTTAAGATGCACTTAGATTGTTACATGAACAGGGAGGGAATAGAGGGATGCGCACAGAATAAGGGCAACAAGTTTGTTTTTTAGTTTAGTCAGGGCATGATGATCGGCACAGACTTGAAGGGCCAAAGGGCCTGTTCCTGCGTAGTACTTTTGTGCTTATTTCACACCACCTGTCAGTTCCTTCCTATTGCGTATACTGTCTATTTCCCTGTTACCAGGCTTATTTTTGTAAAAGTAAGTTATGTTCAGTTTTTTTAAAGTTGTTGAGATCCCCACTGAGCATGGAAACCTTGTCATAAAATGACAATTTGAATTACCAGTGACCAATTCAAAGGTTTAACTTCTTTAGCGCCTCAACTGAAACAAACTAAAATCAACATCAACTAGACATTGAGACACTAAATTACATAAATGATGCACCCATTCCCTTCACTTTCTTTTGGAACTAAAAACTGCATTTATAAATTACTCCATAATCTTTGCAGAGTTAGAATTTTTACAGGAGCCAGTCCAAAATTACACCAGCTTCCATTGAGCCTGCTTCTCCATATTTTGTGAGTCATAACATCAAACATCCATCAAAATTAATTTTCCTCAGCCATTTTAGAGTCACTAAACTGGCTTCCAACATAAAGTCCTCCCTCTCCAGTGAGCTCAACACCTAACCTCGCCAAGGTGAATCTTCCAGTGGCCTTAAATTTTCACAGGCCCTAATTCTTTAAGCAACAGCATGTTTTTGTTAATATTCTGCCAGGCATCTAATAGAGATCAGTCCTTCCAACTGCTGTTTCCTTCCCTCTCCACATTTCTGAGTCTCTTCCCACTTCTGTCTCTCTCCTCACTTCCGAAACTCCTTGCTCGACTTTTTTTTCTCACCTGCCTGTCTCTTCCCCTCCTCCATGTCTCCTCCCACGCCCCATCTCTTTCTATAACTTACCTCTTTCTCTCTCGCGCTCCACCCTCGCTCCTCTCTCACGCCCTCGCTCGTCCCGCGCGCTTCTCTCTTGCGTTCCTCTCTCGCGCTCTGCCCTTGCTGCTCTCTCGCGCTCCGCCCTTGCTCCTCTCTCGCGCTCTCGCTCCTCTCTCGCGCTCTCGCTCCTCTCTCGCGCCGTCGCTCCTCTCGCGCCGTCGCTCCTCTCGCACCGTCGCTCCTCTCTCGCGCCCTCGTTCGTCCCGCGCGCTCCTCTCTTGCGCTCCTCCCTCGCTCCACCCTTGCTCCTCTCGCGCTCTCGCTCCTCTCTCGCGCTCCGCCCTTGCTCCTCTCTCGCGCTCCGCCCTTGCTCCTCTCTCGCGCTCTCGCTCCTCTCTCACGCTCTCGCTCCTCTCTCGCGCCCTCGCTCCTCTCTCGCGCCCTCGCTCCTCTCTCGCGCCCTCGCTCGTCCCGCGCGCTCCTCTCTTGCGCTCCTCCCTCGCTCCTCTCGCGCCGTCGCTCCTCTCTCGCGCCTTCGCTCCTCCCTCGCGCCCTCGCTCCTCTCTCGCGCCCTCGCTCGTCCCGCGCGCTCCTGTCTTGCGTTCCTCTCTCGCGCTCCGCCCTTGCTCCTCTCTCGCACTCCGCCCTTGCTCCTCTCTCGCGCCCTTGCTCCTCTCTCGCGCCCTCGCTCCTCTCTCGCGCCCTCGCTCCTCTCTCGCGCTCTCGCTCCTCTCTCGCGCTCTCGCTCCTCTCTCGCGCTCTCGCTCCTCTCTCGCGCTCTCGCTCCTCTCTCACGCTGTCGCTCCTCTCTTGCGCTCCTCCCTCGCTCCACCCTTGCTCCTCTCGCGCTCTCGCTCCTCTCTCGCGCTCTCGCTCCTCTCTCGCGCCCTTGCTCCTCTCTCGCGCTCCGCCCTTGCTCCGCTCTCGCGCTCCGCTCTCGCGCTCTCGCTCCGCTCTCGCTCCTCTCTCGCTCCCCTCGCGCTCAGCTCTCGCGCTCTCGCTCCTCTTGCGCTCCTCTCGCGCGCTCTCGCTCCTCTCGCGCACTCTCGCTCCTCTCACGCGCTCTCGCTCCGCTCTCGCACCCTCACTTCGCTCTCTCACTCCTCTTGCGCTCCCCTCCCGCGTCCTCGCGCCGCTCTCACTCCTCCCCGCGCTCTCTGTCTGTCTCATGTGCCGCCCTCTACTGTCATGTAGTCTTTCCAGGTCCAAAAGGTTTTCAATTCTGGTTGTGATGGTATTTTGGTGTCCACCAGCTGTTTTAGTTTTGCTCCAACTAGATCTTACTGCATCCAAAACCTGATATTGTCAACTATGGCTGGAAGTGTGTCCCGAAAATTTAAACCATTGGGGTATCTGCTAGCAGGCTGTGGCTCAATACATCCATATTTGCTACTTAACTTCTTCGATGGCATTCCAACTTGTAATTATATGCACTTAGTATTAGTATCCACTGCTGAATTCAACCTGAAGCTATGGGCAGAACTGCCTTGTCCTCTTCAAGTAGACCTAGCAGGGGTTTGTGGTCTGTCATTATTACAAATTTACATTCGTAAAGGTATTGGTGAAATTTCCTGATTCCATATATAACAGCCAAACCTTCCTACTCTATCTGGGCGTATTTACACTCTGCATTAGCCAAAATCCTGGAAGCACAAGCATTTGTGCCTTTCCATTGGGCCACACCTGAGCTAATACTACCCCAAGATAATAAAATGTGAGGCTGGATGAACACAGCAGGCCAAGCAGCATCTCAGGAGCACAAAAGCTGACGTTTCGGGCCTAGACCCTTCATCAGAGAGGGGGATGGGGAGAGGGAACTGGAATAAATAGGGAGAGAGGGGGAGGCGGACCGAAGATGGAGAGTAAAGAAGATAGGTGGAGAGAGTATAGATGGGGAAGTAGGGAGGGGATAGGTCAGTCCAGGGAAGACGGACAGGTCAAGGAGGTGGGATGAGGTTAGTAGGTAGCTGGGGGTGCGGCTTGGGGTGGGAGGAAGGGATGGGTGAGAGGAAGAGCCGGTTAGGGAGGCAGAGACAGGTTGGACTGGTTTTGGGATGCAGTGGGTGGGGGGGAAGAGCTGGGCTGGTTGTGTGGTGCAGTGGGGGGAGGGGACGAACTAGGCTGGTTTAGGGATGCAGTAGGGGAAGGGGAGATTTTGAAACTGGTGAAGTCCACATTGATACCATATGGCTGCAGGGTTCCCAGGCGGAATATGAGTTGCTGTTCCTGCAACCTTCGGGTGGCATCATTGTGGCAGTGCAGGAGGCCCACCGCAATACTACCCCACCGCTGTTTGGAGAGGCATCACATGTCAATACCAGTTCTCACTTGGGATCACAGTGTGTCAACACCTTAGAGGATGATGGCTTGGTTACACAGCCATTTCCAGGGCTAACATATTTTTAAGAGTTGATGCAAAGGCACCTGGATGGAGGCCAGGTTATGTATGAACTTTCAATAATAATTCACCAGCCAAAGAAAGATGTTGGAGCCTGGGCAACTTTGATAACCTTCCCGTTATCTACCAACAGGTGTAACACAGTCTTGTCAACTCTGTAGCCCAAGCAGATCACTTGGGTTGCTTGGAACATACATTTTTCCTTTCTGAGGCATACACGTGCCTGAGAAAAACATCTAAGGACTACATTCAAGTTCTCTAAGTGCTTCTTACTGGTCTTCCTGTTGTTAGCACGCGGTCTCGATAAATGTAAATGCTGTCTATCGTCCACTGAAAGATTGCACAGACTGGTAATATCCCGAATGGCAGTCTCATATATTGGTGCAATCCCTTACGGCTGTTAATTGCAGCGTACTTCTGGGAGTCCTTATCTAACCATAATTACAAGTACACATGCATCATGTTTAGCTTTGTGAAGAATAGCCCCTCTGGCAGCTTTGCATGTAAATTGTTAATGTGAGGGAATGGGTATTTAATCTACCAGAAGCTGTGTACCATTTGTTTAAAATCCCCACAAAGGTGAAATGATCTGTGGGCATTCACAATCAACACAACCAGTGCTGCCCATTCCACAAACTGGTCTGGTCCAGTGGTTCCTTTACTTCCCAGCCTTCTGAGATTGCAGAATTGTGGAATTGCCTCCTTGTCAACATGCAAGATGGCTGTAGCTCTTTTGATAGTCCCTCCACCTTCCTTAAAAATAAATCCAGTTATTTAATTAAGACTTCATTCAGGCAGCCAATTTCTAATCGAGAAACGTAGAACCAATCTAGGTACATCTTTCTCAACCAATTTCACTCCATTAAGCTTGGGCCAGAGCCTATTACTACAATCAGTGGTAACTGAAACAGCTGCTCCTTGTAAGAGACTGGAACCAAAGTTCTACCCTTAATCTGTAAAGGTTCCTCAGTATAGGTTCTCAGTCTAATCAAGGCATTACACAAACTTACCATTTGCAAGCCAGATCAAATTTTGTTAAAGAACGGTTCTATGATAATTGAAACAGCAGTGCCGGTATCAACCTCCATTAGAACCAGGTGACCATTTAACCAGACATTTATTTTGATTAGTTCTGATTTGGATGTTACTAAGCAATTTAACTATTCAAAACCAGATTTAAGTGAATTTCCTAGGGTGTGCACTGTCCTGGAAACTGGCCTCTGAAATATTTTACTCAATTTAGGTCTAGTGAAATGCTTGCTGCCTCAAGTCTGCTTAAGGGCAGCAACCACAGTGGCTTACTGGCCCGGATCCTGAAGAAAGTTTTAACCATTTGGCCGAGGCTCAGCTTTGTTTTGAGGTTTTGCTGTGGGCTGACCTGGAGTTCCTCTGTTCAGGATATGTCCTGAGTGAGACAATGCAATTGCCATCACTGAAGTGGTGTTCCCCAAGCTCAGCTGGACTGGTGAGGATGTCAGCTTCCGTTGGAATACCCTGCAACTCGTTCTTCACTTGATGCATTTTCCAATAATAAAGCCAGTTGTATTATGTTTATTGTCTGGTTGGGCTTTCGCTAGTGTGTGCTTTTGCGTGGTTACATCGTTAATCCCACCGTTGTCACCACTGAAATAACTCCACAGAGTCTGATATCCCATCACCAAGTCACCCTTTCTTTATACATGGAGAGTCTTTGACACTCTTCAAGTGAACAGGATGTCTGAATCTCCAATTCTTATCTGTCAGCCAGGGCTCCCTGATTCGGGTTGTTAATCAGGCCCATTAAGCAGACTCAGACTACCTAACCAGATAAATAGAAAGCAGGACATAACACTAGTGCTTTGTTGGAGGCTCACTGATGATGGTACCTAGAATGGTGACGAAACGTCTGAAAACTAACCTTCCAGCTCAGCGAGCAAACTCACATCCAGACTCATATTCTATGAAATCCACTTGGCTGATCTCATTACAGTCACCATAGTAACAAAGAAATGATATAAACTGCAATACCTTGCAAAGTGTATTTATTACTTTCAAAATATGTGACATGTCTTGTGGTTTGCTACTATATTATCTTCATGGGATGGTGGGGGGAAAATGTGTGAATCAAGCTTAAAGTGATTAAAGGTGAGGGTTGGATCTGGAATGGGGAAAGGGTGGTCAGTTCCCAGAGGAATGAAAGGCAGCCAGGTTCAGAGCTGGGATGTGGGTCAGTCTTGACTAGGCAAAAGCATTAGTTGGGTGAGTGGCTGGCAGTTCCACAGCGAGTGAAAGGTGGTCAGCCCCTGGGGTGAAGGGGTCTGGAGTGGAGTTGGCTGGGGTTTGGGTATAGAGTAGGTGAAGGGGAGCCGGAGCTGGTGCACTTACATAGTGTCGGGTCTTGTGGGTGTTAGGTCAGGGCCTGGGGCTGTTGCAAGTGGTCTAGGGAAGGTGCTTTTTGGAGAGTCTGAGGTAAAATTGTGATCATTTTTCTGTATGTATGTACTAAATAGCCTAAATTTTCCTTTGTCGCCATTTTACTTAATTTCAATAACACCCTCTGAATTTTGCAATTTAAATGGAGACTTTCAGAAAGCTCCAGGCATAGAGGAATTGCCTAGTGAAATCTTAAATTTTCCAGGCAATTCCTTCATAGCTTGCTATGATGGGGTTTCTACGGGATGTCCATGAGCAATAGGAGTCATAGAACATAATAGGATCGTAGAATCCCTACAGTGCAGAAAGTGGCCATTCAGCCCATTGAGTTTGCACTCGCCCTCCAAAGAGCCTCCCATCCACATGCAGCCACCTACCCTGTCCCTGTAACCCAGCATTTGACGATCGCTAATCCACCTAGGCAGTATAGGCAACTTAGCATAGCCATTCCATCCCATCTGCACATCTTTGGATTGTGGGAGCACTTGGCAGAAACCCACGCAGACTGTAGGAGAAGGTGCAAGCTCCACACAGGCAGTCATGCAAGGATGGAATCAAACTACCACATCTGCCAGAATAACAACTGTTTGACAATCAGAAAATTTGAACCCAGGAATTAAGCAAAATTCTAATGAACTGTGTCTCCTGTGCACCTGCATACACCACAAAATTCTTGATTCAAAACAGGACATAAGAAGTGCAGTAGCACTGCACTAAAATGCAGACACAAAATACTTATGCTGGAGGAAGAAATGTAGATCTTGGATTTCCTTGTTTTGGACTTCTGCTCCATGTACACCAGTTTCCTTCACTTAATCCATGTTTTTGTTTATTATAAGGTCATAAAACATAGAGGCTAAAGTAGTCCATTCAGCCCTTGTGTCTGTTCCACCACTCATTGAGATCATGGCTGATCAGATTCTCATGAAACCATTTTCCTACCTTTTCCATATCAACATTGATTCTCTTGCTGATTAAGGATCTGCCTATCTTGCCTAGAAATGCTTAATGACCCAGACTCTACAGCTCGTTCTGAGGAAGTGTTATTTGACCCAAAATGTTAACTCTGATTCCTCTCTGCAGGTGCTGCCAGACCTGCTAAGCTTCTCCAGCAACTTATGTTTTTCTTTCTGATTTATAGCATTTGCAGTTTTTTTTTTCAGTTCAGACTTTACAGCCCTCTGCTATAATGAATTTCACACATTCACACATGTCATAGAGTTGTAGAGTCATACAGCACAGAAACAGATCCTTTGATCCAACCAGTCCATGCCAAATGTAATTTCAAACCAAACTAGTCCCACCTGCCTGCTTTTGGCCCAGGTACCACAGTTTTTCCTATTCATTTATCCATTCAAATATCTTTTAAACATTGTAATAGGACCCGTACATAGCACTTCATCAGGAAGCTCATTGCACATGCAAACCACCCTCTGTAAAAAAAAAAATTGCCTCATGACTTTTTAAAATCTTTCTCCTCTCACCTTAAAAATGTGCCCCCTAGTCTTAAAATTCCCCAACCTAGGGAAAAGCCAACTACCATCAACTCTACCTCAACCCTCTCATTATTTTATAAACTTCTATCAGGTCACTTCTCAATCTCCTATGCTCCAGTGAAAAAGTCCCAGCCTATCCAGCCTTTCTTTATAACACAAACCGTCCATATCTGACGACAACGTGGGAAATTTCTTCTGAACCCTCTCCAGTTCGATAATATCCTTCCTATAACTGGGCAACCAGAACTGGACACAGTTTTCCAGAAGACAACTCCCCAAAGCCCTGTACAACCACAACATAGTGTCTCAGATTCTATACTCAAAGCACTGAGCAATGAAGGTGTGTGCCAAAAACCTGTTTAACCATCCTGTCTATATGCGACACAAACTTTAAAGAATTATATACCTGCACCCCTAGGTCCGTCTGTTCTACACCATCACCCAAGGCCCTACCATTAATTGTATAAGCCCTTGCTTTGTTTGTTGCACCAGAACGCAACACCTCACATTTATCCAGACTGAACTCCATCTGCCATTTTTCATTACCTCTGAGAGATGAAATTCCTCTTCATCTCTGTCCTAACTGAGTGACCCTTTACTCTGAGCTTATGCCCTCTGATTCTAGACTCTCCCACAAGAGGAAACAACTGCTCCATATGTACCCTGTCAAGCCCCCTAAGAATGTTGAATGTTTGAAGTCTGAAATGCAACGGTGTTATACTTCACAACAATGTATTATGTTTAGTAGGATCAGGGTTTGAATTTTCTGTTGTTTAGTTGAAATACCAGCTCTCCTATTGTAAGGCCTACTGGAAAGAATTTATTGCTGGTTCGGCCTGTCATTTTGCTGATCTTTGACATAGTGTGAATTTGAGTAGCTTTCAACACCAATCGTAAACGCATCTTCTAAAGTTAACATTCCTATCAGGTGCAAGTTTACTTTCGAGTGATACTTACGATGATAATGTGCTAATAACTCTATTCCATCAGTATCTTCTCCCAATGTATGTTGGAAAAATTGACAGTGTCGTAATTGTGCTGAGCTTTACCGGGAAACTGCATTGGGTTAATTGTCCCAATCAGTTGGACAGTTGGTTTGTGATGCAGACTGAAGCCAACAGTGTGAGTTCAATTCCAGCTGAGGTCACTGTGAAGGGACCCCCCCCCCCCCCCCCCCCCGCCACCCCAGGCCTCTTCAACCTTGCCCTTCACCTGAGGTGTCAAGACTTGTCACCAGTTGTCTAATGAGAGCAGACTGTGGTATCTTGAGAAGCAAGTAAGGTGAGGAGCCTGCGATGGGCAGTCAGTATCACTGAAAGGAGTGGGCAATTTGAGGACGACTGCAGAGAAGCAGACAGACTGGTGATGGACCTGAGTAGGACTCGGGATATAAACACGAATAAGATTCGTCTAATCTATACTAGAGTTGGAGTAATATGTCCATATTCTATTTAGTTGAGATATGTCTAGGAAGCTTAGGCACATCCTGCACTATGTGGAAATCCTAGACACTGGGCAACCTGGAGGATCATGCGTACAAGAGGTGGCTCTGGCTAGAGAAACTTGATTTCCTGGTTTTGGAGTCTGGGTGGTAGCTGGGGTATTACAAGGCTGAGAGGTTCATGGTTTTGTGACGTGATCACCCTGCATCTTAAGGAAATGTAATCAGAGAGAGAGAGAGAGAGAATGGTGAGAGCTAGACAGAAAAAGGGAACAGTTAGGCAGGGAAGAAATACTCAAGTGCACATCTGTCTTGCAAATTGTTTTCAGCCTTGAAAATGGTGAATGTGATTGTTCTTCTGTGAAGGCTAGCCAGGTCAAAGGCCATGGTACTGTGTGGTTTGCTGGGACAGGAAGAGGGAAGAAGTGTGGGCGGGCAATACTGATGCAGGATTTTTTTAGTAAGGGGAGTAGACAGATACGGCCATGGGCGTAATTCCAGAATAGTACATTATTTCTCAAGTGTCACGGTCAGTGGCTGTAGGGGATGCTGGAGTGGGTGAGTGAACAGACAAAGGTGTAGTCTAAATGGCCTCAACATAGAATTCATCAGTTTCAAAATCCCGCCGCCCCCAGCCTCATCCCACGACGAGCCCTCCTGCTTCTTTGACCTGACACAACCTGTCCATTTCCCTTCTCACTTATCTGCCCCACCTTTCCATTGACCAATCTCTATAATCCCCTACTTGCATCTACCATCACCATCCCCCTTCCCAGTCCTGATGAAGGGTCCCAACTCGAAATGTCAACTTTCCCGCTCCTCTGATGTTGTCTGACCTGCTGTGCTCCTCCAACTCCATATTTTATCAACTCTAACTACCAGCATCTGCAGTCCTTACTATCTCGGAGGTGTGGTCCATATTGGGACTGATGATGTAGGGGGAAAGCAAAAAAAGGGTCCTGATTTTAGGGAATTAGGGAGGAAATTGAAAAGCAAAACTTCAAACATAATCTCTGGATTACTCCCAGTGCTACACAATAATGAGCACAGGAATAGAAGAATGGAGCAGATGAATGAGTGACAGGAGAGATGTTGCAGGATGGAAGTTTTAGATCCCTTTGGGATTGAGACCATTTCTGGTGGAGTTGGGAATGTTCTGTTCAAACAGGATCAGGACCACATGCTCATGGAGAGGTTTGCTAGTGCTGTTAGGGCTGATATGAACTAGGTTGGTGGGGGATGGGATTCTCATAAATCATGCAAAGGTGAAAGAAGCTGAGGTGGAATTGGAAGTTAAAACATTAGTAAGTGAATCTGGCAGGCAATGGAAATATAGGCTAGATATGAGAGAGCTTGTAAGGCTAAATGGAATAAATTAGATGAGTTGGAGGTATTGACAGAAATGTGTGTGTATGATATCATAGCTATAGTGAGACCTGGCTTGTCAGGATTGTCAGCTCAACATTCCTGGTTTTAGGATATTCAGATGACATTGAGACAGGGATAGAAGAAAGGAAGGTTGCAATATTAATTAAGGAATCATTTATTCGGTGAAGAGGGATGATCCTTGGAAGGCTTTTCAAATGAGCCCATAGAAATTAAAAAAAACACAAAAGGGACAAAGACGCTCCCTGTTTGGGAACACTGTAGCATGTGGGATCAAGGGCAAATTGGTAAGTTGGATCCAAAATTGGCTGAGACGATGGATCCAGAAGGTGATGTTTGAGGGAAGTTTCTGAGATTGGAAGTCTGTGTTGAGTAGGCTTTCACAGGGCTTAGTGCGGAGGCCATTGTTGTTTGTGTGCATATTATGATTTGAACATAAATGTAGAGAGTATGAATAAGAAATTTGCTGATGACACGAAAATTAGTAGAATGATGAATAGCTAGGAGGACACCACAAACTGCAGAAGGAAATAAAAAGACCGCTCAGGTGGACAATCTGGAAAGGTGAGAGGTAATGTGTTTGTGGAGAGTTAGCAAGGCAAAGGATTACACTATCAATGGTAAGATCGTAAGAAGTGCTGAAGATTAGTGGGGTCCTTTAGTGTACTTATCCACAGCTCACTGAAGGTTGCAGAACAGGTGGATGAGGTAGTTAAGAAGGTATTAGAATTATATTTATTGTCATGTGTACTCAGGTTACAAAAGATCAGGAATACAGTGAGAAGTGTACAATGTCACCAACATCATCTTAGGTAGAAAGTACCTAGGTACAAAAAATAGAGAAAATAAAGAAGAAAAGTTACATGACATTACAGATATACACAATATGAGTTAGGAAAATAAGAAATGAAGCTGAAAAGATAGACATTACATTCTTTCTGTTAGGTCTTCCATGTGGTCTGACCAGATGCCACTGGTTCTCAACCAGTAGCCATCTTCACTCAGGGTCGCTGTTCTGCTCCACTGGCCGCCATTTCTGCTCTGCTAGCCAGCTCCGCTCTGTTCCAGGCTGCTGGAAGAGAGGAAAAAGACAGAAGAGGGAAAAAAGCATGAGAGAAAAAAAATGAGATGAAAAGTAGAGGAATGATGAAGTGCACAAACTCCAGAGGGAGAGCCATACTCCAATAACATCTTGGATACTTGCCTTTATTTAGTCGAGGCATAGAATACAAAGGCAAAGTTATTATGCTGACATTGTATAGAATGCTGGTTAGGCTGCAGTTGGAGTACTGCATGCTGTTCAGGTCACTACATTATAAGTATGATGAGATGCACTGGAGAGTAACCAGTAGAGATTTACCTTTACCAAAATGCTGTCTGGGCTAGAAGATCTGAGCTGAGGAAAGATTAGATAGTTTGGGGTTGTTTCCCTTTAAATCGTGAAGATTGAGAGGAATGAGATTATCAGGACATAGATAGTGTGAATTGGAAGGCACTTTTTCCATTAGTAGGGGGGTCATTAACCAGGGACATAGATTTAAGGTTAGGGTTTGGCTATTTTGTAGTTGTCCCTTGGTATCCTCTTAAGTTTTAGATTTCTAACTTTATCCACAGTATTTTGAAGCTTAACATTGACTCCCTTTTGTACTGTGGCTTGCCGGTTTCTCATTTCATTTCACCTCGGTTATTTAAATCTTTCTTAAATTTGCCCTATCCTAATCTGCTGATTTTGTTTTTATGCTTTTTTTTTCTCTTTCCATTGGGACTTTAAACCTGATCATATTACAACCTCTAGTCTCCCACATTTAAGTATAAATGGAGAGTGAAGTTAATGGCTAAAATGAAATATTAAAATTTATTGGCCTCTAATAAATTTTATGATTATTTATAGATTTTAGGATTTGATATACTTCTGATGAAAAACATGAAGCCTGTTTTATTGGAGGTGAACGCCAATCCCAGCATGAGAATAGAACATGAACAGGAGGTAAGAGGCCTGGAGCTATTTGGCACGTTAAAATGTTGCCTTAACACATTAAAGGAAAACATTAACACAACTGAGTAAGATACTGTTTAAGTCGATATATTTCAACTCTTAAAACAAGAGTTCAAATCAGTCATTGAAAAGGTGAAGACGTAATTTGGTTAAAGTCACAGAAACATTGAGTTGGGTATCATTTCTAATGTCACTCTTTGTCTCAAAATAAACTAATTTTGGTGCCATTAGTTGAGAGAGCAAGTGCTGACATGAGAATACCAGAGAAAGTTTTAATGTAGTGAATTTAGACTTCCTTTCATATGCTCCTATTATGTATCTCAACCATGTTTTGCTGTACCAATATCGCATTTTGTTCTGCCCTGTTTATGAAATTTTAATTTTTTTTGTGAACCAGATGGTCAGAACAGTGTCCATAATTTTGACTTATCATTGTGAGCAAACCATGCCGTACTTTGAAAATGGTTGTTCAGCTTGTCCATCCAGACATGCCAGGAAGTAATAAATTTGTAGTCAGAATCCATGTTTTCTTACAACATGATAGGAATTTTAATACACTTTCCCTATTCATCAAAGGCTATTTTTCCAAGCATATAGATATTCTGGTTGCCAATTTCTGAAACAACTGGTTATAGATTTTATGTGAACTTCTTTGCATTTGTGTTTTTGTGAGTTTACTTCAAAGTAATACAGAAGAATATTGTACTATACATTGGAAGGAAATAGACAAAGTCACTGAAATAGTACAATATAAAATGGAAGGGGACCGAGGAGTATTGGTACACATGATATACAACATCAAAAGATATTGGAAGACAGCCAGTCGAGAATGTCTAACCACATTTCCACAGTGGAGGAGTGGATTGTATACAGTTCAGATCAGATCATATCTCCACTATTGTGTCCAATTTTGGTCACCATAATATGAGGGGAATGCTGAAACATTAAAGGCAGCGCAAACATAAACCACAAGACCTAGTCACTAGTGTTCGATGTTTAAGATACAAGAGAAGATTTGGAGAGCTTTGTGATTTTCAGCCAAGAAGCAAGTTGTCACGAATAACCTTTATAGAGGTACATACAAAATTTAGTTTCAAAACTATTTAAAATTAACTCCGACCAAAGGTGAAGTTAATGAAAGAAAATTGAAGAGTAATCTCAGGAAATCCTTCTTGACACAAGAAATGATCAACATTTGGAATGGATTGAATCTCAGATAGACTAATGAAGGAAAAACACTTCAAATAATTTAACTGAAATAGTTGGATGTTGCAAAGAAAGGACTTCAGGGTATTTCTATGTGGATGCGCTCGGTTAGAATGATTGCTCTTTCTCATTCATAAATGTCTGATGAGGTGAGATATTAGTACTTGGAGAAACTTAAACACCTCATTTCTTTTAAAACTATAAAACCCTTTGCCAAATCAATGGAACACCATGATAAGTTTTGCAAAGTGGAAAAATGTGAAATATTACCAGCAGAAGCTCCATCCCTAGTAGGATATTACTGCAATAAACTTGCTGGGCTAATTTGAAAAAATGTCAAGTGTAAGATCTTTTTCCTTAATTCACCCAAGGTTTGAAAATATCAGTTAATGGCATGCTGATCTCTGAGCCATAAAGTTCTGCATTCATCTCCTGTTCTGGGACTTATTTGTATAAATCAAAGCTGGCGCTCTAATGCAGTACTGAAAGAGCTTAACATTGTTGAAAGTGTCATCTTGTGGATGAGATATTAAACCAAGGCCTTGTTTGCTCTTTCAGCTAGATCTAAAAGATCCCACAGCAGAATTTCGAAATTATATAGGGCTGCTATCCCCAGTACCGTGACCATTATTTACATTTTGTGCTGCTGGTACAAGATATATCGTCCAGTGTTTTTATCATGTTCTTGGCAGTACATAATATGGCTCCTAAATTGCACACATCACAGCAGAAGCTGCACACAAAAGTACTTTGTTGGCTGCAGAGCACCTCGCATCATCCAGTGTCAAGTAATCTACTTTCTAAATTCAATTTATTTGAATGGAGGAGGCTCACACCCATTTATCAAAGGAATCTGAATTGTACAAAGAAGCTCATATTCCTGAATGATGGCATGTTCCTATGTATATCAGGTTACAACAGCAAATAAAGTGAATGTGACTCTGAGGATTTGGATGTGCGCTGTAATATTAGTATTGTCAAAAGTATGTTTTACCACAGAGGTTTTATCTATAATTTGGCCCAAATAATAATTAAAATATTATAATTTTAGTTTTTAACATTTTCTAAGGCAATGAATATACTACAGATGTCGTACAGTGACATTAAAGATCATACAGTACTTGTTATTTAAGTATTTTTAAGGGAACTGTTTTCCATTTTGGATATATCATCCCTTAATATCTTTGATCACCTTGAAATATATGCCTTTTCCAGATTGGAAATAGTCTATTTACATAGTCCAGAACAGCACACGCCCTTACTGAAACTGATGGGTTACCCAAGAATGATATATAACTTATGATAAGTCCTGCTATTTCAACAGCTGTGCTCAACTTAAGAATTTGCATGGAGGGTATTGTTAGCATGGACCCACATCCCATCATACTATGGCACAATATATTGTGCTCAAACAGGATTCACTGTAATTGGTTATAGATCATAATTATTGTGTGTATTCATACAGTATAGATTCAAAAATGTTAAATTATTGGAACACAGAAATATGCAAAATCAAAATACTGAAGCTGGAAATCTGAAATACTTTTATGAGGGGTCATTGACCTAAAACATTAACTCTCTTTCACATTACAGATGCTGCTTAACCTGTTGAATATTTCCAGCATTTTCTGCTTTTGCTTATAATGTAAAGAACAGGTTGCATTACAGAAATATTACGATTTAACAATTGTACTGGTTTATCACAATATCAACAAATTTAAGTTTTACGTAAAGGTTATATATTTTTGAACAATCCCTTTGGCATGTATTAGATTAATTATGTCAGAACAAGAAACTGATCAAAGGTCACACGTTAATAGTAAAAGCATACTCTCATTACCTGTTGCTTTAATATATGCAAAAATGAAGATAGTTGTAACACATTGGTGTGAAATCAATTTGCAAGCTCTCATGTTGTACGCTGATTTTAGTTTAATATGATTTAGTTTCTCTTCAGACTAACAAATTGCTATTTATTTAGCTTAGTTGTTAGTTTTTGATCTATATTGTGGAATGTGAAAATTATGTGACAGTAACACATAGAAATGCCTTCTGTCATTAATGTTACTTAACAGGTCAGTTAGTACAAAACAAGATGTGCCAAAAACAAGCATGTCATTGACTCATAGCTTTAGCCTTAGGCACTTGGTCATGTTTTTATCTTATGATTTGGATTGCCAAACAATCTCTTACCTTGACCCTTACCTCAAATTTATGAAGCACCCCTGCTTCTTCTTCTTACATATCATGCCTGATGTTTCTAAGATGGAAAGTACTGAAAAGTTTATAATAAACTTTATTATAAATTAAAGTTTTAAAAAGCCTAGTTTGAAAAACACTTCCAATAAATTACATGCTTAAAATGTAATAATTAAATGCACATTCTTTGAAAGCTTTGCTGTTCATATAGCAATATGCTGTCACACCAGGATACCACGTATAGTTCTGGCAATAAATCAAACACCTGAATGTTAACATTTTTTGACACAGATGCTGCCAGATCTGCTGACTATTTCCAGGTATTTCAGTTTTTGTTTCAGGTTTCAAATGTGTAGTATTTTGCTTTTGCACCCTGTATATTTAGCAGTTTACCCACGTGTAGGAGTAATGATGGAATTGAGACAATTTCTTCCCCACCTTCCCCCTCCCCTAATTGGGTGCAAAAGCTCAGACAGCATTCAAAGCATGTTTGTGTGATCTGACATGAACTCTGTTGCCGGGATACGATCATTGCTCTGGGACTGATACTTCCATGCCAGGGATGGTTCCGAGACAAAAACAGAAATTGCTGGAAAATCTCAGCAGATTTGGCAGCATTTGTGGAGAAAAATCAGAGTTAATGTTTTGTGTT
Source organism: Stegostoma tigrinum (assembly GCF_030684315.1). Classification (NCBI taxonomy): domain Eukaryota; kingdom Metazoa; phylum Chordata; class Chondrichthyes; order Orectolobiformes; family Stegostomatidae; genus Stegostoma; species Stegostoma tigrinum. Next base: position 30,482,303 of record NC_081382.1, read on the forward strand.
CTGAAATGTTGACTCTGATTTCTGTCCATAGATGCTGCTACACTTACTGAGATTTTCCAGCAATTTCTGTTTTTGTTTCAGATTTCCAGCGTCTACAGTTCTTTCAGTGATTTATCATGGATTCCAAGAAAAGGCACCTTTATCGCTTAGAATGTGACCCAGCAAAATAAGAATATGATGTCAATCTAGCCTCACTAATTTTTAATTTTTATTGCACTGCTTATTCCAGGTAGAAAAATGCTACTCCCTTCTTGGAAAATACAAAAATATCAAGAAGCTCTGTGTTATTTCTGATTTTATTGTGCTAGAGTAATGTTTCCTGCCTGCCTGTAGAATCAAATTTGCTCCAATATGCGGTAGAGGGCTGTCTAATCATAAAGCAGAGCTACATGTGAATTAAGTTAAGGTTTACAAATGCGTAGTTTGCCAAATTCTTAAATGAGTAGCATAAGAAGATAATGAATAATTCATCTAGTGATAAATCACACATTGCACCTGTGACTACACTTTGGAAGTACATACATGACTGTAAAGCACTTTGAGACATGCAAATACTATATAAATGCAAGTTTTGTTAATATGTCTCAACATTTCTTAATCATCGTAATTATGAAAGATTGTTACTGTTAATGCTTTGATCTATGGTTCTCCCTAATATTCACCATTACCAAAATGTGTCACATGATTCTGTAGTTACAAATGCAATTAAGAACTACTCATCTAATATCCTTCATGAAGGTCACATGCCTAACTGCCCAATATTGTGCACAGAAAATTATTTTAGTTTTAATTCATGCCCCTGTTGCTATGGGGACCTGTGAAGCTATCAGATGAAACTGCTGTTTATACAGAAATCCTGTTTACGAGACTTGAATAACATCATATAAAAATTGACATAATTGTTAAATAAACATGGACATTATTCAGATGAGTCATCTATTTCCTTCACATAACACTTCTGCCTGTTTTACTTTAGTTCATATCTGAACAGTAAAGTGGTTGCAAGAACAAGGATGCTGTGTACTGCTCTTCAATATTTTTGTCCATGAATTCAGTTAATCACTAATGTGGTGTAATGTAGTGGAGTGTACCTTCTAGTGAGTGATTGGGAAAGTGCCATGGCTTACTATGTTGTTAACTGTAATTGAGCGATATTTTCTTGACTTAAAATTAATATTTTAGGCAATCTCTGAAATATATATTAATTTGATGTTGAGAGATTGCAAATTGTGTATTTTGATGAAATATCAGCTGACTTCATTTGACAATTCTGCCTGGTTTAATTTGGTCAGATGGAATGAGACTGTATTGAAAATATTTGGGGAAAAATAAAAACAAAATGCCTGAATTAGGATTTATTTGACATAAGCATTGCTTAAAATTGATGTCTATCACCCAGCCCTGACATACTCTTCAAGGCAGAACTGGAAGCACTGAAGTAAATATCTTTGCTTACTTCAAAGAAAAACGAGAGTTTGTATATGTCAAAATTTGAGAATTAAACAATCTTCAATAAGCAAGTACATTTTATCAAATAACGTAAGGTTTATTGAGGAAGGGACTGTGGCAATGGAAAGTGAATAATATTAATTATAAAATATGTAAAAGTCCAAATCCAGCCAAGAGAAACATTTATGCCTTAATCTTTTTTTGGGGGGGTGAAGAACATGTGATAAAATGTGACTGAGACTGAACTTAGCACTCTGACTTAAGAGAAGTAAATAGATGATTTCAAAATTTTTCAGATAGTCACATTTAAAACTCCTAGATTGGGACTTGCATTAGTTGATTTGGTACCCTCATTCCTATGGCATCAAGGCAAGTATATAGACTGTGTTATGATCCTATCTGATGTGACTTCTGTGAATGTGATATAAAAATAGTGTTAAGATAATATTTTTGTGGATAATGAAAATGCCTCTTGAAGGTATATTTTCATTTTTCTTTGCCGGGAGATGTGATGTATGGTGTGTGGGTTATATGTTAATGGAAATTATTTTGAAGTTTGGTTTTTGAACAAATGGTATGTAGCTTTTGGTGTGTACATATGAGAGGGGTTTAACTATTAACTTGCCAGTATCTTTGGAGCTTTTTTTTCTTTTAGAACCAGTATGAGAAAGAGTTCTTGGAGTGAAAACAGGAATTTGTTTGTGCTATGACAGTTGTTAAATTGAACAGCTGGACAGAGTAAACATCAAAAAGCATTAGCTTGCTTTTTGCTTAGACGAGCCGGAGTTTTGTTTTTGCTTTTGGAAAAGCCCAGAACCTAGAAATCTTGTTTTAGTTTGCAGACATCCTGGTTGAAGTTCGACGAAGAAATAGTTTCTCCTGAAAAAAAGATACCTTAAACCAGTTGAGAAATACGTTACGTCAGACTAAGGGTTTAGTTTAAGGTTCTTGAGTGGCTTTGAAAGTCCCAGATCAGAAGTGTTACGCTAGAACCCTGAAGGAGTTATTTGAAGCAAAGAAAATTTAAGTTGAGTTACATGATTAATCAGAAAAAGGCTATCAAACTCTCAAGATCAGGATATGGAATAAGTGGTTAAATCAAGCCTATTAATGTGATATGGACAAAACTCTCTTGACCTTTAACTACTCTAAAGTGATGGTATTGGGATGGATAGAAATTTATTTTACTTTGTGGTTTGATATCTTTTGAACAGCATTATTTGTAAATCGTTTGATTTATTTTATTTTCATTTCTTTTATGTAATAAACAATTTTTTAACAATTTCAAATAAATTTCTAAGATCAGGATATGGAATAAGTGGTTAAATCAAGCCTATTAATGTGACATGGACAAAACTCTCTTGACCTTTAACTACTCTAAAGTGATGGTATTGGGATGGATAGAAATTTATTTTACTTTGTGGTTTGATATCTTTTGAACAGCATTATTTGTAAATCGTTTGATTTATTTTATTTTCATTTCTTTTATGTAATAAACAATTTTTTAACAATTTCAAATAAATTTCTAACAACAACATGTCAAAATACAGAAGGGAGATAGAGAGCTTGGTGATATGGTGCAGTGAAAACAATCTGTCTGTCAACATCAGGAAAACTAAAGAACTGGTCATCGACTTCAGAAAGAAAGGAGGAGAACACACCCCCATCTACATCAACAGAACTGAGGTTGGGAAGGTGGAGACCATCAAGTTCCTCTGAGTGACAATAACCAACAACTTGTCCTGGACTTCCCATGTAAATGTGGCAGTAAAGAAGGCACAACAACGCCTGTTCTTCCTCAGGCAGCTCAGGAAATTTGGCATGTTCCTCACCAACTTCTACAGATACACCATTGAAAGTATACTGTCTGGGTACATAACAGCCTGCTATGGCAACTGTTCTGCTCAGGGCCATAAGAACTACAGAAGACGGTGTGCATAGACCAGACTATCACAGAAGCAAACCTTCGATCCATGGAGATAATGGGAACTGCAGATGCTGGAGAATTCCAAGATAATAAAATGTGAGGCTGGATGAACACAGCAGGCCAAGCAGCATCTCAGGAGCACAAAAGCTGACGTTTCGGGCCTAGACCCTTCATCAGAGAGCGGGATGGGGAGAGGGAACTGGAATAAATAGGGAGAGAGGGGGAGGCGGACCGAAGATGGAGAGTAAAGAAGATAGGTGGAGAGAGTATAGGTGGGGAGGTAGGGAGGGGATAGGTCAGTCCAGGGAAGACGGACAGGTCAAGGAGGTGGGATGAGGTTAGTAGGTAGATGGGGGTGCGGCTTGGTTTGGGAGGAAGGGATGGGTGAGAGGAAGAGCCGGTTAGGGAGGCAGAGACAGGTTGGACTGGTTTTGGGATGCAGTGGGTGGGGGGGAAAAGCTGGGCTGGTTGTGGAGTGCAGTGGGGGGAGGGAACGTACTGGGCTGGTTTAGGGATGCAGTAGGGGAAGGGGAGATTTTGAAACTGGTGAAGTCCACATTGATACCATGTGGCTGCAGGGTTCCCAGGCGGAATATGAGTTGCTGTTCCTGCAACCTTCGGGTGGCATCATTGTGGCACTGCAGGAGGCCCATGATGGACATGTCATCTAAGGAATGGGAGGGGGAGTGGAAACGGTTTGCGACTGGGAGGTGCAGTTGTTTGTTGCAAACTGAGCAGAGGTGTTCTGCAAAGCGGTCCCCAAGCCTCCGCTTGGTATCCCCAATGTAGAGGAAGCCGCACCGGGTACAGTGGATGCAGTATACCACATTGGCAGATGTGCAGGTGAACCTCTGCTTAATGTGGAATGTCATCTTGGGGCCTGGGATAGGGGTGAGGGAGGAGGTGTGGGGACAAGTGTAGCATTTCCTGCGGTTGCAGGGGAAGGTGCCGGGTGTGGTGGGGTTGGAGGGCAGTGTGGAGCGAACAAGGGAGTCACGGAGAGAGTGGTCTCTCCGGAAAGCAGACAGGGGTGGGGATGGAAAAATGTCTTGGGTGGTGGGGTCGGATTGTAAATGGCGGAAGTGTCGGAGGATGATGCGTTGTATCCGGAGGTTGGTAGGGTGGTGTGTGAGAACGAGGGGGATCCTCTTAGGGCGGTTGTGGCGGGGGCGGGGTGTGAGGCATGTGTTGCGGGAAATACGGGAGACGCGGTCAAGGGCGTTCTCGATCACTGTGGGGGGAAAGTTGCGGTCCTTAAAGAACTTGGACATCTGGGATGTGCGGGAGTGGAATGTCTTATCGTGGGAGCAGATGCGGCGGAGGCGGAGGAATTGGGAATAGGGGATGGAATTTTTGCAGGAGGGTGGGTGGTAGGAGGTGTATTCTAGGTAGCTGTGGGAGTCGGTGGGCTTGAAATGGACATCAGTTACAAGCTGGTTGAGTGAGATGGAGACTGAGAGGTCCGGGAAGGTGAGGGATGTGCTGGAGATGGCCCAGGTGAACTGAAGGTTGGGGTGGAAGGTGTTGGTGAAGTGGATGAACTGTTCGAGCTCCTCTGGGGAGCAAGAGGCGGCGCCGATACAGTCATCAATGTACCGGAGGAAGAGATGGGGTTTGGGGCCTGTGTAGGTGCGGAAGAGGGACTGTTCCACGTAACCTACAAAGAGGCAGGCATAGCTGGGGCCCATGCAGGTGCCCATGGCCACCCCCTTAGTCTGTAGGAAGTGGGAGGAGTCAAAAGAGAAGTTGTTGAGTGTGAGGACGAGTTCAGCTAGGCGGATGAGAGTGTCCGTGGAGGGGGACTGGTCGGGCCTGCGGGACAGGAAGAAGCAGAGGGCCTTGAGGCCATCTCCATGCGGAATGCAGGTGTACAGGGACTGGAGGTCCATGGTGAATATGAGGTGTTGGGGGCCAGGGAATTGGAAGTCCTGGAGGAGGTGGAGGGCATGGGTGGTGTCACGGATGTAGGTGGGGAGTTCCTGGACCAAAGGGGAGAAAATGGAGTCCAGATAGGTGGAGATGAGTTCGGTGGGGCAGGAGCAGGCTGAGACGATGGGTCGACCAGGGCAGGCAGGTTTGTGGATTTTGGGAAGGAGATAGAAACGGGCCGTGCGGGGTTGGGGAACAATGAGGTTGGAGGCTGTGGGTGGGAGGTCCCCTGAGGTGATGAGGTCGTGAATGGTGTTGGAGATGATGGTTTGGTGCTCGGGTGTGGGGTCATGATCGAGGAGGCGGTAGGAGGTGGTGTCGGAGAGTTGGCGTCTGGCCTCGGCGATGTAGAGGTCAGTGCGCCATACTACCACTGCGCCACCCTTGTCTGCGGGTTTGATGGTGAGGTTGGGGTTGGAGCGGAGGGCTGCCCGTTCTGCGGGGGAGAGGTTGGAGTGGGTGAGAGGGGTGGAGAGGTTGAGGCGGTTAATGTCTCGACGGCAGTTGGAGATGAAGAGGTCGAGGGAGGGTAGGAGGCCTGGGGGTGGTGTCCAGGAGGAGGACTTGTGTTGGAAGCGGGTGAAGGGGTCAATGGAAGGAGGGTTAGGTTCCCAGTTGAAGAAGTAAGCATGGAGGCGAAGACGGCGGAAAAACTGCTCTATGTCCAACCGTGACTGGTATTCGTTGATGTGTGGTTGTAGGGGGACAAAGGTGAGCCCCTTGCTAAGGACTGACCGTTCGTCCTCAGTCAGTGGGAGGTCTGGGGGGATGGTGAAGATGCGGCAGGGCTCAGTGCGGCTGTCTCCTCTGGGGTTGCTGGCTGTGGAGGTTGTGGGCGGAGCGATGAGGTCGTCGGCCATGGGCGGGGTTCCATCAGCCATGGGCAGGGTTCCGTCGGCCGACGGAACCCCGCCCATGGCCGACGACTTCATCGCTCCGCCCACAACCTCCACGGCCAGCAACCCCAGAGGAGACAGCCACACTGAGCCCTGCCGCATCTTCACCATCCCCCCAGACCTCCCACTGACTGAGGACGAACGGTCAGTCCTTAGCAAGGGGCTCACCTTTGTCCCCCTACAACCACACATCAACGAATACCAGTCACGGTTGGACATAGAGCAGTTTTTCCGCCGTCTTCGCCTCCATGCCTATTTCTTCAACCGGGAACCTAACCCTCCTTCCATTGACCCCTTCACCCGCTTCCAACACAAGTCCTCCTCCTGGACACCACCCCCAGGCCTCCTACCCTCCCTCGACCTCTTCATCTCCAACTGCCGTCGAGACATTAACCGCCTCAACCTCTCCACCCCTCTCACCCACTCCAACCTCTCCCCCGCAGAATGGGCAGCCCTCCGCTCCAACCCCAACCTCACCATCAAACCCGCAGACAAGGGTGGCGCAGTGTAGTATGGCGCACTGACCTCTACATCGCCGAGGCCAGATGCCAACTCTCCGACACCACCTCCTACCGCCTCCTCGATCATGACCCCACACCCGAGCACCAAACCATCATCTCCAACACCATTCACGACCTCATCACCTCAGGGGACCTCCCACCCACAGCCTCCAACCTCATTGTTCCCCAACCCCGCACGGCCTGTTTCTATCTCCTTCCCAAAATCCACAAACCTGCCTGCCCTGGTCGACCCATCGTCTCAGCCTGCTCCTGCCCCACCGAACTCATCTCCACCTATCTGGACTCCATTTTCTCCCCTTTGGTCCAGGAACTCCCCACCTACATCCGTGACACCACCCACGCCCTCCACCTCCTCCAGGACTTCCAATTCCCTGGCCCCCAACACCTCATATTCACCATGGACGTCCAGTCCCTGTACACCTGCATTCCGCATGGAGATGGCCTCAAGGCCCTCCGCTTCTTCCTGTCCCGCAGGCCCGACCAGTCCCCCTCCACCGACACTCTCATCCGCCTAGCTGAACTCGTCCTCACACTCAACAACTTCTCTTTTGACTCCTCCCACTTCCTACAGACTAAGGGGGTGGCCATGGGCACCCGCATGGGCCCCAACTATGCCTGCCTCTTTGTAGGTTACGTGGAACAGTCCCTCTTCCGCACCTACACAGGCCCCAAACCCCACCTCTTCCTCCGGTACATTGATGACTGTATCGGCGCCGCCTCTTGCTCCCCAGAGGAGCTCGAACAGTTCATCCACTTCACCAACACCTTCCACCCCAACCTTCAGTTCACCTGGGCCATCTCCAGCACATCCCTCACCTTCCTGGACCTCTCAGTCTCTATCTCAGGCAACCAGCTTGTAACTGATGTCCATTTCAAGCCCACCGACTCCCACAGCTACCTAGAATACACCTCCTCCCACCCACCCTCCTGCAAAAATTCCATCCCCTATTCCCAATTCCTCCGCCTCCGCCGCATCTGCTCCCACGATAAGACATTCCACTCCCGCACATCCCAGATGTCCAAGTTCTTTAAGGACTGCAACTTTCCCCCCACAGTGATCGAGAACGCCCTTGACCGCGTCTCCCGTATTTCCCGCAACACATCCCTCACACCCCGCCCCCGCCACAACCGCCCTAAGAGGATCCCCCTCGTTCTCACACACCACCCTACCAACCTCCGGATACAACGCATCATCCTCCGACACTTCCGCCATTTACAATCCGACCCCACCACCCAAGACATTTTTCCATCCCCACCCCTGTCTGCTTTCCGGAGAGACCACTCTCTCCGTGACTCCCTTGTTCGCTCCACACTGCCCTCCAACCCCACCACACCCGGCACCTTCCCCTGCAACCGCAGGAAATGCTACACTTGTCCCCACACCTCCTCCCTCACCCCTATCCCAGGCCCCAAGATGACATTCCACATTAAGCAGAGGTTCACCTGCACATCTGCCAATGTGGTATACTGCATCCACTGTACCCGGTGCGGCTTCCTCTACATTGGGGAAACCAAGCGGAGGCTTGGGGACCACTTTGCAGAACACCTCCGCTCAGTTTGCAACACCTCCGCTCAGTTTGCAACAAACAACTGCACCTCCCAGTCGCAAACCATTTCCACTCCCCCTCCCATTCTCTAGATGACATGTCCATCATGGGCCTCCTGCACTGCCACAATGATGCCACCCGAAGGTTGCAGGAACAGCAACTCATATTCCGCCTGGGAACCCTGCAGCCACATGGTATCAATGTGGACTTCACCAGTTTCAAAATCTCCCCTTCCCCTACTGCATCCCTAAACCAGCCCAGTTCGTCCCCTCCCCCCACTGCACCACACAACCAGCCCAGCTCTTCCCCCCCACCCACTGCATCCCAAAACCAGTCCAACCTGTCTCTGCCTCCCTAACCTGTTCTTCCTCTCACCCATCCCTTGCTCCCACCCCAAGCCGCACCCCCATCTACCTACTAACCTCATCCCACCTCCTTGACCTGTCCGTCTTCCCTGGACTGACCTATCCCCTCCCTACCTCCCCACCTATACTCTCTCCACCTATCTTCTTTACTCTCCATCTTCGGTCCGCCTCCCCCTCTCTCCCTATTTATTCCAGTTCCCTCTCCCCATCCCCCTCTCTGATGAAGGGTCTAGGCCCGAAACGTCAGCTTTTGTGCTCCTGAGATGCTGCTTGGCCTGCTGTGTTCATCCAGCCTCACATTTTATTATCTTCGATCCATGGAGTCTCTTTATATGGCTCGTTGCCACAGAAAGGCAGCCAACATCATCAAAGACACACCACACCCTGGTAATGATCTCTTACAACTTCTTCCATCAGGTACAAGATACAGAAGCCTGAACATATGCTTAAGGAGGTTCAGGGTCAGCTTCTTTCAGAGTTTCTGATAGATATCAGATAGCTGAATGGATTGTAGCCTCAAATAATGTAACGTGCAATGTAATCTGTTTGCCTCTAAATCTGTATGATCTGTGCATCCTTTGCTTGGTGTGATCAGCCTGCAGCCCAATAAGCAAATAACACTTTACACTGTATTTCAGTATGTGTGACAATAAGATCAATCAATTTTATTGTTGAATCCAAATCTGTAACATTTCTCGCTTTTGTTTCACAACCTCATAAAATTTTTAACAACACAAAATATGATCTATCGATCTAGATTTCAGTCTGAAATCTGCTTTGTTTAGTAGTAATAGCACCTGGGATCATAACAAAGTTTATGCCTTAATCTGGCTGTGTTTACTTTTGTATGTACATAATGTGAGATCGAAGGATTGAACTGATAACTTTGAAATGTTGTTACTCTGTACAAAAACTGTTACTTATTTGTGAAATGTTTTTAAAGATGAGATGTGAGAAAAGTAGCTCAAAACATTGCAAAGATTTGTGGTGTAATGTAGAATTTAGGAAGCCTTTGCTGAAGTGTGATTTTGACGTGTTGTTTGTTTCACAGATATCTCCTGGACTCTTTGAATGTGTCGCTAGTCCTGTGGATGAAGAAATTAAAGTTGCCATCATTAGAGATACACTGCGTTTGGTTGATCCAGCAATTAAAAAAAACAATCGCCATCAGTAAGTGTTTAATTTTTGTTTCAAATGTTCATTTTCCTAATCACAGGCTCTTGATTTCTTTTGAACACCGCAGGATTTGGAGAAGTTTTATTTTTGTTCACAGTTAGTAGCATTTTGATACCACCACTCAAAATGTTTGCCCTTGAGGTTGGGATTAGGGCAGCTCGAAAAGACTGTAACTGCTACTGGCTGGTAGAAAGGACAAGACAGAATGTTGAAGTCCCAGATTATTAACTATTATTAATGAGCATCAGTTCTTGCTGCATTATGTAATCTGGGCTACATCAGATCTAATAGTAGATGTTGCAAAAATTTATATGGAATAAATCATGTGCTAAATTACACATCAGTTTACCCAATGTTACAAAAATGACATTACCAGATACTGCTCCATGTATCCAGACTTTTGCCGTGCTTTTGTTCACTCTTTTGCAGAATTCTATAGCAGTTGTAAATAACTGACTGCCTAATGCAAACAGATGAAGAAGATTGTTACTTATGGTTAAACCTGACAGAAAAATGTATAGTTAAAAAGCTAACTACTAAGGTACCATCTGAAGACAAGTGTGTGATCATCAAATTGTTTGATATTTTTATTAAGTTCTTTGTGTACTATATTCTGACTTAAATTTCCACTCTATGTTGACTAAAAGCATAATGGAACTAAAGGATTGGAGGGATTCTAGGCAATTATTTAATACAAAGTTTCCCACACTAGTTTTACACTATGAACCCATTTTAATACTTGGAAATTTACATGACCCCAAATATCAACAAAAACAAAACAGCCTAATAATATTCAGTATGTACTTACTAAATTTTGATTATTAGTTCAATATCTAACATCATAAAAATATGAGAGTTTGTATTTTAAGGTGTTTTTGTAAAAATGTTATTAGAACATAGAACATAGAACATAGAACAGTACAGCACAGAACAGGCCCTTCAGCCCACAATGTTGTGCCGACCATTGATCCTCATGGATGCACCCTCAAATTTCTGTGACCATATGCATGTCCAGCAGTCTCTTAAATGACCCCAATGACCTTGCTTCCACAACTGCTGCTGGCAACGCATTCCATGCTCTCACAACTCTCTGCGTAAAGAACCTGCCTCTGACATCCCCTCTATACTTTCCACCAACCAGCTTAAAACTATGACCCCTCGTGCTAGCCATTTCTGCCCTGGGAAATAGTCTCTGGCTATCGACTCTATCTATGCCTCTCATTATCTTGTATACCTCAATTAGGTCCCCTCTCCTCCTCCTTTTCTCCAATGAAAAGAGACCGAGCTCAGTCAACCTCTCTTCATAAGATAAGCCCTCCAGTCCAGGCAGCATCCTGGTAAACCTCCTCTGAACCCTCTCCAAAGCATCCACATCTTTCCTATAATAGGGCGCCCAGAACTGGACGCAGTATTCCAAGTGCGGTCTAACCAAAGTTTTATAGAGCTGCAACAAGATCTCACGACTCTTAAACTCAATCCCCCTGTTAATGAAAGCCAAAACACCATATGCTTTCTTAACAACCCTGTCCACTTGGGTGGCCATTTTAAGGGATCTATGTATCTGCACACCAAGATCCCTCTGTTCCTCCACGCTGCCAAGAATCCTATCCTTAATCCTGTACTCAGCTTTCAAATTCGACCTTCCAAAATGCATCACCTCGCATTTATCCAGGTTGAACTCCATCTGCCACCTCTCAGCCCATCTCTGCATCCTGTCAATGTCCCGCTGCAGCCTACAACAGCCCTCTACACTGTCAACGACACCTCCGACCTTTGTGTCGTCTGCAAACTTGCTGACCCATCCTTCAATTCCCTCGTCCAAGTCATTAATAAAAATTACAAACAGTAGAGGCCCAAGGACAGAGCCCTGTGGAACCCCACTCACCACTGACTTCCAGGCAGAATATTTTCCTTCTACTACCACTCGCTGTCTTCTGTTGGCCAGCCAATTCTGTATCCAAGCAGCTAAGTTCCCCTGTATCCCATTCCTCCTGACCTTCTGAATGAGCCTTCCATGGGGAACCTTATCAAATGCCTTACTGAAGTCCATATACACCACATCCACAGCTTGACCCTCATCAACCTTACTAGTCACATCCTCAAAAAACTCGATAAGGTTTGTAAGGCATGACCTACCCCTCACAAAGCCGTGTTGACTGTATTTGATCAAGCCATGCTCTTCCAGATGGTCATAAATCTTATCCCTCAGAATCCTTTCTAACACCTTGCAGACGACAGACGTGAGACTTACCGGTCTATAATTGCCGGGGATTTCCCTATTTCCTTTCTTGAAGAGAGGAATTACATTTGCCTCTCTCCAGTCCTCAGGTACGACTCCAGTGGAGAGCGAGGATGCAAAGATCTTCGCAAGTGGCGAAGCAATTGCATTTCTCGCTTCCCAAAGCAGCCGAGGACAAATCTGATCCGGGCCTGGCGACTTGTCAATCTTAATGTTTGACAAAATTTTCAGTACATCAGCTTCCTCTATCTCTATCCATTCCAGCATGCACACCTGCTCTTCAAAGGTTTCATTCACTACACAGGTCGTTTCTTTCGTAAAGACAGAAGCAAAAAACTCATTTAGGGCTTCCCCTACCTCCTCAGGCTCCACACACAAGTTCCCTATGCTATCCCTGATCGGCCCTACTCTTTCTTTGACCATTCTCTTATTCCTCACGTAAGTGTAAAATGCCTTTGTGTTTTCCCGGATTCCTTCTGCCAAGCCTTTCTCGTGCCCCCTCCTGGCTCTCCTCAGACCATTTTTGAGCTCCTTCCTTGCCTGCATGTAATCCTCTCTAGCTGAACTTGACCCTAGCTTCCTCCACCTTATGTAAGCTACCTTCTTCCTTTTCACTAGAAGCTCCACCGCTCTCGTCATCCAAGGTTCCTTTATCTTACCCCGTCTTGCCTGTCTCAGAGGGACATATTTACTCATCACTCCCAACAACTGTTCCTTAAACCATCTCCACATGTCTATAGTTCCCTTACCATGGAACAACTGCTCCCAGTCCATGCTTCCTAACTCGTGTCTAATCGCATCATAGTTTCCTCTTCCCCAATTAAATATCCTCCCATTCTGCCTAATCCTCTCCTTCTCCATAGCTATGTAGAATGAGAGAGTGTTATGGTCACTATCACCAAAATGCTCTCCCACCACAAGATCTGATACCTGCCCCGGCTCGTTTCCGAGCACCAAGTCTAGAATGGCCTCTCCCCTCGTCGGCCTGTCAACGTACTGCGTTAGGAAACCCTCCTGAACACACCTTACAAAAACAGCTCCATTCAAATCTTCTGCTCGAAGGAGGTTCCAATCAATATTAGGAAAGTTAAAGTCACCCATTACAACAACCCTACTGCGTCCACACTTTTCCAAAATCTGTCGACCTATGCTTTCTACAATCTCCCTGCTGCTATTGGGGGGCCTGTAGTAAACCCCTAACGAGGTGACTACTCCCTTGCTGTTCCTAATTTCCACCCATACTGACTCAGTAGGCAGATCTTCCTCGACAATGGAAGCTTCTGTAGCTGTGATACCCTCTCTGATTAGTAGTGCTACACCCCCTCCTCTTTTTGCCCCCTCCCTATTCTTTTTAAATGTTCTAAACCCTGGAATATCCAGCAACCATTCCAGCCCATGAGAAACCCATGTCTCTGTTATGGCCACAACATCATAGCACCAGGTACTGATCCATGCTCTAAGTTCATCACTTTTATTCCTGATACTCCTTGCATTAAAGCAAACACACTTTAACCGATCCCTTGGTTCCTTCCCAGGAAAATCCTTCCCACTAGCTGGTCTACCTCTTGCTACTGCCTCACCTGCATCAACGCTCACCTCTGGTATACAGCTCAGGTTCCCACCCCCCTGCCATACTAGTTTAAACCCTCTCGAACTACTCGAGCAAACCTTCCACCCAGGACATTGGTCCCCTTCCAGTTCAGATGCAACCCGTCCTTCTTGTACAGGTCCCACCTTCCCCAGAAGGCATCCCAATTATCAACATATCTGAAACCCTCCCTCCTACACCAGCTGCGTAGCCACGTGTTCAGCTGCGCCCGCTCCTTGTTCCTCACCTCGCTATCTCGTGGCACCGGTAGTAAACCAGAGAACACTACTCTGTTCGTCCTGCTCTGCAGCTTCCATCCTAACTCCCTGAAATCACTTTTTATATCCTCAAACCTATTTCTGGCTATATCATTTGTGCCAATATGTAACACGATTTCTGGCTGTTCACCCTCCCCTTTCAGAACTTTATACACCCGATCGGAGACGTCCCGGACCCTGGCACCAGGGAGGCAACATACCTTCCGGGAATCCCGATCTTGCCCACAAAATCTCCTGTCGATTCCCCTAACTATCGAGTCCCCTACCACGAGTACTTTTCTATTCTGCCCCCTTCCCTTCTTTGCCACAGTGTCAGGCTCAGTGCCAGAGAACTGACTACTATGGCTTTCCTCTGGTAGGTCAACCCCCCCAGCAGTATCCAAAATGGTATACTTATTGCTGAGGGGAATGCCCACAGGGGATCTCTGCACTGTCTGTCTGTCCCCTTTCCTCCCCCTAACTGTAACCCATCTATCCTCGTCCTGAGCCTTAGGAGTGACCAACTCCCGATAACTCCTCTCAATTACCCCCTCTGCCTCCCGAATGATCCGTAGTTCATCCAGCTCCAGCTCCATTTCCCTAACACGGTTTTCAAGGAGCTGTAGCTGGGTGCACTTCCCGCAGATGTAGCCAGCGGAGACGTGTGCCACATCTCCCAACTGCCACATTTTGCAGGAGGAGCAAGCAACTGCCCTAGCATCCATACCCCACTTATCTGAACACCCACTCAATACTAAAGCAGAAAGCTCACTTCAAGTAATAATAACAAATTAATAACAAACTTATGTTCAATAGAGAAAGTTTAGAATGAACCTTACCTTATTAACTAGGTTAGAGGAGGAGGGCGGGTGGGAGACACTACAGTTGTAGAGTCTCGGGTTAAGCCGCCTTGCTGATATATATGGTCACTGCTTTCCTTCCCGGCTGCCCCTCTGGTCCTCGTCACTTCCTCTGATGCTCCCGCTATTATTTTATGAACTTACTTGATCCACTCTAGCTCATGGCCCTCGCCCAGGAAGCAACAGAAGTGAAGTTTGAGATGGCTTATAGAGTCATGCAGTATGGAAACAGACACTTTGGTCCAACTTGACCATGCTTATTGAATGTTTTTAAGACAAAGATAGATTTTTGAACAGTAAAGGATTTAAGGACTATGGTGAACAGCTGGGTAAATGGAGCTGAGTCCACAAAAACATCACCCATGATCTTATTGAATGGCAGATCAGGCTCAATGGACCAGATGGCCTACCTCTGCTCCTATTTCTCATGTTCTTATATTCTTGTGCAGACCACATATCCCAAACTGAACTAGTCCAAATTGCCTGTGTTTGGTTCATATGCCTCTAAACCTTTCCTACTCATGTACCCGTTCAAATGACTTTTAAATGTTGTAATTGTACCTGATTCTACCACTTCCTCTGGCAGATCATGCCATATACCACCACCTTCTGTGCAAAAAAAGCTGCATAAATGAGCAGGTCTGGGCAGTGCTGGAGCAAAGATTACCTTGGATGATTAGGGAAATAGAGTTGAGAATGCCATCAGATAAGCAATCATCTTGTTAAATGGTAAAGCAGGCTCAAGAGCCAACGGGTCAGCTCTTGCTCCTAATTTGTATGTTCACATGATCCTACCTGGGCAGGATGAAATTGAAGAGGAGGGATAGCTCAATGAGGATTTCACATCTACCCGATTTGAAGCAGTGTTGTTGGTCCAGTCTTCACGGTTTCATCTTTTTGAAAATGCAGTCTTATCTTGAATCTTGTGCAATCCATGACAAATTAATACCATCCTGTATGAATGGAAACACATTACTTGTTATAGGAATTTTCTCCACTGCCTTCTACGCTGGCGTTGTACCAATTACTTCAGGAGATGATGAATCTGCTTGGGGTGGAGAGAAAAGAAACAAATGTATGCATGACATTCCATACAGACCAACAACAATCTGCAATTAGGAATAAAAAGCATTGATCCTAAAATGCTGTAGGGAGTTTTCTAGTCTCCAGCAGGAGAATAGAAGACTGTTTGGAAAAATGTGTTTAAACAACCACTTTCAATTGTTTCTTTTAGTGTGTTCCTGGTCTCTTCTGGGAGTTACAAAGGCAGATGATGGAAATCAGTCATTCCCAAAACCATTAGAATTAATCACTTTTTTATGCAATCTGATAAAGATTTATGTTAATTTCTGAAGTTAGTGGGAACAATTTGCAGCCAACCTGTCAATCTAACATCCCTTATATTGCCAACAAGAGATGTCAGATTAAGCCGATGAAAAAGCAATCTGTCAAGATGGCCATTATGTTAGTATTTGAAGCTTACATCCGGAAGCGCCTTACTTAATATACATTTAACAGCAATCACTTTCAACCTGTCTTCCCTGTCTGCAACTTCAACTTGGGAATTGCAGATTTAGGAACAAAATGATCTACCAGCTTCATTGTTTCTTTGTTATGCAAATTTTGTGCTAATAAAGTCGTCAAAAGACTTCTGCAACTAGTTTCTTGTTACGTATTAAAACGTAAATAGCTTCACTGGTGGGTATTAGTCTGTAATTTGTCTTTCGTCATTAGCACAATTTTTATGTAGACATAGAATTTAATCAAGAGAACTTGCTTCTTGAGAATCCTAGAAATAAGGTGTGAAGATAAAAATGTCTGCTGTAACAAAGATATCTTAATAATCTGTGAAGATTCAACATTGCAGTCTCTAGCACTTGATCTGACTACTGTAAAATTGCATCATTATTAAAGAATTTCAAATGGCTTGATTCTTCGTCTCGCCCTGCACTATTCTCCCCAAAACTTCTTCCCTTGTTCTCCGAGTACATATTTAGAGTAGTCACCTTTCATTTGAAATACTAAATTGAACTCGTGTTCCTTTTCAGCAAACATTAAAAATCTCATGGCAATGTTCCAAGAAAAGCTGGAGAATTTTTCTTGTGTCTTACTTTTCTTATCCTTATTGATAATTGAATAGAAATATAATTAATCCTGATGGTGTTGGGTGCGAGTAGTTTCTATCATCTGCCTTTGTAGCTCCCACAGGCGGCCAGTAACATGCAAAAATGAACTGAAAGTGGCTATTTATACCATTTTTCTGAACAGTCTTCTCCCATTGGAGACTGGAAAATTCCCTGCAGTGTTATAGGATGAATGCTTACTAATTGTAGATTGTTGCTGGTTCATATGGTGTGCCATGCACATCTTTGTTTCTCGTTTCTCTTAGAGTGATCACTAACCATCATGATTGAAAGAATTTAAGTGGTCCTTCACCACATTACTGTTGGTGGGATCTTGCTGTGCCAAATTGTGTGTTCCCTACTGTGAATATATTTCAAATGTCTCTGATGACTTTAAAACATCAGGAATGTCCTGAAGTTGTAAATGCAATTTTACAAATGCAATTTTATTGCTTTTTCACCACACACCATCTTGACCATCTTAAGTGGCTGCAAGACCTGACAGTGCTATGTTGATCACAGAAGAGATTAGAATTGATCTCAGTTGATGCTTCCCTTCCTTTTTGTGCTATGTTTCTGGCTTTTCATAGCAGAACATAGACTTGAATGAGAGAAGGTGGATTCAGTTATCATCTTATCAATTCAATAAACAGCACTGCACCAACTTCTAATCCTCCACTTTAACCTTATTCTTTTTCATTTTTGTGTGCCATAAACCTAACCAAATTTCTCTATATGATAGAGGTCAAAACAGTGAAACTCATTTTTTCTATATATGCATGCTATAAATAGAAAGGATACATCACCTAATGGATAATGATTCATCTTTTAAATGAGGTCTGCCATTATCCCTTAGCCAATTCACAGTGCTGACATGCATAATGTGTCTTGAATTGCACTGGGGTCCATGTGTGCCATTCTGACATCGTAAATTCTGTGACTGAGGAGGGAAATGGAATGAAAACTGCTACCGTTCATTGATGTCAAAAAGATGATAAAATGAAACTTTTAAACCCCTTTTGTGAGACTTAGTTTCCTTGTTTGTGTAACATATTAGTCATATATTTGGAACAATGCTCATTTTGCTATGGACACCATCTACTAAATGTTTAATTTCAACAAAAGAATAAAAACAAATGTATTATTGGGATGCAGTAGAAAATCTTAGCTTGTGAACTCAAGACCACAGTTCACTTGTCAGAAGATTTTGTTTTCAATTATCAATTCAGGCCTGGACCACACAAATTCAGCTATGTTCACTGCAGCACCATGTAAAACTATTCTGGTGAAATGCCATAATTTAAGCATACTGAACCAGAGTTTTAGTACTTTTGTTTGAGTTACTTATTAAAGATCATATAATGTTATCAAAAAGTTCTACTGGTATTCTGACTAATGTTCTTTTCCCTACAATATCCCTTTAAGTAAATTAACTAGTTATTCATCTAATTTAAATGAAAGATCTTATTAGGTACAAAATGGGTGTCATTTTTGCCCATGGACCATCAGCAAACCAATCGAAGAATAAGATGATGCCAAACTATTTGTTAGATCTCATATTTTCCAAGGAGAGTTTGAGTCTTGGTGGTAGATTTCAGGTACAACTTTATTTTGGTGCAACTTCGTTATAGCTTCAGATTTTCTTTGCAGTAAGGCACACAAAAACTTCAGATTGTGTACAGTTAAAACTTAAAGGGCACACAGCCCTCTTTGATACTACTGGTCAGTGGCGCCAGGTTATCCATCTGTGATTGGCTGTCTGGTACAACATCTTAAAGAGATGGACAGGCCGGTGGTCCAGCCCTGGTCCTAATGCTTCCACTGACTTTCATGATAAGGGCGGTCACTTCTATTGCCAGAATCTTTTCTTTTTGTGAGTTTTTTGCATATATGTGGATCCATAGCAACTGTAGAACATATATACGGAATCTATGGTTATCTGAAGAATCTGAACTAAAACATGCTCTTAATATTGTAACAGATTGATTAAAAAATTCAAGAAAAAACGACTACGCAGTGTAAAATGTTCTTATGTATGTAAGAAATTGCAGCTGTACATTCCATCCCAGCAGTAACCTTGATAAAACAGTCTTGCTACTGTCCTACTTGCTGAAACTACGTTAAATAAATATTTTCCCACATGCTGTAACTACTATAGCCATAATCCACAGAGCTTGTCAGAGGTAGTTGTTGGCCATTTTGTGCAACCCAGTCATGGGCAGCCCTAACACCATTTCAGCTGACACCAAGATTTCTTAACCTATTCTTCTTCTGTTACCTTTTGTTCAATATCACCTCGTATGCTGTGTAAAAGAACTTGCACAAACCAACTTTGTAGATCACAAGATATGATGCTGCTATAATTTAGGAATTCCTGTACTAGAAATTGGAATGTTCTATCATTTTTGAGTTAATACTAGAAATAAAAGCAATCGGTTTCTTAATTGTTCGGAATGTTTTCTTTGTTATGCTTGTATCCAGGGTTCTAAATGTTTTCTAAATACTTTTGTAATAGCACAATAATAGCCATAAACATATTTTTAGCTACTCATTTTCTTATTAATTGTTGGTCAAGTAGGAAATTGCTAATGGAAGAATGCTGCATGATAATGTGTTTCATCATTATTTTTAATAATTTCAAAGTTTATACTCAATGAAAGTAATTCCACACAGAATTGGAGCCAAGTCCTTTCAGCACATGAACAGTTTACAGATAGATGAGCTATATACTGTGGGGCAAGTCTTTGATTTGACTATAATTATCTGGAAGGTTAAAACAATTGAGCCATAAGAACAGAAACTAGCTTAGAAAAAATCTAGGAGTAGTTCATTAGCGGGAAAATTAGTGTGTCATATATTTGGCAGTTTAATCTTTCAATATTTATTCCCTATTAGTAATTTTACAGAGTCCCTTTGATGAATCTTGGTGACATATCTCAAAGAAATAATAAGCCATGTTAGCGATTGAGTACAGTCAGTAAAATTGCAGAATCTCGTAGGCACGGGCTATGGCGAGAAATATGGTAGAATCCCATAAGATGTCAGATGAGGCCGACCTCAATATTGGGAGTGACTAATTGTATTTTTTTAAAAAAGTTTGGACATTGAGACAAGGTTTTCACTAGGGAGTGGTGAGATACCTAATAAGGGAGATTCATTAATAACAAATCTCACCTCATTAATATGCAACTTCCAGTTCTACCCAACACATCAAGGAAACCAAGCATTGACAATTCCTACCTGTTCTGTCTGTAGGTTGGGCGTGTACTGTCCCTTTAAGAGAGCAGGTTAGGTGACTTGGAGGCAAGAGCTAAGGGAGACTGTCTAAAACTAACTGTAGAGCTGAGAGGACCCACATTAAAATCTTCCCTTTTATTCATATTCTATTTATGATTCTAGTGAACCACAAATAACATAACTGGCAATGAGAGTGGGATTTGGCCCCAAAACAATGTCCAAATGCCATTTGTTTTTAGTTGGGAGGAAAGAAATCACCTGGACTCTGAAAACAATGAGAACAGTGTGGGACTGTGGAGGTAACATCAAAGGAAAGCAGTCCCAAGGACACTCAGGCTGCAGTGGATGATAAGGAAGAATAGTATGGACAAGAGAGCGAGCCTAGAGCGGCAGTTGTGAGGGGACTCATGCCACAGCCAACAGCTGAAGAAGGAAATAGTTAACTGGGAGCTTACCGAAATTATTGTGGAGATCAGTCTTGTGGGAAATCGGGCTGCGGACAATGCTGGGGAACAATGTTATGTCAACACTATTGGTGAGCAGGCAGTTGTCATGGAGACTGTTCACTGAGGACAGTTGGGTTGCAAATGGCTAATAGACTCAAGTGGAAAGAAACGTTCCGGCCAGCAGGAAAACAAAATGATGGCCAATTTGGAACGATGGGACTGTTTAATGAAGAGACAGAAAGTTGGATTGTGTGCACCAAGTGTTTAAATGCTTACTTAAAGGTGAACATAATGGCACTGATTTTCTTGAGCACCATTGAGAGTTAGACCTTTGCAATTCTAACGATAATGCCAGCTTTTTGTGGGGGTGAACTGCAGGCTAAGTTTGATTTATGTTTGCTTCTGATGGCACCAAATAAAAGTTCTGCTTTGAAAAATCCAAATGTGTGACAGTTCATGGCAGTCCCCCACTGCTCAAGATGGTGGTCTGCATTGGACTGGGGAACAGGATGGTGATTAGTTAGAGAGGGTGGTAGGAGGAATGTGGATAAGGACAGGTAAGCTTGTGGCTTGGTTAGACAATGACAGGGGGAAGAAAGTGGAACTACATGTATGAGGATATGTCAGCCATGCCAGTTGTGTGCTGTCAGTGTGTTTGGGTATTTCAGTCAGCTGTGTCATTAAATTGGCATTGTGGAGTTGGCTGTCAGTGACAACGCTTGGCCAGATGTTCAGCTGGGATTTAAAGTTCATACTGAAGATGCCCAACTGGTCAGGATTTCCAGTGAGTGGTGAATTCTTCCTGCTGTTTAGAGATGCTAGAATTGAGCTAGCATCGACAAGAGGGGCATGGTATGTAGGTGAATTGAGGCAGTGGGATGATCTCAGGTCCATTAAAATCTTTCCTCTCTCACCTTAAACCAATGCTGGCTATTTTTGGACTCTCATACCCCAAGAAAAAGACCTTGCCATTTACCCTATCCATGCCTTTCATGATTTTGTAAACCTGTATAAGGTCACCCCTCAGCTTCCAATGCTGTAGGGAACAAAGACCAGCCTATTCAGCCTCTCCCTATTACTGAAACCTTCCAGTCCAACAACATCCTTGTAAATCTTTTCTGCATTCTCTCATTTATCAACATCGCTCCTGTAGAAGGGAGACCAGAATTGTATGCTGTATTCTAAAAGTGACCTCACAAACATCCTGCACAGCTGCAACATGATGTTTCAACTTTAAAAGAATCCCAACGTGACTTAACTGCACACATCATTTGTGTTAATACCTACGGCAAGGAATGATAATTCCAAACTTTAGTTAATTACTTTTGATTGTGTTCTTGTGTTGAACCTGTCAACCTGCTTTATATCTATTGTTAGTTATTATTAACATTTCAAATGAGAATTTTCATAGATTGCTATTAGTTTTTAACTAACAGTACTCAAGATTCTTTTATTATAGGAGCAGATTTCAATGTAGCAACATTTTCAAGAGATTTAAGAGCAAAAAATGGTAAACTTCCAGTGGAAATGCTGGCCCAGATTTTCCTGCTTTATTTGCTATGCCATTCCAGATTATTCTTAGATGAGTCTGCTGCTTCACCGTTTTCTTGACCAAAAATAGATGAGTTTCTTTAGGCTATAGATCCTTATTAAAGAGAACATATTTAGATATTTAGGCATTGTGATCCCAATTTTAAGTCCTACAAGTTAAAATCCAAATTGGCTCTAATGTACAGTTCCTGGAGTCATATCAGGTCTTGGTACATTGAAAGATTAAGAAAAAAATTATATTTGTTCCTTTTGCTAAGAGATTTCCATTACTAAGGGGTTTACTTAGTGAGTCGAACTGGTTATTCATGGACCTTGTTGCCCAGAACTTATTGATAAAATGGCAGGAAGTGAGTAAGTATCCCTCCAGGGCCAATCCAACCAATTTTCTCACAACCTCCATGGAAGAGAAAATCATGCCTGTATATTGCATATTGTTGGATATTGTATGCATTCTATTTCATATAAATTATGCTGTTGCAAGTTAAGATACTATCTAAAACATTCTATCTGAGGTGCGCAACATTTGAGAATTTCCCCACACAATTTGTTTTTATTCAGTCTGGTAAGTCTGTGTCACTAATGGGCCTTTCAGATTACAGAAAAGTTTGAAATGTGCCATTTACATCAGTGCGAACCAAAGGTACAGCTCCAGTTTGAGCAAGAGCCAAATGATCAATTAAGTTGCTCCATGAACTGTTTCAGTGTGCTTAGGAAAAAAGAATTCTTGCAGGTATTGACACCATTTTTTTAGAAAAGAAAGCTACTGTCCCCAATCTTTCTAACTGAAAGTCGAACAACAATAGTACTACGATCAAGATGAAGCTGCAAAGCAGCAAGGAACAGGTTGTTCCCTTCAAATAGACTGTGCTTTCTCCATCTAAGTTCCTGGTAAGTGTTTTTCAAGCACTTCTCTAGTCTCTTTTCAAAAATGCAAAATTTTCAGAGGTAGGCAGATCTTCTCCCATGAAAATTGCATGTTATTTCACGTGGAAACAATGACTAAAACTCCATTTCAGGAAATGTTGAGAGGATATGGTGATTGATATTAATCTGTCTCCTCTGATAAGTGACAGAGGGCTGTTGGAGTGAGGTTAAATGCAAAATATACCAACCTACCACTGAAAGCTGCTGCCACTTTATGGTGTAGGGTTACATTGCTACTCTAAAGGTGGGATGCTTCTTTATCATATTTAAGTTAGGTTCCCAAAGTACAATTGGAAGCCCAAGTTAAATGCAACTCTGACTAATTGAGACTCTTAGACCAAGTTTCTTGGTGCTTTCAGAAACAAGGCACTAAATGGAGTAAGAGTACTGGATTCCTGATCCAAGAGAAGCAAGAGTTTGTCTACTTCACCACCAAAGCAAACATTCTGCCACCTCTCTTCATTGCTGTGAATAGTCGATTCCGATCACTCTTATGATCATACCAGTAATATAATAGGGGGTCTTGTGGCATAATAGTAGTATCCCTACTCCTGAACCAGGAAGCCCAGATTCAAGCCCCATCTGCTACAGCAGTGTGACATAACACCCCTGAACAGCTGATTGGAAAATATCTAAAGTTCAATAGAATATTGTTCCCAGTAATTTACTAAGGGACCTTGTGGTGCAGTGGTAGTGTTTGTTATGAACCAGATCAGACCCCCCCAAAATATATTAAGAAGATAGTCTCAGGTTATACATTCATTTGCAGCTTTTTAGCTGACACTGTGCTTTCCTTTACCACTTCGACAAAACTCACTGGCTAATTCTGTTTTTCCACATCCATCTTCCTGGTGCTTTTTCTAAACAGCCAACACTGTGCCAACTTCATTACAATGAAAACACTTGAACATTTGTACTTCGCTTTCCTTCCCATGGGATTCCTTTTTACCCTATGGTAAACTGTCTTTACAATCTTCAATGAGACCTCCTTTTCCCTTACCACCTGAGGCTTTTTATTTCTATCCCTCACAGATAGAAATTGATGTTAGAAGTGAAACCTTTGATTTATGAACCAATTTATAGTCACCTGATAATCTTGCAGTTTTAACTCACTGTATTTCCACATGAGTGTTCATGATTTCAGGAAGTTAATTTTTGAATTTCTCCAAAATAACTGTCTCTCTAAGAGTGTCATATGTTTGATCTATTTTCAAAGCCTTTATCCACCTTTCAAAATTACATTGTTAGGTCCTTTCAAATACGTTTGACCAATTTGATCAAGCTCTGTACATTTGACCAAGTTCCCTTCTTAGATTCCTAAAATGTCCGTAGCTCATATGCAATTAAGATGTCTTCTTTCACCTCTTCTTACTCCATAGAGACTTCCTGTGTTAGTGATGCAAGACCTCACTAGCTCTCCCTACCAACTTTGTTTGGATCAACAATACCCACATGGTCACTGACCATTTAATTTGTTTAGCCACTTTCTCAAATGAAATACAAAAGGATTCTACATCCTCTCCATCAAACTGAGATAATGCTTGGATATATTTAAACAAATCCCCACCAGGCCTTTGGCTAAATTGGATTGCTCTCCAGCATGGTCCTTATCACTGCTCCCAACTTTCACCTCTACCTCTGCTACTTTAAGTTGACTTTTGAGTTTTCAGTTCCAACCTTCAAAATTCAAAAACCCTCTTTCTTCCTTTCTTCTGGTAGAGCCTTCCTTTCCTTTTCTTTTTCCTCTGTTAGAGCCATTCTCTCTTTCTGCTTTTTGTCTGTTTTCAATTGTAAATTAAACTGTTTCTTTTCCCTTTCTTTCTTTTGCCACTAGTTCTTCATTTGCAACTGAAATTTTATCCATTTCCAAAGATTCCGATGGCATTTCTGGAAATTGTAAATGTTGAGCTATTGCTGCAATTACATCCCTTTTTCACATTGACAGAGAAAATCCCAATTCTAGTTTGTCTGCCAATTCAAAATGCTTTGCCTTGCTACTTTCTGTAAAATTCTCAAAGTGACTTCTTCCATCCTAGGATAGTCTTCGTGACTGAAACAGCCATTACTGCACAAGGCTATTTAAACCAACTGAATGTAACACCTAAAAAGTTAACACCAACAACCAGCAGTCACTGCCTTTGAGCTCAATAATCCTAAACCCAACCCGGAATTAGAGATTTTCATCCTGAAGGAGCCCCCAGTTTGTTATTGGCCAGATCGAACCCCCTCAAAATATATTAAGAAAATAGCCTGGACCTGAACTTTCTTATTTTTGAAGGCAAATATAAGGCATTATGTTTCGGATGCAATTCAATTTGTCAAACAGGCTTGAAGCAAAACGTACTTTATTCTTACACTACAGGTAAAATACAAACGAAAGAAAGAAGAATTAGAAAATCTTAACTCTATTGGAAATGTAACAGAATAATAGATTATTTAACAACTAAACTACGTAACAACTGTTCCAGTATAGTAACATCCCATAAATACACTCTTGGCAAAGGCAAATTCAGTAAAATAGATTGACTCACAGGTAATTCTCCAGTCCAGGAGGAAAGAACATCGAGAAAATTCAGAGAGAGAGAACTCGAGCGTTATGCTGTCACAGGGTGAGAAGTATAGCAGCTTTGAAACCCGAATAGCTACTGAAAGTTAAAATTAAAATCCTGGTTCTGTGGGAGCTTGATCCCACACCTTCATGCTGCTTCTATTGTTTCAACTTTATAAAATAAACTCGTGGCCCCACAGCTGTTTTCTTTATTGGCCTGGAACAGATGGCTCTCCAACTCTGTCTTAAACTCTCTTCAAAACAAAACAGGACAAAATACAGCTCTTAAAGCTATAGTATTGTCACATGTCTCCATTTCTAAACCAGAAGACCTGGTCCAATTTTCACCTGCTCCAGAGGTGTATTAGAACATTTCCAAAAAGGCTGTAAGTATCCATATTATTATCAGACTAATTTCTGTGATGAGATATTGTAGGAAGAGATATTGGATTAGTTAGGACTACATTCACTGGACTTTAGAAGAATGAGAGATGGGGTGTGGGGATCTCATGGAAACCTGCACAATTCCAACAGGACTAGGTAAGGTAAACTCAGGAAAGTTGGTCCCATTGATTGGAGAGTCCAGGACTAGGGGTCACAATCTACAGATATGGCATAGACTATTTGGGATTGAGATGAAGAAAAATTTCTTAAAAGAGAGTGGTGAGGCAGCACAATTCTGTGCATTTAAGGCCAAAACATTGAACGTTTTCAAGAAGGAACTGGATATAATTCTTATGCTAAAGGGATGACAAGGTATGAGGAGAAGGTGCTAAGTTGGATGATCACCCACAATCATTTTGAATGGTGGAGCATGCTGAAAGGGCCAAATGGCCTATCCTGCTCCCATTTTCTATGTTTCTATGTTTATACCAGGAGTAATAATCTTGTAGTTAAACTCTCCAAATAGTTGGTTGGGAAATCCTGCTGTGAATCTGGCATGTGTAGTTGACTCAATTAATTTGGTAACAATGGACTAGAGTGGCTAATATGTGGGGTGCAGTAGCATTTTGCATAATTATTTTGTGTTCTGGATCAACCTATTAATAAGTAGCTGAAGACAAGAAAATCTGCAGATAATGGATAGAGGAGCAGGACGAGTTGAGCTGGTCTTGCAGAGGGTTCATGTGGTCATGATAGGCTGAAAGGTCTACAGTGTTTCTTCTACTGTAACATACTGGTTTCACACTTCAATTCACAGAATATTTCTTACTGATTTATTTGCATTGCACCACAAAGTTTACTTCACCCTGCGATGTTAGTCCATCTGGATCAAACTGAAACAAGTTGCAACAAGCGGCAAAGTCTGTTAATCTCTACGGCACAGCTTCTAGAAGTGCAAGTCATGCAGCAATATAATGATAGATGTGCAGACAATGAGGGAACTCTGGCAAACAGTGTAATCAACTGTCAGAGGTGTGCACAATGAGGGAACCTGCATGGCAAGGGAATGTGGGCAGGCTGTGAGATCGACTGTTGGACATTGGTTGGAGAGCCCAAGACTATAATGCACATTCAGTAATTTAGAGTCTGACCTTTTCAGGAATGAAATTAGGAAACACTTCTTCACTGAAAGGATGGTAGAAGTTTGGAACTCTATTCAATGAAGAATAATGAATGCTGGATGAGTTAAATCTGAGATTAATACGTTTTCAATTAACCAAAGGAAATGGGGCATGGGTGCATGCAGGTAGGTTACAGATCAGCAGTGGCAGAATATGTTTGAGGCTTTGAATAGCATACCTTTGGTCTGGGTTCCTCCTTAAATAGATAAATTTGGCTTCCTCTGCAAGATGGCATACAAGTAGATTCAGATGTATTTGGTTCATGACTCTTTTGATATGACCAAATTTAATAGTGTAATCACTAAGTTTTGGTTCATGGTCAATAATCTTCCAAAATCCAAATTAAAGCATCATTATAAACATAGTTTACTTTTTAAAGAGGAACACCTTGACAACCACATTGAGGTTTTTGCAGTTGTAAAAGATAGCATGCAGCTAATGAGATTTGTGCCATGTATTCTTTCAATGACACAAAAATAGATGTGGTTGCACTAAATGATGATGTGTTTTTTAGACACAGATAGTAACTGACTACAAAAAGCTCATGAAATTGTTCATCATATGTTTGGTTTGTTTGTTTGGCGAAAATATCATTCAAATGAAACAGAATGCCTTGGAAAGTTAAGATAAAATGCTTAACGTCCAAAATCCTAAAGAGAATTTTCTTTGCAGCCTGGCTTTGCAGTTTTTCAAAGCATGAAGAATATTTAATCTACAGTGGGAAATTACCTTAATGTAAAACTATTTGAGGATAACAATTAAAATACAGGATAGATCATCCATTAGCTGTTTTCCAGAAATGTAACAACATCTGCCCCTCATAGTTTTGGATTACTTTTGAGTAAGTAATTCCCTGAACAAACAACAGTTGCCTTGAGATTTCTTTTCACTTTAGTAAACTGTGTGGTGCAGAAATATTATACTAGGAAGGTTTAATTTCATGATGTTGTGGTAAATCTTGTAGATTAGATGCATGTTATGTTAGATTGTATAGAGGACTGAACAGTCAATATAATTTTCATATATTTGTTGTGACTGTGATGTATAATTAGGTATAAACTATCCTGATGAAAGCCCCACATAAAAAAAATTATGTGTTATTTGTACACATATAAGCAGGTCTTTTTCGACATATAATGAACAAAAATGATTTGAGAAACACATATCTCAATCTACCACTGATAAACATGCATTTCTCACTTTCTACCTTCACATTCTGACACATTTCTTGATAACTTGCTTCAGAACAATGCAAGGGAAGAAAATAGGTAGAGGAGGAAACAAAGGCATCTTTGTATTTGATTGTAAAAATCAGGATTCAACTGTAATCACTGTTGCCTTGCAACATACCACTGGGATTTCTTCGTTCTGCCAGACAGCTTTCTGACCACAAGCAGAACTTGTGATTTATACACCCAATATGTCTGCAACCTATTATTAAGCCTTCACACTGAATTCCAGTCAACAATATCAGGATTCAAGGCTTTTGCAGATACTGTTTGCAAATCTATGCTGAGTATTTTATGCCACGCCCCACTTGTAAGATATATATTAACTTATCACTGGCTTTCATGGCTTTCATGTATAAAACAATCAGTTCCTAACAGAAATAGATTTTTACATTCTGTATCTTCTTGCCATCCTCTGCCGTAGAAAGCTATTTTGGAAGAAAAGTCACTTGTTTCTGGAATGGGAATAATTAAAATTTGACAAGGAACAAATGTTATAATATCACAGGAGCAGTTGCATCCTTCTCCTTTATTGTAGAATGGTGGGTTGCATCTTCCCAATAGACAAGGTTTATGGTCTTGGCAGTGCCATAGGTTGGAAGCTCACAGAAGAGAAAAAAGCAAGTCTTTACTATAAAGGAGGAGGAGAGAAAATGAAGTAAGAGCTTTTCTATCTTACACCTTTTAACATCCAGTTGGCCGGTATCAATAATGGGGCACAATTCAACTTAGCTGTAGAAGAATGTGAGACACAGCAGGAGTGGGAGAAGTCTCTCCAAGTGAGAGAATTTGTATTTATTTATATTTTCAAAATTTGGACAGTGGTCAGCATTCATTACACTTATAGCTGCACACAGATGTGTCATGGCTGTTTGAATGGCAACTTACGTTAATTATAGATATACTTCTGTATAGTAGTCTCCAATGGGGCTCAGGAACCTTTGTGAGCAGAACAAACGTCAGTGTGACCCCGCAAATAAATGGATTGAAAAATCCACACCGAAACAGGCAGGCCAGAATATCCTCAGTCCTAGGGAGAAGGCTTTGGAATCAGACAGTTGGAATTTTATCAGTTAAAGTGTTTAGTCAGTTTCACAACAGATTCTCGCTTCCTCAAACTTTTCCTGGAGGCAGGAGTGAACCAGTATTAAGCTGAAGGCTGGTGGGCAGATAATGAAGCTAATTATTGAGGCACCTAGAAAGCATTTTGTGAGCAGACTGCTTTATCGCCAGCTTTGTAAGGGCCTGCCACTATGTCCGGTCACTTGGATAAGAGAAGGCAGTTGTGTTGCATATGATTAAAAGTCAAATGATGCCAGCAGAAAATGACAGTGCTATCTTTCTGTCTCTCACCTTTGTCATACTCATTGTGACTGATGTCGCCAATCATCAGGAACCTTGTGTTATCTTGGCTGCTTGCTTGATGCTTGTACTTTCCTAGTGGTGGCACGGTGGCTCAGTGCTAAGTACTGCGGCCTCACAGCGCCAGGGACCCAGGTTTGATTCCAGCCTCGGGCAACTTTCTCCCCATCTCTGCATGGGTTTCCTCCAGGTGCTCCGGTTTCCTCCCACAGTCCAAAGATGTGCAGGTTAGGTGGGTTGGCCATGCTAGTGTTCAGGGATGTGTAGATTAGGTGGGTTGTGTGGGATGTTATGGGTGGGATGCTCCAAGTGTGAACTTGTTGGATTGAAGGGCCTGTTTCCACACTGCAGGGGTTCTATGGTTCTATAATGATTCTAGAAAGCACTTCTGCTTAAGTCTCAATGGCCTTTCCACACAATATAGGGGTAGCCAGCTTTCCTTGCATTAGCCACACTGTCCTAAGTTCCTCTCAGTAAAACACACCCACCTCCCTAATAGGTCAGTTGAAGCACAAGTGACCTGGTAGTTGGCCATCTCCAATAAAGTTGTGGATATGTTATGAAAACATGCACGCTCAGGCCCCAGAAGTAGCCCCGATAATGACATGGAGCAGGACTAGCCTTTTGGCCACTTTAGTCTGCCCTGTCATTCAACAAATTATGGCTGATCCGCCCAGACCTCAACCGCTCCATCATGCTAACTCAACACAGCCCTCAACATCCCAATATTTTGAAAATCTGTCTACCTCCTCAAATACTGTAAGTAATCCATCCTCTAGAATTATCCAGGGTGTAGAATTCCAGACAAACAGTATTCTCTGACAGAAGAAATTCCTTCTCATCTCAATTATAAACAAATACCCCCTTATTCTACAACAGTGACCCCAAAAAAGGATTCCTCCACTAGTGGAAACATCTTCTCAATATCTGCCCTCAGAACCTTGCATATTTCAAAAACATCACCCCTCATTCTTCTGAACAATGATGAGAAAAGGCCTAACTTATTTAACTGTCCTTGATAAGTCAACCTCTTCATTTTCACGAATCAGCCAAGTGAATCTCTTTTGAACTACTTCCAATGCCAGTACAACCTTTCTTAAATACAAAGAACAAAACTACACAGTACTCCAAGTGCATCATCATCAAAACCCTACACAGTTGTAAAAAATAAATAATGCTGTGCTTTTTAGAACATAGAACTGTACAACACAGTACAGGCCCTTCAGCCAATGATGTTGTGCTGAACTTTTACCCTAAACCTAAGGTCTATCTAACCTCCACGCCTACCTTATACTATCATCCATATGTCTATCTAATAGCCACTTAAATGCCCCTAAAGAGGCCGACTCCACTACCCTCTCTGGCAATGCATTCCACGCCCCTAACGCTTTTTGATTCTTCCTACCCAATTATATGACCTTAGATTTTTTTCATTAAACTCCATCCATCTCAGCTCAACTTATCGACGTCCCCTTTGAGATTCTTTACGTCCTCGTCATAGCATACTCACCTACCTATTTTTGTATCATCAGCAAATTTGGATATATTACACTCTGCTCTCTCCTCCAAGATAGTAAAACCATGGGACCCTAAGA
This sequence comes from Stegostoma tigrinum, assembly GCF_030684315.1. Lineage (NCBI taxonomy): Eukaryota > Metazoa > Chordata > Chondrichthyes > Orectolobiformes > Stegostomatidae > Stegostoma > Stegostoma tigrinum. The sequence continues at coordinate 30,513,637 of NC_081382.1, forward strand.
CTGACACTTGTGGCCTTCCACTAGTTAAGTCTTTCCAACATGAAAAAGACTCAATAATCCCGACTATCTGTTTTCCAGTGAGTTAATCAAACATCGATCCTTGCCATACATTACTTCCAACACTGTGAGCTCCTATGTTATGCAATAGCCTTTTAATATTATCAATTACCTTCTGGAAATCCAAATATATTACATCTTCTGGTTCCCATTTATCAACACTGCTTGTTATATCCTAGCAAACTCTAGCAAATTAATTCAACATGATTTCCCCTTCGCAAAGTCATATTGACTCTGATTGCATTAAGCTTCTCTAAATTTCCTGTAATTTGTTCTTTAATAATGTTCTTGCATTTTCCCAATGATAGATAAAGTCACAGAATCAAAGAGATGTACGGCACAGAAACAGACCCTTCAGTCTAACTCGTCCATGCCAACCAGATATTCTAAATAAATCTTGTCCTATTTGCCAGCATTTGGTCCATATCCCCACTAAACCCTCTACCAGCCTCCACCACTTCCTCTGGCAGCTCATTCCACACACGCATCACTATCTGCATGAAAAAGTTGCCCCTTAAGTCACTTTTAAATCTTCCCCCTCTCACCTTAAACCTGTGCCCTTTAGTTTTGGACTAACCCACCGCAGGCAAAAGACCTTGTCTATTTACCTTATCCGTGTCCCTCATGACTTTATAAACTTCTATAAGGGCACCCCTCAGCCTCCAATGCTCCAGGAAAGATAGCCCCAGCCTATACAGCCTCTCCCTGTAGCTCAAACCCTCCAAACCTGGCAACATCCTTGTAAAAGTTTTATGAACCCCTTCAAGTTTCATAACATCCTTCGTATAGCAAGGAGACCAGAATTGTATGCAGTATTCCAAAAGTGGCCTAACCAATGTCCTGCACAGCTGCAACATGACCTCCCAACTCCTATACTCAATGCACTGACCAGTAAATGCAAGCACACCAAACACCACCTTCACTATTCTATCGACTTGCAACTCCACTTTCAAGGATCTATGAACCTGCATGCCATGGTTTCTTCGTTCAGCAATACTCCCCAGGACCTTATCATAAAGGGTATAAGTCCTGTCCTGATTTGCCTTTCCAAAATATAGTACCTCACATTTATCTAAATTAAATTCCATTTGACACTCCTCAGCCCATTGGCCCATCCAATCAAGATTCTATTTTAATCTGAGGTAACCTTCTTCACTGTCCACTACACCTCCAATTTTGGTGTCATCTGCAAACTTACGTACCACACCTCCTGTGTTCACATCCAAATCATTTATATAAATGATAAAAAAAAACATGTGAACCCAGCACCAAGCCTTCTGGCATACCACTGGCCACAGATCTCCAGTCTGAAAAGCAATCCTCCATCACCAACCTCTGTCTTCTACCTTTGAGCCAGTTCTATATCCAAATGGCTAGTTCTCCCTGTATTCTGTGTGATCTAACCTTACTAACCAAACTACCATGAAGAACCTTGTTGAACGCCTTACACAAGTCCATATAAACCATGTCCACTGTTCTGCCCTCACTAATCTTCTTTGTTACTTCTTTGAAAAACCAAATGGAAAAACCAAATTCAGTTAGTGAGACACTATTTCCCATACACAAAGCCATGTTGACTATCCCTAATCAGTCCTTGCCTTTCCAAATACATTGTAAATCCTGTCCTCAGGATTCCCTCCAACAACTTGCCCACCATCGATGTCAGGTCCACCAGTGCTTAGTTCCCTGGCTTTTCCTTGCCACCTTTCTTAGATAGCGGCACAACATTAGCTGACTTTCTGTCTTCCAGTACTTCATCTTTGGCTATTGATGATACGAATATCTTAGCAAGGGGCCCAGCAATCATTTCCCTAGCTTCCTACACTTGATCAGGTCCCAGGGATTTTTCCACCTTTATGTGTCTTAAGCCATCCAACACTACCTACACAATAATATGGACATCTTTCAAGATGCTGTTATTTATTTCCCCACCTTCTCCTCAGTAAACACTGATGCAATATACTTGTTTAGTGTTTCCAGTATCACCTGCTTCTCCTGCGGTTCCACTCATTGGCGGCCTTGCTGATCTTTAAGGGGCCCTATTCTTTCCCTGGTTACCCTTTTGTCTTAAATGTATTTGGAGAATCCCTTTGGATTCTCCGTGAACCTATTTGCCAAAGCTAACTTATGTCCCTTTTATGCCATCCTGATTTCTCTCTTAAGAATACTCCTACTGCCTTGATACTCTTCTAGGGATTCACTCAATCTCTGCTGGCTATACCTGACATATGCTTCCTTCTTTTTCTTGACCAAAACCTCAATTTCTCTAGTCACCCAGCATTCCCTACACCTACCAGCCTTGCCTTTCACCCTAACAGGAACATACTGTCCATGGACTCTCATTATTTCATTTTTTGAAGGCTTCCCATTTCCCAGCTGTCTCTTTACCTGGGTATGTCCACTCCCAATCAGCTTTTGAAAGTTCTTGTCTAATACCATCAAAATTGGCCTTTCTGCAATTTAGAACTTTAATTTTTAGATCTGGTCAATTCTTTTCATCACCATTTTAATACTAATAGAACTATGGTCACTGGCCCCAAAGTGCTCCTGCACTGACACCTCAGTCACCTGCCCTGCCTTATTTCCCAAGAGTAGATCACATTTTGTACTTTCTCTAGTAGGTACACCCACACACTGAATCAGAAAATTTTCTTGTACACACTTGATAAATTCCTCTCCATCTAAGTCCTGGACACTATGGCATTCCCAGTCTATATTTGAAAAATTAGAATCCCCCTACCTACTATTCTTACAGATAACTGAAATCTCCTTACAAATTTGTTTCTTAATTTGCTGCTGACTATTTGGGCGTCTATAGTACAATCCCAGTAAGGAGCTCATCCCTTCATTATTTCTCAGTTCCACCCAAATAACTTTTATGGACTTCCTAGGAATATCCTCCTAAGTACAGATCTAATGTTACGGCTAATAAAAAAATGCCACTCCTCCTCCTCCCTTGCCTGCCCCCCCCCCCCCCCCACCAACCTTTCTAACCTTCCTATAACATCTGTACGCAGAGTAAAAAGCTACCAGTCCTATCCATCCTTGAGCCATGTCTCTGTAATCGCTATGATATCCCAGTCTCATGTTCCCAACCATGGCCCAAGTTCATCCGTCTGATCTGTTAGACATCTTGCATTGAAATAAATGTAATTTCATTTATCTGTCTTACCTCATTCTCTGCTATGTTCCTACCTCTTCTGACTGTTTGATTTGCTCTTTCTCCCAACTGTACCAGTTTCAGACTGGTCTACTTTCTCACTATCTGCCTAACTATAACCGCATTCTTTTCTCTTCCTATGTCATTAGTTCCAATGTGGACAACAAACTCCCTCTCCTCTTTGAGAATATTCTGCATCCTCTCCTAAATATCCTTGATCCTAGCACCAGGAAGGCAATGCACCATTCTGATATCTCGCTGTCAGCTGCAAAAACCTCTGCCTGTCTGTGCCTCTGACTAGACTACCCTATCATAATCGATCACTTGTACCCCTCGTTACATTAGAACCAGTCTCGGTACTAGAAACACAGCTGTCAGTGTTACATTCCCTGAGAGTCCAGCACACCTTACATTTTCCAAAACAGCATATCTGTTTGAGATGGGGACAGCAACATAAGACTCCTGCACAACCTGTCTCCCTCTCCTACCTTTCCTAGGGGTAACTCATCAACCTGACTCTATCTTGTGTTTATTGCCGTTCCTGCAACTGTCATTCATCATACCCCCGGCTCCTATAAATTCTTCATTGTATCTAACAGCCTCTCCAGCCAATCCATGCAATATGACAAGATTCATGACCAAATACACATTTTGCAAACATAATCAGTTTTTCTTAGGATGAACTCAGATGTCCAGAGATGTTTGGAATCAAAGAGCAGAATAGTCAGCTGTGCAGATTCACTGCTGGGTCAGAGAGCAGTGGAGGTTTATTTCTCTGTTTGATTCACTTCCCAAATGGTTATCACCTTTGTCTGTCTTCCTCCTTTTAAAAATTCCATTGTTTTGATCTTTCTTCCCCAAGTTCCAAAACAATGCAATAGCTTATAAAACAATAATTACTGCTCATAGAATTTGAGGAAATCAGCACCAACGCTGAAAATACCTCAAAAAAGGACCAGCTCTGACAGCTGCAATATCTTCCCATCTTCCATCTTGGATTACCCAGCATCCCTCGTTAGGCAACTCACCTATACTTTCCTGCTTTATGTCTCCCTTCCTTCATGAGCAGGTTGTCACATTGGAAAACTGTTAATCTGAACCCTCCCAGAATTCAGTGAGATCTGGATTATTTCTACGAATGCTTTCAATATCTCTGCAGCCACTTCTTTTACATCACTTGAATCCAGATCGTCACATCCTGGCATCTTATTAGCGTTTACTCCCATTTATCTGTCAAAAAATCTATTCCTGTGATTCGGACTGTTACAAGATCTTACCTCCTGTTGGCACCTTGTTTACCAGTTATATTTAGGATGTTTATAGTGTCCTACACTGTGAAGATAAATGCAAAATATTATTTTATATTATCTGCTTTTCGCTGTTCCCTGTTATTAACTCCCTTCTTGCATTTTGTGTTGAGTTGCCAAAAATTACAGGAAATTCAGCCCACAGAGTCTAAACCAGGAAGTATTATTAAATTATTTCATTTGATGTTAAGTTTTTTGTGCAGAACAAAATATAAAATGATATAAAGAAAGAAGGTTTAAAGAGAAGTGAAACAGATGGAGAAACGTGTTTTTAAATTAATTAAATTTTCATTCATTAAAATCTGAAGAAATAGAACTCTACATATGAAGAATAAATTACCAATACTAAAACAGTTCATTCACAATAATTACTTATCACATTATTATCACACTTACACCTGAATATTCTACTCCTAACTTTTCCTTGTTGTTTAGTGGACAATGATTTTGCATTTACTGACACAAATGCATTAATCTTGCATCAGAACTGGCAACAAGATGTGGGTTCTGTTTAATTGAAGATATTACAGGATTGCTCAGCAGGCAGGTTTGTTCCAGGACTTTAGTAATTGCTGTTACTTTACAGGAACTTACAGCTCCACTGCTTCACACTAGCTGCTGCAATTTATACTGACAATGGCTGCTTGGTCCCATGTTCTGCATCCTGAATGTTCATTAGCATGTTTCATCTTAAAGTAATATGACAAGATACTTTTCTCCCCAAGATAAAATCACATACCTTAAAAATGAAATTCTGTATATCTTAGGATAGTTGTGGAAACTATTTACTTTTAAAAATGATTTGAAGAACTCAAGAGTATGTCTAACGTATGGGTAGTTTAACAGTCCTCCCCGATCTCAGATGACACCTTCCTGATTTTTAGGCCTATCACTTGGATATTAGGAACTTTATAGGTGTGTTGGTATCTGGCATATTATTAGAGTGCTGTGATAAAACCAGCAAGTTATGCCGCCTGACTGAGGTGACCAGAATATTGTCTACATTTTTTTCAGTTAATCTATTTATGTAATATGCCCTAAAATTTAGTATATTCCAGATTCAGGTTCCTTAATTTGTGTGTATTTTTTTTATTCTCCAGTTCCCCATCGACAGACCACTTCACCCAATAACAGTAAAATAGCTTAGTACATGGACTCAAAATTTCTCCAGCTGTCTTCATCTGTATCTGGCTTAAGGATACTTCTCCAATATGTTTCCTTCCTTGCCAGTTTTATGAATGACTATCATTGAGTGGTAACTACCTCCAAATGCAGATAACCACTTTGAGTTACAATATACATGGTATCAAACAATATAATTCTAACGTTCATCAGGCTTAACCTTCAACCTCTGCTTCCTATCTTTTATTTTCCCTAGGGCTCCCTTACCACACACTCGAACACCACCTGAATCTTAGCTCGGCTTTATTTCACATACTCTAACTGACCTAACACATTACAATTTCACCAATTGTTTAAACACTGGAGTATATGCATCATATAGACCTCAAGATCGGATATCTGTCTGTCATCCAATGCACCCTTTCACTCAGCCCACCATTACTCCTCCCAGAGTCCACATTCTTTTAATTTCTGTAACATTTTGACAGAATAGCCAATCACAGTTTTTACTTTGATTGCAATTCTTCTTACATCCCTTTCACTAATACTACTCACATTGTTTTAAAGCCAGTTTCTGTATTAATTTTGTGTCAGTGTCTTATTATTTAAACTATGTTTTTGTGCTCTTTCAAGCCACACTAATCCTTTCATTAAGTAGGTGTACATGTCTGAGATCCGCCCTTCAGCACATGCTTTTTACCCTCTCATGTCTGTTTGTCTGAGGTAGCATTCACTTTTACATATTTACATCGGTGTCCCAAGACCATGTCACATATTCTTCACTCCCATATGATCTTATCAAATGATCTATGAGTTTTTATTTATCTCTTCAAGTATTGTCCCAATATCTCTTGATCATGAATTCAGTTCTCTTATGAGGAAAGACAAGAACACAAAGATCACCAGGAGAAAGCTGCCAGTTTCATGCTGTCATTTTAACCTCCTTTTCACTGCTGTAACATTTTAACCTGTACTGCTGCTCCACCCAGCATTCTAATTTTTTTTTCTTCTGTCCCCAGTCTGATTAATTATATCATCACACCAAATTTTGAAATTTAACTATTACTGCCACTTCTGATTTCAGAGATCTGTAGAGATTTGTAGTCCATGGAACATAATCTTACAATATTTTAAAACAGAATTTGTTTGATTCAGACACTACGTACTTTGTTCTGTTGCTAAGGTGACCCACTCTTTTAAAAGTTAATTGATAATTCATTCCAGATATGTGATGTATCTCTTTGTAAATTTGTCCAAATTCAATACTCTGTTTACTGCTTTAAAAGTTGCTAAACATTTTTGTGTATATTGAAACCATTGACACTGTGTGCATACACTTTATCATTTCCCAGAATCCCTTTAAAATTTCAAGTAATAATCCCACTTAAATGTTTTAGAATACCAGGGCATGTGAGTCTTAATATAGTTTTTGTCATGATGTCTCAAGTGTACCCAGGTTCAGAGATTTTGAGATTTCTGACACTCACTACAATAAATATTTCCACAGCGCTTCCCCAACACTGAAATATGTTATTGATAAATGGCTTGATATGTTTAGGGTGCCTCATCTATCACTGTGTTGTGATGTTGAAATTCTGCCAACGGGATCGGCCTTCAGTGTCTCCACTGTCAAAAAAAGTAGACAAACAAACTCTACCCATTCCACATCAAGCAAAATGGGTCAATTAGTATTAATCTACTACAGATTCAAAAAGGGGGTCAGGCATAAACGCCCACACATAATTATATCATCCGTCTCTCCTCCTCCCTGAAGGAAGGAAAAGCTCTTTGTTACATTTGTCTTTCCTAAACTCCTCACATACAGGGAGTTGCAATTTCAGCATTCCAATTTTGCTGTCACTTGGATATTAATAATGAGTCAATCTTATCACCTGGAATTGAAGATTCACTCATGTTAAAACAGTATTCCGGAGTTCACTCTGGCCAGAAAGTGAAATTCCAAACATGCTAATTTCTGGGATTAAAATTTACCCTAGTCCAAACAATATATGGAGCCAATTCCAAAAAATCAATTTTTACCAAGCTTTACAAACCAAATTTTTGAATCAACATTTTGCAGATTTTTGCTTTACATGAGCACTGTTGGTTTCTTAAAAACCATACATGCTCCACATTGATACAAGCATTCAACACATTTTCAAATCACCATACATTCCTAAAATGCAAAGTAACCCCAGGGAACTACAGCTCCAGGGAATAAAACCAAGTAAATTGTACAAGATGATATTTAGCAACCAACAAACAAAGGTGCATTCAAACCAGACTGCAAAGTGTTAACACTTCTACAAGGTTCAGCGCACTTGCACAGCACAGAAACCTGGATTCCAGTTCTCTCCTCCTGTTATAACTGTCCCCCATCCTGTCAGGGGTCCTAATTGAGCTAACATGTCAGCTACAGACCTGAATCCAGGTTTTTGCATTCTACCCTGGAATACGGAAAGTCTCTGGAGCATCAGATCGCTTTTCCCTTCTTCTACACATTTTCCTGAATTGCATCCTCATTGCCACATATGTCATGAATCACAGCGTGTATCCAAGCAGTTCTTCTGGATTTGGTTAAATATAATTAAGACGAGACTCGACAACAGCAATTTGCTTAAATATGAGCCTTTATTGAGAATAATAAAATGAAAAAGAAAGGCACATTTATTAAGTAAATAAAAAGAATGAAAAGAGAGGAAAGAAACAATAAGCCTCATGCCCTTCTTGCTGTTGGGGATGCCTTGATCGACAGCCGGTCGAAGATGAAGTTGTTCCTGATAGATCAATTCTGAGCCGAGGTGAAGTCCAGTGACTTGGAATGAAAATGTCTCTCTTAAACAATGTAACAAACAGCAAGGCACAGAAAAACAGATTGATTGTGCTGGCTTTGGCACGTACAGTAATGTTCACAGGACTCATTCAATGTCATGCAGCTGTCGAATAGCATCAACAAGTTTAGGCCTTCATCCCATCCTATACAGCACTTCTTCCTTCTCTGAGTTTATCTTTGTATGTATTCTATGCACAGTTGAAGTGCTGGGTATTATACAGTTATACGATTCCCTGAGTTTGCTTCTGTTTCCTTTTAACAACACAGTGTTATCATCTCATAGGATCTAGAATCCCTGCATAATCTGGACACTTCTGCAGATAACCAGTTTCCCAGTGTTGAATCTATGAATAAAACTTTCTTGTTATGTGCCCAGGCTAGGCAATTCTCCACTTGCATGTCAGTTATGTTGCATTGTGTACCATCTTCATTCTCCCTTGTTTTGAGATATGTTTGTCCTGTGTTTTGGAGAACTTCAGCAAGTGATGGCCAGAACTCATCAGCTCAGTCTTGATCACATCTTTCTTCTTGATGTCTACATCTATTTATGAATCTCATAATTTTTTTGGTTTTTTTTTGGTAATCTGCTGAGTGTGTTATTACCAGGTTTGTAACAGAGGTTGATGTTGTACCCTGTATTTTTCCAGAAATCATTGCATTGTAGTTGGTACACTCGTCAATGACTTGTGCTAAATCATTTCTAATATTTTATGATCAGGTTCCGCAATTACACGGTCACTGAACAGACACATATGTACTCTTTGATACCAGGTGCCTGAGCAAGTCTTCTACCCTCTATGCTCAAATAATTGTGTCATAGAAGTGACACTTCACAGAAAGAGGCCTTTCAGCCCATCATGTCTGCATTGGTTTTCCATTAAGCATTATAACTTGGTGCCTTTCTCCTGCCTTTTCTTCTTACACTTGTTTCTATCAAATAAACATCTAATGCCCTACAGGATGTCTCCACCACTCTTTCAGGTCGTGCATTCCAGATCCTAACTGTTCCTTGTGTGAATAAATTTTTCTTGCATCAATTTTGCCACAATTGCACTTACTCATAATACTGTGTCCTCTTTTTCTTGACCCTTTTACAAGGGCGAACTGTTTCCCCTTACCTACTCTATCCGGACGTCATGTAATTTTGAAAACAGTCAGGTCTCCTCCGAGACATCTGCTCTCCAAGGAGAAGAATCTCCACCTCTCCAATCTGTCCTCAGAACTGAATCATCTTTAGAATAATTTTTGTACATCTCTTCTGTACTCTTCCAATGTATTCACATCCTTCCTTTAATGTTTCCCCAGAACCATATATTTCAGCTGAGGTCTAACAAGTGTTTTATTCAAGTTCAGCATTACCTCCTTCCTCTTGTACTCTTATACCCTTATTAATAAAGCCCAGGATTACATATGCTTTCTTAAATGCTTTCGCCACCTGTCCTATCACCTTCAGTGATCCATGTACATTTACACCCAGCTCTGTTTGAGCTTGCACCTCATTAAGTATAGTACCCCCTTTCTATATTGTCTGTCTATGTTCTGTATACCAAAATCTATAACTACATTTTTCTGTATTGAAAATCCTTTGCCACCTATCTTTCCACCCAAATTTACTTGCATTTGTGATAGACTTTTGGACTCAGGTGCAACTGGTTTGCCATTTTTCAAGACACACACCCCTAGCCCTTTTTGAAATGTACTGACCTTCAAGACTGTTTGTTTTCTTGGGTTGCAGTATTGTAGAACACAAACCTTTTCTTGCAATGCCTAATTAAATGATTCAAATATGCATTCATGGTCTTCTTGTATACATATGGAATATCTTTCCTTAAAGACACTCTTAACAATGACAGTTGCTGGTCCTCTTTGACCTTGTCAGGGCACATCCTGGAACTTGAAAAGAGAGCCAATAAAGTTGATTTGACCTACATTTACCAGTATTTTTTCCTTTTGAATAGGAGTCCTTCAAGACAAGCTGCTATCATCATTGACAGTATATTTCAGTTGTGCTGTGCTTTGGTTCTGCCCATTATTGCAATATCATGAACAATGCATATTCATCTAAGAATACTTTCTGCAATTATGTCTGTATGCTGTAAACACAGATCCTGGTTGCCAAGATAAACTAAAAGAGAGTCTTTGGAAGTAGCGTCTTCCAAATGATGTTGTGAAGGTGGTAATTTCTGAAGCTTCCTACGCCAAGTGAACTGACCAATTTGACATCCTCTTTGCAGTAAAAGTTAGCTTATGTGAATTTGGGAAATAATTCCTCTAATATTGGAATTTTGGATGAACATTTTTCTGTAGCAAAATTGAGTTGAATTGTGCATCTATATTAATACATACTTCATGGAACTGCAAAACTCATTGGGCTGATGTACAGCAGATGATGTACAGATAATGCCACGGCATCCATCTCACTCTTAAGCTTCTCCCATATGTGCACATTTTACTTTCTAGGAGAACTGATTTGCAGAATTATACCTTCATGTGCTAATTCAGAATTATCTTTGAATCTTCAGATGGCATAAAATTTGGATAGGTCTGTTCTAGATCATGGATTATGCTAGACCATCTTGATGTCTCTATGACTGATAATGTGGTTAGTTTTGGTGTCTTATTCCACAACAGGTATATTAGTGATCTCACGAAGGCTCATATGTTTTGAGCACTATATACCTGCTGTTGCAGATCCATTTGTTAAGATACTTGTGGAGTCCAAGCAGATATGCCATAGCTGTATTTCATCATCAACATATCAATACAAGAATCAGGTGACTCATTGTACATGGTTAATTTGGCCATTATAAATTGTACTGGGAGGCACAATTTACGTTTTCCAAGGATAGCTTAAACATTTGACTGTAAATTCCCAGAACTTCTCAGGCGGATCAGGTTTCCTGGCCGTTATGGGCAATTCAAACATAGAACATAGAACATTACAGCATAGCACAGGCCCTTTGTCCCTTGATGTTTTACCGACCTGTCATACCAATCTGAAGCCCATCTAACCTACACTATTCCATGTACGTCCATATGCTTGTCCAATGATGACTTAAATGTACTTAATGTTGGCAAATCTACTACAGTTGCAGGCAAAGCGTTCCATTCCCTTACTACTCTCTGAGTAAAGCAACTACCTCTGACATCTGTCCTATATCTTTCGCTCCTCAATTTAAAGCTACGTTCCCTCGTGCTCGCCATCACCATCCTAGGAAAAAGGCTCTCCCTATCCACTCTATCTAACCCTCTGATTATTTTATACGTCTCAATTAAGTCACCTCTCAACCTTCTTCTCTCTAATGAAAACAGCCTCAAGTCCTTCAGTCTTTCCGCGTAAGACCTTCCCTCCATATCAGGCAACATCCTAGTAAATCTCCTCTGCACCCTTTCCAAAGCTTCCACATCCTTCTTATAATGCGGTGACCAGAACTGTACGCAATACTCCAAGTGCGGCCGCAGGGTTTGTACAGCTGCAGCATAATCTCATGGTTCCGGAACTTGATCCCTGTATTAATAAAAGCTAAAACACTGTATGCCTTCTTAACAATCCTGTCAACCTGGGTGGCAACTTTCAAGGATCTGTGTACATGGACACTGAGATCTCTCTGCTCTACCAAGAGTCTTACCATTAGCCCAGTACTTTGCCTTCCGGTTACTCTACCAAAGTGCATCACCTCACACTTGTCCGCATTAAACTCCATTTGCCACCTCTCAGCCCAGCTCTGAGGCTTATCTATGTCTCTCTGTAACCTACAACATCCTTCGTCACTATCCACAACTCCACCGACTTTGGTGACGTCTGCAAATTTACTAACCCATCCTTCTACGCCCTCATCCAGGTCATTTATAAAAATGACAAACAGCAGTGGACCCAACACCGACCCTTGCGGTACACCACTTGTAACTGGTCTCCAGGATGAACATTTCCCATCAACCACCACCCTTTGTCTTCTTTCAGCAAGCCAATTTCTGATCCACACTGCTATATCTCCCACAATCCCATTCCTCCGCATTTTGTACAATAGCCTACTGTGGGGTACTTTATCGAACGCCTTGCTGAAATCCATATACACCACATCAACCAGTTTACTCTCATCGATCTGTTTGGTCACATTCTCAAAGAACTATCATTTACATTGATTAATGTGCCAAATGAATATTCAGCAGTACTCCAATCCACTGGAATTATGTTCATGGGCACAGTTTTGTTAGTCAAAAACAGGAAACCCATCTATATGTAGTGAGCTTGGCAGGATAGACTTTTTCTTCCAAGCTCCAGTGAGTACATATGTTTTACTAACTTGATACCTTTCGGGCAAAAAAAAATTGTTTTTGTTTGGGACTGGCTTCATTGCTGCGGATCACTCCAAGTAGTTGAATTGTTCCGTATCTCCTGTCCTTCATGGAAAAATTTGCAAAGAAAAATACCTTTGACAATAAGTCCATCATGAAGTGGTCAGCAGGTAGTGTCCTCAAGACCCTGCAGGAAATAGAGAGGGTGGATTCTATCAGGCTGTTCCCTGAGAAGACTGTCAAAGTCATTTGGCAGAATATCTAATCACCAGAACTTTTCAACAGGCACCAAGACATTGATTGGCTGGTGGTGAGAAGAGATCTTTCTTGTACACCCTGACTCTTAGTGCCACTGCACACTACCCTTTACGTGGCTACAGGGCGGGGGGTAGAGACTGTGAAACACCACCTGCTGGGATGTGCATTTGCAACAGAAGTCTTGAGAAATATACAGTGGCATTTGTCGAGGTTTATCCCGAGCAGCTCCCTTATCTGTGGTCTACAGTTTGTTAACCTGGGACGCATGCTGAGGCAAACATTGACTGCACCTGGAGAACTGTCAACTCAGTGAAAGACTCTCTTTGTTCTGCCTGAAATTTATTGGTCTTCCAGGACATTGAGTTGACCTCAACCAAGTACTGCAGATTGGCACATTCTAATGTCCAGGACTATATGCTCAGGGACGCAGTACAGCTTGGGACATCTGCTGCCAAGGTGCAGTGGGGAAAGACCATTGTCAAAGCTCTTACAGCCACAATTAAATGGGAGTCTGTTAGGACATTGGACCACCCTCTCTGCCCCGGTGCCTCAAATATATGTAAATATAATCTGTACAAGTAAGAAATGCCTTTGGTTTGTTTGTTGGATTGAGCGAAACTCCAATATTTGTCTGTTTATTCTATGCTACTGTACAGAACAGAACTGCTTTGGGGAGTATGTATGCATAAAAAGATATTTTTATGGATGAAGTATATTTATGAAATAAAAACGTTTTCTTAGCTTCTTGATGTAGTTCAGTTCATCAGAAGTCTTGGTTGTATGTACTCTTTTTTTGTTGTTATTAAAAACTTTTAGTGTTGGGGATAGAACCTTTCTGAACCAGCAAACATTTCCAAGTGAGGCAGCACATTGCCTGATGCCAGCAAATGTGACTAGGACTGGCAAGCAGATCTTAACCCAAGAAAGAGCACAACTTAAAAGGCCATATCTTGTTGTTGTGTCCTTCTCCTATGGAAACTTTGGCGAAAAGCTATCACATGAACACATTCTCATTGTTGTAGTGAAAAGTAAGTGACTTGTTAGTGTGTGTGCTGCTGAGTGTTACAGTTCCATTTATGTTTTAAGTGTGAACCCTGGCATATGTGTGAGAAGTATGGCCTCAGCTGTGCTGCACTGACAGCTGCGATGAAGTGACAGACATTGATTTTACATGAAGCATCTGATGAAGACGCCTGGCACTCATTTTTGTGTGTGAATATTGTCTGCTGTGGCAACTTTACAATGCTAGCTCACACGCATAAAATGATAGAATCCTAGAATGATAGAATTCCTACAATGTGGAAGGAGGCTGTTTGGCCCATTGAACCCACACTGGCCTTCTGAAGAGCATCCCACACAGACCCACCCCTTACTATTTCTGTAACCCTGCATTTCACATGGCTAATCCACCTGCACAACCATGGACATTATGGGCAATTTGGCATGGCCAATCCATCTAACCTGCTCATTTTTGGACTGTGGGAGGAAACTGAAGCACCTGGAGGAATCCCACGCAGATAACATGCAAACTCCACACAGACAGTCACCTGAAGGTGGCATCAAACTTGGGTCCCTAGCACTGTGACAGAGCTAACCACTGAGCCACTGTGGTGCCCCAAACTGCTACAAGCAAGAAGCATTGTGTACATATTAGAACATAACTTGCTGGGGTGCATTGAATTATCCATCTTTTCATAGTTCTGGAGCCAGCTTCTTTAGAGTGCCCATGTGTACTTACCTCTGCAGCCACCTCTGCCCAAGCTGCCTTTGTCAGGAGGGATGGCCTTCCTGTTGGCATTCATAAAGAAAAGAATTTCCTTTGTCTGCTGGAGAACCTGTAGGGAGACATCACCAAAGCACCGTGACACATCTTGCATGGTTTCAGAATATCTCCAGCAATTGGTCAGTGTGGTGAGCACAGATTGATGGTCTTGGGTTGCAGAGAGTGAAGTGCATTCTGGGTGGCTTTTAAATACGGCACCTAAAAGTTGAACCAAGAAGATCCTGCCCATCTGCCATTAAAATTTGTTGTTTTACCCATCCATGAAAATGCAATGAGCTGAGAAAAACATATTGCATGGGATAACACACCCAGTCCCAAGCTGAAGCCTCTCTCACTTTTCCGCCTGTCTCTACAGTTAAACTAAATTCCACTGTACATATCACATTCACAATGTAAAGCCTAGTCACCTTTTTTATTGAAGACTCTTTCATTCTGAATCTTCATCCCAATCAGACTTTCTGTGAACCTCAAGTATGCATTTGTGTTCACGCACATCTCTCATATAGTCCCTGTTGTTGGGACCACTATGCAGCACGTGGTTTTTGTTTGGTTGCATCTTATTGAAGCCTCTGTTTATGTCTCTGGAACAAGATTACTTACAAAGGTGAACACAATGTTCTTTTACACCACATGACTTGCAAAGACCTTGGAATGCAGGACAACTTCTTGTCATGTGCAATAGACCATATTTCCCAAACAAATTGCTTGATTTCTGTCACCTGGCTGCACCTAATGCTTGCAGGTGTTATTGTTTGGCTACAATTGTTTCAAATCATCTACTATCTTCGCTAAGAGATCATTTTTGAAAGCTATTATCTACTAAGACAACTTGGTTTCCAAGAAATCACAGCCCTTGCCCTTGTCACAACACACACTGATAAGCTGATCAGTTGATTTTTGAGGCTGTTGTCTGGGAGACATCAGCTCCAAATGGTAAATCCCAAAGTTACCTTTTACATGAAGTTGATCCTCCAGTATGGTCTATAGATTATTAAGATCTTTCTGATGTTAATGAGTAAAGCTTAAAGTATTAATGTATGCAACTCCTTGTTTGAAATGGATATTTTTATGTTCATGGATTACTTATCAGGGTCTACATCAGGTAAACCTAATAAACAAAGCTCCATCCTTTCTTTAAAATGCCTAATTTGGGTAGGACATCTCTTGCCTTCCAGTTCATTCTGGGCAATTTGATAGTCATCTTCCTGGTGCTTCTATCATTTATAAATATTGCCAATGAGCAGAGGATGTATAGACTTGCTACTCCATGTGGAGATTCAGCAGTACAACTGCTGGCTTTTTTGTTTACTTTTGTAGCTCCAAGATCATGCATCAGTATTTCTCTATTCCACTGGCATCAGATCTTTACAAGCATGAAGGGAAATTAAGGTTAAATTAGGAAAACAGAGTATTTACACAGAAGAACTTTGAGGAAATGTTGAGGAAATCCTTTGGTGAGACTGTCTTTTCCTTTCTCCATGAGACCTCTTTCTCACAAAAGACACTCTTTCATCTTGACAATGCAAGCCTTCCTGTTCTTCACCATCTGCCACTAAATACTATGTTATACTTCTTCACTTTTTGTTGCTGTGAATGAGGTTTTTCCTGTTTTCCACATTGTTTCCTTTAAAACAGAAATGGCAGAAATGAACCCAAGAACCTTTTAACAACCCTGAGGCTTCCACAACCCATTTTGAAACTGACTGCTGCTCACAAGAACCACCAATCTGACCCATCCACAAATCTTATACTTGCTGTCAACCAGCATTGTTTGTATAGTGATTTTGCCTCCATGGATTTCAGTGTACACTCAACTTCTGTACCAGTTCCAAGTCTTGGCAGAGGCTTTTCCTAGGATCTTCAATTTCAAATTTACATCACTGTTTTCATATTGTCTAAGTAAGCCCAACACTAAGCACCATTTTAAGGTTTTGTTTTTACACACACATATTTACCATTCTTATCCCAGGACTAGCAAATACTTTTAGGTTCTGTTTATTTGAAGCTCTGGTCCAGGATTACACAGCAGGCAGTTTTGTGACAAAAGCTCATAATTGTTTCAGGAAAACGTAGCTTATCCCCTTTATTACATGCTGCAAGTCAGACCGGCAACAACTGCTAATCACGTTCTACATCCTGGTTACATGCCTAGAAGCATGTTACTAAAGTGCTATCGTAACAAATGCTGTGACTTGGCACTCTCCATTCACAGGACTTTTGTCTCAATCTGCAGTCAGAATGAATGCAGCAGGTGCATAATTTCAGGCTGACATGCTAGTTTACCAGCACTGTCCCATCCCCAGGCCGTTTTTCTGAGGCTGGTTTAGAGCAGAACAGTTGCCTACCTGCAAGTAGCAGGTAGTATGTAAAGTAAATTAAGGACTGTGTTTAGAGGACAGCTGCAGGCTCAACCAAGTCCTATTCCAGTTTGTTTTCTGCCTTATGGTAAGTCACATCTGACAAGCTGACATCTAGGCAGGGATCTGTCTGCAAAAATAGTCAAATTTCATTCTATGCAAGAAACCATCTGAAAGTCCACCTTTCTCCTGCCTGAGCAACTGCCCAATTCTATATTGGAGCCTTTATCTAAATTGCATCACTTTGTATAATTAAAAATGTTTTTTTGTCTTTCATATCTGCGTATGACATCAAGAAATGCAATATGCAAAGCTTGTCTGTTGTAAACTTGAATTGTGAAAGTAGAAGCTTAGGGCTAAAGAAAACTAGTAAAAGCTCTGGCCTGATTACACTTCAACACTTTTCCATTTATAGATCATGCCTCACTGACTATGCAGCAGATAGTGACCAAGAGGAGACAGCTGAAGCTGAATCACAGGACACGAACGGGACTCCCTCCAGCAAAGAACAAAACTGGTCACCCCTCTGCTTGAAGCAAGTCTTTCCTAAGTATTCTCGACAATTCAGTTACTTGCTGATTGTGGACCGTATTGCTCTACTATTTATCAGATTCCTGGGCATTAAAGGAAGTATGAAACTTGGTCCAACAGGGTTTCGGACTTTTATCAGGTCAGTGAATTCAAACTAGTACAGTCTTTAGCATCAAATTTGGTTTCCTGAGATGTATATCAGACATAAAAAGAGGACTTTTGTTTGCTTGCAAAATATTTATCAGCCATTTTCTGTTGCTGATTTTCAATATTTTCACAATCTTTCAGATGCTCTGGGAAAATAAAATTTCCATGCAACAAAATGCAGCAGCAAGGAAGTGAAATATGATTTATAGTATATCATTGTGTCAAACATGCATAGCAATTGATTTGAATAGGATTCCAGATTTTCTATCTGTACCACTGTCAAGTTTAATTCAAATCTAACAAAACCATAACCAGCAAATAGTCTTCAATTTTTTGGATAGAATATGCATAAAAACACACCACATTTTCACTTCTATTCAAAAATAAACAATTTCATCTTCATGGTGTAACAATGTTTCTTCAGGCAGTATCATATAAGAGCCTGAATAATTTGTTTGTGTTTTACTCTAACAGTGAATGCATTTTAAACATTAATTCTATTTTGCAGAATTTTAAGCCAAGCATTCTTGAAAAAAAACAATTGTTTGTAACTGGTGCAGATATCACATTTATGTGGCAATATTTAATACTTAAAATTTAAATTTGATCCCATTATAACTTATCAATTTCATGCTAATTAAAACAATTGCTCATGAAAAGGGCTGCACAACAATTTGCCTTTATATAAGAGCAAAATTATGTGACTTCTGGAAGTTAAAATAAAAACGGAAAATGCAGAAATCATAGACAAACAGTGTCTTAAGGGAGAGAAACCATGTTAAGGTTTTAGGCCAATGCTCCATTGGAAGTGGAGAAAGTGAGATCTGACAGTTTATAAAAAGTAATCAGGTAGTGCAAGCTTAGGGAATAGAACTTCGTCTTTCTAAAAGATACTTTTTAACCACCCAGTCTCAACCCTGAGTCAACAACTTCAGGTCATAATTATTTTTCCTATTTTCTCATACACATGCTGATAATTGGATAATTTGGGGGAGGCCACCGCATTGGTGATATTACCACTACAGTATTAATCCAGAGACCTTGATAATGTTCTAAGAACCGGGGTTCAAATCCCATCATGGAAGATGGTGGAATTTGAATTCAATAAAAATCTGGAATTAAAGTGTCTAATGATGACCCCATTGTCAATTGTGGGAAAACCCACCTGGTTCACTGATGTCCTCTAGGAAGGAAACTGCCATCCTTACCTGGTCTAGTGCTTATGTGACTCCAGACTCACAGCAATGTTGTTGATGCTTAACTGCCCTTTGGGCGTTAGAGATGCGTAATAACTGCAGGCCAAGCCAGTGATGCCCACATTCCCATGAATGAGTTAGAAAATGTTTCAGCTGTTGCTGATTACACCTTCTCTAGACCCATCTTTTGTTTCTTTATTGTCTCACTTACTACTCCTATTGGTGGACTAGTGTTCTTTAGAGAAGAAAATTGACTATGCTGATCTGGTCAGACTCAAATATATTTTCAGTGCCATGCACACATCAAACCATAAAGTCACCCAGCAAGCCATTCACTTGTGTCAAAACATTCTCTGATAACTAGTAATGGACAATAAATTCTGACTTTACCAGTGGTACCTATATTTTGGTATGAATAAAAATATTGACAACACTAATGCAAATGTTCATGGTGCTAAAGATCATTCTGCAACTTAAGTTATTTTCTCTATGTTTCTTAACCATCTCCAGTCACAGACAACTGTCTATTCCATCAAGCCTGTTTTTTCCGTACTCCCCCAAATTCCTTTGCTGCACTGTTGGACTTCCATCATCAGCTGTCTAGAACAAAACCTGTAGTATTCACTCCTTAAACTTCTCCCCCTTCAAGTTCCATTATTGTCTGATTATGCACCTGTGCAGTTCCATTAAATGTTTTACCAAAAGAAAACATAAATAGGGTATTAGCAGAACAGAAAAGCTTTAAATTGATTTAAATGGAATGATTTAAATATGTCATTTTCATTAACAGATGAGAATGAATACTCATTCATTTTAATCTATTTCACTGTTCTTATGTAAGTAAGAGAAGCTCCATTCACACTTTGTTCACCATCTTCTCTTATAAGGGAGTTGCCCTTGCCGAGTCAAACCTGGATTATGTAAAATTTACTATACCTTGATAAAACATACTTTACATTGGTGTCATTGTTTACATTTGTTATTTTTAAGACACACTTTTTGATGGGTTTTGAATACTTTTTGTCATATCTCATCTTAGCTGTAATTAACAAGTTATTTTCTACCTATAGTAACAACATCAACCTGTATACGCTTTTATCCTCCAAGCAGCAGGGGTAACTTGTGCATTAACTCCCCAAATGTTTTTCAAACATCAAGAAACTAATGTTTGAAGTATTGTTCAGTCTTCATCATTGATTGCTGTTTAATTTGCAGCATCAATCTAAAATATATTTCTTAATTGAATGTTACATACTGCATTTAAGGCTTTAATGTTACCCATGCTCTTTGGTTTTACATTGTAGGACCTGTAAACTCAGCAATAGTAACTTGTCGATGGCATCTGTTGATATTTTATACATTGATATTGCGCGAAGATGGAATATTATTCGTGGGGACCGAGGAGAATCTGGTAACTAAATGTCTTCTGCCATTCTTCCTTGCATTCCTGACTGACTAAATAACTAATTGGTTATTTATTCTTTATGATTGAATGTGATGCCTATTTATTTTGTACACAGCTGAGTTTATGAGACAGAACTTTGGTCTATTCACAAGATGAAATCCTGGTTAAAACAAAATCATTCCAGTTAAATGCAAAAAAAAACTTGCATCAGAAGTTGAATCCTCTTTTATCTATTTATAGAGAATACATGTTGCTGAACTATAAGTAGGAATTCTTAAGGGATTAAATATATGCATGGCTCTTAGTATCTTTCATCAAGGATTGGAACCTAGTAAACATCAAATCTGGATTTCAGAGAAGCAGAACTGAAAAATTGAAGTTGTCAGATATGTTTTCTTTTCAAATAAAACTGTTTATTAAAGATTAGCGCACAGAAGATTAATCTTTGCTACGTTCAAAAGGTTGTGATCTGTTGACAGCACAAATTTTTTGACAGTTTCCGCAGGCATTTTGAAAGGTTATTTGAATGTTAATTAAACTGAAGCCTCTCCCATCTTAGTTCACGTGAGTGTTTTTTTTAATGCATTGCAATTTTGGAACCAGTATATTTTAAACTAGTTTGATTCATTTTAACCCATGCCACATGTCAGTTTAAAGTTAAATAAGTATTTCAGATCACTAGAAATGAAAACATTTAAACTCTAGAAGAGTTGAAGCCAACTTCACAGCATTGTAACTGAAAAATTACAGATAAAGATGCATTTAAGTAAACAAATAACATTTTTTTTTTGTGTGGCATTCATGAAAGCTCAGAACTTTTAGGATAGGACTTTAGACCGCAAAGGAATTATTGATTAAAAAAAAAGAAAAGTTAATCTCTGACCTGTCAGCTGAAATCTTTTATACCATGTCACTTTGTCGAAAAGTGGTAAGTTTTGTACATGGCTATTAGTTGATTTTCACGTCTGGTGCTTAAATCTCTGCATGTGAATTAGTGCCTTATCTCACTTATTGCTCTCCCTTGTTATTCAATTCAGATTGGGATATCATGGATAGAAATGGACAGGAGAAAACTGATTAAGCATAAATAAACAAATAACCTGGTAAATGTTATTTTGTTTAACTCAATTCAGCACAAACTAATGTGATCATTTATTTGTTTAACTTTAAACAAGGAATGCTAAAATATCCAGCTAGAGAACTGAGGTGGTGTGAGATTTCGTTTTTAAAAGTAACCTTAGCAGTCAGAGGGAACTGAAAACTGGCACAGGAATTGCGATGCGCAGATAACTTGTGGCTACTGATTGAAATGCAGACAGCTCTTAACTTGTTGCTGCTTGTTCATCATAATGATTTCTGTTTACATCTAGCTCTAATCGTGCTACAAACACCCAGATTGAACTCAGAAACAACTCAGAGATAGTAGGAACTGCCGATGCTGGAGTCTGAGATAACAGGTGTAGAGCTGGATGAACACAGCAGGCCAGATAGCATCAGAGGAGCAGGAAAGCTGACATTTCGGGTCTGGACCCTTCTTCAGAAATGCGGGAGGGGAAGGGCTTTCCTGCTCCTCTGATGTTGCCTGGCCAGCTGTGTTCATCCAGCTCTACACCTTTGAACTCAGAAACAATTTCCTCACACCGCTTAAAGCTAACTGACTACGTTGGGTTAAATTTTCCAGTATTTAGGCAAAACATATGCTTAAATCCAATTCATGGCAGGCAATTTGCCATGGCCCATCACAACTTCTGTCATGCAATCGCCAGCTTATTAAATTGAGGTACAGATCTCTTTGGCATCCATCTGATGGAATTGTGCAGCAGGAGATGTGGTAATGCTCACCACCGTCAGGACTTGTTACATTTATGCTATTACCTACTCACCATTCAGAATTACCTCTGACACTATGGTGTTCCAGCATTATCCCATAGGAAATGGCCTTGAAAGGGAAGTGAAGTCCTTGTGTTGTGGATAGAGACCTCAAGGTGCTGAGGTGGTAGAAAGGAGAGGTCAAAGGCTGACCACCAAGAGATGCCAAGTGACAAGGTTCAGCCATCCTAAACTGAGATAGTGGCCTGGATTAGTATAGTGTCTTGGGTGAAATGGAACATATAGCAATGCAGGAAGAAGATGAATGATCTTCTTTGCTCTGTAAGTGTAAGTGCCACCATTTCTTTCTGCTACCTCGTACTCATAAGGCCACCATACAATATACGTTTTTCACTACACATACCTCTCACCAAGACTCATGGATGACAACTATTTCATGCAGTATGTCCATTGAATGGCTCTCATCCACTTCATCCTGTCAAACTACCATTCTGTCCTTGAACTTCTGACTCGTTGTGAACACTTCACCACTTCTCCTGCTCCTGCATCACCACTAACAGCTCTCCCATCCAATTATCATCACACTCAAACTTACATTTTTTAAATTTATTCACAGGATGAGGCATAGCTTGCTCATCCCTAATTTCCCAGAGGGCAATTAAAATTCAACCACATTTCTGTGGTTCGGAGTCACATGTAGGCCAGACCAGGTAAGGATGGCAGTTTCCTTCCCAAAAGGCCATCACTTAACCAGATGAGCTTTGCCTGACAATTGACAATGGTCATCATTAGAGTCTTAATTCCAGATATTTATTAAATTCAAATTCCACCATCTGACTTGGCGGGATTTGAACCTGGGTCCCGAGAACATGACCTGGATCTCTAAATTAACAATCCAGTATTAATTCCACTGGGCCATTGTCTCCCCAACCCTATTTTGCCTCAGGAAAAAAAGAAGTCTCATGGGCCAAGAAGGACCTGAGGCAAGGTGGCAGACGTAAGGTTTCTCACCGCACGTGAAGAGAAAATGCTTGACTGGTTGGACGAGAGTGAGACAACAGCATACTTTCACTGGATCCTCTACCAGCTCAGAGACCTTCACCTCAGTGGCTTCTCAATCTAGGTTACACTCAACAACACAATCTGGTGAGCATATCACTGATGTGCCTCTGCAGCTGATCAAGTGAGAAATGTCCAAGGTCTCTGACAGGGACCAAGCACCTGCTCAGTCCCAGGCAGAACATAATTCCTTGGTCTCAGCTGATGTTTCTTCTCAGCTATATCAGAAACTGTTAACCCAGCCCAGCCCACATCCTATGAATAAATTATAAAAAAAATCCTCACTCTGGTGCTCCTTCCTCTCAGGGGGAGAGGGTGGTGTCAACCGACCAACTAAGGGGACCAGGGGCCATACACAGGACTCCTCAAAGCTTCTTATCAGGACACTAAAGGTGCCTGGCCTCTCTACCTCCCTACTGTCCATGATGCTGAAGCTCGCACAAGCCCAGCTGAGCAGGGTGAGCGTGCATCTGGGCAGGACACTCCTAGCAGGCCTACGCTATCTAGGCCCAAATACTCCTGGGGACAACTACCCAAGTCTTCCAGGCCAACAGGGCCACCTGTAGAGTAGAATCCCTGCACCCCAGTTTTGGGGGCTGTCACTGTTTTTAGACATAGTTGAATGGAAAAGAAAAAATACTGAAGGAAGGCACATAGGTTGCACAGATGACACATAATTGTAAATAACCTGAAATTTTGTAAATATCTGTTCACTTGCAGTATTAAAATATCAGTTCTAGTATCTTTGGCTCTGTCAGACTTGGTAGTGAATTCGCATCTATTTGCGAGATGGAGCAGCCTTCTTGGACATGTCAACGATGAAATAAGTTGTAAAGGCCAAGCATTTCTCATTTCCTCCATCCAGCTTTTTCACTGCAGGTAGCATTAAATGTCATGAATCTTGGAACGCATTCATGCAGCCAAGGAATTACATTTTAATATGGACATCATTCAATCTAAAAGCACTGACAGGAAGATACATTCCCCCATGATGGAGGTATCAATGTCCAAGGACATAGATTTTAAACGAAGGAGCAGGAATTTTTGAAGGGATGGGAGGAAAAGCTTTTTCACCAAGAGTTTGGTGGGAATCTGGAACTCACTGCCTGTAAGGATGGTAGAGACAGAAAGTTTCATAACATTTAAAACATCTTAAAAATGGAATTAGAATAGTTAGGTTAGAATAGTATCAGAGATAATGGGAACTGACACTTCCGCCATTTACAATCCGACCCCACCACCCAAGACATTTTTCCATCCCCTCCCCTGTCTGCTTTCCGGAGAGACCACTCTCTCCGTGACTCCCTTGTTCGCTCCACACTGCCCTCCAACCCCACCACACCCGGCACCTTCCCCTGCAACCGCAGGAAATGCTACACTTGTCCCCACACCTCCTCCCTCACCCCTATCCCAGGCCCCAAGATGACATTCCACATTAAGCCTCCCCCTCTCTCCCTATTTATTCCAGTTCCCTCTCCCCATCCCCCTCTCTGATGAAGGGTCTAGGCCCGAAACGTCAGCTTTTGTGCTCCTGAGATGCTGCTTGGCCTGCTGTGTTCATCCAGCCTCACATTTTATTATCTTAGAATAGTTAGGTGGTTGTTTTTGACTAGTACACACCTGACAGGCCAAAGGGCCTTTTCCATGCTGTTGGCCTCCTTGACTATGAACACTTAGGTATGACCTGCTGAAACCTTAAAATCAACATAGCTTTAGCACCACACAACGTGAGTACCCTGTCTAAATGACTGCTGTTTTCTCCCTACTGGTGAAAAGACTTGTAAAGTGTAGACACCTGAAAGTGGAGTCACACACACATACTAAACATAAAATCGTATGGATGAGAGAACATTTATTCAGCACACAAATGTTCAAGGACTGCAGAAATAACGAAATCACGTGCACTTTTAATTGACCAGGGCTGCTTGCCAACTAAACAAGGAAATGTTACAGAATGAAAGAAGTCTAAATACAACTCATTCATTCGGGAAGTGGGTTTCAATTGGGTCTGGCTCCTCGAACTCAATGTTGCACAGCTCTATCGTGCTTGCATGGATGTCCATCCCAGTAAATGTCCAGAGGCTCATCGTCAGAAATTTGTTGCTGATCCCCCATTTTCTCTGCATTAGAAAACCTCCTTTTGTTGGTTACGGCTGTGAAGAACACAGCATGCCACAGTGATGCTGTAAGTCATCTCTCAGCTAAATGGCAAGACCCCACCAATCCTAAGATCCAAGTATCAAAACCTCATCTTAAGTCTATCATTTGCTTCTCTATGGCCCTGGTAAAATAATAGACATTTTTATGTTATTTCTGTTATACTTAGCCTGAAGGTTATGTAAAGGCATCATCATGTGCCATCAGCTGTGTTTAAAGGTTGTAGTCCTTGTCTCCTAGCAACCATCTCTGTATGTTTCAAGGACCTTGGAGGGAGGCAAGAACCCACAAGTTCCCTAGTAAGTATCCATCATGTTGCATCCAGGATATCTAGTGTCCACCTCCAAAATCTGGCATCGACAGTCACAGATAAGCTGACCTTTGACAGAGCAGATGCCTTTTCTCCATAAAACTCCTTATGTAAATGTTAGGGTGCTTTCAAAGCAACATGGGTGTAAGCAATAGCACCCTGTAGCTGGGAGAAACCAGCAAGGTTGGGGAAACCAACTGCCTGGGCTGCTTGATCTTCCTCATCATATGAAAAGGAC
Source organism: Stegostoma tigrinum (assembly GCF_030684315.1). NCBI lineage: Eukaryota > Metazoa > Chordata > Chondrichthyes > Orectolobiformes > Stegostomatidae > Stegostoma > Stegostoma tigrinum. The sequence continues at coordinate 30,539,683 of NC_081382.1, forward strand.
GTAAACTGGTGTAACAACAAAGTTGTTCATTTGTTTGGTTCTAAGGAGGGAAAACCAGACCCAAAACGTTAACTCTATTTTCTCCTCCACAGATGCTGCCAGACCTGCTGAGCTTTTCCAGCAACTTTGTTTTTGCCCCTGATTTACAGCATCCGCAGTTCTTTTGGTTTTCATAAACCGGCGTAATCTGGAGACGGTGAAATGAATGACATCCCACATGCGTTTTTGGGTTGAGGACTGTGAAATACCATTCAGGTTCCCAATTACTCTTTGAAGTGAGCCTCTTGCATATAACCTCAAAGCGGCTGAAACTTGACAGAGGCCAGGTTGGGATGACCACCCATTCCTTCCAAGTGAAAATCCTGTTCTAACAGACAACATTGGTTGGTGATGATGGCCCCGGACACCCTTAGTCTGCACCTGCACTGGATTTATGAAATCTGTAGAAAATAACAGCAAGATCAGTAAATCTTTTCAACCTCCTTCACTGACATAGGCAATCTTCATGTGCTGTTTTTCCCTGAAGAGTTGCAGCACCCTAGTTATTCTTGGTAGACTTACTGACATAATTGTAATGAATTGCTCCTGCAGTATTGTAATCACCTGTACCAAAGATACAAGTAAAGTGAAAGAAAAAAGGTCTGGCTCAGCAGTGTAAGCCAATAATCTGTAGGGAATGTTGGAAATAGAACAGTACATCAGTAATTGTACACTTGTGCCTTCACTTCAGTCATTCTGGAGCATCATGTCATACTCGAGGCTTCAGAAAGATGTCAATGTCATACAATTATAAGTAACCCTGAGAAATGTAACCTTATCCAGATGCTTGTTGCAAACCCAAAATTATAATGATACATTGGGGGAATTAAATATTGGCATTGGTCCATTTTGATAGCCACCTATGAGGAACAAGCCATGGCCATGCATATGTACAGTTCACTGTGCAAATGTGGCAACTTCAAAACGTTTTCTTCCAGTATAAGGTAAGAAATGTTTGCAGACATGACAAACCTGGTGAGACTTCTATGTTAACACCTGAATACGTTTGCTGATCTGACATGGCAAGAGGCAGTTTGTGCAAACCTTGTAATAATCATGATTACTTGAGGCCATAAATTTTGATCCTTCTAGTAAAAGAGATGATCTGCCAATGAATTGCAATTTGATACCTGATGAGTGGCGTTACTGAATCAGTGGATTTATTATTAATGCAGTTGCCTCTAGCAGGACTTAACATTCAAAGAATTATACTTTGCTTCCAACAAGAAAAAACAGTAACTTACTCTGCCCATTCCACATGTGTTAGCAGCTACTTTGTCTCATTATTGTGCACTTGAGTTTGGATTATAGATGCAAAGCTTTCAGTTTCATTTTTATTTAATTATTTATGGGATAAAGGCTTCATTTGGTGAGCCTGCATTTATTGCCCATCCATAATTGCATTATGAGTAGGTAGACCCGGGTACTGATAGGGAGGGAGTTCCAGGATTTTGGCACAACAACATTGAACGTCTGGATGGTGAGTGGTTTGGTGGGGAACGTGCAGGTAGTTATGTTCCCATGTATCTGCTGCTATTGGCCTTCTCAAAAGTCATGGTCATGTGTTTTGAAGGTGATGTCTAAAGAGCTTTGGTGAATTTCTGCATATTTTAGATGGTACACACTGCTATAATTATACGTTGGTAGTGGATAAGGTGAATGTTTACAGATGTGGTGCCAATTAAGCCAGCTACGTTGACCTGGAACAGGCTTCTTGAGTTGGAACTGCATTTGTCCAGGGAAGTGGAGGGTATTCCATCAGAATTTGTGCCTTGTAGATCGTGGATAGACTTTGTGGAGGCGGGATGAGAGTTACTCACTGCACAATTCCTAGCCTTTCACCTGCTCTTGAAGTTATGAACTAATCCAATTCAGTTTGTGGTCAATGATGAACATCAGAGTGGTGGTATTAGAGGATTCAGCAATGATAAGGTTATCAATGGGCAGTGGTTAAATTCTCTCTTGTTAAAAATAGACATGGCTGACACTTGCATGAGGCGAATGTTACCTGCCACTTATCAACCCAAACTTACATGTTGTCCTGGTCTTACTGCATTTGTACATGGGACTGAAGTAGTGTCTGAGCGGTCATGAATGACACTGAACATTATCATCAGCAAAAATCCCCATTTCAGACATTATGATGGAGACAAGATAATTTATGAAGGAGCTGAAGATGGTTGGGCATAGGTCTCTACCCTTAGGATCCCCTGCGCAGATATCCTGAAGCTGTGATTACTGACCTCCAACAACTGTAGCCATCTTCCTTTGTGCCAGCTATGACTCCAACCAGCAGAGTTTTGCTCCTGATGCACATTGATACTAGCTATGCCAGGGCTCCCTAATGCCACACCTGGTCAAATGTAACATTGATGTCAAGGATAGTCTCACTTCACCTCCAGAATTCATCTCCTATCAATGTTAAAACCAAGGGTTGTAATAAGGTCAGGATCTTATTGACCCTTTTACAATGCAAACTTAGTTCTCTCATGAGTAATTTGCAGGTTTTGCCTGAGGCACCTTGAAAAGTTAAGCCTTAAAGCCTTGTGAATTAATTGCACAGAGCAGTTGTAATAAACTGTAATGGTACAGTCAGAATTACAGAGAAATGGCTGTAGGGTGATCAGGGATGGAAATGGAATATTCAGACGTGTTCAGTTTTAAGGCAGGACAAACAGAGAAGGGAGGTGGGGCAGCATTGCTGGTCAAAGACAACATTAATGTAATAGCATGGAATCTATATGATAGAGCTTAGAAACAACAAGGGGCAGAAAGCACTCGTGGAAGTTATATATAAACACCAAACTGTAATAATAACATTTGGGAAGACATTAAACTGGGAATTAGAAACATAAGCAATAAAAGTACAGCTGTAGTTAAGGGTGACTTTATCTGCATATTGATTGGGCAAATCAAATCAGTAACAATGCCACAGACGAGGAATTCCTGGAGTTTGTATGCAGCATCTGTGAAAAAGAAATCAGAGTTAACATTTTGGATCCAGTGACCCTTCCTCAGAACAGGGTCACTGGATCTGAAACGTTAACTCTGATTTTTGTTTTTGTTCCTTATTTACAGCATCTGCAGTTCTTTCATTTATAATTTCAACAGATGTAAGTTTTCTAAATTTTTTTATTAATTTGGTTTATATAAGTGGGATTTATATCTATTGGAACAACATACCATTAGAATTTTGTTATATTTGGGAATAGTTAGTAGTTAAGGAGAAATTGTTTGGTTCGTTAATAGTTCTGTTAATTTGTTAACTGTTAGAATTAGTTAAATAATTTATTGCTTGTTGATTATAGTTTAACTGACAGGAGTTCATTGCACTTAACCTTCCCTTTATAACAGGTTAGGAGGTGAGGGACAGATTATAACACTTCTCACACTTACTTTATTAGGTTGCGAGGCAAGGCAAGCTTATCTGGGTGTTTTGGTTTTAATTATCAGAGTGTCGACCATGGGTTCATAACATAATATTGAATGAAGGAGCAGGCTGAAATGGTTGAATGACTTCCTCCTGTTCGTTTTTTCTGTGCCTTTATGAATGACTGTAGTTTCTTTTAACCCAACTAAGGACTAGTTCCTTTTGCCTTTCAGACATGGCCATTCTATATTGGGTTTATTTGGCGTACTGAAGGAGACTGAAGACGGAGAGGTCAGAATGGGATCAAGGTGGATAATTCAGTGACAGGCAAGAGAAGCTCAGAGTCATGCTTCCGAACTGATTGGAGGTGTTCTGTAAAGTAGTCACTTGGTCTGGCTTTTGGCAAGGGATGCAATGTTGCTACATCACAATGGAACATTTGAGGCCTTTGACAGTGAGAAGGTAAAATTTCCTGCACTCGTATGGAAATTTGCTGTTTGAAAGTGAAGGGGTTGTGGGGTACTGAGAAATGGTACACAGTGTTGTGGAGGGAAAAGTCTCTTGAAATGCCAAAGAGAGTGGCAGGAAAGATGTACTTTGACATGAAATTACAGTGGAAAATGTAGTGTCCTAACCTGGCTTTGTACCGCATCTAATATTTGACTTGTTATGTATATACACGTTATTAATAGTAACATTAGCATAGAATGTTATTTGAATGAAGAGAGACTGCAGAAGTCTACATTATGGAGGGATGTAGATATTCTGTTACATAAATCACAACAAGTTAGTTTGCAGGTATGGCAAGTGTATAGGAAGGAAATGGAATGTTGGCATTTCATGCAAGAGAATGAAGTGTTGCTATGGCTGTACATGGCCTTAACTGAAGAAAGACACACCAACATCAGCGTCCCCAACCAGGCTAACATCCCCAGCATCAACCACTCTTGATTGGCTACGATGGCCTGGGCACGTCGTCTGCATGACCGACACAAGACTCCCAAGCAGGTGCTGTACTCTCAGCTTTGAAATGGCAGGCGAGCCTCGGGTGGAAGAAGAAACATTTTGGTGACAGCCTGAAGGCCTCACTGGTGAAGTGCGACATTCTCACAAACACCTCGGAATCACTGGCCCAAGACTGTCCAAAGTTGAGGAGAAGCATCTGGAAAGGCATCAAACACCTTGAGACTTGCCATCAGGAAAATGTAGAAGCCAGGTGAAAACAGCAAAAGAATTGCGCTGCCACAGCAACACCCTACCCACCCCTTCTTGTGACCACCACCTGCCCCAAGTGTAACAGAGCCTGTGGTAGCCGTATTGGTCTGTACATCCACCGACGGACTCACCATGAAAGTGGAAGAGAATCATTCTCATCTGCAATGTTGATGATGATGATCTGATGTGCTTTGTACAGTTTTGGCCTCCTAAGAAGGGATATAGAAGCACTTTAGAGGACGTTCACTCAACTGCTTGCCAGGATGAAACGATTATCGTGTGAGGAAAGATTGAGCAGGTTGAGACTGTACCCTGTTGGAATTTACAAGAATAGGATGTCGTCTAATTGAAACATAAGATCCAGAGGGGACTTGATAGGGTGGATGCTGAGAGGATGTTTTTCCTTGTGGGGGGGGGGGGGGTTTAAAACTAGGGATCACAATTTAAAACTTAAGAGTTCTCCCATTTATGTTGAGGTGAGTTTGTTTTTCCCTCACATGTGGTGGGTGATTTGTGGAATTCTCTTCCCCAAAGAGCAATGTATATTCCAGACTGAGATTTTTAGATTTTTGATTGACAGAAGAGTTCAGAATTATGGTGGGCAGATAAGAAAGTGGAGTCAAAACCACAATCAGATCAGCCATGACCTTATTGAATGGCACCTAATTCTTTTTTTGTGTTTGTTACAATACTAAGCCTTATGCTTGGTCCTTCCCAAAGCAGGGGATCTTTGTCAGTTTGCAATATTTCTAAAAATAGAACTGGTGTTTTTCCTTTATTATGTTCCCACTGAAGCCTCAGAGCTGGAGGCCTTTTGGCTCCTGCTTTCAGAGACCAGTGAGGAATACTCCACATTTTACAATGCAATTTATCCTTCAGGCTGCAAACATATTTCTTGAGTAAAATACCATTCTCATTATTATAATAAAACGGTTAACATCATCTCAGGTGGCTCTGGGACATCAAGCTTGCAATAATGACTGAATTTTCATTCCTGATTTTGGTCATCTGGTCTTAGCATGAACTCAGCTCTTGACTATTTAGCCTGTGTGAATCACCTGATCATGGCAATCCAGGAGATTCAGTTCATGCTAAGAAGAGTAGACTTCAAAGTGATGGGTCATATTGTTTTGCATTGCCGAAGCAAATTACTGCAGCCACTGGATTAAGAACAAAAAATGCTGGAGACATAGTTGGTTAGGCAACATTTTGAATCTAGATAACTCTTCATCAGAGCTGAAGGGAAGTGTGGAGGGGGCAGTATATATGCACTGGTGTGGGTGGGGTATTAGAGTGCTGGGGAGAGAAAGGATGTTGACAGTTCAGATTAAATTATCAGAATATGAGAATGCCAGGACAATGATGTGTCTAATTGCCAGACTGGAAAGAACAGACAGTCCCACTGGGTAGTGGGAAGGGGAGAGGGGGTAACAAACAATGTAACGAGCAAACCTAAAAGAAAGGAAAGGAATGGGTTCACAATTTGAAGATGTTGAACACAATACTGAGCCCAGAAGGTTATAAACTGTCTAGCTTGAAGATGAGACATTGTTCCTCCAGTTTGCAGTGTGATTCGCAGCAGCATTGCAGCACGCCGAGGTCAGACAAGTGAGCATGTGAGCAAGACACTGTGTAAAGTGTCCAGCTGTGGAAATCTTGGGATTATGCTTGCACACAGACCAGAGGTGTTCTGCAAAAAGGTCACCCAGAATTTAGTTTCTCCAGTGTAGAATAGGCCAAATTGGGTGCAGTGAATACAATACACAAGATTGGAGGAGGTACAGGTGAAATGCTACTTCACGTGGAAAGAAGTGCTTGCACACCCACTTTTCTATCCTCAACATGTTTCAATTCTCCACTGAATCGCAGCGCAAACTGGGGGAGCAACATTTCATCTTGAAACTAGGCAGTTTACATCCCTCTGGACTCAGTATTGAATTCAGCATCTTCAAACTGTGTACCCATTCCTTCCCTTTCTTTTAGCTTTTCTTGCTACATGCTCTGTCACCCTGTCTCCCCTTCCTCCACTCCAGTGGGACTGTCTGTTCTTTTGAGTCTGGCAGTTAGACACACAATTGTTCTCACATTCTGATCACTTAATCTGAACATCTTTTCTCCCTAGCGCTTCAACCTGCTCCATGTCCCCCCCCAGCTCCAACTCAGACATAAATGCTGCCCCCCTCCACACTTCAGCTCTAGTGAAGAGTTATCTAGACTCAAAAAGTTAACTTGCTTTCTCTCCATGGATACTGCCTAAGCCACTGTGATCCCCAGCATTTGTTGTTTTAGATTCTTTGCTGTTTTTAGCTCAAGCCTTGGCTGTAATCAAAGGTGTCTGTGTATGTTTTTGGTGACACAACTTTATGACTTTCCTTGAGGTTAGCAGATAATAATACTGCTCTTTCTTTCTCTCAAGACGGAATAGAGGGGCTGAGCCCAGGGCTCATCTGCTCCTGTTAGCTTTCTTTCTGTTTATTTTTCTTCTTAATTTTGCTGTTTTTCTTTTTTAATTTTCTTTTAAGCTTGGAGAGTGGCAGGTGAAGGAGGAGGCCTCCGGTAGCAGCAATGGCAGGATGTGCCGAATACGGCTTCACCCCAGCTTGGGATCTCGTGGCAAGTGAGGAGCAGGTCCCAAGCTGACTCTCACTGACTGGACTTGCAAGCTAGGCCAAGGGTCCAGTCTCCTGGTGTTACAGTCTTGTCTGAGTGTGGAAGTCTTCTTTATCTTTGGCGTCCAGGTATTTCAGCAGCCCAGAAGGCAGTCTCATCCAGGTGTGGCAATCTTGGCCCACCAAGACAGTCTTGTCCAGGATTGGCAGTCACAACTCGGCATGGCAGTCTTCTTCGGTGAAGGCTTCCAACCCAGTGGTCCAGCATGGTGGTGTCATCCTAGCTGTGTCTTCAGGGTATTCCATCATTCCTTAATCAGCTTTCCCAGGGACCAGGAGCTGTTAACTGAACTGTGATGAATTTTGTCTTAATTTTACTTTATTTTAATGATTATGTATAACTTCTGTCATTGATGTAGGTGCCTTGTGGTGGAATGACTTATAAAACATTTCACTGTATTTTTATATTCTATTCTCCAGAAAACTTTGTAATTGGCTCCTTACTGATACAACAGGCATTAAGTAATTACAGATAATAAAATGTGAGGCTGGATGAACACAGCAGGCCCAGCAGCATCTTAGGAGCACAAAAGCTGACGTTTCGGGGGCCTAGGCTGTGTTCATTCAGCCTTACATTTTATTATCTGTAATTACTTAATGCCTGTTGTATCAGTAAGGAGCCAATTACAAAGTTTTCTGGAGAATAGAATATAAAAATACAGTGAAATGTTTTATAAGTCATTCCACCACAAGGCACCTACATCAATGACAGAAGTTATACATAATCATTAAAATAAAGTAAAATTAAGACAAAATTCATCACAGTTCAGTTAACAGCTCCTGGTCCCTGGGAAAGCTGATTAAGGAATGATGGAATACCCTGAAGACACAGCTAGGATGACACCACCATGCTGGACCACTGGGTTGGAAGCCTTCACCGAAGAAGACTGCCATGCCGAGTTGTGACTGCCGATCCTGGACAAGACTGCCTTGGTGGGCCAAGATTGCCACACCTGGATGAGACTGCCTTCTGGGCTGCTGAAATACCTGGACGCCAAAGATAAAGAAGACTTCCACACTCAGACAAGACTGTAACACCAGGAGACTGGACCCTTGGCCTAGCTTCCAAGTCCAGTCTGAGATAGTCAGCTTGGGACCTGCTCCTCACTTGCCACGAGATCCCAAGCTGGGGTGAAGCCGTATTCGGCACATCCTGCCATTGCTGCTACTGGAGGCCTCCTCCTTCACCTGCCACTCTCCAAGCTTAAAAGAAAATAAAAAAAGAAAAACAGCAAAATTTAGGAGAAAAATAAACAGAAAGAAAGCTAACAGGAGCAGATGAGCCCTGGGCTCAGCCCCTCTATTCCGTCGTGAGAGAAAGAAAGAGCAATATTATTATCTGCTAACCTCAAGGAAAGTAATAAAGTTGTGTCACCAAAAACATACACAGACACAATGTTAAAATGAGCTCGTGTCCAGTAGAAAAGGGTAATGAAAGGAATTTAAAATTTACAAACCTTAGAGTGTCCTTGTGGGTATATGTGCACAGATCACTGAGGACACTGAGCTTTAACCTAGATCCCTGTTGTTTAATTGATGTCTTGTATCTTCTGCAGTAGTGAATATTTAAGTTTCTGTTTTGTGTTCTCGGTGTCATAATGTTTTGTTTCAAATAGTTCTGTCACCAGGCACTTTTCCTTTTTGAGAGGCCAAGAGAAAAGCCACTTTCTTCCACTGATTCCAATCACCAATCTACCTCCCATTTTTACAAACCAGTCCTCTAAAGTACAGAGATAGTAGGAACTGCAGATGCTGGAGAATCTGAGATAACAAGGTGTAAAGTTGGATGAACACAGCAGACCAAGCAGCATCAGAGGAGCAGGAAAGCTGACATTTCGTGCCTATACCCTTCTTCAGGAAAACGATCTAGGCCCAAAACATCAGCTTTCCTGCTCCTCTAATGCTGCTTGGCCTGCTGTGTTCATCCAGCTGTACACCTTGTTACCTCTAAAGTACAATTCATTTGTGTAATCCCATTTCTCAGTTCATTGGACCAAACTTGATAATTGCAGGTGATGTCTTTCATCTCTAACATGTGGAACTTATCACACAGATATAAATCCAAATAGGTGACATTCTTTCCACAACTGACTGGATGGACTAGTTTCAGTGTCTTTTGATAAAAGAAATGTTAATTTCAGTTCAGACAAGAATCCCAAAAGGAGATTGACAAGTTGATAGAGTAGGAGGATAGATGGTAGACGAGATTCAATGCAGAGAAGTCTGCATTGCTCTGGAAGGACGAACACCACAAGGCAAGACAAAGTAGGGGGTACTATTCTAAAGGGGAGCAGCAGCAGAGGGACCTGGGGGTATATGTGCACAGATCACTGAGGACAAGTAGATAGAGCAGTAAATAAAACATAGTGCTCTTGGTTTTATTAATAGGGCACAAGAGCAAGGAGGTGATGTTGAACTTGTACAAGATACTTGTTAGTTCTCAGCTGGAGTATTGTGTATAGTTGTACGTGCCACATTATAGGAAAGATGCAAATGCATTGGAGTGAATGCAAAACGGTAAACTAAAATGGTTCCAGGTATGAAAAAATTCAGCTACGAGGATAGTCTGAAGAAGTTGGAATTATTCTCCCTGGAAAAAAGAAGGCTGAGAGGAGATCAGATTGAAGGCTTCAAAATCCATGAGAAGGCTTGACCAAGTATGTAGAGTGAAGCTATTTCCTTGTGTAAAAGAAACAAGAACAAGAGGACATATATTTAAAGCGATGTGCAAATGAAGCAAGAGTGATGTGGGAAGAAACTTCCCACAAAATGAGTTATTAAGATATAGAATACACTGCGTGGAAATATAGTGGAGACAGGGTCAGTTGAAGTTTTTGGAAGGATGTGGGAAAGGCAGGAGATTGGCACTCAATCATGATGCTCATTGGAAGAGCTGGAGCAGGTCTCCTTCTACATGGTTATGATTCCGTGAAGTTGTTTTTTCCACTTCAGTTTCACAATGTTTCGCTAACCGGTGCATTCAAGCAAATACTAAGACCGTTTTGTCAATGCTTCTCGCTTTTAAAATGGTTTCAGTCCATGGACATCTCAGTTATTAAAATCAGGTAGTAGAATTTGAAATTCAAGAGTCCATTTTGATCACTCAATTTATAATGTAAACTGTCACCAGAGACTTCTCCTGAATTCATGATAGTCTTCCTGTTTGTAAGATATGAGGAATGTTCTCCTCTGTGAGTGTGCATGATAAATTCATAAACTATTTAGTACATTTATGGTCTCATTACAAAAAATACACAGAGCAAATATTCCTTCATGTTATGTTTCCCTTTTTTTAAAAACATTTTTCTACATTTGCTTTCCATGCAGGGATCTGGAGAATCAGTTTCCAAGTTGCAAATAAAAGAGTTTAATTTGTGAGGAATCAGGGCAAGCTACATTCATTTAATTTCACATACGTTGGGACCTCAATCTTCCACCATATGGAATGGACCGTTTCATTCCAGACGATGAAAGGTCTACTTCCACTTGGGCTAAAATAATGAATTTTTAAGCTTTTGTTCTCTTTATTAATTAATACCATTTCCTTGAATTGTAGAAAAGACTCATAGTTTCCATTTTGAAATATTTCCACACTGTAGGGATTCTATGAAAAATACACTGGGAAAATTTCAAGCAGGTTAATTCTACCTTTTACCTCGATCCAGAACTCTTGCCAGTTCCCCAGTCCCACAAAGTCACCTCTGGCATAATTCCTAGGCATACAGCCTTAATTCCTGCTGATTTCTAAACCCAGAAAATTGGTTTCTGAAGCAGAAAGGTAGTATATGGAGTTGGACATCTAGGAAACAAGTACTTATCACGCTAGATGAAGAGCTCCAAACATTTATATTAAAAAAAATTTTAAATAAAAATCAATTCTGTTTGATTTATATGATCTGAACTTCAATTTCCATTAAGTTCAATATTCATAACCGAGGCTCCATTATATTACACGATGTATATGTAGTAATTTCAGTGTTGTTTTGGAGTATGTTAAAATATAACATGGCACATCTAATATCTTATTGTGCTGTACTTTACAAGGTATGTGCTTTCAAGCATTTATGGAGGCCATCTTTCACTTGGCACAGAGGAGGTATAAGACTCCACCTCTGCGTGAGCAAGTTGAGGCACTGGTCAACTTCTGTGAATATCAGCTGGAAGTCCAGGATGAGAAACACATTCTGTATGGCCATGGAACAACAGATCAAAGATTGAGCTTAACTGTATATCAGCCTGAAGCATCTCGCTCGGGTACTACCAATCACATGCGATTATTAAACCGAATGAGCACTTCAAATAGATTGTCAACATCATCATTACCTACATCAGCGGATCAACAACTTGTAAATTCAATGAGTTCAAGAGGTATTTCTTAATAGCCACATGTATGTTAACATCTTCACTGTAACATGTTAATTATTGTATTAAGGCAATTTTTGCTACCTACTTGTGAATAATTGTGATTGGTTGTGTTTTATATTCTTTCATTGTAAGGGAACATCATTGGCTAGACCAGAATTTATTGCCCATCCAAGGGCAGTTAGGGATACACAACATATGCTGACTTACCCAGCAAAACCCATTCCCTGTAAAAAAAATTAAAAGTCCTCCAATTCACAATTGTCCATACTGACGATGATTTAGATATTGATAAGAAAAGGTTTAAACAGTGAGCTTTGATTTCTTTTTATATGCACTTTGGGATGTAAACATTGATGGCTGGCCAGCATTTATTGTCTGTCCCCAGTTGTCCTTGAGATGGTGGTGGTGAGCTGTCTTCTTGAACCATTCTAGTCCACATACTGGAGGTTGACCCACAATGCCCTTAGGGAAGGAATTACGGGATTTTGACCTAGGGACAGTGAAGGAAGGCAATATATTTCCAAATCAGATGGTGATTGGCTTGGAGAGGAACCTGCAGATAGTGGTGTTCCCTGTACCTGCTGCCTTTGCCCTTCTGGACGGAAATGGTCATGGGTTTGGAAGGGGCTGTCAAAATATCTTTGGTGAATTTCTGCAGTGTATCTTGTAGATTGTGCACACAGTTGCTACTGAGCATCGATGGTTTATGCATCAATAGTTTATGCTTGTGGATGTGATGCCAATCAAGTGGGCTGATTTGGCCTGGATGGTGACCAGCTGATGTTAATTCTAAGGAACCTCTTAGCATAGTCCCAGGTTAAATTAGTTGTGAATGCTATTTTTTATTTGGTCATCACCGGATTATTAACACAGTAATTATTAATTATGATTTATTTCATTTGCCCACAGTAACTGATTGCTCGCCAACAGCTTCCTTCAGTCCCAATGGATGGGACAATCTAGGCTGCAGGTTTTGTCGTAATGCCAACCAGTGCTGCTCTGTGATTGGTTTAAATGATGTGCGTTCTCAACGGCTCAAGCTGACACAAATTTTACGTCCATCTGTAACGTCATACTTTATGTAGCAGCCCAGCTTTCGAATGGCAGTTCCCCTCCACCATATCTCCAGGACTCATTCCTGCACACTCACAAGGAAGTTAGCTCTTCGCTGCTAGGATAGCTAGCGATGGATAAATATTTTCAAGCCAATTCTGCTGAAGTAGAATGATTATACCTGCATTTCATTATTGATTATACCCCTGTATTTCATACTTAGAATCATGTGTGGTTTATTTAAGTAAAAATCGAAGCAAGCATTTTCAGGCCCCTGGGAACTCCAGATTCAAAACAATTTGCATTTCATGTGAAAAGCCAGCCACCATTTGGCTCCTGGCCCTAATCCATTTATATCATTTTATTAAACAAATTTCATTGTGGATGTTTTCTGTTCCTTTTATGAGTTGCTGATTGTCTTATAATTACTCTTGCCATGTTCCTGAATCTTCTGCCAATTAGCTCAAATGGCAGATGTTCTGTGTTTTTTTAAGTTCACTTTTTTTTCTATAGACATCGCAGGATCACCACACGGGCACAAAATGAGCTCCTCATTTATGTATATCAGGGTTTCTGTGAATTAACACTCATTGGGCTATAACTTACTGATGGTGGTAATAGTAGATAAATGCTTATTATATCTCCAAAGCATTTGTCCTTCCACTAATAAATAGATTAACAGCTCTGCCAAAATAGTGGATGGAGGAATGTAATACATGTATTAAGCCTTCATCCACTAGAAGCAATAATTTCAAACCCATATTTTTCCTTTATTTCTCATGTCTGTAGTGCAGTTTTTGTGGTATTATGATATTCAGCTGTATTCATTCATGTATTCAGCAATGCAGAATATATCAAGAAATGTGCGTTGTGAATTGCCTTGTTAAGGATGCACATTCCTATAATAAAACTATTTTTTGCAAGGTTTTCTTTTAACAATTTAGAATTTAAGTAAAGTGGCAGCTTCTGTGCCATTCTAAATTTAATCAGTAAAAGGAGCAGGCTATCTGGTTATTAACGATGACACTAAAAATCAAAGTATGTTAAGCTCCATCTTGTGTTCTTATTTTCAGTACGAGTCCGGAACTCTCACTTGCCCAACTTTAGAAATGGCAGAGAACATGCTGCTCTTCATAGACTTGCTGTGAAAATAAAGCTCAATAATTCAGCCATTGGCAAAGTGAAATTAACGAGCTTCAGTATATTATCAACTTCAGAGTATCATCCAGTTATCAACTCGAACTTATAAGAAGTCATTTGGCTCTATGAGGACTATAACACACATTGTTAATCAATACAATTCCAAACTCACTTCATTTGAAAAATAATTTTCGTACCTTTGTACATATGGTATTGTGGGAGAAGAAAAAACCTTCAAAGCTGTAAACTATTTTTGACAAATGATGGACGAATCAGTGCTTTGCTTTCTATCTTAACAGACTGGACCATAAAATTGCTAGACAGTGCCAATAGTAATCATTAGTTGTCTTCCACCCGTGAATCTCAGTTGCATATTTCAAGACAGTTTGGCTTATTTAAACTCCAACATCTTAGCACATTCACATTGTTAACAATTGAGTCCTAGGGACTTGGGAAGACCCCAGGTATGTCTTGAGTTAAACGATCTCATCTGGTCAGCTGGGAAGGGAAATGGGGGTGAGGGTGGTGATGGTGATGGCTGGGTACAGTTTCTGCTGCTGATTGTTATCCCACGTTTAGATACGATTAAAAAATGAGTACAGGTCATGCTTAACTGTGGTGAATATTTTCCCTGTGTTTGAGGTGTAATTCATCTGTTTTTTTTTCTTTTCTCACAATACCATGTGCACAAAGGTACTCATAGCCTGAAAATTATTTTTCAAATGAAATGAGTTTGTAATTGTATGTGATATAATCCTCAGACATATGACGTTTGATAAGTTTCAGTTGATAACTGAAAGATTTCACATTTTAGTATGTTTTTGCTATAATAAATGGCTGAAAGCATGATTAGCTAAACACTTTACTAACACCTTTCACCCCAACCTCAAATTGACCTGGACTAGCTCTGATACCTCCCTCTCCTTCCTGGACTTCTTTGTCTCTATCTCTAGTGACCGCCTCGAAAATAACATCTATTTCAAGCCCACCAACTCCCACAGCCAGCTAGATTACACCTCCTTTCACCCACCCTCCTGCAAGGATGCAATCCCCTACTCCCAATTCCTCCGCCTCCTCTGCGTCAGCTCCCATAGTGGGGTGTTCCACTCCCTCACATTCCAGATGTCATCCTATTTCAAGGACTGCAACTTCCCCCCTCCAGTGATTGAAAACGCTCTCAACCTCATCTCTTGCATATGCCGCACCTCAGCCTCACATCCCTTCACCCCAACAAAAATTAAGACAGAATCCCCCTTGTCCTCACGTCACCCCAACAACCTCTGTATCCAATGTATCATTCTCTACCACTTCCACCACCTATGATCTGACCCCACAACCAAAGATATATTTCCCTCCCCACCCCTATCTGCCTTTCAAAGGGACCACTCTCTCCATGACTCCCTCGTCCGCTCCACACTCCTCACTAGCCCCACCATCCCCGGCACATTCCCCTACAACCACAGGAAGTGCTACACCTGCCCCTGCACGTCCCCCCTCACCTCCATTCAAGGCACAAAACAAACCTTCCACATTAGACAGAGGTTCACCACATCTGTCAACCTGGTCTCTGCATCTTCTGCACCCGATGTGGCCTCCTGTACATCGGGGGCACCAAGCAGAGATTGTTTTGTACAACGCCTGCAACAAACAACAACACCTTCTGGGCGCAAGCCTTGACCTGACACAACCTGTCCATCTTCCACCTATCCGTCCCTCCCACCTCATTGACCAATTCCCACCACTCCCTATCTGCATCCACCTATCACCATCCCACCTACCTTCCCCAGCCCCACCTCCCCATTTATTTCTGAGCTCCCTCCTCCCCATTTCTGAAGAAGGGTCCTGACCCGAAACGTCATCTTTCTGGTGGGGAGGTAGGGAGGGGATAGGTCAGTCTGGGGAGGATGGACAGGTCAAGGGTGCGGGATGAGGTTAGTAGGTAGGAAACGGAGGTGCAGCTTGAGGTTGGAGGAGGGGATGGGTGAGAGGAATAACAGATTAGGGAGGCAGGGACGAGCTGGGCTGGTTTTGGGATGTAGTGGGGGGAGGGGAGATTTTGATGCTGCCTGGCCTGCTGTGTTCCTCCAGCTCTACACTGTGTTATCTCTGAATCCAGCATCTACAGTTCTTACTATCTCCAGATCTCCCTTGATCTCTAACAATCAAGCCTCCCAGGTTGTCAGGTAGACTTCAGAACAAATCATATGACATGCTTCTATATTTACACTAAATTTAAAGCCACAGTCCAAAATAGAATAATCTATAAATCTCATAATTGTAAGACCTGAAATTAAAAGTGACTTTTGCTGGCTTGCATCTTGTGATTGATATGTTGTCCACATTACCTTGTGGAGGAATTTTGTTCCTATTGGAAACATTATAGATTTCACTCACTGTACCTGTCCTCTTCAAAATGATATTTTTCTCAGCCTGTAATAGCCATCTATTCCATTTTCTAGGTAAAGATTCACAAAGAATTGACAAAGTGACACTTTACCCTTGACATGTAGCAAGTGGGTTTTTGTTCCAAATGTTTCATTCTGTTCTGCTTATTATATAAATTTGACGAGCTAATTTGCTTTTTAAGGATGATAGACAGTGATGGTATTTGTTATTAGCATAATCAATATGTATGCCTATGATAGATGTGCATCTAGCTCGAGCACTTCTTTGAAGTACAAATACACTTAATACAGAATCAGTGAACACCTTTCCAGTCTGTACAGTTAATTGAATGCTACTTAGCTTTAATTTCAACAAAAGACTGTAAATCCTTATCACCTTTAGTGATTTTGAAACGAGCAATTGTGAAGGAGCTATTATCTCTGGCTATTACATAATGTGGTAGTGCATTAATTATGTTGAAACCTGTTGAAACTGTGCCCTTCTAAACAGCAGCAATCTTAATTAGAATGCCACTCAAACTTTTCTGAGTCTGTTTCTCAGCATTTCTTGTTAGATCTTCCAAATATGTCTTCTCCAGAAATGCAAGGCAGGGCATCCATCAGAGAGTTCCATTTTGCTATTTAGCTGCACTGTGGTAACTTTAAATATCCCTTGTGTATGTTAGTGAATGGGTGAGTGATGAAGGAATAAATGGGTAGGGTGGGATTCACAGGTGGGGGAGATGTTAAGTGAGTAGGGTGGCAGTTGGGTGAGATGAGTAAGCAGTGAGGATCAGGAGAGAGTCTGGCCAAGTTAAGAGGCAGAGTCAGTTCAGGGACTACACAGGTGGGGGTATTCAGAGATAATGGGAACTGCAGATGCTGGAGAATCCGAGATAACAAAGTGTGGAGCTGGATGAACACAGCAGGCCAAGCAGCATCTTAGGAGCAAAAAAGCTGACGTTTCGGGCCTAGACCCATCATCAGAAAAGTGGGATGGGAAGAGGGTTCTGAAATAAATAGGGAGAGGTGGATCGAAGATGGATAGAGGAGAAGATAGGTGGAGGGGATAGGTCAGTCCGGGGAGGACGGACAGGTCAAGGGTGCGGGATGAGGTTAGTAGGTAGGAAACGGAGGTGCAGCTTGAGGTTGGAGGAGGGGATAGGTGAGAGGAATAACAGGTTAGGGAGGCAGGGATGAGCTGGGCTGGTTTTGGGATGCAGTGGGGGGAAGGGAGATTTTGAAGCTTGTGAAATCCACATTGATACCATTGGGCTGCAGGGTTCCCAAGCAGAACAAACAAAGAACAAAGAAACCTACAGCACAGGAACAGGCCCTTCGGCCCTCCAAGCCTGCGCCGATCAAGATCCTCTGTCTAACCTGTCATCTATTTTCTAACGGTCTGTGTCCATTTGCTCCCTGCCCATTCATGTACCTGTCCAAATATATCTTAAAAGACGCTAACGTGTCTGCGTCTACCACCTCCACTGGCAACGCGTTCCAGGCGCCCACCACCCTCTGTGTAAAGAAATTTCCACGCATATCTCCCTTAAACTTCCCTCCTCTCACTTTGAACTCATGACCCCTAGTAAGTGAGTCCCCCACTCTGGTAAAACGTTCTTGCTATCCACCCTGTCTATACCCCTCATGATTTTGTAGACCTCAATCAGGTCCCCCCTCAATCTCCGTCTTTCTAATGAAAATAATCCTAATCTATTCAACCTCTCTTCATAGCTAGCACCCTCCATACCGGGCAACATCCTGGTGAACCTCCTCTGCACCCTCTCCAAAGCATCCACATCCTTTTGGTAATGTGGCGACCAAAACTGCACACAGTACTTCAAATGTGGCCGAACCAAAGTCCTAAACAACTGCAACATGACCTGCCAACTCTTGTACTCAATACCCCGTCCAATGAAGGAAAGCATGCCATATGCCTTCTTGACCACCCTATTGATCTGCGTTGTCACCTTCAGGGAACAATGGACCTGAACACCCAGATCTCTCTGTTCATCAATTTTCCCTAGGACTTTTCCATTTACCTTATAGGTCGCCCTTGAATTTGATCTTCCAAAATGCATCACCTCGCATTTGCCCGGATTGAACTCCATCTGCCATTTATCTGCCCAACTCTCCAGTCTATCTATATTCTGCTGTAATCTCTGACAGTCCCCTTCACTATCGGCTACTCCACCAATCTTAGTGTCATCAGCAAACTTGCTGATCAGACCACCTACACCTTCCTCCAAATCATTTACATATATCACAAACAACAGTGGTCCCAGCACAGATCCCTGTGGAACACCACTGGTCACAGGTCTCCAATTTGAGAAACTCCCTTCTACTACTACCCTCTGTCTCCTGTTGCCCAGCCAGTTTTTTTATCCATCTAGCTAGCACATCCTGGACCCCATGTGACTTCACTTTCTCCATCAGCCTGCCATGGGGAACCTTATCAAACGCCTTACTGAAGTCCATGTATATGACATCTACAGCCTTTCCCTCATCAATCAACTTTGTCACGTCCTCAAAGAATTCTATTAAGTTGGTAAGACACGACGTTCCCTGTACAAAACCATGTTGCCTATCACTGATAAGCCCATTTTCTTCCAAATGGGAATAGATCCTATCCCTCAGTATCTTCTCCAGTAGCTTCCCTACCACTGACGTCAGGCTCACCGGTCGATAATTACCTGGATTATCCTTGCTGCCCTTTTTAAACAAGGGGAATATGAGTTGCTGCTCCTGCAACCTTCGGGTGGCATCATTATGGCACTACAGGGGGCCTAGGATGGACATGTCGTCTAAGGAATGGGAGGGTGAGTTAAAATGGTTTGTGACTGGGAGGTGCAGTTGTTTATTGCG
Organism: Stegostoma tigrinum; assembly: GCF_030684315.1. Taxonomy (NCBI): domain Eukaryota; kingdom Metazoa; phylum Chordata; class Chondrichthyes; order Orectolobiformes; family Stegostomatidae; genus Stegostoma; species Stegostoma tigrinum. The sequence continues at coordinate 30,558,783 of NC_081382.1, forward strand.
AACCGAGTGTAGGTGTTCTGCAAAGCGGTCCCCAAGTCTCTGCTTGGTTTCCCCAATGTACAGGAAGCCACAACAGGTGCGTGCTACACTTGCCCCCACACCTCCTCCCTCACCCCCATCCCAGGCCCCAAGATGACTTTCCACTTCAAGCAGATGTTCACCTGCACATCTGCCAGTGTGGTATACTGCATTCACTGTACCCGTTGTGGCTTCCTCTACATTGGGGAAACCAAGCAGAGGCTTGGGGACGGCTTTGCAGAACACCTACGCTCAGTTCACAATTAACAACTGCACCTCCCAGTTGTGAACCATTTTAATTCCCCCTCCCATTCCGGGCCCCCTGCAGTGCAATAATGATGCCACCCAAAGGTTGCAGGAACAGCAACTCATATTCTGCTTGGGAACCCTGCAGCCCAATGGTATCAATGTGGATTTCACAAACCTTAAAATCTCCCCTCCCCCCCACTGCATCCCAATACCAGCCCAGCTCATCCCCTCCTCCCTAACCTGTTCTTCCTCTCACCTATTCCCTCCTCCAACCTCAAGCCGCATCTCCATTTCCTACCTACAGACCTCATCCTGCCCCCTTGACCTGTCCGTCCTCCCCAGACTGACCATCCAGCTCCACACAGGTGGGGGTGTTAGTGGCTGGTTGAGGATAATCAGGTCTGTGTCAAGGGGCTAAATGTAGTTGGGTGTTATCATGAAACATTGGTCAAGAGGTCAGGGTCAGTCGAGTCAAGTCAAGAGAATAGCCAGAGTGGAGGTTAGGTGGGGTGTTCAGGGTGTTGTAAAAATTAGGTGCATGTGAGGTGTTGGAGAGTGGTGAGGATGTAGTTAGGTTTGGTCAAGGCATTTGAGGTGGAGTTAAGAAAAGATATCATGGAGTCAGCATGAGTAATTACATCAATTCTAACGTTATCTAGAAGTTAAACCAGGTTCTATTTTATTTTAACGTGTCCTGGGTAACTACCCAAGTTAGTATCGTGGAACCGTCCGAAGTCTCCAGTTCTAACTCGGAGTTGGAGAATTTCACAGAGCAGAGGAATTTCCCAACAGTCATTCAGAATTCTTGGACAAATCCTGTGAAGGTCAACTTGTTGGGACTGTCACAGAGTCTCGAAATGCATCTTGAGTCATACGTCCAGTCTCCAACATCCTGTAATAGGTGGGACAGCTATGCAAATTAGTTGTAAAGAGGGGTCACTGATCCCGAAACATTAACTGTGATCTCTCCACAGATGTTGCCAGACCTGCTGAGATCTTCCAGCAATTTTTGTTTTTGTATGCAAATTAGTTGATAATACATACTTATTGGCTATCGTACACTAAAGTAATTTATGGAGGGTTTTTGTTATAAAAGTAAGTAGTTGCATAATAATGTTAAATGTTCTGGATTTATTCTATAAATGTTAGTTTAAGAAGGATATTTAACTCTTCTACATAAACAATTGATGATAAACAAGCCTCTTTAGTCTCAAAGGAAATTAATATAATTTCCTTTGAGACTAAAGAGGCTTGTTTATCATCAATTGTTTATGTAGAAGAGTTAAGACATTTAACAAGGACATTAATGTAAAAATGCATCAGATTGGTGAATATAAAATTTATTCTAGTTTAGTTCAGTCCAAACAGTTTGGGGAAAAGGAAGATATTGATGTGGAAGGACGGGGTAATGCATTTAATATAGCCTGCGTGGGCCTTACTTAGGCCTTTGATTCAATCTCTCATGACAGGTTGGTCAAAAAAGTCAGAGCGTACGGAATCCAAGGCAAATGTTGGACTTAAATTAGGTGATGGAGGGCTTGGTGCTGGCACCCTTACTGTTTACGGTGTACATTAATGATTTGAACTCAAATGTCAGGGTATTATCAAAACGTTCAAGGATGACATGAAATTTGTTAGAGTGGTAAATTGTAAGGGTAGTCATAGACTGCAGGAGGATATGAATGGACTGATCAGGTGGGCAGAGCTGTAGCAAATGGAATTCAACCTGGAAAAGTATGAGGTAATGCAGTTGAGGAGGGTTAACAAGGCAAGAGACTACACTGTAAATGGTAGGACCATGGAAAGTCCTGAAGATCAGAGGAACCTGGCTGTGCATATCCACAGATCCCTGAAGGTAGCTGGACTAGAGGATAAGGTGGTTAAGAAGGCATATGGGTTACTGGCCTTTATTAGTTGAGTCGTGGTAGACAAGATTGGGAAGGTTATGATGGAACTGTTGAAATGTCGGTTAAGCCACAACTGGAGTACTGTGTGCAATTCTGGTTACTGCATTCCAGGAAGGATGTGATTGCACTAGAAAGGATGGAAAGGAGATTCACTAGGATGCTGCCTTAGCTGGAATGTCTGAGCGTGAGGGAAGATAGGATGATGCTGACTGTCTTGGAGCAGCAAAGGTTGAGACAGGAAATGATAGATAAGATGATGAGGGCATGGATAGGGTGAAAAGGAATGCACTTTTTCCAGTCGTCGAGAGATCAAAAATTAGAGGACATTGGTTTAAGATAAGAGATGGAAAGCTAAGAGCAGAGTTGAGAAGAAATGCATTTCCCCAGAAAGTAGACAGAATCTAGAACTTCAGAACTGCCTGAAAGAGTGATCTAGTTAGAAACTTGTAACACTTAAGCAGTATATAGATATTCACTTGTGTTGCCATGGTCTGCAGGGTTATGTGCCAAGCTGGAAATTGGGATTAGTGTAGTCAGATCTTTGTTGGGCTGAATGGCTACTTTCTGTGATATTTATGTCTATGCATCCATGCAACAAAAGGAGATATACAGCAGAAGCAGCAGAGAGATACATGGAGGAAAGGGGCATGGGAGGGAGAACATCATGATTGTGGGGTTATCCCATGAGAGGGCAACATGAGAATGGGGAGCAGAATTAAAAAGATGGTGATTAGAGAAGAATGGCACAGGGATTGGTGTGGAAGATGACACTGGAGTGAAGACAACAGCATAGAAAGTGGGGTTGGCATTGTAGTGGAGACCAAGAAATAGTGAGGGTAGAAGGCATTGGGGAGAAGTTATGACATGGATGAGTTTGGCCAGCACTGGTGGGAGGGGCAGCATGGAAGAGAAGGAGGGAAGATGAGTGGCTTGGAAGGAAGGTGGAGGGGGAAGTTGAAGGAATAGAAACAGATGGCGTGGAAGGAAGGGAGGCTGAGAAGTAGGAAGATGTGGACAAGGGTATAGATATGTATAAACTGTCATTCAGGTAGGAATTTAAATAAGTACCATGACAATTACGATACTAAATTCGCCACAAATGTTTATGAATCTTTGATAACTATTGCATAAGATATGATATACCTTATTCTCTTGCTAAAGTATAAATGTACTCCTTTAAACTTGCAATATTTTAGTTGTACTAAATTGATTTTTAAGTCGATTACATGCACACTGCTAGATAAATTAGCAAGTGATTAATTACTTACCTTAAGAGTAACTGTTACTTTTCTATCCCAACTTTCTACCCAGATTTAAAATGCCCACTTTAAAATGTTTATTGGTTCCTAATGTAAAAACCAAACTCTAGTTCATGCAGTAAAACTGGAAAATACTGGAAACACTCAACAAGTCTAAATGTACCTGTGGACATAGTGACAGAGTTGACTTTTCAAATCGATGAAGCTGAAATGTTCATTTTATTTCTCATTCCATAGATGCTCAGAATTTCTAGTATTTTCTGTTTGATTTCATCTTTTCACGTCCACATCATTTTGCTTTTAGGAAGTCCTTGGTGTCAATTTATATTGTTTGACATTAAACAGCAATGAAGTTCTCAAAATGGGATCAGTGACATTGGATTGAATTTTACATCTTTTGACTAAGTCCAAGTTGCATCAGATTTTTGGAGGGTTTGTTGCCACAAGGTCTGGCATGTTTTTTCATTGCATCTAACCAAACACACCTCATAACTACCTATCCTGCTCCATGGCGTTTTTCTTGTCTGATTCTAGTCCCATCTTATCATGTGCCATTCCCAGAATAAGTCGCCAATCAAAGGTTAGTCCAAAACACACCGGCATCCTTTATGCCAGACCATCTTTGAAAGGAGTTTGTGTCCCTAGACACAAGCACTGTCAGTCCAGAACTACCCCGGCACAGTTACTAATATTTTCCCCAGATGTCGCAGACAGTGAAACTGTTGCCCCATGTAGCAGGCAGAGAACTCAAGGTTTTGTTGGTTACAGTGGTGCAGAAGCGGGACTTCCTCTTCTTCCAGGACCTGCAATAGAGGCCACAACACCGTACCATGCTAGTCCAGTCTGAGATTGCCACCAGGTTTAAAGCAATCTCAAACATCTGGAGGAATGCCCAGAACTGTGGGAAGAAGAACAATGGCCTTCACCACTTCTGAAAGTTCAATTCTGGTCTCCTTGCTATAGGAAAAATGGTAAATTTGAAAGGGTGCAGAAAAGATTTACAAGGGTGCTGCCAGGGTTGGAGGGTTTGAGCTATCGGAAGAGGCTGTAGAGGCTGAAGCTATTTTCCCTGAAGCATCGGAAGCTGAGGAGTAACCTTATAAAATCATGAGAGGAATGAATAGGGTGAATAGCCAAAGTCTTTTCCCCAGGGGTGGGGAGTCCAAAACAAGAGGGCATTTTTTAAGGTGAGAGGTAAGATTTAAAATGCACCTAAGGGGCAACTTTTTCACTCAGAGGGTGGTGTGTGTATGGAATGAATAGGGGAAGTGGTAGAGGCTGGTACAATTACAACATTTAAAAGGCACTTGGATGGGTATATGAGTAGAAAAGGTTTAGAGAGATATGGGCCAAATGCTGGCAAATAGGACTAGATTAGTTTAGGATATCTGGTCACAACTTGGACGAGCTGGACCATAGGGTCTGTTTCTGTGCCGTACATCTTTATGACTGTCTAAGTGCCATTATCATCTCTCAAATACCACACCCTCAATCTGTTTCTGCTACCGTATCCACTTCCCACTGAGGCTCATGCTCCGACACTCACTATTTCCTGAAAAATCTTCACTTAGTTGCTCTCACCTACCCAACCCCTGAGATCACAAAACTCTACAGGCCTTCGGCACTGCCACCATCTGCATGTTATTGTTGTGCCACTCAATTTCATCTCCCATAAAAGTGACCTCTGTCTCATTGGAGAAAGAGAACACCCGAATAGGACAAAAGAGTCAAAAAGGAAATCGGGCTGCCTGACTTTCAGCTCCTCACCCCTTAAGTAGAGAAGATCCTGAGTCTGATTGCCCAAGTGGCTAATTGATTGTGTCCACGTCCTTGGACTGGCGTTGGAGGCTGCCCTTGACTTACTGTGCAGGTGCCTCCTGAGTGAAGGCTATCGCCCTTGAGTTGACTGATGCCTGCTACAACCACGGCAAGCTTCCTGCATTTATATCTATGCTAAACGGTGATGCAAATTTGAAGTGATAAAAATCTGGTATCTCATGAGCCAAAGTGCACAAAGATAAAGCATTGCAAGCTATGGATGCTAAGTATTCAGGGAGACATAGAGTGACTGAGCACTATGACAGTGAATGAACAGCCTTGAGTTGCAGCCTGGTCTGGTCCATGAGCTGGGGTGTGTCTTTGAGCACACAATGTCCTTGCAGCACCATTACAAACATAGTTTTTGGTGCAGCCCAAGGTGCAGCATTGAAATGCAGAAGTGGCCTTATATGTGGACTGGAGGTATGCCATGAGAGTTCTTAGAAACTGGTACATATCAGATGCCAATGTCCGTATTTGGGGTGTGTGTGGCCAGAACATGTTGGTGCCCATTATCAAATATGAAGGTCCTCTAAACAAGTGGCAAGCTGAATTCACCAGGTACTCAATTTGACTTCCATGTTGAGATTTCTCTCTGTCTAACTTGTTTGACATATTTAATAAGATAGGAGATTAAATATTAATGAATGAGGTATCTGCTAACAAGGTGTTTCACAGACAATAACCCCCTTTATTTGGCAACTCACCACTGCCTCTTGAGGAACTCCCCAGATCACTTGTCAAAAGCATAAAAGATGGCACAAGATACTCCTGATATTGAGATCAGTCTCATTGTACATCTTTTCCGATTCTTCCACAAATCTTGCCATAGCTCATAATGCTCAAACCCATATAAGATTCCACCCATTTAACTCAAGACACTGTAACCAGCATCATTTAGTTAAGGGGCCCACTACTGAATTCTCACCTCTGTTTAGGTGGTTATGATAACAATTATTATTACAAACACCTGTGGAAGATGCAGAAATCCTTGGCCTTGCAGCAAGTCCCATTGGAATTGTTAATAACTTGGCAAAAGAAAACTAGGAAAGTATATGTTTGGAGATTGTAGATCTCTGTCTTTACCATCATTTTCATACTAGTATTCTGACAAAGTCATATTTGATTTGAAAGTTACTTACATGCCCATCATCACAGTTGCTGCCAGACCTGTGGAATACTTCCCAGCATTTTCTTTTTTTTCAGATTTCCAAATATAGTCATAGCTGGCAAATCATTGAATCAACTAAAAGAGATGGCATGTAAGGTACATTGTGGTATTTTGCAATTCAAATAGAGCTTTATTTGACCTGACCTGTCTATTGGCGTTTTTAAAACATCCTGAGGTGAGTTAGCGTTATTAGAACATCCTGAGTGAGTTAGCAGCGAATAATTGGTGGGTATATTAGGATTATTAGAGGATATTCTACCAGTGATTCTTTCAGTTCTTGTAAAGATGTTATTCACTGATAGTAAATTTGTTGCAATTTTCTGAATAACTTTGAGGTTTATCTGGTGAAAATGTGAAAAATACTTCCAAGTGTTACATTTGACAAGTGATGCTTTTCAGGGGACATTTTGATTAATGAATACAAAATAAGTTCATGTACTTTTATTCATAGACATTTATTAACACTTTAGAATCTTATTTAAATCTGTATAAATCTTGAGCTGAAGATTCATGATTTCATGATAGAAACCTTTCCATTTTTGATGAATGGTGCATGTCAGAGATAATATAAGTTTTGCAGTCTGTGAAGAATATTAAATACTATTCAGGTGTATTTACCAATAAAAATCTTGTCAAACTGAGAAATGCAATCTTCAGTTAATTACTACACAAGTACTAGTATGTAAGCTAATATAGCGATGGAGTTTTGCTTGTGAAATTTAGCATGTGAGTGTGATACGTGTGTAAATTTGCACTTAACTGCCTTCTTTTCTGATGCATGTGTATGAAAACCTGTGAATACATATCAGGATATGCATTCTGCTGTGGCTGTATTCAATATTGCTATATTAATTTCGTAAGTTATGCAAAGTACAACTGATGTAAAGTGTTCCGTATGTACTGGAGCATTTATTTATACAAAACACAAAACTAAACAAGTGATAAATTATACGACGTTTATTCTTCTAGTTTGATGTGTTAACAATTTAATAGTTGGATCAGTTTTTATCTAGGTAAGAATATGCATGTGGATTTACCTAGTTAAAGCCGATCTAGGATTTTATTGTTAGTTTTTGATTGTAGTGCATTAAGGTGCTGAAGCCTCTGCACTGTAAATAGTCTATAAATCTACATTTTATTAAAAATATTTATTAACTACCCAATTAGCATGATTGTTCATCTGACCAACATAAATTACACTTGGTTATCTTACCTGTATTGATGAAGTATGCTGATTTATTCAGGTTGAGTTTGAATTTCAGCCAAATATAGCTGGAAAATTGAAAGTAAAATTCCTTTTATTATCAACTTGGAACAAGCTTTCATTTTTGGCTGCAATGATCTCAATTTAGTGACATGAAATTATGATCTTTTGTGATTTTTCAGTGTAGCAGCCACCTGTATTTGACTCGACAAATGATACCAGAATAACTTGTATTAAAAACAATACTCAACCTGAGATAACAAAGTGAGAAGCTGGACGAACACAGCAGGCCAAGCAGCAGCTCAGGAGCACAAAAGCTGACGTTTCGGGCCTAGAGAAGGGTCTAGGCCCGAAACGTCAGCTTTTGTGCTCCTGAGATGCTGCTTGGCCTGCTGTGTTCATCCAGCTTCACACTTTGTTATCTTGGATTCTTCAGCATCTGCAGTTCCCATTATCACCAATACTCAACCCATATAGGTTTCAAAATAAATAACCTTCATATTTTTAGAATTGTGCTCCTGCTGGCTAAAAAATATCACAAGAGTGAAGGGCAAGAGCAGCAGGTCCAAAGAATCCTGGATGTTAAGAGATATCAAGAGGTTTGTAAAGAAAAAGAAGGAAGTATATGTCAGGTACAGTGCATTAAAAAAGAGTCTAGGCCCTTCAAAAGTATAGAGTATAGGAGGTTGCTTAAAAGAGAAATTGAGAGGACAAAAGAAGGGCCACAAAATACATTTTGCAGATGGGACCAAGAAAGCCCCCAAGGCTTATAATATGTATACAAGGAGTAAGTGGATGACTGAGGAAAAGGTGGACCTAGTAAAGACCAAAGGGACAATCTGTGCATAGTGCTAGCAGGCATTGTGAGGTCTTGAATGAATACTTCTCATCTGTATTCCCAGAGGACACAGACTTTGTAAGCAGGAATTTCTAGAACATGTTAAGTTTAATAAAGGGCTCCGTTAGATGTTTTGGTGGGCATGCAGGTGCACAAATCCTTACGACCTGATGAGATGTATTCCATACTGCTATGAGATGAAAGGGAGGAGATTGCTGGGACTCTGGCAGAGACACTTAATATCTCGCTAACCACAGATAAAGTGCCAAATGATTGACTGATAACTAATGCGGTTCCTTTCGTTCAAGAAGGGCAGCAGGGACAGGCCAGGTAATTGCAGATTACTACAAATACTAATGCTAGTGGTAAGGAAATTATTGGGAAAAAAATCTGAAGTACAGGATTAATCAATACTTGGAAAGTCAATGATTGATCAGGGATAGTCAGCATAGTTTTGTTAGAGGGAGTTCCTGTCTGAATAATTTAATTGAAAAGGTGACTAAGTATACGGATGAGGGTAGTGCAGTTGATGTGAGTTATATGGAGTTCAGTAACTTAACAAGATTCCACATGGAAGGATGGTCCAGAAGGTAACAGGCTTTGGAATCTAAGGAAAGTGGGCAAACTGGATCCAAAAATTGATCTAAAACTAGGAGGCAAAGAGTGATGGTGAAGGGTGTTTTATATTTGGAAGCTTGTGACCAGCAATGAATCATAAGATTCGGTGCTGGAACAGTGGCTGTTTGTTATTTATATTAAAGACTTGGATGTGAATGTAGAAGTAGTAAGTTTGCAGATGACATGAAAATTAGTTGTGTTGTTGATAGTGAGGAGGATGGTCTCGGGCTGTAGTCAGATATTAATCAGCTGGTCAACTGGGCAGAGCAATGGCAAATGGAATTTAATCCCGATAAGTGTGAGGTGATGCATTTTGGGAGATCTTGTAAGGGACGTTCATACACACAAGGAGACTTGGTGTACAAGTCCGTAGATCCCTGAAGGTGTCAGCACAGGTGGACAGGTTGGTGAAGAAGGCATACAGGATGGTTGCCTTCATTTGCTAAGCATAGAATATAGGAACAAGTAAGTCTTATGACAACTTTATGACACATTTGTTTGGCTACATATGGTATTCTGTATACAGTTCTAGTTATCACATTATCGGAAGAACGTGATTGCACCGGAGAGGGTATAAAGGAGATTCATTATGATGTTGCTCAACATGAAATCTCAGTTATAAGGAGAGACTGGATAGGCTGGGTTTATTTTCCTTGGAGCAGAGGAGGCTGAGGGTGTATCTGAGGTATACATAATTATGAAATGTATAGACAGAGTGGATAATGAGAATCTCTTCCCCCATGGCAAACATATCTAAGATCAAAGGACATAAGTTTAAGGTGAGGAGCAAGTGGTTTAGAGGAGATATGAGAATGAATTTTTGCACCCAGAGGATAGTAGATAAATGAAACGTGCTACCTGAGACGGTGGTGGAAGCAGATACTCTCTCAAAATTCAAAAGCATCTGGATGAAAATTTAAAATGCCAGGGCATAGTAGGCTATGGACCAAATGCAGATAAATGGGGCTAGTTTAGTTTGTTGCTTGTTGCTCAGCTTAGACATAGTGAGCTGAAGGACCTGTTTCTATGCGGATGACTTTATGACACTTCACCAGTTGTAGTCGGCCATTTAAAGGTACTTTGAGGAAAGCCTTTGCATGTACAGAAATATACTTACTAACAACAGTTCTAAAATATCAAATAATTAAGGTGTTCACCCATTAAATATTTTAAAAGACCAAATTTCATTCGTATTTGTCCTTAGATAGTTCCTTCCTCAGCCAATACAGCAGCTGAGAGTGTCATAGCACCCTTGATTGTTGGGCTAGTGATGGGCATGGAATGAGGACTCAGGGAGAAAGGTTTCACTAGATCACTGTTTTTGATATCAGTTTGAAAGTGCGCTAGGGGGACAGTGGATGAGAAAAGGATAACTCTCAAGCAGTGTCCTCAATGTGTAATAGCATGCCATAAAAACAATGTGGCATCAGACACAATGTAACCCTGATACTGCTGCTTCAGAAGAACTGAAGGGTGTGTAAATCTACCAGCAAATTAGATAGGGCACAGAGTATTGATCAGGATCAGAAATCCTGGATGATCTTCCTCTGCTTTGCATCGAAATATTAGTGCCAATTGTTAAAGCCAAACTGAGGTCAGATACTGAAGCACAGATTGTGGTTTGCATAGAACTTTATTTTGCTTTGAATCATTGTTCTTAATGAACATTCTTATACTCTGGCGCTTAGCAGCCCTTAGCATTGTTTTTACTGGACAGATTTTTCAGCAAGTTCTTGTGATCCAGTAATAGTTTCCCCATGTCTGGGCCAATAGATCCAAGTTCAGTTCCTACCTGCAAAGAAGCTGTGCAATAACATGTCTGAACAGGCTGATTCAAAATAATTACCAGTCATCTGAAAAGTTTATTACGCTACCTTTTAAATCCTGTTCTTACTTCCGTCCAAGAGACAATAGTATTGTCGAAAGGTAATGTTGGTTTTGGAACTATGAGGTAGAATGCTCCAAAATGTCTGATAGGCAGCTGAATACTTTTAAAATCTTTTCTTGCTAGTACGTGGTTCCACTTCCATTGAAATAATTGCAGATAATCTTTGATGTTTTTGTTATCTTATTTAAACCTATTGTTCTTCTTCCTTCAAAAGGCTGTGACTACTGCTAAATTGAGAAGTTTAATTTAGTTTGGGCAAATTTTAAATTTTAGCTTAAAGAAGCAATTTTATGGCCTCTTTAAAAATAATTGCTTCCAAAAATTACACAGAATGACGAAAGGAGGATGGCATTAAAGTCTGAGCAAGGGAGGATGGTACATAAATCTACATTCTATTGATATTTCTGTTCCTGGTGTTGTCTGTGCTTTAGACACTTCAACCAGTTTATGTATTAAATACATCCTGCCCAAGCACTCTTATCAATGAGATGGACAAAAGAACACAGAATTCGGTTTGCAATTCAACTTATTACCAAAATATTCCTTATTAGAGATACCATGTGAACATTTCCCAAATTTCCACAATATTTACTCTCTGTCTAGCCCTATTGCTCTAAGAAACAATATTACCTGTGTTTGAGCTGGACTGTCGGAATCTCCTTCCTTGCTGATGTAGAGCTGATTCTCATCTATGAAGGTTGGTCTCGCAGGTCAGGGCAGATCTTCTCCTGGGTCTTCTTGAGTTGCCACACTGTTTTCTGCCATGAGTCATGCTGCAAAAGTTTGCTGACGGGTGGCTTCCAAGTGTGCATTTTTATCCCTGCTTGCCCACACCTTCCTGAATGTTCTGTGATCTTTGGCCAATGGGGTCACGAGTGGGTTCAAAGCATTTAGTGGAGTCATACCAATACCCTTCACTGTTACTATGCCAAGGAGGTACAAAGTGCACATCCTCAGGCACTGGCTGGAAGTCAAGGTGCCAGAAAGTCTGATTGATACTCCTCAAACACACAACCCTCAGCCTGGTTGTAATTTGTTCCCCTGAGCCTTTGTGAGCTCTTTGACCTTGGTTTCCATTGTAGCCAATAGCTGCTGGCTTCAGTTTAATTTCGTTTGGGCAATTTTTGGGTCAGGCCCAATTTCTCCAGCTGTGTGCCAATTTAGAATGTTCAATTTTGGGTCCATGTTCATTTATCCACAACTTGTTAGCTTCAGTTTTGCCATGAGTTCTAAATCATTTTAAACACTGTCCAACAGTGAGCACTTAAAACTATGACTGGCTACATGGAGATAATGGTTATGAAAAAGGTCAGAATTGATTAAAATTCCCTGCAGATTACATTGAGTAATAAAGAAAGACTTGGAATTATACAAATACTTGGACAGTTGCTTTTGAAAATTATAGACATTACATCAAAAAAGAAATTAATGGCATGACATTTGGCAGGCACTGAAAATGACAATGGCGTAAACAGCCGTAGTAACCGTACAAAGTCTTTTCTAATATCTGAGAGCTAGTGCCAGAATTAGGAGAGCTTTCTCAAAGTCTTATCAAGAAACAGTGTTAGACACACATGAAGTTGTATTTTACACTCTGTGTCCCACACAGTACTGTCACCATGCCTGGGTATGTTCCTGTCCCATCAGTATGACAGACTCAGCAGAGGTGCCACCTCTGTGGTACACGATTGGATGGGTGTTACCCTGGGAACTTCAACATTCACTCCAGATCCTATAAAAATCTCATGGCAACAGGTCAAATGTGGGCAAAGAAACCTCTTACTGATTACTATATACCATGGTGAACACTCCTTGAAGGAAACATTGAGAATGGCTGATCTGGTCAGGTCCTAAAGGCACAGTTGCTAGACTGGGAATGCAACAGATGGTGAGGGAATCAAGAGAGAAAGACATTTGACCTCATGCTCACCAATCTGCTTACCTGTCCATGACAGTATCAATTAGAGTGAACACTTCACAGTCCTTATGGAGACATAATCCTGCTTTCACAATGAGGATACCATACATTGTGTTATGTGGTAGTATTATCTGGCTCAATGCGATAGATTTCAAACAGATCTTGCAACTCAAGATGGCATCCATCATCCGCTATGGGCCTTTAGCACCATCAGAATTGTATTCCAACACAATTTATAATGTTATGGCCTGGCACATCAGGTTAGAAATGTGAATGTGCATCAGCGAACAATTTTCAGCACCATTCAGATACTAAAGCAGCTTATGTCCAAATGCAATGAGACCTGGAATATATCCAGTTTTGGACTGACAAAAAGGAAGTGATATTTGTGTCTCACAAGTGACCATCTCTAACAAGAGAGAGAATTTAACCTTTGCACCTTGATATTACATGACATTGCCATCACTAAATCTCCTACTGTCAACACCCTAGGTATTACCATTGACCAAAAACTGAACTGGACTAGATATATAAATACTGTGACTTCACAAGCAGGTCAGAGGCTAGGAATCCTGCAGCAAAAAAAATCACCTCTTGACTCCCCAAAAGTCTGTCCACTATCTGCAAGGGATAAGTCAGGAATGTGATTGAATTCTCTTCATTTGCCTGGATGTGTGCAGCTCCGGAAACACTCAAGAAGCTTCACACCAATTAGGACAAAGCAACCCACTCAATGGCTACCACTTCCACAAACATTCAGCCCTTACACCATCATATATTGCTCTAAAACCTTGCTATTCATGTATCCATCCAGATGCCTTTTAAATGTTGTATTATACCGACCTCTACCACATTCTCTGACCGTTCATTCCATACATGCACCACTCTCTGATGAGAAAGTTGCCATTTAGGACCCTTTTAAATCTTTCCTGCCTCACTGCCCTCTAGTTTTGGACTCCCCTACACTGAGAAAAAGACCTTGGCTATTCACCCTATGAATGCCCCTCATGATTTTATAAAGCTCTAAAGCTCACCTACCAGCTTCCAAAGCTCCAGGGAAAATGGCCCTGTCCTATGTGGCCTCGTCCTATAGGTCAGACACTCCAACCCTGTACCCTTTCAAGTTTAACAACATCTTCTCTCGAGCAGAGAGACCAGAAGTGAATGCAGTATTCTAAAAGTGGCCTAACCAATGTCCTTTATAGCTGCAATAAGATATCCGAACTCGTATACCCCGTGTACTGACCGATAAAGGCAAGCATACCAAATGCCTTCTTCACTACCCTGTCTACCTGTGACCCGACCTTCTCGAACCTGCGAACCTGCACCACAAGGTCTCTTTGTTCGACAACACTCCCCAGGACCCCAACATTAAGTGTATAAGTCCTGCACTGATTTGCCTTACCAAAATATAACACTTCACATTCATCTAAATTAAACTCCATTTGACACTCCTTGACCCATCAACCCATCTGATCAAAGTCCCACTTGTAATATGAGATAACCTTCTCCACTGTCCAGTACACCAATAAGTTTTTGATTTAAGCAAGGTCCCTGAATGCTATCTTGTTGGTGTAAAATATTCTACAACATCTACAAAATGAAGAGTTGGGAAGTTCTTCATGGGGTTCTGAAGCAATAGTTATTCTTCAACCACACAGAATAACCAGTAACATATCTCAAAGCTGCGTGTGAGATTTGCTTCTCTACATTTAGTCAAAAAATGGAAAATCTCAATCTAAGAGCCTTATTGGTTTATAGGCACAAAATGCACAAAATTATAGATTAATAAATCATTAAAGGTAGCAACAGAGGTTAACAACATTGTGGGATGAATCCTAACTGCAGTTCATTATGGCATAAGATCCATCTGATATATTTTCTACCACCATCCTCTGCCCTAATAGAATCTAACGGCCTTCTTGGTATAGTGTGATACAGGGGAACTACCTGGCAGCTTAGCAAGAAATAACACGTCTCTTAAACAAGATGTAGTTACATTAGTATGATGGACAATGTTACTGAGGCTGTGGAGGAGTCCTCAGTGTTAGGTCCTACTTCACTGAGGTCCAAAGTTTCCCCATTACCTGAGCCCATGTGATATAATCGTATAGGGTGGTCCTTAATGCACTCCTCAGCATTGACACCCTTACATAACAAAGAATGCATAAAAGAATGGAAACAGAACATTGAGGTTTACTTCTAAAGGCAGAAAATTCAAAAGCAGGTCAGTTACTTGAGCATATGTAGAAACAAAAACAGAAATTACTGGAAAAACTCAGCAGGTTTGGCAGTATCTGTGGAGAAAAAACAGCGTTAATGTTTTGGGTCCGATGACCCTTCGTCAGACCTGCTGTGTTTTTGCAGCAACTTCTGTTTTTGATTCTGATTTCCACCTTCCACAGTTCATTGGTTTTAATGCATATGTAGAATATGTTTATGCATTGTGTTTCAACCTGGTGTCCAAATTACAAAAAGGATATAGCTGCACTGATGGAAGTTCAAAAACAGCATTTACAAGATGATTCCAGTACTGGGGGGTTACAACAATCAGGAAGATCTAAAAAAGATGCACTCCATTTTTTTTCAGCTTGGCAAGTTATTTCACAGTAATGAAGAAGTTTGAGATGCATAGGGAGGCAATGCTGGACTGTTAATCCAGAGACCCAAGTGATGTCTGAGGGCTCAGGTTCAAATCCTGCTTTGGTGGTTGGTGAAATTTGAATTCAATAAAAATCTGGAATTAAGAGTCTCATGATGACCATGAGTCCATTGTCAATTGTCAGAAAAACCCATCTGGTTCACTAATTTCCTTCCGGGAAGGAAGTTGCTATCCTTACCTGGTCTGGCCTACAGGTGACTCTAGACTCACTGCAATGTGGTGACTCCCAACTGCTCTCTGGGTGATTAGAAATGGGCAATAAATGCTGTTCTAGCCATTGACATCCTCATCTGGTCAATGTAAAAATATTACATGTAGTTGATATGTTTCTACTGGTGGTGGAGTTCAAAACAGAGGATGGTAAATGAAAGACAGTCACTAACAAATCCAGTAAGGCATTCAAAGTCTGGCAAATGTGGAGATCCCTGCCACATGGTTGACACAAGTAGAAGATGCTTTTAAAATGTTAGATAAGTACAGGAGGGAGAAAGGTCATAGAATAATACATTTATAAATTGAAATGACATAAAATAGCAGGAACTGTGTATAGAGCCTAAACTCCAAAATAGATCTGATGGGGCTAAATAGAATTTTACAACAGAGAAACAGACTATATTAGAGTGTGTCGTAGGATAACCAATAAGCAGAAGTTGTTGCTCATGATGATATCAGCAGGCCTGAATGTAATATTCTCTAGACAGATCAATATAAAACAGCAGTGTTTTGTTGAGATTGAAAAATTGTTCAGATATGAAAATTTTAGAGTCAAAGCAAGCTGCGCAATGTATATGAAAAAGTGAGTATCTACAGTATTCCATAGAATAATAATTCTTCTGGAATTATTCTGGAATCATTAATAGAATTAGTATTCTGCTATTATTCTTCAAACTAAGAGAACGGTGGAAGATCCCTAACCCTCTAATAAATGCTTAAATCTGTAATATATGTTGTATACACACTCACCTCCTCATCAGCCTGAGTAAGGATCTTTGAAAGACAATAATCCTCTCCAAACTGTCTCAAAGCTCTCAGAATTCACTATGGCATAAAGCTAAGAACGTGGGTTTGAAGCCTGCCTCAGCAGTCCCTTAAATACAATATTTCCTGAAAAAACAGTAGCTATCCATCAATCTCACTGAACTTTATTTCTGTTTAGAACTTCATTGATTAATTTGAACTTGTTAATTTATAATTTCCTGATAATTAGTGGGGAAGGACATTGTAAAGGAGATTCATTGAGTTGCAGTCCTGACCTACAATCTTGCTCTACCCTGAACTCATGCTTCCTCTTGAGTACAATTTCCTACTGGGAGAACAAACTCAACTGACCAAAATAGAATACCAATTCCCCTATGACTGGCATTGTTTATGAATGCTGCAATATCAGATGTCAGAGAGAATCTGCTGGAGGTACACTGTAAACAGTTTTAAAGGGGTCAGCCTTTGCTTAATGATAGCTGTATCTCCTCTGAGGCAGGAGGTTGTGGGTTTAAATCTTACTCTCGACACTTAAGCACATCAACTTCAAACCAGTATTTCTGGAATGCTATATTGTCAAATTCAGTTATAGAATCTTAAAGTTATACAGCACAGAAACAGGCTCTTTGGGCCAACTCGCCCACGCTGACCATTCGTAAACTGAACTGATCCCATTTGCATCCATTTGGTCCCTATCCCTCTAAACCTTTCCTATTCATGTACATGTTCAAATATCTTTAAATTATGTAATCGTACCCACCTCTACCACTTCCTCTGACAGCTCATTCCATATAAAAACCACCCTCTAAGTGAATAGGTTGCCCCTCAGGTCCCTTTTAAATCTTTCCCCTCTCACCCTAAACCTATGCCCTCTAGCTTTGGACTCCACTACTTTCAGGAAGACTTTGGATTTTCAACTTATCTATGCCCTGCATGATTTTATAAACCTCTATAAGGTCACCCCTCAGCCTCCCATGCTCTAGAGAAAATAGTTCCAGCCTATCCAGCATCTCATAACTCAAATCTTTTAATCTTGGTAACATCCTTCTAAATCTTTTTTGAACCCTTTCCAGTTTAATAACATCCTTCTTATTAGCAGGATGACCAGAATTGTACACATACTCCAAATGAGGCCTTACCAATATCTTGTACAGCTGTTACATGGTTTCCAATTCCTACACTCAATAATCTGACTGACGAAGGCAGGCATGCCAAATGCTTTCTTCACCACCCTGTCTACTTGAGGTGCCACTTCAAAGGAATCATGTACCTGAACCTCTAGGTCTCTCTGTTCAACAACACTTCCCAGGGCCCTACTATTAACTGTGTTAAGACCTGCCCTGGTTAGTCTTACCAAAATGCAACACCTCACATTTATCTGAATTAAACTCCATCCACCACTCCTTGGCCCACTGGCCCAGTCAATCAAGAGTAAAACTGAGATCTAATCCACCCTTTCAGATGCATATAAAAAATTCTGTGATGCTATTCAAAAATCAGTGAATTTCTCTCCAGTTGTCTGTCAATATTCATTCCTCAACCAACATCACTCAATGACATTTATCTTCAGTTTGTGGGATGTTTAGTGCAAATTGGCTGCCCCATTTCCTATGTTACAAAAGTGACTGCACTTTTCAAAAATGCCAAAAAGAAGAAACAGTATTTGTATAAGAGAAAACAAGGTGTAGAGCTGGATGAACACAGCAGGCAAGCAGCATCAGAGGAACAGGAAAGCTGACCATTCGGGTCAAGACTCCTTCTTCAGAAATGGGAGAGGATAAGGGTATTCTTAAATAAATAGGGAGAGAGGGGGAGGCAGATAGAAGATGGATAAAGGAGAAGATAGGTGGAGAGGAGACAGACAGGTCAAAGAGGTGGGGTTGGAGCCAGTAAAGGTGATTGTAGGTGGGGAGTTAGGGAGGGGATAGGTCAAAGAGGCGGGATGAGGTTAGTGGGTAGGAGATGGGGGTGGGGCCTGAGGTGGGAGGAATGGTTAGGGAGGCGGGGATGAGCTCATCTGGTTTTGGGATGCGGTTGGTGGAGGGGAGATTTAGAAGCTCATGAAGTCCACATTCATACCCTTGGGTTACAACAGTATTTGTATAGCAGCTTTCACAACCTGAGGATGAACCAGAGTGCATTTGAGATAATTAGATGTCTCTTGGTGTGTAATGTTATAGTGTTGGAAACTCCATAGGCAGTTTGCATAAAGTTCTACAAGCAGCAACAAGAAAAATGACCAGATAATCTGCTCTGGTTTTTTTGACTGAGTGATGAATATTGATCAGGTCACTAAGGAAAAATGTCCAGCCAATGAAATGAAAAGCACTTTGTGATTTCCTCAAGTTTCTTCCTTTCCTTAATTGAACTTCTTTGTAAATCACTAAATTAAATTCAATCTTGGGAACCTATTGTTTAAGGGCGTTAATACATCAGGAATTTTCTCACTTTTTAGCTGAGTTGCTAGATGTTAAAACCTGACACTCTCCCTACATTTAGATTTACAATGCAGCATTGTTTATGATTTGTTTTCTGTGCCCATACCTGCTCTCTAAACCACTAGATAGTTAGCAAGTGAGAATATATAAAACAGGAGATGGTGTATAACTAAAATGAAAACTTTGATAGAATTTTCAGATGTATTTTAAAACCTTCTTGTTGGACTTTTCATTGTGGACTTAATATTTAAATCTTGTCTTACTATTTTGCAAACTCCCAACTATGACAAAAGAATTGATTTGTTACAGAGTGTTGACTTGATATAACCCAAAATCATAGATAGCAGTAAAGGATAAGAAGGTCTTCCTCCTTTTGTGAAGGTAGGTTCAGTGAAATTGACATAATATACAACTGGTTTACAGCAGACATGCTCCAGTTTAAAACTGGGAATGAACGGTGGCAGCCTATTCCACTGTGAAGGGCATGATAACCAATCTACTGCTGCTGACATTCACCCATTTCTACCAGGTATCATCGGACAGCAATCATTCTCTCACATTTGAAGATGAAAACCAGCTATCATTTTCCCCCAAGACCTCACCAGGATCAGTTTGCTCTGAATGATACCTGGGACTATCGTGACACAGGGCAGTTCCATGCCTGAACACACCAGGTCATTTGTGAGCTCAGCAATTACTGCAGTTGTAGTCAAATTGATAAATAATGATGCCTTAAGCAAATCTGGCAATTGGGCTATTGAGTCACTTGCAAATAAAAAAAAGGAGAAATCAAAGTATGAGGAACAGTTACAGTAGAGTGATTTATAAAGTTAGGCACCTAACACTGCCTTTAAAATGACTCAGCTGTCACCAGAGAAAGAAAAAATTTATGTCGCATATCTAAGATCCTTTACTTTTTTCCAGCAGCAAATAAAGAAGACCGAACTAAAAGCAGAAAATGCTGGAAAAGCCTAGCAAGTTTGGCAGCATCTATGGATAGAAATCAGAGATAAAGTTTCATGTCTAGTGACCCTTCCTCTGAACTGACCGTAGCTGGGTAAAAGCTGGATTTTATGCAGAAGATAGAGAGGGGGGAGGCATTAAGGAGAAAATGATAGGTGGAAATAGATCCCAAAGAGAGAGAAGAACAGTTGGATAAATAAAGGAGTGGATAATGATCAGCCTGGGAAAATGAATAGCTACTAATGGGGACAGTTCTTGGCTAACAATGGGTTGTGTGTAATAGCAGACCAAGTGATAACAAGGCCTGGTGTGTGCAGACAGTCCAATGATACCTGGTAGAAATGGGTGACTGTCAGTGAGAGTGGATTGTTTATCATGCCCTTCACAGTGGAATAGCTATTACTAGATTCAGTGCTGTGGGATGAGATATTATTAATCAATGACTTCAACGTGAAGGTTCCCCCAGAAAGCAGTGACCATTGTATTATATCATTGAATTCAACATTCAGTTTGAGGGAGAGAAGAGTGGGTCAAAGACTAGTATTTTAAATGTAAAAACATTGCAATTATGAGGGTATGAAAGAAGAGCTAGCTGAAGTGAAATGGCAAACTACATTAAAGGATAGGCCAATAGAGATGCAGTGGTAGATATTTAAGGGGATATTTCAGAATATATAGAAAAGATGCATTCCAATAAGAAAGAAAAATTCCAAGCTGTAGTTTTCAAGCAGTAGTTAAATAAAAAACCATAGTATCGGACTGAGACAAAGCATATAATTATGCAAAAATAGGTGGGAGGCCAGAATATTGGACAGAACAAAGAAAAGACAAAGAATGACGAAATGTTAATACAAAGGGTCAAAATACAGTGTGATAGAAGGCTAGCAAGAAATATAAAATCAGAAATTTTCCACATACAGATATATTTTAAAAATAAAATGTTAACAAAATGAGCACTAGTCTTAAGGAAATTGAGATGGGAATTAATAATGGAAAATAAGGAGATGGCAGCTCAATTGAAGAGGTATTTTGCTTTGGTTCTCACTATAGAGGATACAAGTAACCCCGTAGAAATAATGTAGGTCAGGAAATTGATTGGAAAATAAGAATGAGAATTTTAATATCAAGAAATTGTCAGAGCTTGAGTCAATGTGAGTGAGTGAGCACGGAATGATGGTGAACATGCTTATAGACATAATCTTCCCTGCTAACTGACTCTACAAAGGTTTATTACCATGGTCTCGTGCAGCCCTCTCTTTCTTAGCTACAAATCTTTATTATCATCCCCATTCTTCATGTATGTGCACTTGCTAGCAGCAATCAATGGAAGTGATGAGGACCAGGAATTCTGAAGGTATGAGAACTCATCAAGGCACCAAGGCAAACTGCTGTGCTCCTTAGCTCCAGTGCACCAGAGATCAACTGAATACTGATCTTGTAGCATTACATGACAAAAAGCTTTTAAAATATTTTGCTACATGATTGTATAAGTTAGATTTATATAGTTAAAACAGTCAACAAGATCATTTTCTTCAATGTTATCATATAATGTCATTTTTAAAAACCTTCTAATACAGTATCTTGTCTTAAGCACAGAATACAAGAATTATTTATTTATAGAAAAGATATTTTTAAGGATTGTGAGAAGCTCATTCCTACTGCTATTACAAATGTAAACTATATAAATATTTAACAAAAAATGCACTACAGCATTTGACTAGCTCCTGAATAGTTTCAATTTAAATAGGAAGCAAACTAAATTCTTTTCGAAACGGTTAAGTTTCGGGTGATTTCAGTTAAAATAAATGGAGAGATAAAATAGCACATCTCAGTACTGGGTTATCTGCTGACAGATCTGAAAACGTAAAATGGACTCTTGCTCTGAAATTGAACTTTGCTACAGGGTCCAATTTATTCCTGTGCACATGAGACTAACATTGCTGTCACCTCTTTTCAGAAAGCAGGGCAATGCACTGTGCACATGAACAGCAAAATGGGGAATAAACACAAAGATAGCTTCTGCTTTCAACGTGTCTTGATTTCTAAGCATGCTTTGCATTACATTGTCCCAATGGGTGACATTTTTGATTGATTGATCTGATGTATTTTTTGACCTTATTCTCAACACAGAATAAAAAGTCAGCACTTCTGGCTCCACAATATTGTCTGTTTACTGCTACAGTGAACAGATGGGCCCTTAGCTGTTAGAGTGGGCATATGCAATTTTTATGGTCTAAGTTTAGTAACAGTTGTAACATTTAGTGTGTATGCCTTAGGGAGGCATACACTGGTGCAATGGAGTGCAGTTACTGCTTGAACCTTATCCACTGTTGCTAAGTTCTGTTAATGTCAATTCTGAATTTGCCTTCAATAGCTTTACATCAATAAACAGAGGTCAATGTGTTGAAATACAGTGCATCAAAAAAGATTCAAATTACTAATTTTAAATGGTAAATTGAACAATTACCATAATGTGACAATTTTTTTTAAATGGCTGTGAATAAAACACTAAGACGTCTAGAAGTCATGAAATATCATATAAATGCCTATTATTTCCTTACTCCTTTACAGGAGAATTTGGTCTCCAATCATAGTATGGAACATTCACAGATATTCGCTGATCTATTGATTTTTTTTGTGTGAACCTAAATTAGTCTTTTATTAAACAGAAAACTAGAGGGGAAAAGTGATATTATTTTGCTGCCTAAACTGAATACAATGGGTCAATTTTATTCCCTTGACATAAAATCCATAATAACAGTACATGTTTGCTTGTGACCTAGTTATTTATACGTCTCAGAAAAACCCTCTAAAAGCAGCTATGTAACATAGTCCATGGTTATTGTATTATAATAAATGACAATATACTATAGTAACTGTTCTAAAAGTCAAGGATTATTTTACATGCTGTTCTATCCTTCTTATCTTTTGGACTGTCTTCTAAGGTGCATCAAGAATTAAGGTAAGTAAGCGTCAACGAAGCTCTACATTGCCTTTGCCAGTAAGATCAACAACATAATATCTAGTGGCAATGTTCAGATTGGTCCATGTGTCACCCTTGAAAAAAATCTGCAAATCTAAGAAATGTGCACTAACTTCTCAACTGCCCATCATTGCGAAAGTCCATTTATTAGTACCCAGCTCATGGTATCTTTGGTAAATTATAACCTGCAGTGCCTTTGAAAATATGTTGTGCAACTGTTTACTGCATACAGCTGCTTTAGGACATTTGTGTAAAATTTATTTATCTCCTATCTAACAGAAGAATTCTGAATGGGTCACTGTGTACATTAATGAAGCAAAGAAAGAAACTTAACAAGTGGAATTTGAATTCAATCAACATCTGGAACATCTGGAATGAACAGTCTAATGATGACTGTGAATTCATTGCCAATTGTTGGAAAAACTTAACAGTTTCACTATTTTCTTTTAGGGAAGGAAACTGCCATCCTTACCTGATCTGGCCTACATGTGACTCCAGACCCACAGCAATATGGTTGACTCTTCCCTTTGGGCAATTAGGGATGGGCAATAAATGCTGACCGAGCCAGCTGACCACCCTCTCATTCCATGAATATATTTTTGAAAAGTCTCTGTAAGCAAATATTCATACTGCTTAATTTCAAGTCTGTTGTATTCAATTGCTTTCCATAGATAGTCACATTTTGAATACTGATAATGAAAACCCTTTTCTTTACATTAAATTATAAATACTTTAATTGTTTCTCCAAGATTATTCATTGTGCATTTGTTGGGTAATGAATATGGCTGCCAATAAGCTTCGCAACAGCTCTCTGAAAAGCTAACTATTGTTAGTGTATAATTAAATCCGACTGGTAGTTTGGTATTTAAGAGAAAATGGACCACTTTTCAGTAGCATTTGCAATTTACATTAATTGTATATTTTGCAGCAAAATGTGTACAAAATCACTTTACCTCTTTGAAAACTGCATTCTCAATGCTGCATTTATCACTGTTACTGGGAAGAATAAGGTCATATTTATTTTTGAACTTTGGTTATTGACTGAAGCAATATTTTACTGAATTATGTTCATTATCCTGGATGTAAGAGTCTCTTCTCTATCATGATATATCACAACAGCTCCACTGGGACTTATGCTTTGTCCTGGACTGTAGCAAAAGCATTGCAACAGCATTGCTTTCATTTGTGCAGCTTTTAAGATACCAAGGGAAACACTTTGTGTCTCTGATCGTCCATAAACCTTAAAATGATTTCAGTTCACTAATGATTATTGCACAATTGAATTCATCATTATTAATTACTGATAATTTTATCAGCTATAGGAGAAATACGCAGATTTGAGTCCTGGTACAATATGGATACATTCTTTCGCTTATGATGTCGTTATTGGTAGCCCTTTAGTTTAGAAGGCAGTAAACAACATAAATAAACATTGATTTAAAATAGACATGAATATTGTGCATAAAATGTTCTTGTAAATCGAACAATTAAGTCAATTTGACTTCTTTAACATTACGTATGGCCCATCCATTTTTAGGTTCAATATCAACTGAAGTTCTGGTATTTCTGTTAACTGTTCACCATGGATAACTCATAATGGTATCAGCTGGCAAGGTAGCTATATAGAGAAAAAGACATTAGAAGATACTAAAACTAACAGCAAAGTTCACTTGATGCACATTTGAAACATCATCAAAAACACATCAGCTGTCTATTTTCTTCTTAAATGCACAATCTTCTGTTTATTTTTAATTAGCTTGTCTATTCAAATATGCGGGTAAGACTTCATTGCTTGAGATCATAAAGCTGTCTGGCTTTTTGTTCTGGTTGATGGTCACGTCTCTACATTAGCTGACTGAATGCTTTGGAGGGCTGGTTAAATCTCCTAAATTATTCCTGCTTCTTTCCTGAAATAGATACCTTTCATCTCAAAAGAATTCCAACAACACTAGCTACCCACACCAAAATATCCCTCTTTTCATAGTTCCTGTGCTTTTGGTGACACTGTTTGAAGTTATATTGCTAGTACTCTGTAGATAAAGGCAACCCTTATTTTCTTACACAAGTGAAGAAAAGTGCAGATGTGGGAAGGCAGAAAATGTTGGATATGATTTGGAGAAAATTGTGCAGCTTTGCACACATCAAATTGGGGGCTCCTAACAATCATAAATTCATGGGCTGGATGTGTTACAGACCAACAGGTTATGTAAAGTAAGGTTTTTTTTTAATTATTGAGGTGCCTGTGACGTTGGTCAATTAGGGAGAAAATTTGATCCTTACTTTGTGATCTCTATACCTACTCAAAATATGTATACTCTCACCTCTACATCTTTAATGGGCTGTAGACCCACTCCTAGTCTTATTTTGCTGTTTCCAACTCTTTCTCAGCATGACAGATGAGCTGGTACCATTCCCTTCCTTGATAACAAAGTGTGAAACTGGATGAACACAGCAGGCCAAGCAGCATCTCAGGAGCACAAAAGCTGACATTTCGGGCCTAGACCCTTCATCAGAGAGGTTCACCATTCCCTTCCTTGTTTCTCACTGAAAACATTATTACGGAGAGTGTTGACTGCATTGATAAAGTGTCTTGTTTCCTCTCTTGGAGGTATCAAATCACAAGCAGTCCAATTTCCAAGGTTACTGTGGCTAATTCCTTTCCATGCTGTATAATTTCCAGTTGAGGAAATGTATTCCATCTAATGGAAATTGATTGTTTAGTCCAGGATTCCCTTGCTTAGAGAAATGTATTTTTGACACCTAGACCGACTGAGATACTTCAAATCGTTGGACACCAGTTCAGAATTTGAGTTTTGCCTGGATTTCCAACAGGATACTTGGGTCTCATGGAGCGGGAGTGGCTCTCCTTTCCTCTTCCCCTGGATTGTGAGAGCCGAAAAGCCTTACATATGTAAGAAACCAAAATGAAACTATGGTTGCGGCCATGGAAGGAATATTCCTGTTGTAAGCTGTTGATTGGCCTACAAATCCTCCCACAACTTAACACTGTTCTGTATGGACAAATATGTAGACACAAAATGAACAAACTCAAGGCATCTCCCTGCATTGCAAACATTAGATCATCTTCCTGAAGATCCAAAACTTGTTGAATTAAAATTGCAGGTCAAAAGAAATAATCAGAGTTCCCAAAGGTCTGATGATTCAAACATTTCACTAAAGCAACAGAGAACAGTCTAATATTTTCTCTAAAGCATAGGTGGCATGGGGTTCAATGGTTAGGATTGCTGCCTCACAGCACCAGGGACCTGGGTTTGATACCGCCCTCAGGCGGCTGTCTATGTGGAGTTTGCACATTCTCTCAATATCTACATGAGTTTCCTCTAGGTGCTCCGGTTTCCTCCCACAGTCCAAAGATGTGCAGGTTAGGAAAATAAGCCGTGGGAAATGCAGGGTTACAGGGATGGGGTTGGGTCTGGGTGAGGTGCTCTTCAGAGTATCAGTGTGGACTTGATGGACTGAATGGCCGGCTTCCACACTGTAGGGATTGTATGATTCAAGGTTTCAAATAATAATAGCAATGTTTTTCAGTGGTGTAGTGTGGTGTTTGCATAGAAATAATTTTCTCATTAAGAAACACAACTACTCCTGCCTTATGGGCAGACTCCTACTTGCTAAATTAATTCTGAAACAACTACTTTCTAATGAAAGGGAGGCACTGGCGTATGTGCTTTCCAAACAAGGCAAACCGATTAGGTTCACAGAGGTTCACCAGCTCCTAGAAGTACAAAGGAGAGTCTTGCTTAGAACTTATTATGACATTGGGAGAATATATTTGATTTGAAATAATAGATTTAGGTAAGAATGTACTGACTCAATAACTTCTCACACTCCTCGCAACAGTGCAGAAAAACAATTTTTTGCACAAAGCGTAAAACTGTGAAAGCACAGAAAATTTTAACTGACCACTGAGTGCTTTGAGTTATAGAGTCCCAGAGAAATAAAGGTTAAGCTAGTTTTACATAAACTATTCACAATCATTTTTTTAAAAACTAGTGTTATTTCCCTGAGGAAATCATCTCAAGAATAGTTGTAATGTTTGATTTGTCCTGTTAAATGTTTGCTCAAGCACTCCCTAACGGGATCTGGATAATTGAAACTGATTGTAAATTACTAGGCCAATTAGAAGTCAATAAATTGCTCATAAGTTTCAGGTTCCAAGTCAATAACTGCCAATATCTGACAGCTTGTTTTGCATTTGTATGTGTGAGTTTAGATGGCAATGGGAGAAACTTCATTTAAATATTTGAATGAATTGTTAGATTTTACATCCCAATGCACAGTTGTAAAATATATAAATGCGATAGGTTATTTGCAGTATTATGATCCCAACTGATGTTATTATTGGAACAAGTTAGATCCCAGACTGAAATGTCTTGTTCTTTCTTTCACTGAAACACAACCAAGTAGATTTTGTTTTCACATTAAAAATAGAAGTTTATTTTGCAAAGGAATTAAGATAAAATAAAATACCAAGTTATTTATATGTAACAACTTAAAAGATTTCAAAATGCAGTAGAAATATCATCACATCAAGTTCCAGTCATCAGATATCAGATGGTGTTCGCTTCTGCAGCACATCCATGGCTTTCAATTTGGTCTTCAGGTTTTGACAGCCTCTCCTTTGCTTATTCATAGAACTCACTTTAGACCTTCTCAGCTTCAAATGATGCCTGCAATATTCTAACCAAACAGTGTGGTCTGGAACATTCAAACCAAAGGCATTACTCTGAGATAACTATTTCCAAACTGGTCTAAACTATCCCCTTCTCTTCAAGAACAATTGTTACACTTGCACCTAACTTCAACCAGGATTTATGCAATCTACTGCTGAAACCTTTCCAAGCTGTGAACTTTCCCCCTAAGCAAACAAAATCTTGATTCTTCCAAACTGAAAGCAAATCGAAGCATTTCTATATTTAATCTGTCTGATTGTGAAACTCTCATAATGCCAAAAAAAGTGCTATTATATGCTAGAAGCCCTCTATCTCTCTGTCTCTCTCATGCTGGTTTATAAAAAAATGGCATAGCTCCAGAAACATGGACAAGTTAATCATCAAACACCCCTTACAAACATAAATCAAAACTTACAAACTACTAGTTATGTGTCACACAACTAACATCATAATAGGGATTTTTAATAAGATTAGTAATTCATTTTTTATTTATTTGAAGATACAGTCTCAATAAGCAGGCCTCCATTTACCTTCTAATGTATCTACTGATAGGAACATTGAAAATAGGTGCAGGATTAGGCCATTCAGCCCTTCAAGCCTGCTCTGCCATTCAGTATGGTCATGGTTGATCATCCAACTCAGTCCCCTGTTCCTGCTTTCTCTCCATATACTTAGCTAAGATGAGAACTATATCTAACTCCTCCTGGAAAACAATTAGTGTTTTGCCCTCAACTGTTTTCTGTGGCAGAGAACTCCACAAGCTCACCACTCATTGGGTGAAAGAAATTTCCCCACATCTCAAGCATAAATAATTGGGCAGTGACTCAGTGGTCAGCACTGCTGCCTCACAGCACCAGG
Source organism: Stegostoma tigrinum (assembly GCF_030684315.1). Classification (NCBI taxonomy): domain Eukaryota; kingdom Metazoa; phylum Chordata; class Chondrichthyes; order Orectolobiformes; family Stegostomatidae; genus Stegostoma; species Stegostoma tigrinum. The sequence goes on from NC_081382.1 coordinate 30,587,247, forward strand.
GACCCAGGTTCAATCCCAGCCTTGGGCAACTGTCTGTGTGGAGTCTGCACAGGTTTCCTCCTACAGTCCAAAGATGCACAGGTTAGGTGAATTGGCTGTGCTAAATTGCCCACAGGGGTGTATAAATTAGGTGGATTATGGGGGGGTGGGTCTGGGTGGGATGCTCTGAGGTTCAGTGTGGATGTGTTGGGCCAAAGGGCCTATTTCCACACTGTAGGGATTGTATAATCTACCCAGTGTCCTTCGACTGTGACCCTCAGTTATATTCAAGGGAAAGTGCTGCGCCTGGTTCCGAGTTCACTACCGTGCATGGATCCACTACATGGATTGATGCCTAAATACGAATAATGGAAAACTAAAGGCATGATCTTCCTATCTCTAAGGTGCCAGGAATAATGATGACCAAATCAAGAGTTTAAAAATTAGATTCTTGCCATTAAGTTAAAATATTGCAATTATACTTTTGGATGACAAGGTCAATTTCTCTTTCAGGTGGCTAAAAGCCGATTTGCAATCATTTGAATCTCATTAATCACACAACTTGCCTTATTACCTCCCCTTTCCCAATAACATTCGACCAATCTAGAAACTTGACGCCTGAAAAATCTTGTTTATAAAATCCACGTGGGTACCTTTTGAGAAAGGTCCTCTGCTATCTTCCTTCTCTTCACTTGAGCTGGAATTGCTGCAGTAAGTGCCTCTTTGGATCCTTCATCCATATAACTGGGCAACAGTGACACATCTGCCTCAGAATCTCTTGTGCCTATTATTGAGCAGCACTAGGATGAAGGCATCACAGGTTAGGCCAGCATTTATTGCCCATCCCCAAGTGCCCAAAGAGTAGTTAAGAGTCAGCCACATTGCTATGGGTCTGGAGTCATCTATAGGCCAGGCCAGGTAAGGATGGCAGTTTCCTTCCCTAAATGATATTAATGAACCAGATGTGATATGTGACATTGGTTACATGGTCATCATTAGACTCTTAATTCCAGATTTTAACTGGATTCAAATTCCACCATCTGCAGTGGCGGGATTTGAACCCAGGTTCCCAGAACATTAGCTGGGTCTCTGGATTAACAGTCCAGCAGTAATACCACCAGGCCATTGCCTCCCCAGTAGTTGGACATATTGTGCCTAATTCTGTGCATGGCATTTTATGAAGGACTTGAATGAAGTACAGAAAAGATTCATTAAAATTATCCCAGGTATGAACAACATCACATGTTCATAGTCTTGAGGGGTCTTGACGGAGTAGACAGGGAGATTGCTCCCACTGAGAATTAAGAATGAGGAAAGATTTAAAATAATTAAAGGAAAAAAAAGTGAAATGAGTCCAACTGTTCATGCAGCAAGTAGTTAAGACCTGGTCTGCAGTGCCTTTGTGTAGTGGAGACATGTCACATTGAAGCATTCAAAAGAAATTTAAACTGTTATCTGAAAAGGAAAGATATGTAGAGGAATGATGTCAGATGAGTTGCTCATTCAGAAAGCTGGTGGAGTTTCCAAATGAATTCCTCCTTCACAATAACAGTTCTGGGTGATTTCCAGCAGTTTTCAAGGCACAAATGGTATATGCAGTTATGTTGCAAAATATGGAGGATAGTGCTCGCAGCTTTTCATAACTATTCTGATGTGTATGAAGGTTTCGACACAACTGAATGAAACAAACAAAATTAATGAGGATAAAAACATTCTGGCAGATCTGGTAGACAGCAGGAGTTGAATAATAATCACAGAAGAATAAACCGCAGGAATGCGTGGGTAATTACCAGCAATTATTTTAAATGCGACTCAAAGTACAGTGATGAGCTATCCACAATGAAACAACTGTTTGTGATGGTGCAAGGCACGAAAGGCTCAGAAGGAGAAGATGACTAACCTGAGGGAATTTTACTGGTCAAAGAAATTTCATATACAGTATTTGGAAACTAGCGTACTGGCTGCAAATTCTTTTAGTTATGCTGTTTTGGACAGTCGCATATTTGTGGAACGGATTGGCTGAAATGTTACTCAGATGTTCTAAATATAAGGACTGAAGTAAAGTCAAGGAATACAACAGTTCAACCTGTTTTTGGGATAACAATGTATTTGTCACTGAAAAGAATTGATATTCCACGTACAAAAGCTGAGGTAATGGAAGCCTCCTTGTTGGGACAGATGTTAGAGTCATAGAATTTTACAGGATAGACAAGGTTCTTTGCCCTATTGTGTCTGTACTGGCTCATGAAAGAGATACCAAGCCTGATGAAGGGTCTGGGCCCGAAACGTCAGCTTTTGTGCTCCCGAGATGCTGCTTGGCCTGCTGTGTTCATCCAGCTCCACACTTTGTTATCTCGGATTCTCCAGCATCTGCAGTTCCCATTATCACTGATCCCATTCTCCAACCCTGTCTCCGGAGCCTTCTAAATTCATCACTTTCGAATATATATCCAACTCTTTTCTGAAACCTCTTTTTTGGAATCTGCCTCCACCAGTCTCCCTGGCAGCGCATTCCAAATCCTAACAACTGTCTGAGTAAAGAAATTTCTCTTAACCTCACTCCTAGCCCTCTTGTGGTCAGTCTTGAAATTGTGACCCCCTAATTACTGACATACAAATTCACGGAAACAGAATATCCTCTTTACCCTGTCAAAGTCATTCATAATTTTGAACAACTGAATAAGATCACCTCTTAAAATTTTCTGCACAAAGGAGAATAAGTCCAATTTCATTAGTCTTGTATCTAAAATATTTCATTCCTGCTACCATTACAGTAATCATTCTTTGAACTTTCTCCAGGATTTTAACAACATTTCTTTAAAAGGTGGCCAGAACAACACAACATTCTGAATGTGGTCTGACCAATGATTGTAGCATCACTTCTTTGCTTTTATACTCTCTGCCTCTATTTATAAACTCAAGGATCCTATAAGCCTTCTTAACAACTGTTTCAACTTGCGTGGCCACCTTCAGAGAGTCATGCACATAAACCCCAAGATCCCTCTGCTCCTGTATTTCCCTCATTATTGTATCATTGAGCCTGTACTACCTCTCTGTGTTTCTTCTAACAAAATGCATTACCTCACATTTCTCTGTGCACACATAGGAAATACCCTAGTTCTGAACAAGTCACAATCAAAATTGGTCAGTAGACTTGAATCCATCTATTAAACCTAACATTTAGCTGAAATCCCTTAAACTTGGAACCATTCTGATAAGTAATCCATGAAATATCCTCACATCCTTCCTGAAGTGTTGTGACCAGAACTGGGTGCAATACTTTAGTCCAAGACCAGACCCTTAAAAAGCTATAGCATAAGTTCAAAACTTTGTAATCAGTACCTTTTTATGAAGTCAAAATAACACATGCTTTGCTAAGTACTCCCTGAAAACAGGCTTCCACTTACAATAAGTACATGCACCTCCAGGTGCCTTGCCCTTGTCCATTGTATTGAACTCTTTCTGGTATCAGAAGAATGAACAAGATTAGATTCCTCATGGATTTTTAGATTCCTAATAATGCAACAACATTTTGTTAACCCTAACACCAATGTTATCTCCAACAGCCCAATGACCTAAATGTGGACTTTACCAGTTTCAAAATCTCCCACCCCAGATGTCATCCCATGTCCAACCCTCCCTCTCATCGCCGCTTCTTTGTCCTGACACAACCTGTCCATCTTCTCTTCCACCTATCCCCTCCTCCCACCTCACTGACCAATTCCCACCAGTCCCTACCTGCACTCACCTATCACCATCCCACCTATCTTCTCCAGCCTCACCTCTCCTCTCTGGGGCGGCACAGTGGCACAGTGTTTCAGTGGCTAGCGCTGCTGCCTCACAGCGCCAGGGACCCGGGTTCAATTCCAACCTTGGCCGACTGTCTGGGTGGGTTTCCTCTGGGCGCTCCGGTTTCCTCTCACAGTCTGAAGATGTGCAGAGTAGGTGGATTGGCCATGCTAAATTGCCCATAGTGTCCAGGGATGTTTAAGTTAGATGAGTTAGACGTGGGGAAATTAGGGGAATGGATCTGGGTGGGTGCTCTTCAGAGGGGTGATGTAGACTTGTTGGGCCGAATTGCCTGTTTCCACACAGTAGAAATTCTACAATCTATAATCTCTCTATTTATTCCTGAGTTCCCTTCCCCCTCCCCCAATTCAGAAGAAGGGTCCCGACCCGAAAAGTCAACTTTCCTGCTCTTCTGATGCTACCCGGCCTCCTGTGTTCCCCCAGCTCCACACTGTGTTATCATTGTTATCTCCAATAGCGTTGATCATTGTTTGTAACAGTCCAACAAAAAGCACACCAGCCCTGCTTTTACAAAATTTGAAGAGCAGGATATGGAAGCACTTTGGGAAGTTAGCAACCCAAATGAGGTAGCCTGAAGCAGATTGATCCTTGCTTATGCAAAAGTTAATTTGCTGGTAAAGCCCAGCGATTTATACATCCCTGTCAGAGGTACGTTGTAGGCATTATAACAAGTGAAACCTGCTATTCTAAGCACATATATTCATTGACCCCATAAGAGTAGGGTGGTGTCTTGCTAGTGTGAACTCGCTGATGCATCTGCAGCTTGTAAGGATTAGTGAATCCCTGCCCACACTCCAACAGGTGAATAGACTCCCCAGCATGATCCAGCTCGTGTTGATGCAGAGTTTGTGTGGGAGAGACCTCTATATGTTTGTCGAGTGTCAATCTGGAAGGGGATTTTGCTTTTCTGCTTCAAATTTTTGTGCTTTAAAAATACACAAAAAAATGCACGAAGATCGAGAGATTTTTTTCCAGACGGAGTTTGTTTAGGAGAGACTTCCAAGTGTTTATTGAGCATTGAGGTGGGGAAGTTTTTTCTAAACTTTTGAAACTTGAGAAAAAAATTATGTAGAAAAAATATATGTGAAGGAGGAGAAATTCTTTCACATATGGAGCTTGTGTAGAAGCCCACACGTGAATGGCACTGGAGGGAGTTTTTATTAAATCTGGAGATTGAAAGCTGACAGTTGGAGAACTTGAGGAGGAGGTGTTTAATCGATTTTTATTAAAGATTTATATGTCTAATTTTTGAAAATCTTTTGCATGATTAAGGTTAAAATCTGCAGGTAAGTAAGGATAATTTATTTTTATACATAAGGTGCTATTGAGTGCTTCTTTGTTTTAAGCTTAATATCATTGAAGGCATTCAAGAGATATAAGAGTGTGATTACTAATGGATTTAGAGAAGTGTTTACACAGCAGGATCAGTCAGATTGATGGTTGACTGTCAGGAAAGGTAAGATGGTTGTTCAAAACGCAACACAGTGTGGGCCTGAAGGAACACAGCAGATCAGGCAGCATCAGAAGTGTAGGAAAGTAGACGTTTCGGTTTGGGACACTTCTTCAGAACCAGGGAGGCAGAAGGGAGCTGGGGAATAAATAGAGTGAGGAAGGGTGGGGCTGGAGAAGGTAGGTGGGTTGGTGATAAGTGGATGCAGGTAGGGGATGGTGGGGATTGATCAGTTTAATGGGTGGCAGGATAGGTCAGAAAGAAGATGGACAAGTTGTGTCAGGTCAAAGAGGCGAGGGGGGGCTGGGAAAAGGTAGGTGGGATGAATACAGGTGGACGTAGGTAGGGAATAATTGAGAGAGAGTGGGAATGGCGGCGTGGATTGGTGGGAGAGAAGATGGACAGGTGTGCCATGTGAAGGAGGTGGGGATGAGAGGGAGGTTTGGACGTGGGCTAAGGTCAGGGGTGGGGAGATTTTAAAATTGGAGAATGCTATGTGCAGGCCACTGGGCTGTAGGCTCCTGAGGTGGAATATGAGGTGTTGCTCCTCCAGTTTGCAGGTGGCATCATTGTGTCACAGGAGGAGGCCAGTATGGACACATCACCCAGGGAGTGGGAGGGCCAGTTAAAATAGTTAGCAACTGGAAGGTGTTGTCGATTATCACATACAGAGTGCAGATGCTCCATGAAATGGTCCCAATCCACACCACCATTCTCACTGACCAATCTCAATTACCGATGTAGAGGAGGCCACATCCAAAGCAATGGATACAGTAGGCTAGGTTGGAGGATGTACTGGTGAACCCCTGTTGGATTTGAAAAGTTTGTTTTGGGCTTTAGATGGAGGTGAGCGGGGAGGTGTTGGGGCAGGCGTAGCACCTCCTGCGGTTGCAGGGAAAGGTGCTGGGGTGGTGGGGAGTGTGGAGGGGACGAGGCAGTTGTGGAGTGAGCAGTCCCTACGAAAGGCAGATAGGGGTGAGGAGGGAAATCTCTCTTTGGTTGTGGGGTCGGATTGTAGGTGGCGGAAGGTGATATGCTGGATGCGGAGGTTGGTGGGGTGGTATTTGAGGACCAAGAGGACTCTATATTTTTGTTGGTGGGTGGGGAGGGATTTTGAGGGCAGAAATGTGGGAAATGCAAAAGATGTGGTTGAGGGCATTTTTGATCACCAGAGTGGGGAAGTTGCGTTCCTTGAAAACGGACATCTGGGATGTTCGGGAGTGGAACACACCATCTTGGGAGAGAATGCAGCAGAGGCACAGGAATTGGGAGTAAGGGGTCACATTCTTGAAGCACAGTGGGTGAGAGGAGGTGAAGCCAGGGAGCTGTGGGAATCGGTGGGTTTGAAATAAATGTCGGTGTTCAGGTGGTTACCAGAGATGGAGACAGAGAGGTCCAGGAAGGGGAGGCAGGTTTCTGAGACGGTCCGGGTGAATTTGAGGTTGGGGTGGAAGGTGTTAGTAAAGGTGATGTCCATCTTCTTTCCCACCTATCCATCCCACTGTTCCTACCAACTAATCCTCCCTACCCCCTTTCCAAAATCTACCTATCACCATCCCACCTACCTTCCTCCAGCCCCACCCATCCTCCCTCTCACCTCCTTGGCCTGTAACAACCTGACCATCTTCTCTCCCACCTTTCCACCCAACCTCCCCATGACTGACCAATCCTCACCACATGCAGGGTGGGGGGCAAGCACAGCGGCTCAGTGGTTAGCACTGCTATCTCACAGTACCAGGGACCAGGTACAATTCCACCCTCAGGCAACTGTCTGTGTGAAGTCTGCACGGTTTCAGTGTCGGTGTGCGTTTCCACTGGGTGTTCCAGTTTCCTCCCACAGTCCAAAAATGTGCAGGCTTGGTGGATTGGCCATAGTGTCCAGGGATGTTGAGGTTAGGTGCATCAGCCATGAAAAATGTAGGTTACAGGGAAAGGGTAGGGAGATAGGCCTGGGTGGAATGCTCTTCAGAGGGTCCATGGGGACTTGTTGGGCCAAAGGGCCTGTTTCCACACTGTAGGGATTCTGTTCCATGAAAACTTTTAAAAGTCGATTGGAATAGACTGTTCACAGGTAAACGGGATGATGAACCAGTGGGAGACTTTCTAAAGCATGATAACAAGTGTTCAGAGGCATTGCATTCACTTGTACACATGTACCTAAGTAGTGAAAAGTTTTGTTTTGCAAGTACTACAGGTAGATCATAACAAACAAGGACATATAGTTCAGGGGGTGCTTGGACAGAGTTAGGCATTCAAGGTTACAGCTACACAGGAGGTGCACAAAGCAAGATCAACATTAGATTTGGGGGTCTGTGACCATCAGTGTTCCACAGGGATCGGAACTGGGTCCACATTTGTTTGTCATTCATATAAATGATTTGGATGAGAATATAGGATGCATGGTTAATAAGTTTGCAGACGAGACCAAAGTTGGTAGTATAGTGGACGGTGAAGAAGTTGGTCTATGATTACAAAGAGATCTTGATCACTTGGGTCAAGGGGCTCAGGAGTTTAATTTGGACAAATGTTAGGTATTGCATTTTGGTAAAATAAACAAGGGCAGGACTTGTACAATTAATGATAGGGCCCTGGGTGGTGTGATAGAACAGAGACACCGAGGGACTCAAGTATTTAATTCTTAGAAGCTGATATCACAGGAAGCCAGGGTAGTTAAAAAGGCAATGAAGGCAAGTGTGCTAAATGAGTACAGGAGTTGGGATGTCATGTTGAGGTTGCACAGGACATTGGCGAAGCTTTTCCTTGAGTACTATGTACAGTTCTGGTTGCCCTTTTATAAGAAGGATATTATCAAGTTGGAGAGGATTCAGAAAAGATTTACCAGGATCTCACTTCGAATGGAGGGTTTGAGTTATAAAAATAGGCTGGACAATCTGGAACCTCTTTCACTAGAGTGTAGGAGGTTGTGGGGTACAGGTTTATAAAATCATAGATAAAGTGAATAGCAAAGGTCTTTTCTCCAAGCTGTAGGGGATGTGGGTGGGGCGGGGGGGGGATTCAGAACTAGGGGGCATATTTTTAAGGAAAAGGATTTAAAGAGGTTACACAGAGTGTGGTTAGTGTGTGGAATTAAATGTCAGCGGAAGTAGTAAATGCAGGCACGGTTATAACATTTAAAAGACATTTGGATAAGCTCATGAATAGGGAAGGTTTGGAAGGATATAGGCCACATGCAGGAAGATGGGATTAGTTTGGTCTGGGGACATGGTCAGTGTGGGCCAGCTGGACCGAAGGGTCTGTTTCCATGCTGTGTGGCTCTATGACTATAAGCCAAGGCAGAGGTTTCAGAACTTAGGGAAACAGCTGGACACTTTAATACTAAGTTTGAGAGAATTAAAACAGAATAATTTTGAGAAGTGGAAAAGAGCATTAAAGAGTGACGACAATTACAATGCTCTCAAGAAATCATTCCTTTAGAAAAATAATTTAAATGTCCTTATTTTCTGTAATCAGAACTCATGTAGATCAGCGGCAGCAGCAACAGCAAGATCAGCAGCTATGACAGCTGACAATTACGAACTGGTACATAAACCTGTTTTCTGTCATCCCCAGAAATTTTAGAAGAATAAAAAGAAAGAGGGAGAGTGAAAGAAAGGCAGCTAAGCCTGGATAGAGAATGGAAAGTAGGGAATTTCCCCAAGAACTCCTCAGATTCAGAAGAAAGTTGCTGAGGGTGGAGCTGAAGTTCAGAATTTAAATTTTTTATGGTAATAGGTTTGGTCATGTGTGTTTGGAATGGATTTATAGGAGTTAGTAAAAATGAGTCAGAGAAAAGAACACAAAATGATAACATCACAGACCAGTTTGTAGCTCCAACTATAACAAAAAAGACCAGAGGTGAGTTCTGTTCTTAAAGAAAATGTGTAAACGTAAAGAAGGATTGTGCAAGATTTTTGGTGAAAGGGAATGTAGCTCCTTTTTCTTCAGGCGACATAACTAAACTCGTGATCACACCATAAGACATAGGAGTGGAAGTAAGGCCATTTGGCCCATCAAGTCCACTCCGCCATTTAAATCACGGCTGATGGGCATTTCAACTCCACTTCCCTGCACTCTCCCCGTAGCCCTTGATTCCTTCTGAGAGCAAGAATTTTTCGATCTCTGCCTTGAAGGCGTCCAACGTCCCGGCCTCCACTGTGCTCCGTGGCAATGAATTCCACAAGCCCACCACTCTCTGGCTGAAGAAATGTCGTCCCATTTCAGTATTAAATTTACCCCCTCTAATTCTAAGGCTGTGCCCACGGGTCCTAGTCTCCCCGCCTAACAGAAACAACTTCCTAGTGTCCACCCCTTCTAAGCCATACATTATCTTGTAAGTTTCTATTAGATCTCCCCTCAACCTTCTAAACTCTAATGAGTACAATCCCAGGATCCTTAGCCATTCATCATACGTTAAACCTACCATTCCAGGGATCATCCGTGTGAATCTCTGCTGGACACGCTCCAGGGCTAGTATGTCCCTCCTGAGGTGTGGGACTCAAAATTGGACACAGTATTCTAAATGGGGCCTAACTAGAGCTTTATAAAGCCTCAGAAGCACATCGCTGCTTTTATATTCCAACCCTCTTGAGATAAACAACAACATTACATTCACTTTCTTAATCACGGACTCTACATGCAAGTTAACCTTTAGAGATTCCTGGACCAACACTCCCAGATCCCTTTGTACTTATGCTTTGCGAATTTTCTCACCATTTAGAAAATAGCCCATGCCTGTATTCTTTTTTCCAAAGTGCAAAACCTCACATTTACTCACATTGAATTTCAGTCATTTCCTGGACAACTCGCCTAAACTGTCTAAATCTCTCTGCAGCTTCCCCACCTCCTCAGTACTACCTGCCCGTCCACCTACCTTTGTATCATTGGCAAACTTCACCAGAATGCCCCCAGTCCGTTCATCCAGATCATTAATATACAACATGCACTGCTGCGGCCCCAACACTGAACCCTGCGGGACACCACTCGTCACCGGTTGCCATTCTGAAAAAGAGCCTTTTATCGCAACGCTCTGCCTTCTGTCAGACAGCCAATCCTCAATCCAAGCCAGTAGCTCACCTCGAACACCATGGGACCTCATCTTGCTCAGCAGCCTCCCGTGAGGCACCGTATCAAAGGCTTTTTGGAAGTCTAGATAGATAACATCTACTGGGATTCTCTGGTCTAACATACTTGTTACCTCTTCAAAGAATTCTAACTGGTTTGTCAGGCACAACCTCCCCTTACTAAATCCATGCTGACTTGTTCTAATCTGACCCTGCACTTCCAGGAATTTAGAAATCTCATCCTTGACAAAGGATTCAAGAATTTTACCAACTACCGTGGTTAAGCTAATCGGCCTATAGTATTCCATCTTTTGCCTTGATTCCTTCTTAAACAAGGGGGTTATAATAACAATTTTCCAATCATCTGTGACTTTTCCTGACTCCAGTGACTTTTGAAAGATCACAACCAAAGCCTCTGCTATGTCCTCAGCCACCGCCCTCAGAACTCTAGGTTGTAGCCCATTGGGGCCAGGAGACTTATCAAGTTTTAGCCCTTTTAGCTTTTCCAGCACTTTCTCTTTTGTAATGCCCACCATACTCAACTCTGCCCCTGACTCTCCCAAATTGTTGGCATACTACTCATGTTTTCCACTGTGAAGACTGAAGCAAAATACTTAAGTTCTTCAGCTATTTCCCTATCTCCCATCACAAGCCTTCCAGCATCAATTTGGAGCGGCCCAAAATCTACTTTTGCCTCTCGTTTGTTTCTTATGTATTGAAAGAAGCTTTTACTATCATTTCTAATATTACTAGCCTAGTATTTAGCTAGCCTACCTTCATACTTGATCCTCTCCTTCCTTATTGCTCTCTTTGTTATCCTCTGTTCGTTTTTGTAGCCTTCCCAATCTTCTGATTTCCCAGTGCTCTTGGCCACTTTATAGGCTGTCTCTTTTTCTTTGATATATTTCCTGACTTCCTTTGTCAGCCATGGCTGTCTAATCCCACCCTGGATAATCTTTCTTTTCTTTAGGATGAACCTCTGTACTGTGTCCTCAATTACACCCAGAAACTCCTGCCATTGTTGCTCTACTGTCTTCCCCGCTAGGGTCTGCTTCCAGTCGATCTTCATCAATTCCTCTCTCGTGCCCCTGTAATTACCTTTATTTAACTGTAACACCATTACATCCAATTTTGCCTTCTCTCTTTCAAACTGCAGACTGAACTCTACCATATTCTGATCGCTGCCGCCTAAGTGTTCCCTTACTTTAAGGTCTTTTATAAAGTCTGGCTCATTACATACCACTAAGTCCAGAATAGCCTGCTCCCTTGTGGGCTCCATCACAAGCTGTTCCAAAAAGCCATCCTGTAAACATTCCATGAATTTCCTTTCTTTGGATCCACCAGCAACATTGTTCACCCAGTCCACCTGCATATTGAAGTCCCCCCGATCACCGTGACCTTGCCTTTCTGACATGCCCTATCTATTTCTCGGAGCATCTTGCGCTCCTGGTCCTGATCACTGTTAGGAGGTCTGTACATAACTCCCATTATGGTTTTTTTGCCTTTGTGGTTCCTCAACTCCACCCACACAGACTCCACATCTTCTGACCCTATGTCATTCAGTGCTGTAGATTTAATTTCATTCTTAACTAACAAGGCAACCCCGCCCCCTCTGCCCACCTCCCTGTCTTTTCAATATGTTGTGAATCCTTGGATGTTTAACTGCCAGTCCTGTACTCCCTGCAACCATGTCTCTGTGATGCCTACCACATCATAACCATTCAAGAGGATTTGTGCTGTTAATTCATCTACTTTGTTGCGAATACTATGAGCATTTAGATAAAGTACCTTAATGCTAACTTTCTTATCATTGTTAGAGAGATTGGAAATCCTAAAATGTCTTAAGCTATCCTTCCTTTCTGCTGTATTCCTAGTCTGCCTCGAGCTTAAACCCACCTGTACACAGGCTATCCTGTTGCTTATCTTTCCATTTAACTCCATACTCCCTGTCTCTTTCACTTTCCCTTTCCCTTTCCCACGACTCAGAAGTTTAAAGTCCTACTGACCACCCTATTTATCCTTTTCGCTGGAACACTGGTTCCAGATCGGTTCAGGTGGAGACCGTCCCAACGGTACAGATTCCACCGCCCCCCCACCCCCCGAAGAGATACAGGGACAATGCAATCACTTTTGCTCAAGAACAATTTTATTTTTCCTCCAGAGGGGGACACTGCTATCTTAACTGCTTCACACTGAATGTGTAATTTGAATTTTGTTGTTAAATAGGATGCTTTGGGAATCTTAATGATGCTTCAGGGAACCCTATTCCATAATACTGTAAAATTACAAATTATTAACCATCATACTTCTGTGAAACTAAATTCAGAGGCAGCAGTGTATGGGTTCTACAAAGAATTCCCAAAATGGGTCTTCTAGTAGTGTTAAATTACTAACCAATTACTACACAGCAGCAGCACAAAGCAGAAGCATGGCCTTTTATAGACCATCTCAGTGAGAGATGGCACACCATAACTTGTCAAAATTGGAAGGACAAGAATTAACCAAATCGTGTGCATGGAAAAGATTCAATAAAATGTAATTACCTTTCTGAATTCAACCACCTTACCAAGCCTTGAACCAAAAGCTCTTCATGGATAGCTTTCAAATACCTGTTATAAGTACAGTATATCATAAATAGGACCACTTACAGTGAAATGTGCATGTGTCAATGCACATGTGTGCCAGAGGGAGAGGAAAAAATGTGATAGGCAAGTGAAAACATGAGGAAGAGAAAATGGGCATTAAAGAAAGAAACAGACATGAAAACAAGATAATATGTCAGTGTGTTTCGACAGTACACTAGGCTATATTCAGATCTCAGTAATTTAATTTTCTGAAGTATGTCTTCCTCAAACCAATTCTCTTTGCAACAAACAATCTAGTATACTTAATTGTAATTACACCAGCAGGCTACTATGAACCGTTTCATTCATATTTATAAATAAAAAATAATATGCCGTCAGTGTTCATAAATATCTCTGCAAACATTGGCACACATACACAGGAAAGGAAAGGGAAAGTTTCCAATTACCAAGGACACAAGAGATACATACATCATTTAATATTCCAGTGGGGCATTGTGTCTGCAAGCTAATTCACTGAAGCTGACAATGTCTCAGAATATTAAGGGCGCACTGTGATGGAAGTATTTGCAGTGGCAGTGTTTTTTTTAAATATTACCTGACTTTTACTGGCACTACCAGATCCAGGAGGGATTACAGACGAAGTATGCTCATGTGTCAAATTCTGTACCTAGATGTCAATGTTACTGAATTGAGAAAACAGGCAGGGTTATGCACACTTTCTATACATTTTGATAAATTCTGGCCAGATTTATAAAGTGTCCCAATGTTACTCAAGTATTTTGTCATCCTGGCTTGATACCACATTGAATTAATGCCCCGTGGGATGTCAAACTAAAGTGTGTATGTACCATCTCCACTAAGTATTGCACTACACACTTATGATCCCAGCAGATGTTATTGCTGGACAAGTTAGATCTCAAACTGAAACCTGACCTGATATATTATACTTTGTTTTGGTTTTATGAAGAATGGTACCTCATTCAAACACAACCACATAATGTTGTAGATTTGTTCTTAACAACAGAAAAGTTTATTTAAAAAGTGAAAGAAGATGAAACAAGTTATTTATTTATAAAGAAACTTAGGGTTTTAAAAACACACAATGAAATATAATCACACTAATCCCAAAAATACTCCTTTACTGATCTCAAAATATTCCTGTACAGTACCAAAAAGCATACCATGTACAGTATTCACACCAGAAAATTCTAACACCTCAACAGGTTTGATTAGACTTCAACCCCCAGTCTGGAACATGTGATAGCCTCTTCCTGGAGCTATTATCCACCCAAGTTTAAATAATCTTAGCTTCAAATAACCAGGATTTTATCCAAACACACTGCAACTATCATTGGCTCCTTGCACTAAGGTAACATAGTTTGATTTATTAGCACTATCTTCTCCCATTTTCCAGAGTAACTTTACCCATGAAAGCTTCTGCAGAACTGCCCAAAATTGAAAAGTTATTTCTCTAAACTATGCATGTAACCTGTACACTCAAAGTACAAAAGTTTCTAATAGAAACCTTGAGACACAATTGTTAAGTTTACCTTGCTAAGTTGTTACCCCCCACCAAAGTAAATTTTTAAGAATTAGTTTTAGAAACTGGCTCTCTCAACTATTTGTTTAAGTCACTGTGGCTACAGAAACATTCACAAGTTAATTAATAATTCCTTCAGACAGACAGGAAAATACTCATATGTCACTACTTCAAAATCAAAATAAAAATCTAAACCAATGAAAAAAACCACACCAGTCTATGTCACAATATTCACTCTGGATTCTGAATCAGGCCCCATACCAAACTAACACTGAAATCCCATTGAGGATACCCACATTGTGTTCTCATCATATTTGTGTCCATAACCAAGTGAGTTCAAATATTCTTATTATTAAGATGCACCTTCTTAACCCAGGTCCTGCAAATTCCAACCCACTGTTCTGAAATCCACTTCTGAATTTGAACCTCGATATCTAGATTGCCATGATCAGGTGATATGCATTGAGCTAATATTCTTAAGCATAGATTTACTCCTGATCTTCAAATAGGAATGAAAATTTAGACATTTTTTGCAAGCTGAAGAAGCTTGGCACTTCAGATGATGTCAACTGTTGAGGTGTCTCCCTAACTGGTCACTGATGACAAGGCCTCCAGCTCTGAGGATCTACTGGGAAATCTATTCACAGAAGGATAGCATTTTCCATTTTAGACAGTGATCCTTGAGTTCCTTGGATTTCAGAGGGACTGTGTTTGATATTAACGTAAACTTTGGAGGAAAATGAGGTGCAAGGCCGGGTTAGTTTTTGCCACTTCCAGTATGGTTTTGCTTTCATATCACTAAACATATCTTAGCCCTCTTCTCTTTTTTGAAGGGACTATTCCCTCTATGATAGCCTGGTCCATTCCTCAGTTACCACCAATAATCACATCTTTTCACACAAGTGCTGTAATACTGCCCTTTCATCACCTTGTTTTCACTCTCCAAGGCCCCAAATAATCCTCCTAAGTGAAAATGTGATTCACTTGTAATTCTTTCAGTTTAATATCCTGTATTGGCTATTCACAAGTTTGTTTGCTCTGTATCGAGGCATCCAAACACAAGCTGGGTAACTGTTTTATAGCACATCCCCACTCAGTCCATAAACAGGACACTGACTGAAAGCTCTGAGCAGTAGAATTGAGTGGAAGCATCAAGAAATTCAATGTCCTGCCAGAATGTTCCAATCAGGCTGAACACAGTCTCAAAAGGACAATATCTTAACTTTCATGTGGGCACACAACAACCTTTGAGACTCAATTTTGAGGTTAACTCTTTGAGATTATAACCTCTGGCCCCATTCATTTCTTTATTTAATTTTTTTTAAACTTTCAAATCCTTCACTTAATGTCTAGACAATAGACACATTTATCCCAAAATTCACAATACATCTAGATACAACTTTTGTTTCTTTACTTATTACTGTTTCCTTGGTTTAGTATCATTAAACTTTGTGTAATCCAATCTCTCCTGCAGTTCACTCTATCACTGATCTTCCATTTTGTTCTTCTCCTCATCCTCCCATTTCACTCGCTCAAACTCTATTTATTACATCTTTTTACAGTTTTCATGAAAGTTACAAACCTGAAACACTAACTTTGTTTCTTCTCCACCGATAATCCAGAGCTTCTGAGTGTTTTCAGCATTTTGTGTTTATGTTTCAAATTTCCAGCATCCACATTATTTTACTTTTCAATCAAGTTATGGTACAATTGTCTCCATTGCATTGTTTTCCTTTGTGTTTGCTCTATGCCCTAATCTCCCCACCAAGGATACATAACAAATGTTCGTGTGCTCAAACGTTCAATGTTGGTGCTGTTTCTATTTTGTTTACATTCTCACTGTGTTCAGGAACCTGGAGTTCACAGCATCTCCTTGGTACAAAATAGGCATGAACAAAAGTTGGACTTTTCATCCTGTGAAGAATGCAGTGGCAGTTGTACCTACCTCTAAGCCAGGAGACCTGGTTTGAAGGCCCACCTGCTCCAGAGGTGTATCGCAATATGTCTGAACAGGCTGTTTAAAGGTATCTACAATCACCGTCTTCAAAGCATAACTGTTCTGGTACTCCTCACAGCTGGCTAGATAATACTATTCCCTTCCTCCTTGTTCTGTAAAAAGCACTTATGATTAGATAATTGGTGTGAATATATATTACAAAACAAATTATCTCTTCTACAAAGTACTTTATTAAAATTTTTTCCTGAAATCTTGTCTGTCATTAGGGTGAAAGAACAGGTCAATCACAGTGTGGACTTGTTGGGCCGAAGGGCCTGTTTCCACACTGTAGGGAATCTATACCTATATCATTGGTGAGTGCATTTGCTAGTTTGGCCAAACCAGTGGATCAGATGACATGCACGAGAATTCCTAGAAGCATGGCATTCCAACCGGAACTCCATCAACAAACACATTGATTTGGAGCCAATCTACCATCCCCTGAGGAAAAGAACAGGAAATGACATCACCAACACAGGAAATGACATCACCAACCCGAGTAAACCTAACCAGATAAATAGAAAGCGGGACATAACACCAGCGCTTTGTCGGAGGCTCACTGTTGATGTTACCTAGTATGGTGACAAAACATCTGGGAACAAACCTTCAGCTTACATCAGGAACAAAATAAAGACCCACTCTCTTGTGGACCGAGAGGAGGAGAGTGCTATCTTGGAGGTGAAAGGAGGACGTCGGGTTGGCTGTGCACCCTTGCGACCAGTGGATCTTAATGCTGGCTTCGGCCTAACGCTGGTTCAGGGGAGCAGCCAACCTGCAACGATGGCTGCGGCAAGTGCTCGTGCCCCAGGTCAGGGGGTCCGGAACACCATCCGTGTTTCTGTAAAGAAGGTGGATGAAGGTGCACCTGTGGACTGCACCCTCTTCGTGAAGAGGGTCCTGTTGGACTGTTGTGGGTTCGCTGCTGCGGACATTTACTGCCTGCAGGATTTCCCCGGAGGAGGTTTTTATGACGTGCCCTTCAGGAGTGCCAAGCTTTGTGAGCGCTTCCTGGAGGTTTTCAAGGAGAAAGGAGGTGAGGGCCCCCTCTCTGTATTGACCGCTGTCCCACTGTTTGTGATGCCAGCGCAGAGGAGCCGTATGGTGACTGTACACATGTACAACCCACATGTGCCAGCAGTTGATGTCCTGACCTTCCTCGGAAGGTATGTGAAGGTGGAAGGGGACCTAACTGACATCGTGGACCCCTTTGGCATCTGGACGAGTAAGAGGCAGGTCAAGGTGACGCTGAGGATGGGCGCGGACGGGAATGTCATACACCCACCGTCCAGCTTCGCAATCGGCGGGAGCAAGGGCTACCTGACCTATGCAGGGCAACCTAAAGTCTGCCATGCCTGTGGTAGGTCAGGTCACGTGGCGGCCGACTGCAAAGCCACCATCTGCAGGAACTGCAGGGAGGAGGGACACCTTGCAAAGGATTGTCCCCAAGAGAAAAGCTGCAACCATTGCGGGGAAGCGGGCCACCTCTATAGGGCATGCCCGCAGCGGGGGACCACCTACGCCCAGGTCGCCGGCAGGGGCAATGCGGGGCCAGCACCCCCGGAGGAGAGGAAGGCACCAGGGCCCAGCAAGGACCCCACTAATGTGCAGGAGGGCCAGGTCGTGCAGGAGGGCCCAGCCCTGCAGGATGGGCCCGAGGCCAGCAAAGCACCCCTGCAGGCTCCGCTCCCGCCCCCCCCCCG
Source organism: Stegostoma tigrinum (assembly GCF_030684315.1). Taxonomy (NCBI): domain Eukaryota; kingdom Metazoa; phylum Chordata; class Chondrichthyes; order Orectolobiformes; family Stegostomatidae; genus Stegostoma; species Stegostoma tigrinum. The sequence continues at coordinate 30,605,367 of NC_081382.1, forward strand.
ACAATCCGGAGTCGATGGAGGCGGCAACAGGCGACCCAGGGGAGTGGACAACGGTCCGGAAAGTGAGGAGGAAGGTGCGTAGACGGGCCCAGGAACCGCAACCATCAGGCGGGAAGAGGCAGCTACAGGGGGGCTATAAGAGCTCCTCTGACAAGGGGGATTCGGAGAGGGCCCGCCCGAAGCAGAAGTTAAAGATCTTGAGGGAGAAGGAAAGCAGCACCACACTTCCAGGTGACGGGAGGCGTCCTGAGGCTCCCTCCGACACCCAGTCAAGTGCTGCTGGGGCACTGGAGAACCCCCCGGAACTTCCAGGCGGGAAGGAGGAAACAGCGCATCCTCAGCCTGACCCAGAGGTGGACCCTCCTGCCTCCGCACCCCTGACGGGGGGATGCCACCCGGAAGGCAGCACGGACGGTTTCCTGAGCCCGGAGAGCGTCCAGCAGTTAGCCCGGGCAATGGGCATGAAGGGACAGATGGAGGGGCTGGACCTTAGACCTAGGGAGGGTACTGCGGTCACTGCCCACAATGGGGGTACGAGTTGCGAGCATTAATGTGCGCAGTGTCAGGTCCACTGCAAGATGTGTATCCACGTTGGCCTACCTGACCACCATCAAGCGGACCTCCTGTTTCTGCAGGAGTGCGGGATACTGCACCTCGGCTGGTACGGGAAATGGTCAGGCGCCTGGACCTGTGGGCCTTCGATCTGGTCGTGGGGTAACGACTGTCGCTCCTCGGGCCTGGCTATTCTGCTGCGGGGGCGCAACTTCACCATCTCTCAAGTTCAGGAGGTGGTGGGGGGAGTGCCTCCAGTGGCTGATGTCACCTACAGGAACGCTCCCCTGAGGCTGATCAACGTGTACGCCCCAGCAGTACGGAGTGAGCGGTAGGCCGTCCTGCAGGGGCTTCCACCCCTGCTGGCTACGTCCAGGCTGGTCATCCTAGGCGGAGACTTCAACTACATCATCGATGCAGATGGAAGATCCGGTGTGGGGACAGCGGGTGGGGGGAGTCAACTGGACGTCACGTCCAGATTCCTAATGGGCACGGTGAAGGACGCCAAGCTGCTCGACGTCTTCAGCACCCCTGCAGACGGAGCGCAGCGGAGATACACCTGGTCGCGGCCAGATGGGTCTATCCGCTCAAGGATAGACTTCCTGTTTGTGTCACGGACGTTCTCGGTCAGGTCCAGCGGCGTCGAGCCGGTATTCTTCTCTGACCACTGCCTCCTGCTGGCCGACTGTCACTTACAGGATGACCAGCCGGCCGGCAAGGGGACGTGGAAGCTCAACACGACTCTGTTGACCCCAGAGAACGTCGAGGAGCTTAAGAGGGAGTACGCCGGTTGGAGAACCGTGATACCCCTCTTTGAGTCTCCAGGTGACTGGTGGGAGACGGTGAAGGAGAACATCAAGAGGTTCTTTGTCCTCAAGGGTGTTCGGAAGGCGAGAGAGAGGCAGGGAAAGCTGTCGCGACTCCAGGAAAGGGTGCAGAACCTGCTCCTTCTACAGTTGATGGGGGTCGATGTCACGGAGGACCTCCACGAGGTGAGGGGCTAGCAAGCCTCGCTCTTCGCCGTGGAGGCCTCCCAGATAATCTTTTGGTCCAGGGTCCACTCCGTGGAGCAGGACGAGACGTGCTCGCGTTTCTTCTTTCAGAAGGTGCACAAAGAGAGCTCTGTGCTTAGCCGGCTGAAGGAGGACGACGGCTCGGTGACGTTCTCTCGGCCCGACATTTTGAGGATCAGCAGATCCTTCTATGCCGGACTGTACGACATGAAGCCCACAGACAGCACGGCCTCCAAGTCGTTCCTGTCGTCTATCATGGAGGTCTTAGACGACGGCACGAGGGAGTGGCTGGACCGGCCGATATCCCTGGACGAGCTGACCAGAGGCCTCAAGTCCTTGGAGAGGAATAGGACTCCTGGAAGCGATGGCTTACCGGTCGAGCTGTATTCCGCTCTGTGGGGCCTGGTCGGCCAGAACCTGCTGGAGGTGTACGATAGTGCGCTTCGGGCAGGGGAAATGTGCAAGTCCATGAGGAAGGGCATCATCACCCTCATTTACAAGAGGAAGGGGGAGAGGGAAGAAATTAAGAATTGGCGTCCCATTTCACTTTTGAACGTGGACTACAAAATCCTGGCCAAGGTCATAGCCAACCGGGTCAGGTCTGTCCTGGAGTCGGTGATTCACCCTGACCAAACCTGTGCTGTGCCAGGCAGGAAGATCGCTGAGAGCCTCGCGCTCATCAGGGATACGATCGCCTACGCGCAGGACAGGCGGGTGGACACCTGCCTCGTCAGCCTGGACCAGGAGAAGGCCTTCGACAGGTTCTCTCATGCTTACATGAGGGACGTCCTCTCCAAATTGGGGTTCGGGGAGGGCATCCGCAATTGGATCCGGCTGCACTACGCCAACATCGTTAGCGCAGTCTCGATCAACGGGTGGGAATCAGACAGTTTTCCTGTTAGATCTGGAGTCAGGCAGGGCTGCCTGCTCTCTCCTGCCTTGTTCGTGTGCTGTGTGGAGCCCTTTGCCGCATCCATCAGGAAGGACGTGAGCCTGAAGGGCGTGACTATCCCAGACAGCAGAGGCCTTCAGGTCAAGACCTCCCTGTACACGGACAATGGCGCCGTCTTCTGCACCGATCGTCGGTCGGTGAGTAGACTACTGGACATCTGCGGCCAGTTTGAACTGGCCTCGGGTGCCAAAGTCAATAGGGGTAAGAGCGAGGTCATGTTCTTCGGGAACTGGGACGACCGCTCCTTCATCCCCTTCACCGTCAGGACAGACTACCTGAAGGTGCTGGGTGTTTGGTTTGGTGGAGCTGGGGCATGCACTAAGACTTGGGCGGAGCGTATCGCCAAATTGAAGCAGAAGCTGGTCAGGTGGACGCTCCGGTCCCTCTCCATCGCGGGTGAGAACCTGGTTGTCAGGTGCGAGGGGCTTTCGGTACTGCTGTATGTGGCGCAGGCCTGGCCTATTCCCTGGACCTGCGCCGCTGCGGTCACCCAGGCCATCTTCCACTTCATTTGGGGGTCGAGGTGGACCGGGTCCGCAGGGACACCATGTACAAAGACCTGGAAAATGGGGGAAAGGGCGTACCGAACGCCACCCTCGCCCTGACGGCTACCTTTGTGTGCGGCTGCATCAAGCTGTGCGTAGATCCTCAGTATGCAAACACCAAGTGTCACTACTTACTGAGGTTCTACCTGTCCCCAGTGTTGCGAAGGATGGGCCTGGCCTCGTTGTTGCAGAACGCTCCGAGTAGTTGGACCGTTCCGTACCACCTGTCCTTCGTGGAGAAATTTTTGAAAGGAAACACCTTTGACCACAAGGCCGTCAGGCAGTGGTCAGCACGTAGTATCCTCGGGATCCTTCGGGAAAAGGAGAGGGTGGATCCCGTCGTGTGGTTCCCCACGCAGACTGCCAAAGTCGTTTGGCAGAATGCCTCATCGCCAGAACTTTCAAACAAGCACAAGGACATTGCTTGGCTGGCGGTGAGAGGGGCTCTGCCAGTGAGATCCTTTATGCATGCCCGGAATCTCTGCGCCACCGCACGCTGTCCTCGAGGTGGCTGCGGGGGGGACGAGACTGTCGATCACCTCCTTCTGGAGTGTGCCTATGCGCAGGAGGTCTGGAGGAAGATGCAGTGGTATTTGTCGAGGTTCGTCCCAAGCAGCTCCGTGACGCGGGACTCCGTGCTCTACGGGCTGTTTCCGGGGACGCACACCGAGACCAACATCAACTGTGCCTGGAGGATCATCAATGCGGTGAAAGACGCTCTTTGGTCTGCCTGCAACTTGCTGGTCTGCCAGCTGAAAGAACTGACCCCGACCAAGTGTTGCAGACTGGCGCGCTCCAAGGTCCAGGACTACGTGCTGAGGGACGCGCGAAAGTTTGGGGCAGCTGCTGCCAAGGCGCGGTGGGGAAAGACCATGGTATGAAACCCCTCGTCCAGAATAGAAAAAAAGGGCCCTATCTGGTAACTGGGCCCAGCTGGCGCCTTCCCCAACTGGTCAGGGGGCCAACGGGGACTGTGCGGAGTGACGACTGCCGGGGTATTTTCTTTGCTTTGTTTTTTTTTTCCTTCTTTGTTTTTTTTCTTTAGTTGGTGTATGTACCCCCTGGGTAACCCGGTGCGGCTTGCATGACTGGGTAGGTGTATAAATATGTTTTATTTTTTGTACATCTTACGAATAAAGTATATTTTTTCAAATAAAAAAAAGTGACAAAACGTCTGAAAACTAACCTTCCAGCTCAGCGAGCAAATTCACATCCAGAACCTCAACCTGAGCTACAAATCTTCTCAAAACTCACTAGTGACATACAAAGATATGAACTGATGATAGAAATATCAGCAAACAGCTGTGAAGAAAGTATTTCCTCCAATTATAACTTATATCTGATTCTGCTGCTGTGAAGCACCTGGAGACATCTAAAGTACTACTAAATTGATAGAAAGATTCCAGTTGTTTCTATTGTATCACCATAAAAAAGCATGTTTAGTTGACAATCTGTAGTTCCAGGTTGAATGAGATGTCGAAATATTGTACGTTGCAAAATTCACCGTTTGACAAGACAGGAATGTGGTAATAGCTACGTAACAAGTGATATTTATTGAAAACTTGAGATAGCGAGCCTTTCCTGTAGCTTCTGTCTGCATTGAAGCAAAAACCATGTTTCTTTTGCAATAAGGTTCTCGTTTTCCAAATGCAGTGTTGTTTTTGTTAACTTTTGTTGCTTAGATTGTAAGCAATGGCGGGCCCTTGTCGTGATGATTCCCGTTGGAAGAAATACTTAAGTCTCAAATACAAAACGTTCTTTTGGGAGATGTTTACTGATTTATTTTCTCTCGAAGTAAAAGCATATTGGTAGCTTACTTACATTTAAGTGTCTTGTAATGCGTTTCCGAATTCCTTTATTTTTGAAGTGGAGAGGGCTAGGAAACTAAATTACAACCCCTTCTATATTACACACACAAAAACATTGACCTGCGTCACAACTAGGACGCTAACAACAAAAATGAAATGGGATTTTTCGATGCTAAAACAACCAAGACCGAAATGTTAAATAGCACAATTACATTTGCTATGTAGGAATATAGCATTTATAGTTAATCAGTTGTTAAGTGCTTCTGAATGTTTTAATTGTCATGAAAATGTGGCCAAATTTGAAACATTTAAACAATCTGGACAAGTGGCTTTTGTTGTAATATTGCTTCAATTTGGGAAAGGAAAACCTGTCGAAATGCGGGCACAAGGAAAGAAATAGTGAGAGCCGGCAATCCATATCGTACAAATGAATGAAGGATATGATCTTCTAGCGCTTGAGTGAATCACACAGGTCTTTGGTATGAAAAAAAATTTACAGGTTGCAAATGCACCTGCTTGCTCAGTCTATTAGAAGAGTGGAATGAAAGAGAAGATTAACAGTCTGCAACATTGATGTTTAGACCAAACCCGTGGGCGCGAAGAGGCTGCAGCTGTGCAGATTAAATACTCCATTAGCGAGTTCCAGCAGTTGGTTTGTGTCATCCATCCGGAGCTTGTAGGTATTTATTTTAGTTCCCTGTAATAGGTTGTATGAGTGCTCATTAAGCAGGTTTTGTCATGGTTTATAGGTTAATCTGGGCGGGTTAGAATCTAACACCATGAAATATTTACAATTCAGATCTGGGCTTGTTGGTAGGTTTGTATTCGTAAAGAAAAATAGTTCACGGTTATGCGTGTTTTTTATGTCATTTTTTAAAAAAAAATTACACGTATGGATGCAGTATTTTCCATGACCAAGGGATGTCTCTAAGCTCTTTACGGCCAATGCTGTATTTTTGAAGTGAGTCATTTGTTGTGATATAGGAAACGTGGTAGTTAATGAGCACACAAAATTCCCACAACAATGATATGCTAACAGCCAGAATCTGTAATTGTAATGTGGATTGAGCAATAATTACTCACCTGTATGTCAAATCAGTGCCATAGGATCTTTGACCCGAGAGAGCGTAAGGCCCTTGCTGTCTGAAGAACAGCAGTGCAGGACTCTTTCATTACTGGTGTGTCAGTCTTGACTTACGTGCTCAAGCCCTGAAAAAGCTGTGTCCTATACTGAGAGAGTTAATGCACGTGCACTCAAGTGGGTCAAACTTTTATATTTGCAATACATAACTAAAGAGGGTCACAGACATATCTAATAATAAACTAGAGTGAAAATGTCAATTGCAGCATAAAAATTCAGCTGAAATATGCTGGTTAGCAACTATGCCCAGTATAAAACAGGAGAAACTGAAGGAGTAAAATCATTGGGATCCACTTGATCTAGCTTTATAAGATTTAAAACACTATCATGATCTAAGAAACCCCATCAGCTGGTTAACTGTTTGGTGTGAAATTCATATTCCAAGTTATGATTGGTTTTTAACTTCCTGAAACATTTTCTTGGAGAGACCTAGCCTTCTATTTGAGCATGAGCTTCAATGTAGAGTACTGAATATTTTCTAGCCAACCTGTTCAGGGATGTTATGACACTAATCAAGCAGGTAAGATTTGAACCTGGGTCTCCTGGCCCAGTGGTATGGACAGTACCATTGTGCTGCAACAGTCCTAAATTTAGCATGCAGCTCAATTGTGTTGAGTTCCAAATGTTTCAGTTTTTTTGCCTGGTTTGGCTATGTCAATTACAATCCCTCCATTCTTTTGGGGTTCATTCCACAATGAAAATATTAAATTTTTTTTGACTCTCCTAAGCATTTGGAGTATTTGCCCACTGTAACTTGATCTACTTCAACCCAGTGATTTAAAACCACCAGCAAAAAACTGGGTGGAAATTTTGTGAATCTAACATGAAAAAACTGTAAAATAAGTTTTTCCCTTTTTGAGGGAACAATAATTAATTCCTTCTGAACCAATATTCATGTTAAATTGGTTCCACCCTCTCTACTGACAAGTCTGTGTGGCTGGAGACAACCAGCTCTATTCTCCCTCTTTGGTGAGAGGGAGATGTGTTGGTACGTACTCCCTAAATGCTAGGGATTATGTCTAACTAACTGTGGTTGTACTAATTGTTGTCATGCAATAAACCTTGTGATCCAGTGCCTTTCAGATACTGTACAGTGACATATCCTCTACCACAAAACATTTAGACCACAGACAGGTGAGGAGTGGTAGCTGGTGAACTCAAAACAATCCTTACCCAATACTACATAAACTATTAAAGGTGACAAATACCACAAGGTACCAGAGTGGTCATCTGAGAGAATACCTAATGAATGACTATGTGTGAAGGATGTGATGTTCCTGTCAAGATTTAGTTCCCTTCTCCAATTGCCGTTGGTGAGTTATTTTCTCAATGATTGACTCACTATTATTTTGTTAAAAGTCAACCACATTACTGGAATTGAACATCAAACCAAGTTAAGGCAGCAATCCTCTTCCTAAAAGGAGTCAGTAAATCATAAGTTTTAATGCTTGCTATTGCTGTTGTTTGCTTTGTAATTTTAGTTTCGCACATGTCAAGATCAAATTTGAACTCGTGCCATCATGTATCTACAGGTGTTCTGGATTATTGGCTGTGTGCAATAAGCATTATACCATTGTACCCTCTTCAATTCAGCAGTAAAGAAACAAATTCCAAATAGTGGAATCTTTCTGAATTTTTAACGTTCCTTCCTTTAATCAATCCCCCCTCCCCCCGATTAGTATATGGAAACTATATGTAAGCAGTTATTGTATGTGTATATACTCCTGGCCAGACAAGAATCCTGGTTACAATATTTTCAGAAAATATAGTTCAAAAACCAAAGTAAAGCTGCATGATAGTGAAGTGCTATTGTCAAGCATATCCTACAGGGTTGTATAATGGTCATAGCTGTGCAGCAGGCACTAAGAATGAGTAACGGAGGCAGTAGAATTCTGATCATTACAGAAGATCACCAGATGAAGATGAACGAGGTTCAGACTTGGAGTTGTTTAAAATAACAGAATCTTGCTTGATTTCAACTATTCCCAAAATGCGACATTTTAGCATTGATACTATTCTGTAAGATCCTACACTGAAGGAGCAGAGGGAGGCCATTTCGCCCACTGGGTCTGCTCTTCCATTTTATTAAACCTAGATAATTCAATATTCCTCATCTCAGCTTTCCCGACTTTTGTCCGTAATTCTTGATTCCGTTACTGATTTTTAAAAACCTGTCATTTAACCTTGAATACATGTAATAATCCAACTTTTACACCCCTCTCTGGTAGCGAATCCCACAGATTCACTGTCTGAGAGAAGAATTTCCTCCTCCTCTCTATCTTCAACGTTTGATCCCTTTATACTGAGATAATGTCCACACTCTTAGACTGTCCCACACAGGAAACAACCTCTTCTGCATCTACTGTCAGTCCTGAAGAGACTTGTTTGTTTCAACTGGTCGCCTCTCAATCTTTTAAATTCCACAATGTAAAGGCCCAATGTACTCAACGTCTCCTCATAAAACAGCCCCTTCATTTGTGTGCTCAGCCTACTGAAACTTTTCTGGACTCCTCCAATACCAGTATTTTATTTCCTTGGACCAGGGATTGAAAGCTGTTTACTATTCCAGTTGTAGTCTAACTAATGCCTTGTCTCATTTTAGCAAAACTTCCTTACTTTCATTCTCCATTCCCTTTGAAATAAAGAATGTCTGGTCCTAGACCATTCCACAGGGAGAAACAACTTCTCAGGATCTACCCTGTGAAGCTCCCTAGAAGTCTTTGTATGTTTCAGTAGCAAACAAGAATGGAAACTATGATTAACTTGCCTTGTGCGCTGAAGTGACTTTTGTCTCTTATCTGAGATCAGCCAATCCAGCCCAAAGTATTGAATTTGGCCTCTAGGCTATATTGCTTAGCTACATGTTGTCTGTTCTGAGTAATTGGATAAAGTAACTTCTTTTAAGTGGATGGATTCCTGATGTTCTCAGCAAATCAGCCAGGAAAAGATGAATTGAGAATGGAATGGAATGAAATTATGCCAGTGTTGGTTTCTGAATTTAAAAACAGTTCAAGATACAATATTGTAGATAATTAACTTTTTTTCAGTCACTGATCATTTTTTTGGAAATCGTGGTGCCTTTCTATCTGAGGAAACTAGAGTGTAGGGTATGTGTGAAACTTAGCCATGGTGTAGTTTTCCTGTTGGGGGAAAAGCTGAAGTGTTAAGGTCTGAACAAGGGAACCGAATCTGAATCCTTGTCTTGAGCAGCAGTTCCATTCAGGCTTTCTCTCATTTGAGTAGGTTGCGTGAGGAGAGTTGTTGAGAAGACTTCTTAACCACAGCATTAAAATGCTTCGCATCCCTGTTTAAATCGAGGCTGTTTATTGTTTTTGAAGCTTTCTTGATTCCTCAGTAAATAAATTCTTGCATAATGTGGTACTGAGCCTTGTAGACCAGGAAGATCCAATGTTCCTGTCTGTAACATTATAGAATTTATCACACATTTATTGTTGGATCTTGTTTGTAAATCACCTTATTTGTATATACGGTATACAAACATATCAGCATACGGCAAAAAAAGCTTTAAAATGTCCTAAATTATACATTTTACTGTTGGTCAGTGGAGCCAAGTTTTTCCCCTGTAATTGGCTCTCAATTTGCCAATCGCTGAGATTGTACAGGCTTGTTGTCCACCCTGGTCACGGTGTTTTCACAGACTTCTTTGTCTTTCTGCACTGTTAATAGCCAATTAACTAGATCAGGAGGTTTTAAAATTTCTCATTACTGGAATACCGAAGTTGCAATGAAAGGGGACAACATTTTTGCTGTATGCTTTTAGTGATTTCTTATAGTATATTACAGATTGACTGATCAAATAATTCAAAAGAAACAACTAACTCTGCAACCTTGACTTGTTAGCTGCTATATAAAATGCTGCTGTTATTAAATGTTGCATGCTATCATCAATGTTCTTGTGAGAATGATTGCAGATTCAGCAGCCTTTGGGGGAGTGGAGGGGGGAAGGAAAATGTTACTGTCAGCATCAGTTATGGGCAGCCCTAACAATCCTCCATTTGATTTCCCCCGTTAAGCGAATCATAAAGCAGTGAGTATATAGTCACACATGCGAGATGGGCTTTTTATGCAAGAATGATTGCCTCATGGATTGCTTGTCTTTCGAGGAGTCTAACCTGTGTGGTTGCAGCAGAAGCCATCTGTTGGCAACAACATTTCATTAATTAAAGCAAACAACACAAAACAAGAATTACTACAATGAGCACTGCAGCCTCACAGTGCCAGGGACCCGGGCTCACTTCCAGCCTCAGGCGGCTGTCTATGTGGAGTTTGCACATTCTCCCCGTGTCTGCGTGAGTTTCCTCCGGGTACTCCAGTTTCCTCCCGCTGTCCAAAAATGTGCAGGCTCGGTGGCTTGGCCATGCTAAATTGCCCGTAGTGTTCAGGGGTTATGTGGGTTATAGGGGGATAGGTCTGGGTGGGATGCTGCAATGAGCAGTGTGGACCTGTTGGGCTGAAGGGCCTGTTTCCACACTGTAGGGAATCTAATCTGATAAGAGCATACCTGCACCAGTGAAGTTCCCAATGATCCTGCTGTCCAATTCCACTGTGGAGGTTGCGGATTGTTTGTTTGTCCATCTCTTTTCGTATACGTGCTGCTAAATTGGTGAATATCTCTGACTCTGAAACAGAAGTACACCATTCGACCTTGATTAGGGCACAATTGCCTTCCTTTTCAGCCAGCATCCAATCAAGAGACCTTCTGTTCCGCAGCACGGTTTTACAAGTGGCTACCATTTCAGCACTTAGTGCAGCACTCGCTCAAAGCTGACCCTTTCAGTCCTGATCGTGACCCCCCCCCCCCCCTCAGAACAGCACTCCCTCTGTGCTGATCAACCTCGGTACAGCGCTCCATCAGTGCAAGGCCAAGGCCACTGAAGTATCATTGGCCACCAGTTCTGGGACTTCTGCCAAGTTGGTAAATTCCCTGGCCAGTTTTGCGGTGCCATACCAGGGGATCAAGATGGTAAAGAATCTTCGTCTCTGTAATGGCCCTTTTTCTTAAATCTTTCCCTGTGGGGTATCTCTGGTAGGTAGAATAATTGGATGAAAGGGACTCAAGTACCATGATGAGGGCAACATCCATTTGTGGTATCCCATCTCATGCCCTGTCTTTTGGATCTTGCCTAAACACAACCACCTGTTTGGTCTCCCCATTCCACAGGTGTTAGTAAGAGTCAAGAAGGGAGGTCGTTGCGAGGTGTTGTAATTAAGCCGATACTACTTTCTGAAAGGTGATTGGGTTGTAACCTGCTGACTCCCACTGCTCTTGGGGTCAGCTATGTGCACCTAATACATGCTTGTTCCTGCTGAGGACTGCCATGTCCGTTGTGCCGGACCCTCTAAGGAGATGTTGTAGCATTCTGCCATTTAGGATGTATTAAAAGGGGATGCCCTCTTTCAGGTGGGTGGGAATGGGGGCGCGCACACACCCGACAATTGGAAACATTAGCTTGTTTGCCTTGGATAAAATGCACACAGAAGTATTTACACGCAGCTCCCTTTACCTTTGTCTCCCTTCTGGTGCAGGGGTTGCCAAGTTTGTAGTAAACAAACACTCGCAATATGTACATTTAGTAATGCAGTCAATTTCTCCATCTTGAGATAAATGTAACAGTTCTTACATGTGGATCCATGCTTTCTTCCCTTGGACATTTGCTGCTGCTGCTGGAGTGGTCAGCAGCACATGGTACGGTCCTTACCACTTGGCTCTTATTGGTACTTTATGGATTTACTTTACATAGACTCTGTTCCTAGGTTGATATTTGTATCCTTCCTCTGATGGATCATAGCAAGTGGTCAATATCTGTTCTGAAGCAGACCTGACAACATTGGTTAGGTCTAGACAATACCTCAGTAGTGCGCCACACATTAAGTGGCAGTCAGCTTTCTGTAGATTGATTGTTCCTAGCAATGACAGGCCTTCTCATCATTACTTCAAAAGGTCTTAGTGCTGTTGTCCAATTGGGGGTCACCCTGATGCTGCATAATTATATTGTGTACACATTAGCACTTGTGACTAGGGCACTCCCCTGGATTAACAGTCCAGCAATAATACCACTAGGCAGTCACCTCCTCTAACAAAGGAAAATATTAACAAAGGAAAAGCTTACCTTCTTTTGGATTGTATTTTCCTCAACTTCTCGCAGATTGCTAAAATACAAACTAAATTGAAAGCATTTGCACATCCTGAGCTCTGAGGAATGAAAAAATAATATTACACAAGTTGTCCCTTCACAACCAATGAACAAAGTGCATTCAAACCAGACCACAAAGTGTGAAACTGGATGAACACAGCAGCCAAGCAGCATCTCGGGAGCACAAAAGCTGACGTTTCAGGCCTAGGCCCTTCATCACCCTCTCTGATGAAGGGTCTAGGCCTGAAACGTCAGCTTTTGTGCTCCTGAAATGCTGCTTGGCCTGCTGTGTTCATCCAGCTTCACACTTTGTTATTTTGGATTCTCCAGCATCTGCAGTTCCCATTATCCCTGATCACAAAGCGTTAATACTTGGCAAATGTGATTTACGGAAAGTTGATCTGTCTCTTCTGTACTTTTTTCTTTCTACCTCAGTTTATAGCCTCTTGTTTAGTCCTTGCTTCTAATGAGAATGAGCTGATTGTTCTGGAATGTGAAATTACTATCAGTGAGTTTAGCTCTATAAATATCTGCTGTGATACATAGCTGCTAAGCAAAGACTTTTTTCTTAATATCAAAGTGCAAATCAAAATATCGCTCAGCCGTTCCAGTTACTCCCATGTTTTTATTTCCCCTCACATTTTCAATTTTAGTTTTCTTTTCCTGGGACTGGGTTTTGTATTCCTTTTTGCTGATAAGGGTTGGGGGTGTGGTTTTGGTTGAGTATCTGGATTCTTTTGGGGGATTTCGTCTTGTTCTTCCTGGCTCGTTTTTGGTGCATTTTGATTTCTCCATCTTGAATTGGCTTCTCAGCTTGTGTTTTTTTTTAACCACCCCCTGTCGTGCCTTCACTTCGATATTATCTTATTCCATTGTTGTATCTGCCCCATCAGGACGGGGTGGGGGGTGGAACACCCTACTTGTTCTTTCCCCTTCATACAGCTCACTTTTCCTCCAGACCATTTTAATATCCTCCCGGGTTGGTCCCTGGAGGATTGTACTTTTTTGCCTTTCATTTTTAAAGGTTTTGGGTAGGTTGAATTGTTGTTCTGTATTTTATTTATTTTCATCTCCTGGAAATCAGGTGGGGCCAGCCCACCCATTTTGTCGTTGTTGGCAGTTGTGTATAATTTTGGTTCTCTGGCCCTGTCAGAGACCACCTCAGCTCCACCATATCCACCTGGTCAGAGAATTTTACCTCCTCCACTCGTCAGATTTAAGGAAGCTCGAGCTTGCCTACCCCTCTGGAATCCTGAATTGTGTGAAGGGAGAGACTACCACATTTAGACAACTGACCTCTATTGGCTCCAAGATGGGTCTCTTGTCTATGGAGAGGCCTAGGTTCCTTCAGCAATCCTGCTGACTGTGCCAAATTATTGGATCTTTATATTTTCAATGAGAGTCCAAGTTGTGGGGCATATTTGGATGACCTTTAGTTATTTGCAACTTACAGCTCAGTTACAGCATAGAGCAAAAGAGGCATGCAGGCCCTGCCCCCGCCCAACCACCTGAATTACTATTGATCAGTGGAACAGAGTTGTCCACCTGTAATTGGCTCTCAGCTCGCTAATTACTGAAATGGACAGGCTTGTTGTAAACATCATAACCAAGGTGGACACAGACTTGTCTTCCTGCACTGTTAATTGCTAATTAATTAGATCAGGAGTTTTAAGCTTCTCAATACAGGGAATACAAAAGTTGCAGTGATGGAGGGGGACATTTTTACTGTATGCTTTTTAATGTTTTTTTATATATGACTGATTTTAAATAATTCAAAAGAAACAACTAATTCTGTGACCTTGATGATAAAATGTGAGGCTGGATGAACACAGCAGGCCAAGCAGCATCTCAGGAGCACAAAAGCTGACGTTTCGGGCCTAGACCCTTCATCAGAGAGGGTGCTCTCTGATGAAGGGTCTAGGCCCGAAACGTCAGCTTTTGTGCTCCTGAGATGCTGCTTGGCCTGCTGTGTTCATCCAGCCTCACATTTTATCATCTTGGAATCTCCAGCATCTGCAGTTCCCATTATCTCTAATTCTGTGACCTTGACTTGTTAGCTCTATAGACAGTGCTGCTGTTATCAAATGCTACATGTTGTCATCTATGTTCTTGCAAGAATGATTGCACATTCAGCAACTTGAAAAATGTTACTGTCAGCATCAGTTATGGCAGCCCTAAGTTATTATCATAGTGTGGTTGTAACTTGGAAGGCATTCAGCCTTTATTATCCATGCCGGTTCTCTGCGGGGGTAATCATTTTGATCATCCCGCTCTCTTGCCCAAGTCCCATTTCTTTCCAAATGTTTAATTTACATACTTATTCAATTTACTTTTGAAAGCTCCAATTTGTATCCATCTCATCACAAACAATTTTCCTCAGTGACCTTTTTAAGACGGTACTATAAAACTATATATTCTTTAAAATCATCCATTGTGACTTGTAGCTCTTCCGCCTATCCTATACTGATGACATTTGACAGCTGCATGGGAAAGTAGAATGTACGGGATGGGACAATGGGCTGGGAAAGTGTTCGGGTGATACTTCACAAGTTGAATGAGTCCTGTGAACATTCCTTTTCTGGGCCAAAGATGGCACCTGCAGCTTGTTTTTTTTTCTCTCTGTAGCAATGTTTTTTGTACTTTCTTTTTGCACCTTGCTATTTCTTACACTGTATGTGAGGGAGTTTCATTCCAAGTTGTTGGACTTTGCCTCGGACTGGAATAGTCAATGGTGCCTGGAGCAAGTTGAGCCTCCAGACCAGATGTTGATTGTGGAGTCCCTGACATGCAGAAATTTGTGAGGCTTATTGTTTGTTTTGTCTCTTCTTTTTTTAAAATTTAGTTAATGAAATGTTCTTTTGTCATTACTCAATATTTAAGCAAATTGCTGTTTGTTCAGTCTTTTCTCTTAACTGCCAAATCTGGAAAGAGCCACTTGGATACACAATGATCCAAGACATCTATATTACAATGAACCATAGTTCTAAAACTTTCCTTTTGATCTAAATTAAATCAAACTTCCTCTAAACCTACATGAATGGATCCATGGAAGTGCCTTCGTTGTTTGACATCATTTCCTTATTGATATCATGACTCCAGTATACATCACAAACAATGGCAAAAATGTTCGCAAATGTCAATACTGTCCATCAGCTAAGAAAGTATCTGGGAAATAAGTGTATAACGTAAGATTCAGGAGTAGGCAATTCAGCCCATCAATCAAGAAAGCATACCAATGCCTCTACTTCCTCACAACACAAAGGAAATTTGGCATGTCCACAATCACACTTACCAATTTTCACAGATGCATCATAAGCAGCATCCTGTCTGGGTGTGTCACAGCTTGGTATGGCAACTTACCTGTTCAAGACTGCAAGAAATTAGAGTTATGAACATAGCTCATTCCACTGTGCAAACCCTGTTCCATCTGTTGACTCTGTCTATTCTTATCGCTGCTTTGGGAAAAGGGCCAACATAAAGACCCCTCATATTCTAGTTGTATACTTCCACTGTCTCCCATTAAGCAGAAAATAAAAATGTTGAAAACACATACCAACAGAATCAAGAATTGCTTCTTCCCCATACTCCAAGCCCCTCCCATTATCAAACTCGTGACCAGATCCCTCTTTTATATAAAAGTTGATCTTTCTCTGCACCTTCTCTGTTGCTGTAGAACTATATTCTGTTCTATTATGCTGATGTTCTTAAGATGGGATTTTTGTCAGGATAGCATGAAAAATGATACTTTTTGCGTTATCTTGGTACATGTGACAATAATAAATCAATCAAATTTGATATAATTGTGGCTGATCTCATACCTGTATCAACTCCCCTTTCCTACCCACTCTCAACCTTTCAACCCCTTGCTCATTAGAAATCTGTCCCAGCATCTACCACAATGGAGGGTAATGAACTCCATAGATTTGCAGCCCTCAGAAGTAACTTTTCTCTTCTCCATTCTTTTCTTTTCTTCTAGATTGATGCACGTGAGCAAATGTTTTTTCTATATCTTTTTGTAAGATGCTATTGGCATCTTAATAAATACCACCATACATGCTGATGACAGGAGTTGGTCGGTGGGGGCTGGAGAGGAGGAGGCAGACAAGGAAAAATTAAATCTTTCACCCTCTTCCCTTCCCTGGCTTCTGAATCACTTCAGCATAAATCCTAATGTCTCTTAGATGATGTCTGGAGCCTGTTTAATCAATGGATAACTAGAAATAGATCAAGAGACTCCCCATCACTCAGGTTGTCATTGAACCATTGATAAATTTTTCCATTGCCTTGCGCTTTGTGTCAAAAGCCTTGGTCAGATCACTCTAGGGTGATATGCAAATCCCATGTTGTCTTCTAGTATTTCTCTGGAACTGTCTAACTCCAAACACCATTTGAGTGGTTCCTTAATCTTTTTAAAACTGCACTGATTCTTTGTCAGCAAACCCTGGTCAAGATGTCGCACAACGCGGCTCAGAGGTTCTGGTGGAGATCTTGCTGATGTCTGAGAGGAGCGAGTTTCCTTTGCTTGTCCCAAGGTCAGCACCTTTCTTTTTCTGATTTGTACAAGTAGACAGTAGAGGCATCTTTATATCCTTGTGGTTTAATTCCTCGCTGCCATGTGGGTTGAAAGAGTTCAGTGACCTTCAGCCTTGTAGCTGTCAGCTGGGATAGTGAGACAGGTTTATAATAGAATGCACTTCACAACCAAGCCACCTGTGCAGCATGGATTTTTAAATCCTTAGATAAATGAGACAAATATCATGGTTCTATAAATTCAGTTTCAGTAAACTGACAATGATGTGATTCCAGTTGGTCTATCCACAACAAAAATAACTTTGAGGAATTTTAATTTCCAAAGACATTGTGATATTAAACTATTTATTTGGCTTTTTTTATTTTCCAAACATATTTTTAGACTTTATTTTTTTTAAAAATATTAAGAATTATTATGGGAATTTAAAATTAAGTAAGGTGGAAAGATGATAACGTGCATGTAATAGTGAGGACACCCTAATGTTTTACAGAAGCATTATCAAATACAATTTCCCATCAAACTACATGAGAAAGCAGAGGTTACCAAAGGTAGGCTTCAAGGAGCATGTTAAGATATTAGAGCAAGAAGTGGAGAGAATTAAATAGGAAATACTAGACCCTAGAGATGTAAAAGCGCAGACATCAAGGTTAGAATTGTTGTAGTTGGAGATTGAGTGGCAACGGTTTTAGGAATGCAGATATCCGTTGGGGTTTGTGGGGCTGGAGGAAGCTAGAGAGGTTTGAAAACACAGGTGAAAACTGAGGTTGAGGTGTTGCTGGACCCTAAGTCAGCATAGGTCGGTGAGTGAGTAAAAGTGGAGTCCGAACAAGATTTGGTGTACATAAGGATATAGGTGACAAAGTTTCAGATGAGGTGGGGTTGACTGATGATGGAAGATAGGAGAATGTCTCCAGAGGGCATTAGAATAATTGTGGTGTGTAAGGTTTAATGTGAATCATGTTTTGCCACAGTTTGTCAACATATAATTGCTTGATGTGCATTTTTCAGGATGTACTTAAAATGAGGAAAAAGCAGTTGTGATTAAGATATTTTAGATCAGAAGAGAGAAAAATCGAGAAAAATCAGATTTTCATGACTGCTCTACACCTGATTATTGTTTACCTGTCTTATCTCTATTTCTCTAACACCCTGGCTGGGCAAAAATGTTAATCTGTCCTAAAAGCTCGAATTATCCCAATATCCACAGCCAGTTGTGGGAGAGAATTTTGCATTTCTACTAACCTGTTTAACTGTGTAAAATATTTTCCAGGTACTCCTCAAAGTGCTGCACTGTTTCAGCTTTAATTTTAGGATACTATTTCTAAAATCTAGGTGTGAACTCAGTGGAGAAGAAAACTATACAGCAGTTAAGGACATTTATCAGCTACTGATTTCCTAAGCCAACTGACTATACCAAAGCCCCCACCTCCACATACACTCAGTGAAGTTATCACGAGATCACTGAAGGGAGATGTCTAGTGCAGTTGAGATCTTTCCTCTCAGAATGACAAGCTATTGAGACTGTGGTACACAATTTCCCAGTTGTTGAACAAAGACGGAGATGGGCTGAACGTAGAACACAGAACAGTACAGCGTAGGAATGGGCTCTTTGGCCTGCTATGTCATGCTGAACATGACACTAAATTAAAATAATCCCTTCTGCCTGCTGTTGGTCCATATCCCTCCATTCCTTATGTATTCATGCACTTATCTAAAAGTCTCTTAAATGTCCAATTGTAGCTGCCTCCACCAGCACTCCTGTCAGTGCATTCCAAACTCCTCCTACTCCATAAGAGAAAGAACTTGCCCCTTGCATTTCCTTTGAACTTTCACCCCCCCAATCCCACCTTTAAATGCATGCCCCAGAGTATTATACATTTAGTTGTAGACAAGCTAAAGAACAATTTTGAAATCATTTACATGTTGACCGACATCAGTTAATTTCCCTTCAAAGTGTAAATTTGCTTGCAGTTTAAAGAAGAAATCTTCATCAATGTATTTCCTAGTTTTAATTGTGTGCAAGGGACAAGTTGACATTGAATGTTTTCGATCACGGTGTATCAAACAGGCTGTGACTGGATTAAAAAGCCACATGCTTCTTTACAAGTTGACCTGACTCTCCACTTCAGAATTTTATAGACAGCTTGCAGCATTAAATGGCTTCTGTTTATTTTAATGACAGTCACAGTGACCTGACTTCTGTTGATTTAAATCAGACTCATTGCACCCTTTTTGAGAGAGAAATGATTAGTGCTCAGAGCTGCAGGAAAATGGACCGTGTGGACATGTGCACCTCAACTGAAATGGCATTTTAAAAGCTCGTCACTGTTTGAAACAGTTTGACAATGTCCACAGTTGTGTTTTTGCATTCCAGTGAGTATTGTTATTGTCAAGGCCAGCAAGTAGTAATGTTCTCTGCGACCGCTGCCTTTGTCCTTCTGAGTTGTAGAGGCTGAGAGTTTGGAAGGTACTGTTGAAAGAGCCGTAGGTTACTGCAGTGCACATTGTACACTGTTGCCTCTGTGTCAGTGGTGGAAGGACTGAATGTTGTCTCTGTCCTGTCTAGGTGACAATAAATGGCTGAAGGCACTGGATGTTGCAAAGCCTGTGACAGCACTCTGCCGATACTAATGAAGACCATGTGCTCCAAAGCTGCTTCACCCTTAGTTAAGCTATTGGTTGTCTCCATTTTAGAACCTAGGACAAGTTGACCTTTTCAATAAAACTATTATGGATTGTCTCAGCTGGTGAAAGTTGTCAAAACATGAGCAGAATTTTCAGTTTGTTCAAAGTGAATTAGCTTCCTCACTGTAATGGAAGCTCTGAAATAGACTTCATTTTTACAGCTGTTAATAGTTTTGAGTTGCGTGATTTTAATGACAGTATGTTAGAAGTTTGCACTTAAGTGCCCATTTCATTGGTTGACTCTTCCACTACCATTTTTGTTGTACATGCAATCTTCACTGCTGATCAGTCTATTGTTTGAGGATGTCTGCAGTGTTGCTCACTTTTTGGTTTGCTGCTTCCATGGAGTTTTGGGGTTGGAAACTACAGGTCCTGTTTAGTTGAATGTGATGGGGGGGGTGCGGGGGGAGAATGTTTTGTGTCTTAAACAAGATGTAGTTTTATTGCACAGTTTTTAGCAGCGAAGTACAAATTGCACTGATGTAATTGACACCTGTTGCAAAGAAAGAAGATGAATGTTAGGTCTGACAATTTCAATATCCTCTGCTTGTTCTCCCTACAAGTGTATATCATGTGATGCTCATGCTTCTCCATATTAACCCTGTCAGCCTCTAACACTCTTCTACAATAAATTGCAATAATAAATTCAATGCAGTACAGCTGCATTGCTACAAAAATTAAAATCTTCAAGTGGTTTGTCCTGGATTTTGTTTTAGTTCTTTTTTTCATTTTATTAAGCACTCATTCTCTCCCTAAATTTCTCTTTTCATCAGATTTTTTTTAATATGTCTTGCCAGCAAATCATTCCAGCTTTCCATGGTGCCTCAAATGAAATTTGCAAGGATAGAAATAGAACAGATCTATATTCTTCCAGCTTTGGAATGTGGCTTCATCACCATGGCAACACCTTGCACAAAGAGAATCTGTGAAACCATTCACACCCTGAAAGCTCCTGCACTCAACTGAATGTTCTCCTTTTAGTTAACTAGCAACCGCTGTACCGAATGACACATTTCCTGAGTGCATGAAATGGCTCATCAAAAATTGCTTTTTCTCTTAAATACCAATGTTAACAGACACAAGAAAGAACAATAAATTATATAGCACCATTTTGTCATTTTTGTATTTTCCAAATTGGGTTTGCAGCACAGGTAGTTTTGAAGTTTTCTATGTAACATGGCAGACAATTTTACGCACAGCAAGCTCCCTCAAACTGCGTTGACATAATGATTAGAATTTATTTCATGAGGTTAGTCGAAAGATAGATATTTGCAGGACTTAGGGAAGATGTTTTGCTCTTTGGAATGATGCTAATGGCTTTCTTTTTTTTCCTCTTCATCTGAGAAAAGGGAGAACCTTGAAGTGATGTCTGTCTGCAAGACAGCATCTCTGGCTGTGCAGACTCTGTTAGTACGTGCACATTCGCGATTTCATTGAGGTGTTAGCCTCAGTTAGATGCTCAAGACCATGAAGGGAGATCTCAATTTATAACCTTTTTGATTCTGATGAGACTGCTCCCCACTGTACCGGTGTTTTCATGTAACTAAATTTGGAACAAAGGTTACTTGTGTCTGGATGCAATCTCTCTCATAAAAGAACTTATTCCATCCAGTGTTAAAAGCAGCCTGGTAATTTGTATTGCAAATATCAGTGTCCCTACCAGCCACAAGGTTTTGACTAGAATTCTTACATTCAATCTTCCTGAGCCATGAAAACTAACCAGGTGCTACTCTCAGAAATACATCCATTAACATCTGGGATGTAGGTTAACAATCGGGCTTTCCAAGTGCTGGAAAAACTGGATGGATATTGGGTGTGACTCTTAGCTCACCATACCTGCTCTGGTTTAGACCATCATTGACCAAGAATTAAATCTAAAATATTTTCTATTTGTGTAGTTCAGTTTCTGTATTCTTATTACTGTAACCTTTCTGAAATGCTCAACTGCTCACCAACTCTTTAATCCTATTTTTGACTGTCCCCAAATGTGGAAGTGCTGCAGTGTAATTTACATCTTCATTGGTAATGTCACATAATATTTAAAAATGTAGCAGAAGTACAGAATACAATCAAATCACTTTGTTCCCCAGACCTGTACCTGTTTATATTCCACATCAGCTGCTTTCTTCCTCTACATACACATTCAGCAAGACTAAGAAATTAATAGATGAGCTAACTTACCCCTAAGTGCAGCAATATTACTCATCTCAGCCACTCCTTGCAGTTGCAAGCGGTCTGTTCTCACCACTATTGGTAACGTCGTTAATTCAGAGTTGTTTTCCCTGGGTCCTTAAGTTTTTAATTCAAGTCTTTGCTTCATTGCTACTTTAACCATGTCTTCTTTTGCATGATATTTTTTTAAAAATTTGGCCAGAGCTGTTTTCATTTTTATGGTTCAACTTACACTTATATATTGCCAAAATCTCAAAGCTCCATGGAACAGCAGGACAGCAATCTACACCTGATTACTTGCACATGCAAGATTTGTGTGTTCCTTAAATCTCTGTGTACCAACAACCGACTGGCACATTGTATACTTGCAAATAGGCAATTAAGTGCAGTGACACATAGGGTTAAAATAGTGTTAATTATACTTCAGTTCTCATCGGAATGAATTATGCTGCAGTTTAGTGCTATGAGCACCCAGTTTTTAATTGCTGTCATTCATGGCTCATTATTTTCATCAACAAAACAACTAAGGCATTTAACAGCAGGTTTATTGCAAGATTAGGCAATATGAATTAGTAGAGTTCACCAAATCACCTTTTTGTTTTAAGCCGTGATTTTTAACTTGATCTATTCATTTGGTACTTGCTGGATGGTGCTATTAAAATTTTAGGTTGTTTGTAGTGCAGGCAAAAAGTACCTAATCTGCCTGCCTGAAAAGGCTGTTAATAGCCGGAGGTGGTTTTGCTGTTTTTAGTGGACTGCTGTCGTCTTTTCAGTTAGCCTGACTGGTGAGCTCTCTGGTGGAGTAATCTTCTATTCGAGTCACACAGCAGAGACTGATGGCCCTTTTGTTTTAATACTCTCCTAAATGGTTGAAAGCTCATTAAGCTCCAGAATGTTGAGCATTTTGAAGTGAAAATCATTTGAATTTGCTCCACATGTATGTTTTGGATGAGTTTAATTGACACTAGCAATGCAAAGTGATGTGTTTTAATCAAAGGTATTCGAGAATATTGCCAACATACATAATCTTGGTTGTGCCCTAACAATGGATTTAGATCACCTTTCATGGTCAGAGCAATATCTTACCCTAGCTCTGTACAAAGGTTGACTAGATTGTAGCAATTATTTGTATATTAGGCCCTGAAGGCTCATGTACCTGTGTTTGAGTTTATGTTTACCCATATCTTCTATGTTTGAGAAAAATGGTATGTACTGTTTTTATGACTGCACTGTTCTGTCAGTTAACGTATAATACATTATTTTGCTATGAGGAGAAAGAATTTGGTTTTTTAAAAATTACATCCATATATCTTGTGATGAAAACCTTTCTGCAGCAGCTCACCATCTTCTCGGAGGGCGATTAGGGATTGGCAATAACACAGTCAGTGACAACCACATCCCATATATGAATATAGAAAAGAATGAGAGAAAGTATCCAATGATAATTGGATGATGATGAGTGAACCCATACTTTAACTAGCATTTTATAAAAGTGGTTTTAAAACCCATGTTCTACGCTATGTAATATCAAATCAGTGCAATAGTTCATAAGAGCAAAGAGATTATGACACAGATGCGTATATAATGTTAATTTAGGTCACATCTGGAGTTTTGTGTTCGGTTCTGGTCACCGAACTAAAGAAATGATGTGATTACATTGGAGGGGGTGCAGAGGGAGATTCACCAGGATGGAGCATTTTAGCAATGAAAAGATGCTGGATAAGCCTAGGTTGTTTCCTTTGGATCAAAGATGGCTGAGGAGGTAGGGGCGAACTGACTGAAGTGTGTTAGATTGAGGGGCAGGGACAGGGTGGGCACAAAGCAGCTGTTCCCTCTAAGTTGAGTTGTCAGTAACAAAGGGGTGTAATTTAAAGGTGACAGGTGAGAGATTTACAGCTGGTATAGGTCTGAAATGCATTGCGTGGGAGGGTAGTAGAGGTGGGAAATGTTGCAAACTTTAAATAAATATTTGAATGAGCACTTGAAATGCTACAACATTCATGGCTGTGGACCTAGTGCTGGAAAGGGCGACTAGCATAGATTTAGTGCAGTTTCGTTTTTTTCAGTGTAGACTCAATGGGCCGAAGGGCTTTTTCTTTAATATACTGTAGCCTAACAAGGGAAGTCCGGGGTAGTGTTAAAGCTAAAAAGGATGGATAGGAAAAAGCAGCAAACCTGAGGACTGAGAAATTTTAAAAGTCAGCAGAGGAGCTCAAAGTGCTTAATTTGGGATAGGAAAATAGAATATCAAAGGTAGTTTGGTGAAAACACAAAAACTGACTCTGAAAGTTTCTATATACTTTGGGTGGCTCAGTGGTTAGCACTGCTGTCTCAGCACCAGGGACCCAGGTTCAATACCAGCCCCGGGTGACTGCGTGGACTTTGCACCGTGTCTGTCGGTTTCCTCCCACAGTCCACAGCTGTACAGGGTAGGTGGATTGGTCATGCTAAATTGCCCATAGTGTCCAGTGATGTTTAGGTTAGATGGGTTAGACAGGGATAGGGGAATGGGTCTGGGAGGGATGCTGCTTGGAGGGTTGGTGTGGATTTGTTGGGCTGAATGGCCTGTTTCTACACTCTAGTGATTCTGTGATTTTATGTGAAGAGGAAAAAGGCTGGTGAAGACAAATGTAGGCCCTGTGCAGTTTGAATAAGGTGAATTCAGAATGGACAACAAAAAGATGGCAGATCAGTTGAACAAAAACTTTGGATCTCCTTTTACTACAGAGGACATAAATAATCTTCAGGAAAGGCTAGGGGACAGAGGGTCAAGCATGAAGGAGGAACTAATGGAAATCCTTATTAGTCAGGAAGTGGTATTGGGTTTTAATTCCATCAATTTGCTCAATAAGTCCCCAGGGCCTGATCCTGTATTCCCAGATTACTTAAGGAAGTGGCCCTAGAAATAGCGGGTGTTTTGGACATCACTTTCCAGCATTCTGTAGACTCTGGAAGGGTTCAATGGACTGGAGTGTAGCTAATGTAATCTCGCTGTTTAAAATTGGAGGGTGAAAGAAACTGGCGAATTATAGGCCAGTTAGCCTGACATTGGTGGGGGAAAATGCTCGAATCAATCATTAAAGATGTAGTAGCTGAATATTTGGAAAGCAGCGACAGAAATGATCCTGGTCAGCGTGGATTCATTAAAAGGAAATCATGCTTGGTAAATCTTCTGGAATTTTGACGGTGTGACCAGGAGAGCAGACAGTGGTGACTTGGTAGATGTTATGTATCTGGACTTTCAAAAAGTTTTTGGCAAGGCTCCACATAAGAGATTAATAGGGAAAATTTTATAGCTCATGGTATTGTGGGGAGTGTATTGACATGGATAGAGAACTGGTTGTCAGACAGGAAGCAGAGTTGGAACAGATGGGTCCTTCTTCAGGGTGGCAGACAGTGACCGATGGGGTGCCACAGGGTTCAGTGCTGGGACCTCAGCTGTTCACCATATACGTTAACAATTTGGATGAAAGAATTGAATGCAATATTTCCAAATTTGCAGATGACATTAATCTGGGTGGCAGTGTGTGCTGTGAGGAGGATGATAAGAGGCTGCAGGGTGACTTGGACAGACTGGCAGAGTGAGCAAATATTTAGCAAATGCAACTGCAACATAATGTGAGGTCATCCACTTTAATCTGCCTGCTTTTGCAATCATTGTCTGAATGGTGGCGCTTTAGGAAGAGGTGAGGTGCAATGAGACCTGGGTGTCATGGTGGAACAGTTGCTGAAGGTTGGCGTGCAGGTGCAGCTGGCAGTGAGGAAAGCTAATGGTATACTTTCCTTCATAGTGAGAAGATTTGAACATTGGAGTAAGGATATTTTACTATATAATTATACAGAGCCGTGGTGAGGCCACCCCTTGAGTATTTTGTGCGGGTTTGGTCTCCTACTCTGCAGAAGGACATTCTTGCTATTGAGTGATTTCACTAGACTGACTGACTGGGCTTGTATTTGCTGACATTTAGAAGAATGAGGGAGGAATCTCCTAGAAACCTGTAAAAGTCCTAATGGGACTGGACAGATTAGATGTAGGAAGAATATTCCAGATGATGAAGTCCAGAACAAGGGGTCACTGTCTAAGAATGAGGTATAAACCACTCGGTACTGAGATAAGGAAGAGTTTTTTTTTTGCTCAGTTGTGAATTCTCTCTGACAGGAGGCTGTTGGGGCCAGTTTGTTCAATTTATATTCAAGAGGGAGCTGGACATGGCCCTTTATGGCCAAAGAGATCAAGGAGTAGGGGGAGCGGATATGAATTGTATACTGAGATTGCATGCTTAGCCATGATCATATTAAGTGGTGGTGGTGGGGCAGGCTTGAAGGACCAAATGACCTACTCCTGCACCAATTTTGTGTTTCTATGATATTGATGCTAAATCTGAAACGGTCATCAATTATAAAATTCAACTAACTTTGAAAATGTTCTGCAAACTGCTGAATCATATGGCTACACAATATTAATGATCACTTTAGCACTTCTGCTTTCAAATCCATTTCATAGTATGTGAGGAAGTTTGCCATTTTTCTGCAAAATATGAAGTTGCAAATTTTATGAACAGTTATTAAACTTTATACCTCCATTTAAGTGATCGTTTATCATAAAGATTTGGAGGAGCCATTGGAATCAGCGAATTATTCCTCACTCAGTGGCTCTAATAAACAAAGTATTTTTTTCAAAAAGAATGCAGAAACTATAAACAGTCTGTGCCAATTAGGCAGCAGGCTGGATTTCTTCTGGTTTCTGTCTCCTGTGGTTTTGATGCAATAAAAAAAAATTTTGCTCAAAAGCATAATTAACTGCTAGACTGATTTGGGATTTGTTATCTGTGTGTAGTATTTTGCTGTCTAGATTTCGGCCTGCATTCCAAAGGATAGTGTGCAAGAGTTATCTGATAGAAACCTGCTTATGTCAGAGTCTAGCTTGATAATAACACTTGCGACTATAACGATCTTCAAGCTCTTACTGGTTTAAATTGTTTCTTGCTTTCCTATTTTTATATCTTCCTTTCAGTTTTACGCACTATTTTTGTACACATTTTGTTTGAAAATGCACTCAGTTCAGACCCCTTTCTTGATGTCTGACATTATCATATTCCAACAAAAATCTGAGGTACAGTCTCCTTTTGACAGTATTCCCCAATCTAGTGTATGCCTTCAGAAATTACGTTTAGGAATGACATTCTTATTGTAACTTCAGTGATTTCTTATTCCTCCTTCACAAACGGCATCACTCACTCCAGCAAATCTTCCAAAGTTTTGAGTGTGCAATGTATCAGTCTTTGGTCAAAATCCCTCCAATGGCAAATTATCCAGATAACCTTGCGTGGTTTTAGTGTCATGATAGCCAGGGTGGAATCAGCCCCGCAGTCTTCAGGACCACAGCGATGAAAACAATGACTTGACATTCCCTAAATTGACCAATTAATGGCTAAAGGGTTAGAGTGGGTGTCCAACTATTCAAAGATTAGTGGTCGTTCAAAGTTGGAGGGCAAATAGCAAGCATGCTGGGTGAAAGAAGCAGTGGTTGGCCTTTTGAGGCGAGTGAGAGAGCAGCCCAAAGTTTTCCACTCTTTCCGATTTTTAATGTTAACTGCAAAATGTTGTTAGCCACAGTCATGTAGCGAGGGACAGTGAAGACCAGAGGAATAAACTAGCTTTGGTTATATGGCATCCCGTCCGTTCAGTGGTGCCCTAATCACACGCTCTGCTTCTCCACACTGAGCATGTATGAAGCTGTAAGAGTGACCACGTCCACCCCATTCCTCTCCACACAGCCTCCATGGTTGCTGTGGGTTAAACCATGCTACCATGAGGAGCAGGCCATTCACTCCTCCTCTGACCTGCTGCACCATTCAATATGATCATGGCTGATCGTTCAATTATGTTCTCTATTCCTGTTTCTTCCAAGTCCTTTGATCCCTTTTAGCCCTAGGAACTAACTCCTTCTTGAAAAATGTCTTGGCCCCAACTGGTTTTCTGTGGCAGAGAATTCCACAGACTCGTGACTCTCTTGGTGAAGAAATTGTCCCTCACCTCGGTCATAAATGGCCCATCTTTCATATCCTTAGACTATGCACCCCCTCTCCCCCGCCTGCTGCGCTCACATACTTAATCGCAGCAACGGGTATACAAGGCCACTATTTGAGTGTCTGTCTCTGTCTCTTGTAAGAGGAATCATTCATGGCTTCAAGACCATCCCCTACTGCAAAAGCCAATTGTGTAGGGCGAGTCATGTTGCCTGGATTGTGTGATTTACAAAGAGTTGGCCTCTAGTAAATGGAACAGAATGGAAGAATGAAATGCAAAATTTAAGGACTCCCTAAAGAAGTTCCTTTCCCCCCACCCCCCTCCCAACTTTATGTTAAATTGTACCATGCTTCCCACCTGTCATGCACTGTGATGTGTGGAGATGTTCCATCAGAGCACTGCAGACACCCATGAGACTGAATGAAGAACCAGTATGAAAGTTGGATGGATCGTATTTTCCCAACAGCAGCTATACTTTCATTTGCACCCACTGTGGGTGAACCTGGCGATCACAAGCCATCAGCTGACCTGTAACAATGATACATGTCTTCCTAAAATCCTTGTCTATGAAGAAATGATGAACATTCTATTTTTAAAAAGAGGGAAATGCACCCTCTAGGAGCTGGAGGCTAATTAGAATTAGAAGCTAGCATATATTCTATTAGATCGTCTATGTGCAGCCAACCAATATAATAGATTACCCTGGGCTGCATATTGAAAAAATTAATAATGGTATTCTATTCAGAAAACACTCACTTTCAGCCTGAAGGGTGAAATGCAGTGTAACTTTATATCACAAAATTCACTTTGCCTAAGTAATCAGTTAAAAATGTGTGAACATGTAATAATCATGTAGTAACAAAAATTAGATAAATTAGCAGATAACAGGACAGTGGTGGATAGGATATTCAAAAGAAGTGTAATGTTGAAGTTGACATTATTTAAGACTAAACACAACAAACCATACCTACGTTACACGTACTGGATATGACAGAAACTTCTTAAGTATTTTGAGGGCATGAACCATATAAGGATCCTGCAGGTCTACACTAGTGTATTTTCTGTTCTGCCTCTTAATGAGAGAGAGTTGCAAGTATCCTAATAAGTTTGCCTGCCTCAGGAGCTGGTCACAGCTGGTGTCCAAACCCTGGGTCCACAAATGGATACCAACAAAGTTTTACCCCATGAATTTTACTGTGAGATCCAAGAGGTTGTTAACTTATCTTGGACTTTTATTCAAATAAATACTCGTATTATCATCTTTAGGGACGTGTTCTTGTGCTTTTTACTTTGAACTGAGTGAGGGAGAGTATATCAGTTGTCAGCATCAACGGCTGTCTGGCCAGATAATGTATGTGACTTTAGAGTAAAGCTCCCTTGGGTACCTGTCGACAATGAACTGGATTGCAACTTTATCATACATAGGATCTGTCTAAACAGGAAAGAGGAAGCCTGATAAGAGAGCAAGAGAAAATAATGCAAATAAGATACAAGTGTATAAGATACAATTAACTGTCATGATGTCTACTCTAGAACTAGTTAGTGCCAACTACCAACTGTAAGACCATAAGAAATAGAAACAGGCGTAGGCTATTTGGTCCCTTGAGCCCGCTCTGTCATTCAGTAGGATTTGGCAATCCTCTACTTTGCTGCTATGTTTCCCATAATGCTTGATTCTGCTATTGATCAAGAATCTGCCTCAGACTTAAATATACAGAAAGACTCTGCCCCCACGGTTCTCTGCCACAAGGGATTCCAGAGACTCTTGACCCTGTGAGAGAAGAAATTCTACCTTATCTCAGGCTTGAATCGGTACCCCTTTATTCTGAGGCTATGCCCTCAGGCCCTGGATGCTTCCATGAGGGAAAACATCATCCAGCATTTATTCTGTCAAGCCCTTTAATTCAGTATGTTTCAATGAGATCACAACTCCCCTTCTCTACTCCAATAAGCCTCAGCCTTTTGAATCTTTGTTCACAAGACCGCCCCTCTGTACCAGAGATCATCCTAATGAACTTCCCATGAATTGTCTCCAATGAAACAATATGTTCTTCAATAAGGAGACCAAAATGGGTCCCATTACTCCAGATATGGTCTCACCAGCAGCTTGTACAGTTACAATGAGACTGCGATACTCTCCCACTGCAACCATCTTAAAAAGGGCTAACATTAGCCTTCGTGAGTGTTGCTGAACAAAGACATCTTGGGGTGCAGGTTCATAGTTCCTTGAAATTAGAGTCATAGGTAGACAGGGTTGTGAAGGTGTTTGGTACATTTGCCTTTATTGGTCATTGAGTATAGGATTTGGGAGGTGATATTGCAGCTGTACAGGAAATTGGAGGCCACTTTTAAATACTGCATTCAATTCTGGTCTCCACATTATAGAAACATAGAAGGGTTCAGAAAGGATTTAAAAGGATGTTGCCAGAGTTGGAGGGTTTGAGATATAGGGAGAGGCTAAATAGGCTGGGGCTATTTTCCCTGAAGTGTCAGATGCTGTGGGGTCACCTTATAGAAGCTTATAAAATCATGAGGTGAATAGACAAGATCTTTTCCCCAAGGTATAGCAGCTCAAAACTAGAGGGCATAGATTTAAAGTGAGAGGGGACGTATATAAAAGGGACTGAAAGAAACAGCTTTTTCATGCAGAGTGTGGTGTGTGTGGAATGAGCTGCGTGAGGAAGTGGTAGAGGTTGGTACAATTACAACGTTTAAAAGGCACCTAGGTGGATACATGAATAAGAAGAGGTTTTTTTTAAGAGGGATATGGGCCAAATGCTGACAGATGGACTAGATTAATTTAAGATACCTGGTCAGTGTGGATGAATTGAACTGAAGGGTTTGTTTCAGTGTTCATGTGTGACTGCTGGATCTGTGTGCTAGTTTTACGTGTGCGCGAGTACCTGAAAGTCCCTTAATGTGTTTCAACTTTCTGGCAGTTTTTTTTCCCTTTAAGTAATATTCTTTCCTTTCTTTTATTCTCCAACTGATTAACTTTACATTTCCCCACTTACTTAACCTATCAATATCTGTCGGTGATAGTAGGAAGTGCTGATGCTGGAGTCAGAGATAACAGCGTGGAGCTGGATGAACACAGCAGGCCTGGCAGCATCAGAGGAGCACTTGACGTTTCGGGTTGGGACCCTTCTTCAGAAATGGGGGAGGGGGAAGGGAGCTCCAGAATAATTAGATTGTGATAAGACCATCTCTCTCTTTCTTTCCCCAGCCCTACCACCCCTCTATTTATTTATTTATTTATTTATTTCTTTCTTTCTGTTCCTCCAGTTCCACACTGTCATCAATATTTGTCTGTACTGTTTGTATCTCTCTTGAAACCTGCTTTTCCACCACTTTGGTAATCTCTAATTTTGGCTACAGTGCATCCACTTCCTTCTTTCAAGTCATTAGTATATTGTAAAAACTTACGGTTCCAGCACTGATCCCTGTGGAACCCCACTTGCTGTTTCTCGGCGATAAGCGAATTCTCAATCCACACTAATACACAGCCTTCAGCATTGTGTAGACTCTTATCTTATGATTTAATCTTTTGTGTGGTACTTTGTTGAATGCCTTGGAAGCCCAATACAACATATTTGCTGGCACCCCTCGATGCATTCTGCTTGACACTTCCTCAAAACTTTAATAAATTAGTCAGACACTATTTCCCTTTTCTTGAAGCCCTGCTGACTCTGTTTAATTAGATTACAATTTTTGAGATGTGCTGATTATTACTTTCTTAATTGATTACAGTTCTTTTCCAACAATGCATGTTACGCTATTGGGCCAAAAGTTACCTGTTGTTTGTCTCCCTTTCTTTGAATATGGTATCACGTTCAATTTTCCAATCCTCTGGTACAACTTCAGAATTGTAGATGCAGTCGATTTAATATTGCAAAAACCCACCGTCTCTGTAGCTACCTCTTTTTGGGATCCTAGGATGCAAACCATCAGGACCAGGTAATATACCTGCCCACAGCCCCATTTAGTTTGTCTAATACTGCTTTCATGATGGTACAAGTACTTAATTCCTCCCCGGTATTCTGTAGCATTAATAGGATGTTCAATGTATCTTCTACCTTTTAAAGTCTGATGCAAAATGTGTTTTAACTACTTTGCCATTTCCTTGCTCCCAATAATTGTCTCCCCAGATCCATTTTCTAAGATTCCCATGTTCCCTGTGACTTCCTCTCTTCCTTTTGTTTTTAAAGAAGTTTTATTGTCATTTTATGTTCTTTGTGAGTTTGCCTTCATATCTTATTTTCTCTGTCTTTATCTTTATCATCTTCATTGGAAAAATTCAGAATCCAGCCAGTCTTCGGGGTGATTGCCAACTTTGACCTCTGCTATATGTTTTTTTTTCTTCAACTTAACACTTTTAATTTCCTTGGTCAGCCATGGTTGGTTTAGCCTTGTTTTTTTTTAAGATTCTCTTCTCATACAATATACTTTTTTTGCTGAGAATCACAAATTACCCCCTTTTTAAATGTTTATCACTGCTTGCTTACTGTTGTTCTTGTTCTTGTAAATCTATTCACTTTTTAGCTGATTTTTCCTCATTTCATGGTAATTTCCTTTATTTGTGTCAAACACAATTGTTTCTGACCCAGGTTTCTCACACCCTAACTGAATTCTAAATCATTAGTTCTTAGGCAATCTTTTAATCAGTGATTATTTATTATACCTGCCTCATTACCAGCTCCCTGGTTCGTTTCATGATTCATTGCTCTAGGAAACTATCCCTAATGCAGTTTGTGAATTCATTTTCCATAGTTACTTTTTATTCCACATTGATTTAACCCAATCAGCATGAAGATTTGACGTCATCCATAATTAGTGCTTGATTTATTTTTGTACTCCTATCATTTTATTAATTTAATAGCCTTTCCTTCAGAATGGCTAGTGATTAGGGGTCTGAAAAACTACTTCTACCAATGTCTTCATAGAATCCCTACAGTGTGGAAACAGGCCATTCGGCCCAACAAGTTCACACCACCCCTCCGAGCATCCCAGCCAGACCCATTTCCCCCTACCCCTGTACTTCCCATGTCTAACTCACCTAACCTAAACATCCCTGGACACTATGGGCAATTTCGCATGGTCAATCCACCTAGCCTGCATGTCTTTGGACTGTGGGAGGAAACCCACGCAGGCATGGGGAGAATGTGCAAATTCCACACAGACAGTTGCCTGAGGCTGGAATCGAACTCTGGTCCCTGGTGCTATGAGGCAGCAGTGCTAACCACTGAGTCACCGTGCTGCCTCTGCTACAAAAATCCCCTTGCTGCTTTT
The DNA here is from genome assembly GCF_030684315.1 of Stegostoma tigrinum. NCBI lineage: Eukaryota > Metazoa > Chordata > Chondrichthyes > Orectolobiformes > Stegostomatidae > Stegostoma > Stegostoma tigrinum. Next base: position 30,638,240 of record NC_081382.1, read on the forward strand.
TTTTAAACCTCTGCCGAAAATGGACTTTACGTTATCTGAGCACAGAACACCTTTCACAACTGTCCTCATTTCAGCTCTTAACAGTGCGACCCCACCACCTTTTCCAATCCGCCTGGACTCTCTGAAAGGATAAATAGCTGTGAATGTTCCTAGTTTCGATATCCTTGCAACCATGTTTTCATAACGGCTATGAGATCATACTCATATTTCAATTTGCGCCATCAGTTCATCTGAATATTTAATGTATGAAGCATTTGGAAAAAGATACAAAGCCTAAAAGCTTGTTCTACTATCAAGTTTCCCTACAGATTCTGTGCCTTCATTTTTATTTTCTAGTAACAATCGTTCCTGTCATTAACCTGCAAACTTATCTCCTTCCTTTTTACTTTTATTTTTCAAATGCTCCATGCAAACAAACCCACAAACCACCCACTATTTGGTTTAAAGCCACATTTACAGCTCGGACTCTGATTCTACCAGTATTCCAGTCCACTTGTCTCCATGGATCAGTTCCCTACTTCCCCAGTTCTGCTCTGAATGTCCCATGAGTTTGAACCCATTTCTCCCCCACACCAATCTTTGAGCCATGTGTTTACCTCTTAATCTTGTTGACCTTGTGCTTTCTATCCCATTAAGTTCCTCTGCAGCCTAGATGAGAGATTGAGTCCAGGCACCACACAGGGAACACAGTTTTCAGACTCTTCATTCTGACAACAGAAGTGTCTATTCCCCTAACTATACTATTCCCAAATACAACTATGTTTTTCTTCCCCTTGTAAATGGTTCCCTGTACCACAGTGCTATGGTCAGTTTGCTTATCCACCATCACATCCTGCTTTTGACCACATGGGGAGCAAGAATCTGAAACCTGTTAGCCAAGTTCAAAGGCTGATGCTTTTGCAGCGCTACATCTTTAATCCCTCTACTGGCTCGCTTATAGGCTCCCTGTCCTGTCCCTGACCACTGACCAAATTTGAAGTAATTAATGTAAGGAACGTGACTGCTTCCTAAAGCAGTGTCTGGGTAACTCTTGCCCCCTCCCTGATGTGTCACAGTATTTGAAGCTCAGACTCCATCTCATCACCTGAGTCAGAGTTCCTCAAGCAACTAACACTTGCTGCAGATGTGGTTACTATGAATCATAGTGGAGTCCACCAGCTGCCATATCACACAGGTACATCACATCACCTGGCTCTGCATCTCTGTTTTTATTCCTTAGTTCTCAATTTTGTTTTTAAAAAACACCTAATGGGCATACTACTTTTGAGATTAGAAGGGAAATAAAATCTCCAATGTGAATTTTGTATCATAAATTATGAACTCGAAACATTCAAGTTATGTTGACATGATGTTTATCTATAATTAGTAATAAATTACAACTCAAATGTTGAGTAATATAGCACTGGAGACCATTCAGCACTTTGTTCGTCCAACACTCTGCTCTTTCCCATATCCCTTTTTAATTTCTTTCTGTTTCAGGTATTTCTTTAACTCCCTTTTGAAGGCTACTTTTGAATTTGTGTGAAACCAAGTCCAGCAGGTCTGGCAGCCTCTGTGGAGAGAGAAACCAAGCTATCGTTTGGATTCTAACGGGCTACTTTAGAACTGAAGAGCCAGACTTGATTTTTAAATGCCTTCATCAAATTTTCTCTTGGACTCTGCTCTAAGCTGAACACCTTCAGCTTGTTCAGTCTTGCCGCCAGAAAGTAAACAGCCTGTACCCTTTACAAATGGCTGTGTTATGGACCACTACATGAAGCACTTTCAAACATATTACATAGTGTTCACGGTGGTATTTGTAAGAATCTGGTTTTTTACATACAGATTTAACCTGGATTGCTTGTAGATAGTGTTCTTTGTTACACACAGCGCTCCTCCATCATTCTTGCCATCCTGGGTGGGACAGTATTCATTTTGTGCTGTGTATTTTGGCTGACACTGCTCCAGCCTCCTGACTATTCCTGTCCATGTGCACCCAACTGGCTCTTGTGTATTTTACTTTGCAGCCACACTGTCCTGCCCCTGCTATGTCTGCCTCTACATTTAACTGTATTTGTATTTGTTTTGTTTTGTTTGCTTTCACTCTTCATTCCAGTGTACATTGTGTTTTATTTCTGTGTTGGATTTCATGGATCCACTCCTTCCTTCAGCTTGTTTGTATCTTCTTGCTATATGTTGCTTTCTTCCTCATTGGGTTGGTATTTATGTAATATGCAAACTAATTTGTCACACCACATGTGTGCAAGTGCCTGTAGCAAAAATGTTCCAAGTATCACACTCATTATAACAATGACATGACACAAATTCAGTTAAAATAGCTAAATAAAACTTTAATAAGTCTAGTTGCAAATGTACATAAATTGCACTGCCACATATTTAACACAACCAACTTCTTTGTACATTATTACAGGTTAAGTAAGCTGAAGTGAGTCCAGCAAATACTTTAAACATACTTACAAAAGTGTAAGGATATAAAACGTACAACAGCTTTCCAAGGACAAGTATCAGTCAACACCAGTTAATGGAGGTATGTCCTTAATTCTGCGTTTTAAGGACAAAATAATTAGAACTATTTTAAACTGATTTATTTGCAGCAATTTAAAATGTGGGACACGTACGTCAAATTCTGATAGTATGCATTTTAAAATTCATTTGTAGAAAAGGAGTGATAGGTATTGCTTTCAATATAGCACTTAAAAGCTGGAAATTCCAAAACAAAACAATCACTTTTTGAACTAGAGATAACGATGTGTAGAACTGGATGAACACAGCAGGCCAAGCAGCATCTCAGGAGCAGGAAGGTTGACATTTCGGTCTCCAGCATCTGCAGTTCCTACTATCTCAAACAACTTTTTGAACTAACCTGTTTGTGTATCTTTTCTGAAGCTAACATTTATAGACCAAGCCAAAAGCACAGCATATCAATCCAATTAATTGTAGATGCCTGTGGATTTTTTTCATGGCCTGAGAATAATTGTGAATTTTGTTCTAAGAACTGCCCATGGAAATAACAAACCTACAGTATCCTAAGATGCAAAATCTTTGGCATAATGCTATGTCTGAGGAGACTGAACAGGGTCACCTTTTTTAGGAAAGCCTCTATCCGAAGAAAAATGCTGCAGACCTTCAGACCTTTTGGCACCTTGGAATGTAGTGCTGTTTAAGCTCCTACCGCAGTTTGTTCAGACACTTTCACAGAACGTTCTAAATATGTCTATTTTATTTTCAGTGAAAAGTCTGCCCTTGAAGTATTTTTGGTTTTACCAAGTACTAAGCATGAAGTTACAATGTTAAAGATTGAGCAAATTGTTTTTGTTTTTTTTTGGAAAGGATCATTGTTCTTTTAACATTAATGTATGGTTCATTTCAATTGACTTGAAATTACAAGGTTTACATATGATTTTCTAACATTTTTGTTTATGTGGAGAGATCCCAGCAGATGATGGTTCATACCTGGATCTTTGCAAATGGTAATACATCCCTAGGACTCTCTCTTCTAAGACCAGTGTCAGCTACCCAATGTTATTGCAAACATACAGCAAAGAAATAGTGTCAATGACTGTGTTAAGGAAATTGGTGACTGTGAGGACACTTTGACCACCACCAAGGCCCTGACTAACTCCTGCAGGCAGAGATTCTTAGACTGTGACGCAGGACAAGATTTTGGGGGTTACTATCTCTGCAGTGGCTGCGGTGCCTCTGTAGCATATACTGTGGTAAGACTATTTATTAAATGTTCATTTAATTCTTTGTTGGTGGGTGTATCTGTTTTAAGGCCTGATTGCTGCTACAAGGGTTTTAGTTTTTGCTTTTTGGCCAGTTTTGCAGTTTAAAATCCTTAACTCTCCCACCCCAATCAAGTATCACCTCCCCTCACACTCAGCAATTCTCCTCCCCACTCTCCCACATGCTGAATTAGCTTATCACTTACAGATCTTTCTCCCTGCCACTACCAATTTTCACTCCTTAGTCACAGGAAATCTAAGGCATTAAAATGTGATTACATTGGAACTTTGGAAAGCATTACCTCAAGGTCTGTGGCTTTCTGTTTACCGTATAGGAGTTAAGCACAGAAAAATGATACCTATAGGTTTTACACATTTACTGTTTTAAGTGCCTTCACAGTTTATAAAATAAATAAAACAAACAATGTGCACTTTAGTTGAAATTACAAACATGGCATTTTACTTATTTTACATGCATTTAAAAACTGAAAATTATAAAACCTTTTAACTACAAACATACAAAATAATTTTTTTAAAAACCCTAAGAAAAGCTGACATTGTTTAATTACTAAATGGGTATAGTTTTAAGAATGTTCTGGTTCAGCAGTGCATTTTAAAAAGATGACTTCTTGTTTCAAATCTCTTTTGACAATGAACTCTGTTTTCTGCTGTTTTATAGGATGCATAGCACATCTTATTTTAGCTAGTGGGGAGAATTTCAGGACATTGCTATGTTGTTTTATCCTTTTTGGCTTCTTGCATTCTGTGGTAGTGCCTAAATCAGTACACAGAATCATTATCCCCTTTATTTTTTCTCTATGAAACCACTGAGAATTGGCTAGTGAGCTTATTATACCAAATCACTGGTGCAGTCGTGATACTTGTCATATTGTCAGTGTAGCTAAATACAAACGCAACTTAAGATGCTGCAAATCTGAAAAGTCAATAAGTATAACAAATGGTCTTGAACTACAGAACCACGGATTGCAATCACACAGTGATTTTGTTTGCCTATATAAAGTGGTTTTAATTTGCCACCACTGGCATTTTAGACATTTTTAACAACATAAACAGCAGTTAAAGATGCAGTCACTCTGCCGCGACTTTGAGACAAGCAGTACCAGAAACAGATGTTAACTATATACAGTTTGTCAGATACATAGGATTTTAACACAATACTGATGCAAAAATTGACTGACACGGTTAAAAGTAAAAATTTTCAGGAAGAGTTAATCTTTCTCTTGGGTTTTTAAATACCCTCACAAAACACACAGGTATAAATTTTAATAGAACTAATCTTACTGTATCATTTTAAAGATTTTAGTTTTAAAAATCAGAATTTTTTGTAACAGCAGTGTCCATCTGTTTCTCTGGGAGCAGCAGAATATGGAAGATACACCAACACCATTAATTTGTACAGAAAAGCCTTTTATAGTAAAAAGGAACTTTTTAAAAGCAAATGGTGCATAAATGAAAATTAAATCAACTTAACAAATTGAAGATAACTGGGAAGATTAAATAAATATCAAATGCATCCAAAGTAGTGATTCATATACTTAGTGAGTACAAGTCTGCTTTCTGCTTCTTTCATATATCACTTTAATTCTGGAGCTGATGGTCAAAGATTCATGTTGTAGTCAGGCTTTCTTAGTAACTTCTATGCAGCATTGCCCAGTGCCTTCAAAACATTCTTCTGTAAGTTAGTGGATGTCTTTACCTGGTTGAATATGCTGCGTAGTATAATCCAGATAAGTGCATATGAATCCTCATGTTTCCATGAGCTGTAAGAAGTAGCATTTTTGTATAAAAGGCTTCAAAAATGAAGAAAATCGTATTTCCCCAAAAAAAACTTCATGTGCGTGGTAAAAGTGCGAAATAGACAGAACTACAAAGCTAGCACATGGGAGTTCAAAATTGGAAAACACTAATTTATCAGTAAGTTACGTGATACATAATGAAGGGACAAAGTACTATAGCTTCTATAAAACTGGTGTATCATTTAGGTCTGTATATCCAATTATGGTGGAGATAAAGCAATAGCCAAATATCCCCAGAAACCGTTGAGTCGATCCACTTGAGATTGAGAATATTATAATTCAGCACTAAAAACAGAGAAGCCCAGGAGTAATTGAACAGAATCTGTGTTGGTGGAAAACAAAATTTCTCAGCACTGCTTTATGTTCATGGTAATTTCATCATCAAAATCTGACTGCACGCTTTAAGTTGACATTCGGCACCCCATATCTTTAAACATTAGAGGTACTCCAGTGCAACATGTTTGTCTGAAACTTTCCAAGGTTTATTACTTTTTTTACTGATTAACATGCTTTTTTTGTCCAAGTGGCCATGTAAAGGAACTTTACAAACAAACAAACTTAATCAAAAGATATTTGGACACCAGTTTCTCTGTTGCTGTAGCTGATGCCTGTGCTTTAACACATCTTGTGTTGTAAGCACTCATGATGTACACTAATGGCATTTGCAGATATGGATCATCAAACTAGCAATTGCTGCTGTTTCTGAATTCCCCGTTTTCAGTGATTTGTAGTTTAGTGGGATTGGTCGGGGAGATGCCATTGCGGCTTTGCATGCTGTATCGCTCCTTCAGCTGTGACAGGGCACTCATCAATCGGGCATTAGCTGCATCCAGTGAGACAATGCGTTTTTCCTGTTGAAAACAATGTTGTGTTCTTAGTTTAAATGGGTCAGATACAGTTATTGTTTTTACAAAGAGCATACAACTTACACAAACTTACAAAAATAACTAGCATTTTATTGAAATTTTCAGCTTAAGGGTGCTCAATTAATTTCTCGAAGTATTCAAACAAGAAGAAACAGATTTAAGTTAATCTCTGTGGCATCTCCAAAATAACTGGACAGTCATGTCGTCTAGAACCAGACCCCACTATTCAAATCAACAAACCAAGCAGAAGGGAATGTTTCAGGATAAGTTTCATGATCGAGCTCAAAACGTTGGAAAGGTTGGGACCTGTGCTGTCTTTCTGAAATTTCCCAAAATTGCCAGTCCCTCCAACTTGGGGAAAACTTTATGAAGACCAACTGAAGCTAAGAGTTACCATGAATGTTGGGGAATTAAGGGTGCTTTTGGATTCTGTAAGCCTTTGGCTTCTTGAAAATTTCTTATTTATTCTGTTTTTGCATTTGTTTGTGCATTATGTATGAATCTGAGGGTGGGCTGAATTGTAAGGTCTGCAATTAATTACACAAAAGTCTGTCTTTTTTTTTCCATAAGAGTTATTTCCTTTTATAAGATCATATTTTGTCTCTCTACAGTTTGGTTATTTTTCTTTCTAAATGCTGACTCCTATAAGCTTCTCTTTGATCCCTTCCAGTGACTGTGCGTAACCACTTGCAGGAGTTGTGTAAAGGCATTTCTGCTATTTACATGTTTTGCAATACCTTTTATTTAAGATTATATTAACAAAGAGAAACACTGTCATTCTGCTTCTAAACTTCTACTGTTTTAACAGTTGACTAAATTGAAACAAAGGCAAATACAGCAAGAATAATCCATTAATACTTCACATTTGGGGGTAATTTCTCAATTAGCTGAGGAAATGCTTGCATCTAACATCAGGCGCTCATGTCATGTAATTGAACAATAGTCAGAACTTGTATGACAAATGGTTTAGAGATGAAATTCAACGCAATGACACTGTCTGCCTGTATTAGTTCAGTAAGTGCGGCAGAATTACAGGCAGCAATTAAAAAACGGTGAGCTATGCCATAAATCAGTGTATGTGGAAGAAGTGCAAATAATAGACTGTGTCAACTAATATAGGAAGAATGAAGTTACGTAATCAAACATTTCTTTGTAACTTGATATATACTGAGCTAACAGGACACCAAACATGACAGTGGGCAATCTTCCCATTTTTCTGACGAAGCAGGAGTCATGTCTTGTTTGGAATGATTCTCAGAGCAAGAAAACTAGCTTGGCCTTGCACAATCTTACCAAACCCAATAACCACTTCCACTTCGCTGGTGTGAGTGCACTACTTCCCTTTGCTACCTCTGTATCTCTCTGACTGCACCCACCTTCAATCAAGGCCTCCTGCTCAAAACTCTGATACCACTCACCCCACAAGCCCTTTGCACAGCCTGCTCACAATTGCTTGGGAAATCTTGCCACCCATAACACACAGTCAGCTTTCATCTTCCATAATACCTATGGCCTTCTCATTCCAGGAGCAAAACAATCCACAATACAGCAAAAGAGAAACAGGGTGGTGTGCTGCTTGTTGTTTGGTTCCTCTTTTATGAGGACTACGACTGCAATATCAAAACTGGCACTTACTTATAAATAAAAATGCAAGATTCAAACCATACAGAGCAAACTGAGCAAGGTGTTAGAAGTGTACAAAATAATGAGGCATGGATAGTCTGAGTCTTTCTTTCCCAGTGTAGAAATGTCAATTTCTAAGGGACATAAGTTTAAGGTAAAAGGGGAGCAAGTTTAAAGAATATGAGAGAGACAAGTTTTTCCATTGAGGGTGGTAGTGCACTCTAGGCACTTATCAGGAGGTGGTGGCGACAGACTCAATAGCAACATTTTAAGAGGCAAAAAGACTTTTAGTATAGAGACACATCATATTTCCACTCACAGCATGGTCGAGAATCAGCAGACAGGTTTAAATTGAATGGAAAATAAAGCCAACATAGCATGGGGGTTAAAGGTTTTTACATAGCAAGTGGTTAGGCATAGGACTGTACTGCTTGAGAACGTGGAGGAGGCTGATTTCAATCATGGCTTTGAAAAGGTTTACAAGAATTAAATTTCTCATTCTTGGAACCGGTTTTGAGGATAGATTGAAGAAGGCTGAGAGGAGATTTGGTAGGGGTTTTCAAAATCATGAGCAGATTGGAGAAGCTATCCTCACTTATGAAAGGAAAAAGAATGAGAAGTCATAGATTTAAAGTGCTATGCAAATGGAGTAAGGGTGGTGTGAGGTGGGGAAAAAATCTTCTGCATGCAATGAGTTGCTAGGATATGGAAATATACTACCTGAAAATGAGGTGGTGGCAGGTTCAATTGAGGCCTTAAAAAGGGCATTGGATGACTATTTGGATGGAAATGGTGTCCAGGGACATGGGCCAAAGGCAGAAGATTGGCACTCTAATACAGCTGGTATACACATGATGGGCCAAATGACTACCCTTCTGTGCCACAAGAATTCTGTGATAAGACACAATTTTTCCCATAATCCTGAAAATTAAAAATAATTTCTTGCGGAGAAATGGCACAGACATACGAGATTGAATGGACTTCTGATGTAACCATTCTATGATCCAGTATCTTTTATAAATAAAGTGATTTTACCATTATCAGTCTCAGACATGGGAAATACTTTTATGGACGTTTTCATTTTGTATACTTCTAGATGCAGGACAGATTTCTGTTAAACTGGTTTCTCCAAAGGTAGAATTTGAAGTACTACAGCTCAGACAATCAAATTCAGATTAAGTGAAGATCTAATCTTATGATCATATTGTGTTATCCTGCCAAAGGAGACAACACCCATTTCTTATTTAGGGGCTGAATGGCTTCCAATACAACTTTTGTATTTTGCTTTCTACCCTCCATTAATTGTTGGCTAGCATCCCCATTTTGTCAATCTTTGTATAAAGGTGGGAAACAGCATCTAACCTGTGCCTCAATGATCTTCTGCTTAGAGTCTACTGCTGCCTGCATCTCTGCATGATCTTTCTTCAGCTCATCTTCAACAGCCATTAATCTGTAAGGAGAAAATATGAGCAACACAGCAGGTTCAATTAGAATTGAAAGCTCAGTCAATCCTGCTGCGGTCAGATCAGACAAACCAACACACTGGTAAGCAGTATTCATTACATTCTGTAAATGAGGTACCAATACAGCTTTTAACATTCAACAGTCTTTAATGTATTGAAGCAATCCTGCCTAACTGAAAGGGGGAGGGTTTTTACTGAACATAGCCACAGAAAAGTCAGAATTCTGTCCTCCCTCCTGCAACTTTGTATTGCTTAAGTACTCCTTTAGTACTTCAATCACATGAATTTTTTTTTCCTGGATATTTTCAGTGTGTGTCAGCAGGCATTATTATATCCAAAACCTTGTGACCCAAAATTGACAAATGCAAAGTAGACCGTTGGCTATAGTGAGAATCCAGGCAGAGGTTTCCTTCTTCAATGATAAATCTTCTTTCTGGATGTTTTCTAATCAACTTGTTCAGAGATGTTATTACACACTTCTAGAACAGATGAGACTAGAATTGGGGTCTTCTGGCTCAAAGGTAGAGATATGACCATCACAGCATAGGCACCCCTAAGATTCTCTAATTGCTTTTTTTTTCTAATTAACCTGTTCAGAGATGTAATTACATCTGGAACTACAACACATCATCCTCCGACACTTCCGCCATCTACAATCCGACCCCACCCTTGTCTGCTTTCCGGAGAGACCACTCTCTCCGTGACTCCCTTGTTCGCTCCACACTGCCCTCCAACCCCACCACACCCGGCACCTTCCCCTGCAACCGCAGGAAATGCTACACTTGCCCCCACACCTCCTCCCTCACCCCTATCCCAGGCCCCAAGATGACTTTCCATATTAAGCAGAGGTTCACCTGCACATCTGCCAATGTGGTATACTGTACCCAAAGTACCCAGTGTGGCTTCCTCTTTTTTGGGGAAACCAAGCAGAGGCTTGGGGACCGCTTTGCAAAACACCTCCGCTCGGTTCGCAATAAACAACTGCCCCTCCCAGTCGCGAACCATTTCAACTCCCCCTCCCATTCTTTAGATGACATGTCCATCATGGGCCTTCTGCAGTGCCACAATGATGCCACCTGAAGGTTGCAGGAACAGCAACTCATATTCCGCTTGGGAATCCTGCAGCCCAATGGTATCAATGTGGACTTCACCAGCTTCAAAATCTCCCCTTCCCCCACCGCATCCCAAAACCAGCCCAGTTCGTCCCCTCCCCCCACTGCACCACACAACCAGCCCAGCTCTTCCCCTCCACCCACTGCATCCCAAAACCAGTCTAACCTGTTTCTGCCTCCCTAACCTGTTCTTCCTCTCACCCATCCCTTCCTCCAACCCCAAGCCGCACCTCCATTTCCTACCTACTAACCTCATCCCACCTCCTTGACCTGTCCGTCTTCCCTGGACTGACCTATCCCCTCCCTACCTTTTCTCTCCATCTTCGGTCCGCCTCCCCCTCTCTCCCTATTTATTCCAGAACCCTCACCCCATCCCCCTGTCTGATGAAGGGTCTAGGCCCGAAATGTCAGCTTTTGTGCTCCTGAGACGCTGCTTGGCCTGCTGTGTTCATCCAGCTACACACTTTTTATTAGCAGTAACATGGAACCTGGGCCACATAACCTTTTTAATCTGCCATTCTGGCTGAGATCAGCTAAACCTGGAATCTTGTTAACCTACTGCTCATTTTGGTTGAGTGAGTCATGGGGAGAGCACAGGTATTTTAAAAATTAACTAAGACTAATTTAGTTTTTTTTAAAAGAATCCCTACAGTGTGGAAACAGGCCCTTCAGGCCAACAAGTCCACACTGACTCTGAGACTATCGCATCCAGAACTACCCCCCCCCCCCCACCCCAATAACCCTAATCTACACATCCCTGAACCCTACGGTCTATTTAACTTGTCCAATCCACCTAGCCTGGACATCTCTGGACTGTGGGAGGAAACCGGAGCTTCTGGAGGAAACCCACACAGATATAAGGAGAATGTGCAAACTCCACACAGACAGTGGCCAGAGAGTGGAATTGAGCCCGGGTCCCTGGTGCTGTGAGGCTGCAGTGCTAACCACCGAGCCACTGTGCCGCCAATGACTACATTTCAATTATTGACTACATTTAAGAAAATTCTTGGATACGAAATAAAACATGATAAATTTTTGAATTTTGATGGAAGTACATGTGTAAAACATTAACGAAGAGTGGAACTCTGGAGGTGCTGTCTTAAATTTACCTGCTGTGGTCTAGCATTCTGGTAATTAATAACAACGCAGAGAGGTGAAACTACCTGCAAGTTAATAACTATACAGGAATGGCGGCAATGGTTCTAGGACAGCCAGCCAGTCAGATTCAGAAAGGTCACTTGTTGCAAGGAAACTAACATATTCTGTGGTGGCACCACTTTGTCTTCACATACTTCAAGAAAAATTACAGTAATGTCCTATAGGCACGTGGTCTCAGACTGACCCAACTCGGCACCAATTTTGCAATCACCGAATTCCATACCCCTTAATATCATGCAAAATTTTTTTTACGGCTTAAGTTGTGACTGAGAGAGAAGGAATGCAGAATCCATTTAGTCCGACTAGTTTGTGGTTTACAACATAAAATAAAAATATTTTGCCCAAGTACTGATATGGGCATTCATACTAAACTTAGAATGAATAAAACTGTCAAGATTTCTTAAATAAACACAAAATTATCAATTCATTATGAAACAAAATTCATTAAAGATGATGCAGATTTGGTTAACACAATTCATGACGTGCAAATAAATATTTACCCCACCTCAGGTAAAAAGGGAATAAGAGATTGGCTTCAATCAGAAAGTGTTTTTCTTTTTAATCGTGGTTATTGTTAAAAGCAAAAGCAAAATAAAAGGCAAAATGCAGGAACTTCCTGGTTCCAAAGTTTGTTGACCTTTGGTCAAGTCACAGATCACGCTTGGTTGTCTGTGGGGTCTTGGTAGTCACAGTTTGGTCGGGAGAAATAATGTTGAAGATTTTTCAGTTACTCTTCCAGAAGAACAATCAAATTTCTGCTTGATCTCTCAATACAAATGCTTCACAAACAGGAGACATGAGCTGAACAGCTTGTTCTATAGCAGGATTTCCCCAACTGAAAATTCAGAAACAAACTCAGCCTGCAAACACTTTCAACAAAATAGCCATGAAACCCTAGATATAAACAGTCTGGTGCTTTCACTGAAGTGAGTTCAAGTGACCTAGACAAGTAGTTATCAGGAATCATGCAGTTTCACATGAATTTCTTTTTATTTTGTAGGATGTGGGCATTGCTGCCTGGTCAGCATTTATTGCCCATCCTTAGTTGCCCTTGAAGATGGTAATGCGTTCCAATTTCAAATGTAGTCCATGTGCTGTACATAGACCCGCAATGCTGTTGCGGAGAGAATTCTTGGATTGTGATCCAGAGATTGTGAAGGAACAGCAATAAATTTCCAAATCTGAATGGTGTGTGGCTTGGAGGGGAATTAGCAGGTGGTGATGTTCCCAATTGTCTACTGCCCTTCTCCTTCTACATGGAAACGGTCATGATTTTGGAAGGTACTGACTAAGAATCTTTGAATGTTTTTCAATGGATGTGAAGATGGTTCATACTGCAGCTACTAAGTGTTGGTGGAAGGTGTGGGCATGGTGCCAGTGAAGCAGGCTGCTTTGTCTTGGATCATGTTAAGCTTGTTGAGTGTTGTTGGAATGCACTTGTTCAGGCAAGTGTGGGTATTCCTTCATACTCCTGACTTGTACTTTGTAGATGGTGGACAGGGTTTGGGGATTCAGACGGTGTTATTTGGTGCAATACTCCTAATCTCTGACCTGACCTACTTTTGTAGCCACGGTATTTATACAGCAAGTCCAGCTCAATTTCTGGTCAGTGGCAAAGCCCAGGCTGTTGATTCTGTAGGATTCAGTGATGGCAACATCATTGAATGTCAAGGAGTGGTGGTTAGATTGTGTCTCTTATTGAGGATGTTCATTGCCTGGTAGTTGTATGGTGTGAATGTTACTTGCCATTTCTCAGCCCAAGTCTGGATATTGTTCAGGTCTTAGGGCATTTGAACATGGATTGCTTCAGTATCTCAGTAGTCACAAATGTGCAATGCTTAATACCAACAGTCAGCAAACGTTTTGACCTTTTGATGGAGGGAAAGTCATTTGGGAAAGCAGCTTAAGATGTTTGGGCCTAGGATGCTAACCTGAACAATTCCTGTAGAGACATCCTGGAGAAGATGTTACTGACCTCTAACAACCATAACCATTTGCCTTTAGCACATCTATAACTCCAACCAGCAGGGAGTGTGCTCTGACTTACAGTTTTTGCTGGGGCTCCTAGATACTGCACTTGGTCAAATGACATTCTTGATGTTAAAGGCAATTTTTGTTTTGTTTAAAAATTTGTCTTATGATGTTATGGTTCCTTTGAAGTTCTTTTTTAAAGTAAACCATCCAGGCATCTCCTCTTCAATTTTTTAAACCCAAACTCCTCAAATTAGTAAATATGAAAACATTATCGTAACAGCCTCCACATATGTAATGTACCAACCAATAACTTGTGATAGGCATTTATTACTGTCTATCACAAAACCTGAAGTCTTTATATCGACAAAATTAGCAGCAGCATTTCTTTTTAAGTGACTACATAATTAGTCATAGGCAGTTTTTCAAGCCTGGATATGGCTTTTTCTGCCTCTTCCATGTGGAATATAAGCTGGGAACTTGTGCACAATGTTTAATTTCTGGCCAGATCAACTCAGTAGTGACTAGGTGAGTGCTACACCTGAAAGTACTTGAGAGGAACATCAGTACTTATTCCTTCTGTCTTTCAGCTTTCTTTTTGTTACCTATGCTAGAAGGCAAGTTGATTACCCTATACATCAACCATTAAACATTTTGGAGTTGGTTTTTTTTGGATACTCTTACAACAGCTCATCATGCCACCAACTGTCCCTGTTTAACTTGGCTTGAAGCATCAGCATGGTCATCTTTGGCCTGCCTGCACTAGTGCTTGGATTACAAAAAAGAACAAGAGTATAGCACAGGACCAGGCCCTTTGGCCCTCCAAACCTGTACCAATCATCATGCCCTGACTAAACTAAAAAAACAAACCTTCTGTCCTTATTTGGTCTGTATCCCTGTCTTCCCTCCTTGTCCATGTAACCATCCAGATACCTCTAAATATCACCAATGTGCTTTCTCCATTGCCTCTTCTGGTAGTGCATTCAAGACTCCTACTGCTCTGGAAAAACATCCCTCGTACATCTCCTTTTTAAATTTTTGCCCTCTCAACTTGAACCTGTGCCCCCTTGCAATTGAAACTTCAACCCTGGGAAAAAGTGTCTGACTATCCACCCTATCTATGCCTCTCATAATTTGTAGACCTCTATCAGATCTCCTGTCAGCCACGGTCTTTCCAGTGAAAACTATTCTCGTCTTTTTAATCTTTCCTCATAGCCAATGTCCTCGAGACTGGGCACCATCCTGGTGAATCTTCTCTGCACTCTCTCCAAAGCTTCCATATCCTTTTTTTGGTAATGTGACAATCAAAACTGCGCACAATACTTCAAATACAGCCTAACAGAGGTTTTATATCACTGCAACGTGTTTTGCCAACTCTTGTACTTTATGCCTTGGCCGATGAAGGCAAGTGTGTCATGTGCCTTCTTAATCACTTTGGCCACCTGTGTTGCTGCTTTTAGGGAACTGTGGACCTGCACAGCCAGATCCGTCTGTATGCTAATATTACTAAGGGTTCTGTCATTAACAGTATAATTTACACCTAAATTTGATCATCCAAAATGCATCAGTTTACATTTGTCTGAATTAAACTCCATCTGCCATTTCAGTGCCCAAGTCAACAAACTATGTCGTGTTGTATCCTTTAACAATTGTCGGCACTATCAGCAACTCCACCAATCTTTGTGCCATCTGCAAACTTACTAATCAGACCACCCACATTTACCTCCAGATCATTTATATATACTATACACAACAGAGGACCCAAGACAGATCCCTGTGGAACACCACTAATTTCCAGTCTCCATTCTGAAAAACATCCTTCCACTGCTACCCTTTGTCTTCTATGACCAAGCCAGTCTTTGTATCCATTTGAGCAAGCCTGTTCCGAATCCCACGTGACTTTAATTTTTGTACCATTCTGCCATGTGTAAGGCATTTATCAAAAGCCTTATTAATGACCGTATAAATTACATCCACAACGAATTATCTTTGTCACCTCTTCCAAAAAATTGGATCAGGTTGGTGATATGACCTTTCCCCATATGAAACCATGCTGCCTGTCGCTAAATAAAAAACTTATTTAAACCTTTTCTTCCAAACACGCATTTATCCTGTCCCTTGGTATCTTTCCTAAGCGCTTCCCCACCACAGATGTCCGACTCACCGGCTTATTTCCTGGATTATCCCTGCTTCCTTTCTTAAACAAGGGAATAACATTGGCTAATTTCCAGTCCCCTGGCCTAAATGTGAAGATATCTGCTAATGCTCTAGCCATTTCTTCCCTCTCGTAGTAACCTGGGAAAGATCCCATCCTTCCCTAGGAAATTATCTACCTTTAATGCAATTTAGGGTACCCAAAATATTCTCCTGTAATACTGACATTCTTGGGAATATTCACACACACATATCGTTGACCTCAGCATCAGTCCTGTCCTCCTTCTCTGTGAACACTGATACAAAGTACTTATTAAGGATCTCTCCCACTTCCTGTGGCTCCACACATAAGCTCCCTCCTTTGCCCTTGAGGGAACCTACTCTTTTCCCTTGCTAATCTCTTTCTTCTAATACCTGTGTAAAAAGCCTTGGGATTCTCCTTGACCATGTTTGCTAAACATTTTTCATGGCCCCTTTTAGCCTTCCTAATTCTATGTTTAAATTCCTTCCTAATTTCTCTTTACTCAAGGGCTTTGTCAGTTTGTAGCTACCTAGACCTATGTATAACTTCCCATTTTCCTTTTGACTAAGTTTACAACTTCCCCTATCATTGGCAGGATCCAGGAACCATTCCTATCGTTGTCCTGCACTTTAATCAATTGGTCTTTTAAAAACCTCCCACATCCCAGATGTAGATTTGCCCTCAAATAACTTCTCTATCCACGTTCCACAGTTCTAGTCTAATTTGGATATGATTGGCCCTTGCCCAATTAAACATCCTCACCCAAGGGCCACTCTCTTGTCCTTGTCTGCGACTACTCCAAATGTTGGTCACTGAGCCCAAAATGTTGCCCTACTGAAACTTAGATCACCTGTCCTGGCTCATTCCCTAATACCCCAAGTCTAGAATGGCCTCCTCTCTATCAACATACAGTCTCAAAAAGCCCTCCTGGACACATCTAACAAAATATTTCTACCCAATGAGAAATAAACTCATGCTTGTGTGTGCGCGCACAAACCACTGATCCAGACCTGGATTTATTTTCCACCATTCAGACTATGAAATGGTTTATAGCCATTTGCCTCTGCTCTTGTCTGAAAACATTCTTGTAAACAATTAGATAATTATCCTAGAATAGACTATAATTAATCAGCATGAAAAACCAGGAACAGGCACCTATGCTCCCAATGGACTTCTGTAACTCTAAGGATGATGCTAGGAGAATCCAAATTCAAGGATTATACTTATTGTGACCTTCAGGTGCACGCTTTCAAATATGTTATGATAATATGAAACTAGCTTGATATGCAATTCCCTTGGAAATATTCGACTAATTTTTCAATAGAATCCTCAACCCTCAAAATGATGTAGGAGCTTGAAGTGATGCACTAGTAATTGGACTCTGTCAACATCCACATTTAGTTCACAATGTGCACTCTCCAAAATTCTGCATCATTGTGTAGAAATTACCCCGGGCAAAACAGATGTTGGCTATATACCTGCTGATAATGCCTTTCATCTGCACCTCTTTGTCGTCTTGTTGTCTGCGAAGTCGTTCCTCGCCCTCCTCCAGCCTGGCTTGGTATTCCAGCATCATCTTTTGTGCATGTTCCTCTTGGTTCTTTAAATGCACCTCATATTCTTCCAGTTTCCGATTGGATGCCCTCAGTTTATCCTGAAGTATAGCAATCTCCTGCTGGTACTGATGTAAAGAAGGCAAGCTTAGGTGAAGTTGCATTTAGTTCCATTAAATTATTGCCAGCAGATCCAAAATTTTCAAATTTTTAACCAACCAAACCTTTACTATCATTGAGTGGAGAAAGGGCAGATGAAGTTTAATCTGGGTGAATGAGGGGTGATGCATTTTGGAAGATCTAATGCAGGTGGGAAATATTCAGCAAAAGGTGGAACCCTTAGTAACATTAACATATAAAGGAGGGATCTAGGTGTACAGATCCCCAGTTCCCTGAAAGTGACAATCCAAGTGGATAAGGTGGTCCAGAAGGCATATGGCATGTTTACCTTCATTAGTCAGTGTAGAGTTTAAAAACTTAAGTTAGGCCACAGTGGAATATTGTATACAGTTCTAGTTACTACACTAGCAGAGGGATGTGGAGGGTTTGGACAGGATACAGAAATGTTTTACCAGGATGTTTTGGAGTCTATTACCCATGAGGAGAAATTGGACAAACTTGGTTTGTTTTTGCTTGAACATTGAACACTGAACATTATGGGTGACCTGTTAGAAGTTTACTAGAGTATGAGAAGTGTGGATAGAATACATAGTCTGAGTCTTTCTGCCAGGAAAGAAATGCCAATTATTAGGGCACATAAGTTTAAGGTAAAAGGAGATGTCAGAAGCAGGTTTTTTTTTACACAGAGGGTGATAAGTACCTGAAATGTGCTGCCGGAGAAGGTGGTGGAGGTTGAATAGGCAGGGAATAGAGGGATACAGACCATATAGAGGCAAAAGCCTTTCAGTGCAGAAAGGCACCAGATATTGGCACAGTGTTGCTGGGCCGAAAGGGCCTGTTTCTCTCCCAAGCTGTTTTGTTTTTCTATTTCTAAATAAGAAATTCTGCTTCTTGAAGGGCTGTGATTTTGGAAGACTACCCTATCATGCAAGGCACGGTGCACAGATTAGTGATTTTTGATTGGTAAGCTTAAAAGCTGCTAATCTAGAATCCCTTTATACATGCTACTTCAAGTCCATCCAAAGTAAATTACTTCATTCCCTCTTGCAACCAATATATTTGCTATCTCTGCAGCTATTTCTTTTAAGACCTTTAGGATGCAGGCCTTCAGGTCCAGAGGACTTGTCAGCCTTTATCCCCATTACGTTTTCTAAATACTGCGGGCTAAGGCTATCCTAATGTATGAAACATGTTTAATGACTATTATAGTATTGGCTTCTCAATGTTTGTAATTAATATAAAATGCATCATTCACCCTTCCAGTTAAAACTGATTGCCTGTTACTGATGCACACTGTTCAGATAAGAAGCAAGTAGCTGATAAGGCTTTTAGTTCAGCAGACTTCCATTTTAAGCATATGTAGTGATGTTAGCTTTTGAAATGAGTGGTTTTAAAAACTTATTTAAACTTAACAGTACTCAACTCTGTAGGGAGTAGCTACCATTTTACATGGTGCCATAACCACAGCCCTCTACCAAAATAAAATAGTTTAGCAGAGATGCTTACGTACAAGAGTGATACTTAAGTTTTCAGACTCCGGTGTAGAGCTGGATGAACACAGCAGGTCAAGCAGCATCAGAGGAGCAGGAAATGACATTTCAGGCCTAGACCATTCTTCAAAAAACCCCTAACCCTATCTCATCACAGTGAATCACGTTTTTGTGAGTAATGAACTGCAATTAATTACTGGTGTGGCAGTAAGGGAACATTTTGCAAATAGGTTTGAGAGGGTGAGAGTTTTAAACGTAAATAGCTGGACAGCAAGAGGATAGGGAATTAATTTACTACAGTTCAAATCTGGTTGAACTGGTGTCTGGTAAAATTACAACTGTGTATTTTGGTTATCATCTGGACAAATAGTGGGAAAATTCAAGTTTTCTATAGAAATCAAAAACAGTAAATATCCCTAAACTTCAAAGGCTTTAGTTGTGTAGTTAGGAAATCTTGGCCAATAAATATGCAGTATTAAACTAAAAAAGAAACTTCCACAAATATAAGGAAAAGTGAAACTTAAAATAGCTAGGTGTGATAACTCAAGACAGGGCAAATAGAAATCACTAATTCATTTCCTCATTGGATCTTGTTTTAGCACAAATCCTCATGCTAACAGACAATGGACTGTCCAGCACAAAATTTTCATCTCCACATTTTACTAAGCGGACCCCAGGGCCCTCTTGTGATGCAGTGGTAGTGTCCCTACCCCTGGACCAGGAGGTCTAGGTTTAGGTCCTACCTGTTCCAGAAGTGTGTAATAACATTTCTGAACAGTTTGGTTGGGATAATAGGTTAAATCAAAAAATATATATAATGCAGACTCAGAAGGGACCTGTGGCATTGTGGTAGTGTCTCCACCTGAGCCAGGAGGCCCAGGTTCAATATCCACCTGCTCGGTAGATGTGTAATAATATCTGTAAGCAGGCCTAGGACTTCTTTTTTAAAAAAAACAAACCCAGAGAATTCTTGTGATGCAGCGGTCGTGCCCCTACCCCTGAGTTGGGGGCCCTGGGTTCACGTCCCACCTGCTCCAGAGGTGTATAATAACATTTTCCGGTTGATTACAAAAATTCAAAGCAGATCCAGGGATGAGTCTATAAATCTGTCTGTCTTAGGTTGGGACTAGCTTGTGTACATCACGAATAGTGGCTGTAATTTGGTGATCAACAATAAATGATGTTCCTCTCCAATCAGGTTTCTTGAGTTATTACCCTGAGGAATACATTGAAATAAGAAGGGAATACGAAATATAATGAGATTTTAAAACCAACTGCAAATACTTTATAAATCTATTACATGTGGCAAAGGTGAATGAAATATCATTTCAAGACCTTTGAAGGCAAGAGTAAAATGGTCCTTAGGAAAGTGGAAGACTTGTTCAATGTTATTTTGTGTCATTTTTCATAGTAACAGTAAAGGCCAAAACACTAATGGCACAAATGAACCAAAACAAAATTAAACAACCTGACTTAAAACTAAAAAAAGTCAATGTATTATGTTTCAAGATTGGTAGAATGATAACATGACTAAATTTCATATTCAATTTGAGGATCACAATCACCAGAAAGAATGTATTCTGAAAATGAAATGGGAATAGAGGCTGACAAGTCCTCAGGACTTGCTGGCCTGCATCCTAAGGTCTTAAAAGAAGTGGCCACAGAGATAGCTAACTGGTTGAAAATATCCAAAATTTCCCAGATTCTGGAAAGGTCCCAGTGGATGAGAAAACTGAAAATATAATGCCTACAGACAAGAAAGGAGGGAGGAAGAACACAGAACACAAACTTTTAAGTCAGTAAGACCGACATCATTGAAAAATACTGGAAACTATTATTCAGGGGATAGTTGCTGGACATTTAGAACTTAAAAATACAGTCAGGCAGAGACAACAAGATTTTCTGAAAGCGAAGTCAAGTTTAAATAATCTATTCTTTTGAATATATAACAAACAAACAGTAGATAAAGGAGAACAAGTGTAATGGATTTGGATTTCCAAAAGACACTCATAAGGTGCTATATAAAGGGCTACTACACAAGATTCTTGGTATTGGGTGATGCATTAGAGTGGTGTGAGGGTTGCCCAATCAACAGGAGGCCATAAGACATAGGAGTGGAAGTAAGGCCATTCGGCCAATCATGTCCACTCTGCCATTTAAATCATGGCTGTTGGGCATTTCAACACCATTTCCCTGTACTCTCCCTGTAGCCCTTGATTCCTTCTGAAAGCAAGAATTTGTCGATCTCTGCCTTGAAGGCATCCAACGTCCCGGCCTCCACTGCACTCTGTGGCAACGAATTCCACAAGCCCACCACTCTCTGGCTGAAGAAATGTCTTCTCATTTCTGTTTTAAATTTACCCCCTCTAATTTTAAGGCTGTGCCCACGGGTCCTAGTCTCCCCGCCTGACGGAAACAACTTCCTAGCGTCCACCCCTTCTAAACCATACATTATCTTGTAAGTTTCTATTAGATCTCTCCTTAACCTTCTAAACTCTAATGAGTACAATCCCAGGATCCTTAGCCGTTCATCATACGTTAAACCTACCATTCCAGCGATCATCCGTGTGTATCTCCGCTGGACACGCTCCAGGGCTAGTATGTCCTTCCTGAGGTGTGGGGCCCAAAATTGGACACAGTATTCTAAATGGGGCCTAACTAGAGCTTTATAAAGCCTCAGAAGCACGTCGCTGCTTTTATATTCCAACCCTCTTGAGATAAACGACAACATTACATTCACTTTCTTAATTACGGACTCTACCTGCAAGTTAACCTTTAGAGAATCCTGGACCAACACTCCCAGATCCCTTTGTACTTCTGCTTTGCGAATTTTCTCACCATTTAGAAAATAACCCATGCCTGTATTCTTTTTTCCGAAGTGCAAAACCTCACATTTACTCACGTTGAATTTCATCAGCCATTTCCTGGACCACTCTCCTAAACTGTCTAAATCTTTCTGCAGCTTCCCCACCTCTTCACTACTACCTGCCTGTCCACCTATCTTTATATCATCGGCAAACTTCGCCAGAATGCCCCCAGTCCCTTCATCCAAATCATTAATGTATGAGGTGAACAGCTGCGGCCCGAACACTGAACCCTACGCGACACCACTCGTCACCGGTTGCCATTCCGAAAAAGAGCCTTCTACCCCAACTCTCTGCCTTCTGTCAGACAGCTAATCTTCAATACAAGCCAGTAGCTCACCTCGAACACCACGGGCCCTCACCTTGCTCAGCAGCCTCCTATGAGGCACCGTATCAAAGGCCTTTTGGAAGTCTAGATAGATAACATCTACTGAGTTTCCCTGGTCTAACATACTTGTTATCTCTTCAAAGACAGTTGGTATAAATGGAGCATTTCAGATTGGCAAACCGTAACTAGCAGAGAGACACAGGGATCATTGGTGGCACCTCAACTAATTAAGATATATATTTATGACTTGGATAAAGGGAATAACTGCTTTGTACACAAATCTGTTAATGATCCAAAATTAGGTTAAGTGAGCTTGCAAAAAATTGGCAGATTGAACATAGTATGGAAAATGTCAGGTTGTCTGGCAGGAAGATTGAAAAACAGAATATTACGTAAATGAAGGGAGCGTGCCGAATGCTACAATACAAAATGATATGGATATCGTTGTACGTATGTCAGAATGTTAGCATGTAGATTCATTGAAGGGTGAGGAATGCAAATGGAATGTTGACATTTATTGCAAGTGAGATAGTGTATAATAGCCTGGAAGTTCTGTTACAAATACACAAGGCATGAATGAGGGATACTTACTGGGGGCTTTACTTGTGTGGAAAATAATTCAGACGTTCAATAGGTTGATTTCTGTGATAAAATGGTTTCCTTTATGAGAAAAGGTTGGACCTGTGCTCATTTTGAGTTTAGAAGACTGAGAATCTTCTTGAAACATGGATTCTGGGAGGGGGGCAACTTGACAAGGTTGGTACTAAGAAGGTTTTCCTTTATTAAGGAATCTAGAACTAATGGACACAGTTTAAATGTGAATGCTGCCCCATTCTCAGTGGAGAGGAGGAGGAATTTCTTCTCCTAAGGCATTCTTTGGTAACTTTCCTCCACTGAGCATTGGAAGTTGGATCATTTTGAATATAGTCAAGGCTGAGTTCAGACAGTTTCTTTCATCGTTGGGACAGCTGAGGATTTTATGGGAGACAGGCAGAAGAATACAGTTTATGTAAATCAGGTCAGTTGTAATCTTATTGAATGGCTGAAGAGGCCTGTTAAGTTGAAAGGCCTAATCCTGTTCCTGTTTCTTAAGATCTTTTATAATTTAATGCTTTCTTGTTTCTAGGATTGCGTTTTTAGATTTTGAAATTACAAACATCACTCCATTATTTAAGAATGGAAGTGGTGGAAACTTCACAATGACAGATCTGCAAGTTTAGACTGATTTACAAGGACAGCTATTGGAATATGTTAAATCCATGCTGTCTCCAGTGATTATGAAAGATAGCTTATGTCTGAATTTTATTTTGAGGTGATCAGTAATGTGTTGGATAAGGAAGAGCCTATGGAAGTACCTCTATTGATTTCCACAAAGCAATTGGAACGGTTTGATAAATAAATTATTTTTAAAAACAATTAGCATTAAAAATATGGATATACCATTTAGCTGCTTGAAGCATGTTGTCATTTACTGTAATCATGGAAAAATCTGATCTTTTTATATGTGTCTATTCCCATATTCCTTGATACCAACAGTTAATTTTAAAAAAAATCAATCTCTAATCTGAATCTGAAATCAGAAAATTTTTTGCGCACATCTAACAAATTCCTCTTCATCCAAGCCCTTAACACTACAACAGTCCTAGTCTGTCTGATAAATTTAAAATGCCCTACCGTAACCACTATTACTCTCACAGATAACTGAGACCTCATTACAAATTGTTTCTCAATTTCCCGCTGACTATTGGGGGTGGGGGTTCTATAGTACAATCCCAATAAGGTGATCATTCCTTTCTTTCTTCTCAGTTCAACCCAAATAACTTCCCTGGACATTGTTCCCAGGGATGTCCTTGCTAATTATAGCAGTAATATTATCCTTAATCAAAAACGCCACTCCCCGTCCTCTCTCTCTCTGTTTTCGATCCTTCCCATAACACCTACACCCTGAAACAGACCTGTCCATTCCTAAACTACATCTCTGTAACTGCTGTGATAAGACAGTCCCATGTTTCCAATTGTGCCCTGAGTTCATCTGGCTTTTCCATTTAGGCCTCTTGTATTGAAATAAATGCAGTCTAATTTATCTGTAGTATCTTGTTCTCTGCCTTGTTCCTGATGTGTATGAAAGGTATGGGCCAAATGCTGGCAAATGGGACTAGATTTAGATAGGATATATGGTTGGCATGGATGAGTTGGACCAAAAGGGTCTGTTTCCATGCTGTATGCCTCTGACTCTATAATCTGAAATTATTAAAGATCAAATATCAACTGCTATTTGTAGACAAGCCTTTAAAACTTCTACTGCCCTTCAGGTGAAGAAGTGTTTCTTCATTTCATTCCTGAAAGGGGGTAACCTTGTGATCAGAGTTGGTAATTAATTGGAAGGTAGAGACAGAATGGAATAAACAGTATTTCTTCAGGTAGAATGTATAAATGGTGTTCTATTAAAGGATTTGTTTTGGGGTCTCACCCATTTATAGTATGTTGATGACCTTGGATGAGGGAATAGTGATTAATGTATCAAGATGCCAGTAAGTAGGAAAGCACATTATAATTGCACAGATGGAAGCAGAGTTTTTTTTTCCCCAAGTGGCATTCTTGAGCAAAGCCACTTTAGGGATCAGCCTAAAACCAAAGAAGACTCCTACTCAATGGAGCAGATGGCAGTTTTGCTGCCTGATTTCAATTTATCCATCCAGATTGGCTAAAATAGAGGGGGACACATGATTTGTTCTTATTTTCTAACTGGTACCGAAGACCTGTATTCCTGAGTGCAGTCTCATGGTTCTTATGCAAACTGAACATGCCCTTTAAGCTAGCAGAAATGACAGCCTTTCTTTATTACATATTATGAAAATGTGTAATTTAATGTTACAATAATTTCCCATTCACTATAACTTGCAAAATAGATGAGAAAAACCATGTGCATTGTCATTTAAACAGGTTAGAATTTAATACAGGCAATTTGAAGTGAATAACTGCTTTCAGCACCTTGCTCTGTATTTTTCTTTTAATAGTATGACACTTACATTACATCACTTTAAATGATCAAACTGCCCTTATGTGAAACAAAACTTTCAAAACAGGAATTAAAATATCTGAAATTATCATATACATGCAAGTTAATATGCAAGAGAAAAAGCAGATAGGTTGTGCAACTGAAAAATAGCTGTCTGGTAATTGACATTACCTTCTCTATCTGGCTAAGTTCCTCTTTAGGTCTGACATCATCCCTGCGCTTAGAGCCTGGGTCCACTGTTTCATCATCTATGAATTGCATGTTCATATTCATCAGCCATGCTGCAGTGCGGTCCACTGAGGACAAGGCATTCGCAGGTGAGGGGGCCTAAAAAAGCGTGACAAAGCTCAGCTTTGAGACTGAATATTACATAAGATGATCACGCAAAGGAAGTGAAGCAATGCAGACCTTCTGACTTTTAGTACTTCAAAATGGAGCCATCTTAAGATCAATTTTTTTTACAGGAAAAGATTTTACTTAGGTTCTTAAAATTAATTTTAATAATGAAAGCTACTATGCAGTAGTTGTCACAAGTTTTTTCAGTACACATGCAATTTCTCTATAAGATAACAGGATTTACTGGAATGAACAAGAACCAATGCCTCGAGTAGGAATCTAGCTATAAGTGTGCTGTGACTACAAGAGCAGGTCAGGGCTAGGAATCCTGCAGTAACTAACTGATTCCCCAATACCTGTCCACCATCAGGCAGAGATGTGATGGAATACTCCCTGCTTTGGACAGATGAGTACAGCTCCAACAACACCCAAGAAGTTTGAAACTACCAGAGACAAAGCAACTTGCTTCATTGGCACCACATCCACAAAATTCACTCCTACCACGACTGGTACTCAATAACAGCAGTATGTACCATCTACAAGTTGCACAGCAGAAGAGGCAGCAGATACATGGGGAAAAGTACCAAGTCACTCACTATGCTGACATGAAAATATATTACCACTCCTTCAGTGTTGCTGGCTCAAAATCCTGGAATTCCCTCAAAGGCATTGTGGGTCTACCTACAGCACATGGGCTACAGTGGTTCAAGGAGGCAGCTCACCACCACCTTAGTGGTAATTAGCAATAAATGTTTGCCCATTCATTGACATCCACATCAGGAATTGATAAAATTTTTTTTTAAACTTTATTGAACAGTCTATTCACCTTCCTTTGACTATCAGTTTAAAATCATTTTCTGGTATGTATTCTGTGATGCGTTAACTACAACTATGACAAAGATATACTTTTCCCTCTTCTCTTGGTGATAAGCTCTTGGCTGCTAAGTACTGAAATTGAGAACTCTTGCTTGAGCAAAAGCAACTATCTCTAATCATCACTACACTGTCCTTCTGCACGATACCTTGTCCACTCTGGCAATAAGACATATTAAGATTCAGAATTCCTGTTTCAGAATTCAAAAGTATGGATTGTGTAACCAGATTAAAATGTAATACTTTGTACATGACAATAGGCACAAAATAAATATACAAAGAATGAATGAATGAATGAAATTGTAAGTGAGTCAACAGGAAATATTTTCCATGTTGCACAGGAAGGCAACAGATTAACAAGAATCTATCTACCTCTTCTTTAGAAATATTCAAACATTGCTCCACTTCCTCTACCTTTTACTGGAAGTGAGTTCCAAAGATCCATGGCCCTCTTGAAGATTTTGAAAACCTCATTTACGTCCAAATGATCCTCCTGATAAATAGACAACATTCTATTATCTTTCATAGTTATTTGCTTCTGAGACGATGCTTCTCCAGTTTGTGCAATCTAGGGCAAGTGATTCCCACATGTCATTGGGGATGTTGTTCACTTAGGGAGGCTTTCAGGGTAGCCTTGTAGCATTTCCTCTGCTCTCCTAGTGATCACTTATCATTATGGAGCTCAGAGTTGAGCATATTTTCAGGGAGTTTTGTGTTGCGCATACAGACTGCATGGCCCACAGCTAGATGTATGTGAACAGTGCCTCAATACTAGGCATATTGGCTTGGAAGAGGATACTCCCATTGATATGCCTATCCTGCCAGTAGATTTGCAGTGCTGTTTATGACTTGTCAGGAATTTGTGGGGTCTGTTGTATATGGTCCATGTTTCTGATACATATAGGAGGGTGGCGGTGGCCACCCCTTCGCTGCAGATCATGAGCTTGGTGTTAGGTTTGATATCTCTGACTTTAAACACTCTCTCTTCCTTGGGTATCTGAAAGTTGCTCCGGCATGTTGACTATGAAATCCAACATTGACTCTAATGTTTGCTGACACTGAGAGGAGGCTCCTGAGGTATTGGAAATGATCCAGTTTGTTCAAGGGCTTGCTGTAGATTTTGATGATCGGGCCATTGGGTGGCAAGAGTGGGCTGGTAAAGAACGTTTTGGTTTTCTGGATGTTTAAACTGAAGCCAGTTCTTTCATTTGCTTCACTGAATGTCTAACAGTTTCTAACTTAGGTGTCTGAGTTTGCACACATGCTGGTGTTGGTCTGCATACCACAACTCTCAGAAGTGGGGTGTTCTTGTTTCTGGTCTATGTGCAAAGGTTGAGCACTTTTCCTGCTCGTCTTGTAGGTTAGCTCTACTCTGGTGGGGAGTTTCATGGAGATGGAGTGGAGTGTTGTAGCAAGAAGGATGGAGAATTATGGCGCTGATGCAGCCCTGCTTGACCCTGGGTTTTATTCCCATTGAGTCAGAAAGATCAGGAGAGAGGGTGGCCCAGAGACAGTCACCACCAGCTAAAAAAGCAAGAGTGGAGGGTTAGACTGATCATGACCTAGACCAAAGGGATATGGAATCCCTGACCCTGACTGCCCCAGAGGATGACTGCTTGTATCCAAGCTCCCAGACTGAGATCAGACTCAGCATTACTGCTTGTGGTAGGATATCCCCTGCTAAATAACAGTCCTCCTGGACATCAGTGAGGACTATGTCCCTAAGGCTTTGAGACATGCTTCATTTGTTTGAAGCATTTTGGTGTGTTGGCCATAAAAGCTGCTGGTGACTGCTGCAAATGTGACATTGATGCAGCAAAGTGCCACCCTCCTTTTAACTGATCACTGTCAACAGAATAAGGATTCCTGGCTTTATGGCTGCACTGAAAGACATACATGCTCACAGTACTTCTGTCTTGTAAGTTCTGAACAAGGTGGCGAAGCGTAGCAAGGCAAAAGGGCAACCGAATGATTGACCTTTAAGAACACAAGGGGATCTGAGGTGTACCTTGCTCTGATGTATGAGATGGGAGCCTGACCCTGTTTGCAAAGCTGCCTGGCAATAGCATTACAATGAAACACTATGGGGAGGTGATGGCCTAGTGATCTATCACTGACTATTAATCCAGAGATCCAGATAGTGTTCTGAGGACCCAGGTTTGAATCCTGCCATGGCAGGATAGTGGAATATCTGGAATTAAGAATTCACTAATGATGACCGTAAATCCATGGTCGATTGTTGGAAAAACCCATCTGGTTCACTAATGCCCTTTAGGGAAGGAAACTGCCATCCTTACCTGGTCTGGCCCACATGTGAATCCAGACCCACAGCAATGTGGTTGATTCTGAACTGCCCTCTGGGCCATTAAGATGAGCAATAGATGTTGCCTAGCTAGTGACGCCCTCATCCTATGAATGAATAAAGAATAAAAGAAAGGAAAAACAAGTTGATGAGTTCCAAAGTATAGCATTGAAATGGATTCCAGAATTCCAAGCGAGTTGTATATATGCTGTGACGTGGTAAGGCTGGTGGGTGTCTGATGCCAACCTCTGTTAGGGGGTAGTCAGCAGTCATAATTCATGGAGCTTGGAGTGTTGATGGAGACCCACAGGAGTATGTAGCAAGTTTGAGCCATGAGCATAAATTTTGGGAATTATAACCATCCATTTTCTCTGCACTGCTTGGGAGAATAGGGAACTGCATATATATATTGCAGCTGAGGTTAAAAATAGGGTCTGAATGAGATGTTAATATGTGGCCCTTTCACCACATACTAGCAAGATTCTCACCTTGGGTGGAAAGTTGGGTTATTTCTCAACATTGAGAGTCTCTCTTTTTTGCATTCTCTCCACATTTTCCCAACTGACTTGCAACTGCCCATGTCAGTGAAGTACTGGGAGGATTCCATCCATTGATTCTTTGGAGTTGTGGTAGATGTGAAACATCAACGCTTCTGCTTGCTGTTGTCAAATTTCCCCTGTGACCTGCTTCAGATGGCTTCCATCTTTTAAGTGGACTGAACCTAGGTTCTGACTTCATGCTGTTAGCATGAAGTAGGAAAGGTGGTGGGCAAAAATACCACCCTGAGTCCAAACACAGTATTACATTCACAGGAGGAAAACGTGAGAAAAATGAAACTTGGCAACTTCACTAAACTAAAATGGCTAAGAAATGTGAATCTAAAAGTTTGCTAGCAGGGACACAATGCCTTGATTTAGACAGCAACTTGGTTGGTATAACTATGTTGCAATTTATAAAGAAAGACCAGTAAAAACCTTAACATTCTGAGTGATGTTTTGAGATTTATGGAATGTGTTTCGACAATCTACTTTATATTGCAAAGAATGGCAGCAGTTACACACATGAATTGATAAATAAAGGATTGTAAACAAGAATTGATCTTCAAGTTGACTGCAGCATGTGGTACTAAAATATACTACTTGAGCACTTATTCCTGCAGAAAATATAACATTGTCAATGGCAGCGAAGTAATTTGAAAGCCACATTCGACTTTTTCCAGAAGAACTGGAAAAGATGTATAAATGACCATGTATTCCAATCACTATTTTCAGTCACATCCATTAAAGTTCATGACGTGTGGGAGGTCATTTATGACATTGTGTTCATTTATCCTTATTTTCCAACAACGTCTAAGAAAATTCCAAAGAGAAGCAAATAAGGATGATATGCAAGTAAAAATTATGAATTCCACCCATTGAATAAGAACTAAAATGCTGGAAGTTCTCAGCATGTCAGACAGTGTCTATTAAGAGTGAAAGATGTTAAAAGTTAATACAAGAACAGTTCATGTTTCGGATTGTCAGTCTTTCATCAGGACAGATTAAGTTTCGCAACATTTTTTTGTGCAGTAGTTTGATTTTGTGTTAACAGTGAAATATTTTGTCTAATCCGTGATGCATAATTTCTCCTGATTTGTGTCCAGTGTGTACTGCTCCTTGATGCTATTTCATGAGAAGAAAGTTGTATCCATTCAAACAGCACATCTGTAACACTAGTACTACGAATAATATCATGCAACATTAATACAGAACAAAATTATTATATTCTTTGAAGGAAATTGGTCATTCTTATTATGACAATTTTGGTGTAAAACTACAGAATGGGAGATGTTCATAGTTTAAACAACTGTCCCTCATATGAATTTATCAGCTCCTTGAAGAATGAGTAACATAATACAAGTCTGTTCAAATGGCCAAGTGAGGTGGACTTGCTAATAATTCAGTACTGCTCTAATAAGATATGTTCTTAGGTAAGCAACAAACCTAGATTGAATTTGTTCCTATAATTTTAGGGTGAAAAGCATGGAGTTCAGTTTATTGAATAGTGGTATGCATTAAGTAAAACAAAATGGATTTAATTGTAAATCCTTCTGAAAAACACAATTTCTTAGATCTTTCAATTCAATAACTATTAGAAATAATTGACTAGTCAACATGTTGACAGGTGGGTTGACTGAAAGTCTCACCTTTTCAATGTAGCATAGAGGATAAACTAAAATTAAGATACTGATCACAAGTGCTTTTGTTCAAGAAGATTATAACAGAATTTTCATCAATCGCTGGTAATCCACAACTATATTGTATGATATATTTTAAAAACATGAAACAATTATTCCTGTGCACTAGTTTTTAGCTGAAATGTTTAAATGCAGAATAATTGCTAAACACACCTGTTACACAAAATTTTAATATTAATTCATTTCATTAAAATCTCTAAATTTCAAATGTATAAATGGATTGCTGATCAATATGTTTGATCATCTTTGTAGTTGAAGCATCTGAGTAAGCAATTTTTGGCAGTATAGTAGTAACATGTCAGTATCAAACACTACCTGAGCTACAATCAAAAGCCGGGGAATGAGTGAAAATGTCTTATCAATCGTGTTCCAATGACTTATCAATAAACTGTTCAATCAACTTTTTTAAAATCATGGTAGCAGCTGTATGTAAATATGAACTAGTCTCTCTTCATTTATATATTAATAGTTCACTTTAACATCAAGATTTATTGTACAAGGATCAGCAGTGAAGATTGTCTAGAAAGTAAAAGGTAAAGGGCACATGTGTGAAATCTGAACAAAACATAGAAACAAAGAAAATAGAAGCAGGAGTAGGCCATTTATCCCATTCAGCCTGCTCCAGTATTCATTGTGATTATGGCTGATATTCTCTCTTAATGCCACTTTCTTCGAAAACCCCTCAATGCTTGAAGTGTCTAGTAATTTGGCCTTCTCTGCCTTATGTTGTAGAGAAGTCCACAGGTTTATGATTTCCTGAAGAAATTTCTCTTCACCTCCATTCTGAGTGGCTTATCACATGTCCTGAGATTATGACCATATGTTTGCGAATAACCCAACCGGGGAAACATCATCCCTGTATCCAGTCAGCCAGCCTGTCAAAATGTAAAATGTTTCGAAGAGACACCTTCATTCTTTTTAACTCCAGTGAATACAGGCCTAACTGACCCAATTTATCCTAACGTGCCAGGAATCAGTCTGGTGAAATTTCATGGTCTTTCTCTACGAAGGTTTTTTGGGCAAGGACACAAAAATTGCACACGATACTCCAGGTGTAGTCTCACCCACCCCCTGTACAACTGCAGTAAGACAGTCTGACCTTTTTACAATGAAGACCAACTTATCTTGTGCCTTCTGAACTGCTGGCTCCAACTACATGCTTGTCTTCAGTTACTCATATACAAGGACCCAGGTCTACTCAAGTCCCTTTGACTGACTGAATGAATAAATGAGCTTTATTGTCACATGTATTCAATGAGTACAGTGAAAAGTTTATATGTCTCCACACTTAGCACCATCTTTAGGCACAAAAGTACCTAGGTACAGATTCTTTAGTTCCAGGATCTCAGAAAATAGAGAAATAAAATGTCCAGCATTGCAGAAATAAAAGTCCAGGCAGTCTGCACTGGGCTTCACCTTGAGGATCATGTGACTGGGAGATCACTCCAGCTTCCCATGCTGGGCAGAGGGTGCGCCCTGGAAGGTGGCTATATCAGGCTAGGAGGCCGCCATATCAGGCCGGGAGGTTGCTAATGGGGGAACCATCAAAGGAGGTTGCCAAGCCAGGCCAGGAGTTGTCACCAGAGGTTGGGACAGAAGAAAGGGTGGGAGGAAGGAAGGAAGAAAGAGAAGAAAAGAAGAAAATGGTAGGGTCCTGGGGAATGTTGCCAAACAAAGAGACCTTGGGGTATAGGTTCATCATTCCTTGAAGGTGGAATTGCATGTAAACAGAATACTTTGTACACATTTTGCAGTCTATCACCTTTAACTAATACGTTGCAATTCTGTTTCTAGTACAAATGTGGATTACTCGTCTGCCGTATAATTGCTTTCTCATTCATTTTACGTAAATTGCCACAAAGCCACTTCACCACTGATAATCCTGCCTGGTTTTGTGTTGTCAGCAAAATTTGAAACATTGTACTTGATTTCCTCATTCAAATTGTTGCTATATATTGTGAATTTCTGAGACAAAGCACAGATCCTTGCAACATCCTACAAGTTACTGCCTTCCATTCTGGAAATGACTCACTCATTCCTCCTATTTTGACAGCTAACCAATTCTCAATTCCTACCAGTATATTATCCTCAATCACATTCTTTTAATTTAGCACAATACTGTCTGAAAACCTAAATACATCATATCTGCCAGTAGTCCCTTAATTATTCTAATACTCGATACTCAGTAGGTTTATCAGTCATGATTTCCCTTTCATAAATCCACAGTGACTTTTTGTCTAATTTCATTGATATTTTTGAGTGCCCAGTTATTGCATCCTTTACATTTGACTCTAGCATTTTCCCTATTATTAACATTAACCTAACTAGTCTGTAAGTCCTAGTGTTCTCTCTTTTTTTTAAAATAGTGGGGTTACATTTGCCATCCTCCAATCTGCTGGGACTGTTGCTGAATCTACAGAATGTTGAGGAAATGACAATCAACACATCAAATATTTCTATGGTCCCCACCTTTTAAACACCCAGGATGTGGATTATTACATTCCAGGGATTTACCAGCTTTCAGCCCCATTAATTTCTCTTAGCCTTTCGATTTTGTTTTACTTGTTAGCTAGAAACTGCAGAGAGCTAGAGAGAGGGGGAAAGGTACAAACTATTGACATTGCTGCTCAGGGAGACATTAGCCAGAGGCTGCAGAAAGACAGAGAGGGCTACCAGCCGTTGACATTGTTAACAGAATATACTGAATGCAATGGTGCTGACATGAAGAAAGAAGCAGCTTATGCATTAAAAATGACCTGCGCACAGGTGTTAGTGTGAACTGATTTAAATCAGTTTGACTTAACTAAGTTCTGTCAGAAGTAAGGAAGATGAGGTAATGCAAAAGCCTTATTTCAGAAAGAAATAATGAGGTAATGCTACCCAAGTCACTGGGCCAGGGCCAATAAGATAAAGGTATGCGATAAGTGAATTAGCTTGAGCCAACAGGAAGACAGCTTGACTTAAGAGAGATAAGAGAAAGAGTAAAAAGGCAACCCTCAGGGCATGCAATCAGCGAAAAACTGCAAAGCCCAACCATCACAGAAGCAGATCCTACATCAAGGACATGAATGATGACATAGAGATCAGCACTCGTTAGTAGTAGCAGCAGCTATCCTGATCAGGTATTAGCTTTAATGTCTGTGACAACTTGGGATGTGTCACAGGACTGTAGTGGGTGTATAAGCAGGTCCTAGTTCAGTTTGTGGGAAAATATAAAAGGTCTAGTTTTGTGATAAGACATTTAAGCAACATGCATGGTTAAGGTGGTAAAAGAGGGGGAGGTGTGGCTTTGTTAATCAAGGACAGTATAATGGTGGCTGAAAGAACTTTTGATGAGGACTCGTCTACTGAGGTGGTATGGGCTGAGGTCAGAAACAGGAGAGGAGAGGTAACACTGCTGGGAGTTTCTTTATAGGCCTCCGCAAAGTTCCACGTGGAGGAGAGGATTAGCAAAACTATTCTGGGCAGGATTGAAAGGAACAGGGTGGTCATTATGGAAGACTTTAACTCCCCTAACATTGACTGGAAATGCTATAACTCTAGTACGTCGGATAGATCAACTTTTGTCCAATGTGTGCAGGAGGGTTTCCTGAAATAGTATGTCAAAGGGCCGACAAGAGGGGAGGCAACACTGTATCTGGTACTTGGTAATGAACCAGGCCAGGTGTTTGATTTAGTGGTGAGCACTTTGGAGAGAGTGACCACAATTCGGTTATGTTTAGTTTAGTGATGGAAAGGGATAGGAACATGCCACAGGGCAAAAGTTATAGATTGGGGGGGGAAGGGCAATTATAATGTGACTAGGCAAGACTTAGGAGGCATAGAATGGGTTAGGAAAATGCAGGGGATGGGGACAATCAAAATGTGGAGCTGGTTTAAGGAACAGATATTGCGTGTCCTTGATAGGTATGTCCTTGACAGGCAGGGAGGAAGCGATAAGGTAAGGGAACCGTGGTTTACTAAAGAAATTGTATCTCTTGTTAAGCGGAAGAGGGAGGCTTATGTGACATTGAGAAAAGATGGTTCAGATGAGGCGATGGAGAGTTACGGATTAGCAAGGAAGGATTTAAAGAGAGTTAAGAAGAGCAAGGAGGGGACATGAGCAGACGTTAGCATGTAGAATAAAGGAGAACCCTAAAGCTTTCTATAGGTATGTGAGGAATAAGAGGATGACTAGGGTCGGAATAGGGCCAGTCAAAGACAGAAGTGGGAAGTTGTGTGGGGACCCTGTGGAGATTGGAGAGGTGCTAAATGATTATTTCTCATCTGTTTTGACTGAGGAACAGGAGAATATTGTAGAGAAGACGACTGAGTTACGAGCTACTAGAATTGAAAGAATTGAGGTTAGTAAGGAGGAGGTGTTATCAATTCTAGAAGGTGTGAAGGTAGATAAATCCCCTGGGACGGTTGGGATTTTTCCAAGGATTCTCTGGGAAGCTAGGGAGGAGATGGTGGAGCCTTTGGCCTTGATCTTTGAGCCCTCATTGTCTACAGGTTTAGTACCAGAGGACTGGAGGATTGCAAATGTTGTGCCCTTGTTCAAGAAGGCAGTAGGGATGACCCAAGTAATTATAGACCTGCGAGCCTTACGTCTGTTGTAGGAAAAGTTTTGGAAAGGATTATAAGAGATAGTCAGCATGGATTTGTCATGGGCAGGTTGTGTCTCACAAACCTCATTGGGTTTTTTGAGAAGGTGACCAAGCATGTGGATGAGGGTAGGGCAGTTGACGTGGTGGACTTCAGTAAAGCCTTTGATAAGGTTCCACATGGTAGGTTATTGGAGAAAATACAGAGGCACGGGATTGAGGGAGATTTAGCAGTTTGGATTAGAAACTGGCTTTCTGGAAGAAGGCAACGAGTGGTTGATGGAAAATATTCAGCCTGGAGTCAGGTCACCTAGTGGTGTGCCTCAAGGATCTGTTTTGGGACCATTGCTGTTTGTCATTTTTATAAATGACTTGGACACAGGCATAGGTGGATGGGTTAGTAAGTTTGCAGATGACACTAAAGTCGGTGGAGTAGTAGAGTGTGGAAGAATGTTGCAGGTTGCAGGGAGACTTGGATAAACTGCAGAATTGGGCTGAAAGATGGCAAACCGAGTTCAATGTGGATAAATATGAGGTGATTCACTTTGGGAAGAATAATAGGAAGGCAGAAGACTGGGTCAATGGAAAGATTTTTGGTAATGTGGATGTGCAGAGGGATCTTGGTGTCCATGTACATAGATCCCTGAAAGTTGCCACCCAGGTTGATAGTGCTGTTAAGAATGCTTATGGTATGTTAGGTTTTATTGGTAGAGGGATTGAGTTCCGGAGCAGTGATGTCATGCTGCAACTGTACAAAACGCTAGTGTGGCCTCACCTGGAATATTGCGTGCCATTCTGGTCGCCCCATTACAGGAAGGATGTGGATGCATTGGAAAAGGTGCAGAGGAGATTTACCAGGATGTTTCCTGGTCTGGACTGCAGGCCCTATAATGAAAGGCTGAAGGACTTGGGTCTGTTCTCACTAGAGAGAAGGAGGCTAAGAGGGGATTTAATAGAGACATACAAGATGATCAGAGGATTAGATAGGGCGGACAGTGAGAGTCTTTTTCCGAGGATGATGTCTTCAGCTTGTACAAGGGGGCATAGCTACAAATTGAGGAATGATAGATTTAAGACAGACGTCAGAGGCAGGTTCCTTACCCAGAGAGTGGTAAGGGCGTGGAATGCCCTGCAGCCAATGTAGTTAACTCAGCCACATTAGGGGTATTTAAACAGTCCTTGGATAAGCATATGGATGATTATGGGATAGTTACAGGGAAGGGGCTTAGATTAGTTCACAGGTTGGCACAACATTGAGGGCCGAAGGGCCTGTTTTGTGCTGTATTGTTCTATGCGCTATGCGTGTTGTTTACTATACTAATAAAGTAATTTGTGAGGTTACGAGAATTACCACCTTGTCTCTGTACAAGCCGATAACCAGAGCTGGTGTTCTCCGGGTTCCTGACAACATGCTAATACAAATTTCCTTCAATTTATTTTTCTTGTTAGACTCTTAACTTCACAGAAATGCTAGCAAAATGATCAGTGTTGTCTTCCGTAAAGACCGAACAAAAGTGAATGGTCAGTTGTTCTGCCATTTTCTCATTCTTCATTATTGATTCTGTAATTTTTACACTGCAAGGGACTTAACTTGTCTTCACTAATCTCTTTCTTTTCACATTAATTTTCCTCGCAAATTTGCTGAGGATAGAATTGGCTCCTATCCTCAGGCTTGCCACTTTTAATAGCAACTTTACATGACTGTGTTCCTTGGATCTAGTATTATCCTTAATTTATTTTGTTAGTCATGTTTTGGACCACGTTTCCTGTTGCATGTTTGAATATAGCTTTCTTGTGCAGAAATTCAACTATTGCAATGCATGCATTAATTTCTTAACTAATAGTCCTTATCTATTCATTGTCATACATTTTTTTAGTAAAATTACTCAATCTATTGTAGTTAACTCAGGGCTTAAACCTTCACAGTTTCCTTTGAGGGTTTAAGGCTCTAGTTTTGGATTGGGATGGCAAGTGTAGCAATCCAATTTAAAACAAAACTATCATGTTATGGTCACTCTTCTGTAAGATACCACATACAAGATGATTAATTTAACCCTTTCTCATGGTACAATACTAATTTTAGGACGGCTTGCTTCCTAATTGGTGCCTCCAATGCACTGATGGGTTTTCTTTTTAAAGATTAAAACATTTGAGAATTCCATCTGCCAAAACAAAATGCTTGACATACACGGCATGTCAGTCAGCATCAGTGAATGGAAATTATAGGGTACAGTATTGAAGGCTGCATACCCATGATCAGATCTATCATATTTTGCCTTTTCCTTCAAAATGTGAACTGGCCTACTGCATACACAGTGTTTTTAGTCGTTAGTCAGTTAACATAAATTTAAAACATGCATGATAATTCTTCCATTGTTAGGAAAATGCATAGAAAATTTTAACAAGTTGATCCCCTCTGTGTTCAATTCAAATTACATTTTAGCCATTGTTATGGGAATAAAGTTTCATGTCTCAGCAATGTTGGAAACGGAGGCAGATAAGACCTGAAAATTAACAGAACTGGTCAGTGTGCCAGATTTTTGTACTTGTTCACAGGATGTACATATCATAAGCTATGCTAGCATTTATTTCCTATGTCTAATTCCCTTGAAGTTGGTGGCAGCCTGCCTTTTGAACCACTGCCACCGACTTGCATGTACCTACCTCACAATGTTGTTAAGAAGGGAGTTTCAAGATTTTGAACAAATGACAGTGTAAGAAATTACATCGTTATTCAAGACAGGCTGGTGTGTGCCACTGATCCCATACATTGACTGCTTTGGCCTTCTCTAAAGGTCACAGATTAGACGGTCCTGTTGAAGGAGTCTTATTGAGTTGTGGCAGTATGTCTGGTATATGGCACACACTATAGCTGCTGCACATCTGTGGTGGAGGGAGTGAATGTTTAAGATGGCGGATGGGATGCCATCATTTGGTTGCTTTGGTTTGGATGGTGTTGAACTTCCTGAATCTTATCAGAGCTAGACTCACTGAGGCAAGTGGAGAGTATTACATCACATTCCTGACCTATGACTTGTAAACTGCCAAAAGGCTTTAGGGAGTTAGGAGTGGAGTTTATTGCAGAATTCCGAGCCTCCAAGCTGCTGTTGTAATCAGTATTTGTATAGCTAATCCAGTTCAGTTTTTGGTCAATGGTAACCTCCAGGATGTTGATTATGGGGTATTCAATTATAGTAATTCCATTCCATTGAATGTAAAGGGGAGATGGTTAGGTGCACTCTTATGGGTGATGGTTATTGCCTGTCACTTGTATGCACAACTGTTATTTGTCATCTGTAGCCTAAGCCTGGATATCAGAGGTCTTGATGCACATGGACACTGATTGCTTCAGTATCTGAGGACCCATAAATGGTATTGAACATTGTGCAAGCATCACTGACCATCTCCACTTCTGCCTTATCATGGCGGGAAGGACATTGATGAAGCTGCTGAAGATGATTGGGTCTAGGGACACTTTGCTGAGGAATATGCTTGCAGAGATGTCCAGAGACTAAAATGCTGATTCCCATAACACTCTCTTGATAGGACTCCTTAATCCTTTCTGGTTGTCA
This sequence comes from Stegostoma tigrinum, assembly GCF_030684315.1. Classification (NCBI taxonomy): domain Eukaryota; kingdom Metazoa; phylum Chordata; class Chondrichthyes; order Orectolobiformes; family Stegostomatidae; genus Stegostoma; species Stegostoma tigrinum. The sequence goes on from NC_081382.1 coordinate 30,677,430, forward strand.
AATGCGGCCTTGATATCCAGAGCAGTCACTATGACCTCACAGCTGGAGTTGAACTTTTTTGTCCATTTTTTGGATCACGGCTGTAATGAAGTCAGGAGCTGACAAGGGCTGATGGAACCCAAATTTAGTGCCAGCAATCTGCTTATTGCCGATTCTTGACCCTGCACTTGGCAGAGGCACGTTTTGCCAAGACAGTCATAAGGTTGGCAGGTCTGCTCATCCATGTGGCGAGGAGCCAAATAAGTTAGTTAATAACTGCATTAACTATAGTTACTGAACACTGACTTGAGGTTTTCCTTTCAGCCATAAGGAGCACGCATTCTGCCCACCTGGGTGTGAGTACAGCCAAAGGCCCCTGTTCAGAAAGATCCCTCCTCTACCTACCACGCCTTATCCACCAATCTGGCTGCTGAATCTGTATTTCTTTTATATAGAGAGTTGAAAAATTAATGGGATAGCTCTTGCACATCCTCTACCATAGCCTTTTGTACCTTTTTTCATTCTGGAAGGCCTCTGACCAATCCTCCATCTTGCCAACCTTAAATGGATAAGGGGCCATATCTATGTATGTTCCAAACAGCGTGTTTCCTTTTATTGGAAACAGTATCATCTCCCAGTGACCACAAATGGAAAATGGAGAAGAGTCTTCAATTATTTGTTCTCTAAGTTTTATGCATAAAGAAGCAATTCACTTTCAGGCCTCAAATCATTATCAAGGTTAACAAATTTATTTTTATAAGGCAGCCTTTACAAAGTAAGGTCACTTTTTTGATCATGAATAATTCCTAAATCCAATGTAAAAGGTTCCACAACAATAGTGTAGTCAATCCTTGTGTGTATTAATTCATTAGATACATCATACTAAAGTTTACCGTCCTCTATTGAATGAAATGAAAAGCCAGTGAAATTAAGGAAACTATTTATTATAACTTAATTTTGAATGAAGAATTCGTAATGAAAATGTTGCACTCTATTTCTGCTCATTATATTAACTGCAATAATTAAGAGAGCAGATTCCTACCCTAATTGACAGCAATGAAGGCTGTCTGGAATTTACGCTCCTATTTTCTTAGAATAACATGCACAAAGTAGTGAAGTAGTTGTATCAGCTAATTTTTTTTTGACAAGTGCAATAACATCTTATTTACTTTTTATTTGCCACCCCTTCAATTATACTTTGTACCTATGATACAGATTGTAGGATTAATAATTGTGACTTCTCTCCATGTACAGCAAGTTAGAATATTTGGAAATAACTTTTGGCAGACAAGTAGAGCAATAATATTAGATTAGATTATCTACAGTGTGGAAACAGGCCCTTCGGCCCAACAAGTCCACACCGCCACTTGAAGCATCCCACCCAGACCCATCCTCCATAACCCACACACCCACGAACACTATGGGCAATTTAGCGTGGCCAACCCACCTAGCCTGCACATCTTTGGACTGTGGGAGAAAACCGGAGCACCTGGAGGAAACCCACACAGACACAGGGAGAACGTGCAAACTCCACACAGACAGTCGCCAGAGGCTGGATGAAGCTGCCGTGCTAACTACTGTGCCGCCCCAATATTGATACTAACTAAAGCAACTGATTTATAATTTGGGACCCAAAATACCCAGTTAATTTTTACTTAGAGACCACTTCTCTCCTCTAGTATTGAAAGGCCATTCACATGATGCTTTGAAGAATATTAAATTTTCTCTGACAAAATTTAAGAACATTTATTGTACAGATTATGCTGTTCAAAAATGAAGCATTTAATAGTATGCTAAATATGTAGCCAAACAAAATGAAACACTGAATCCTATCAGGCCAAGCAACATTGGAGGAGCAGGAAAGCTGACATTTTGGGTCGAGACCCTTTTTCAAAATTCTTGACCTGAAACATCAGCTTTCCTGCTCCTCTGCTGCTTGGCCTGCTGTGTTCATCCAGCTTCACACTGTTTTATCTCAGATTCTCCAGCATCAGCAGTTTCTACTATGTCTGAATCCTTTCAGACAGTTTTTTTTCATACTAACTCAATCCAAACAATCACAATACAGTGATAATGGGAACTGCAGACGCTGGAGAATCCAAGACAATAAAATGTGAGGCTGGATGAACACAGCAGGACCAGCAGCATCTCAGGAGCACAAAAGCTGACGTTTCGGGCCTAGACCCTCCATCAGAGGGTCTAGGCCCGACACGTCAGCTTTTGTGCTCCTGAGATGCTGCTGGGCCTGCTGTGTTCATCCAGCCTCACATTGTATAATCACAATACAGTGTAGCTCATCCCTCTCACTCCCTAATTGCAATAATAACCAAAACAGAATCCCCCTCGTCCTCACGTACCACCCAACCAACCTCCAAATCCAACGCATCATCCTGTCATTTTCACCATCTGCAATCCGACCCCACTACCAAAGACATTTTTCCCTCCCCACACTTGTGTTTTCCAGAGGGACCACTCTCTCCGTGACTTCCTTGTCCGCTCCACACTTTTCCCTGCAATCGAAGCAAGTGCTACACCTGCCCTAATATCTCCACCCCCCCTCCCCCCCCACCCCACCCCGATCCCAGGCCCTAGGAAGACTTTCCACAAAAAGATGTTCACCTGCACATCTGTCAAAGTTATATAGTATACCCATTGTTCCTGTTGTGGCCTCCTCTTCATCAGGGAAAACAAACTGAGGCTTGGGGACTGCTTTGCAGAACACCTACGCTCTGTTTGCAACAAACAACTCCACCTCCCAGTCGTGAACCATTTCAATTCTGCACCCCCACCTCCCCAAATCCTCAGATGACATGTCCATCCTGGGCCTCCTGCGTTGCCAAAATCTCCCCTCCCCCAACCACATGCCAAAACCAGCCCAGCTAGTCCCTGCCTCCCTAACCATTCCTCCCACCTCAAGCCCCACCCCCATACCCTACCCACTAACCTCATCCTGCCCCCCGACCTCTCCATCCTCCCTAGACTGACCTAGCCCCACTAATTCCCTGCCTACATTCACCTTCACCCTTCACCTTCTAACCCCGCCTCTTTGACCTGTCTGTCTCCTGTCACCCTATCTTCTCCCTTAATCCATCTTGTATCCACCTCCCCCTCTCTCCCTATTTGTTTCAGAATCCCCTTCCCCTCCCCCATTTCTGAAGAAGCGTTCCAACCTGAAACATCAAACTTTCCTGCTCCTCTGATGCTGTTTGGCCTGCTGTGTTCATCCAGCTTCACACCATGTTATCTCAGATTCTTCAGCATCGGCAGTTCCTACTATCTCTGTGACAGTTAAGTGTATGGCACTTAACCCTTCTGCTTAGCCACAGTTCTGGGCTAGTTGGATATACCCCTAATTATGACTTGGAAATAACATTTTTTAAAATCTATCTAACTTATTTTTCTAAATCAACCTGTTCAGAGATTACACTCCCCTGGAGTAGGTCCAGGATGGTGACACTACCATTGCACAATTAGGGCCCCTAACAATTAATAAGAAATCACAGCCATACTACTTTTTAAATTATAAATGATAAGATTGCTTTTAATAAGAAATAAGAGAACCAAGTCTTTATATTCCTACTTCTGAAAAGTTTTTTTCCAAAAACGTTTTGACACATTTATTTGACATTTTTTATGCTAATACCAACAATGTGGAATAAGTAAATACTGTACTTAGCAAATTTGAGCACCAGTCTGTTATTCTGTATTTAATTAAACATTATACTCTGCACCGACATTAATTACCCAAGCTTTATCATTCATTAGATCATAGTTTTAAAACATAATGTATGGTCTCACCTTTTAAATGCCTATCAGCTGAAGCTGGATGAACACAGCAGGCCAAGCAGCATCTCAGGAGCACAAAAGCTGATGTTTCAGGCCTAGACCCTTCATCAAACATTCTCGGTGCATTCATATTGGATATTTTGTGGATAACTGTACTGCCTTTTGTTTATCTGTTTGGATCAATATTCCATTCGGCCAGTAAAACCTTCAATGAGATTTTATCACCCTATGTAAAAGCCATTATATCGAGTTATACTGTTAGAATGAAAGCTTCTGATGGCTAACCATTATTAGCAAACTATGTTATATAATAAGTTAATAAAATGTGAGGCTGGATGAACACAGCAGGCCAAGCAGCATCTCAGGAGCACAAAAGCTGACGTTTCGGGCCTAGACCCTTCATCAGATGAAGGGTCTAGGCCCGAAACGTCAGCTTTTGTGCTCCTGAGATGCTGCTTGGCCTGCTGTGTTCATCCAGCCTCACATTTTATTATCTTGGAATCTCCAGCATCTGCAGTTCCCATTATATAATAAGTGTTTCTTTTGATTAGGAGGTTGAAAAGTCTATGGTGAGCACTTTAGGGATTATACTTTAAAGTTCCTTCTCATTACTATTAGAAGTCAAATAAAGATTACAGTTTCATTTTGTATCTTAATATATTGTACATGAAGTTTAATTACTTCATTCTGCATTAACAGCTTCTGGTTTCATTTAGCCAGCATTACGGTTGAAATACCAGTCATTTACTTGAAATAAGTTATGTTTTAAGACTTAGATCTCATTTGAACTTTTCATTTGCAATGAATGCATATGAGCATGAGGCAATAATTATTAGCCCACAGCCACATCCGTGTTCAACATGAGTGGGGGAGAAAAAAAAGCTGCAAGTGACAGCAGAAGGACACTGTCTCTATGCAAACAAGTTGACTTATTCTGGGATATTCCAAAAGTTGTATTAATACCCTAAATAGCCAGTGGGCAAGGCTTTACCAGCTACTTAACAAGCTAGCTTGCAGAAACCCGAATGTTCAGTTAGGTAACCTATTTTTTGAACTGAATGCATTCAGCACAGTATTAAGATTGAATTTGCATGGATTGCCTGAAGTAAGACCGTGCTTTTCAGAGAAAAAAAAATCCCAATTTAAACAGATTTAGGATTTAAAACTTTTTTAATTTTTAAACTGATTAAGACAAAGTACAAACTGCATTATTTTAGAAAAATGCAATTTGTTTAATGGAACTTTGTGATACTGATCAGTTTCTAACAATATATTAGGCTGAATGTGCATCTATTGATGAACATTATAAATACTTTGTTGCAAGGTTTAGCAACATCAATTATGAACTAATGCTGGAAAGGGATATAATGTAAAAATGGATCTGACAAAGGTCCTTAATTAACCAGAGGTTCAGGATTTTATTTAGCATTGCCCAAGGAGCAAATGGTGATATTTAGAATTCATAGGGTCAGTTTTCCATTTGACTATTAATTTCTGACATGCCGAGCAGAACCAGTTAACCGAGCAGCATATCAATGTGGAAAGTTGTAACATTGGAATCTGAAATTGGGTCTACTAATTGAGAACCCACTGTTCTAGTTCTACACATGTGTAACAGTCATGTTTCTTTCAGTTGGATTGTACATTGAAAACCTTTCAAACTAATTAGTTTTCACTTTAAAATTAACTTGCAAAATTTAAGGTCTATTAAGATTGTGAGGTTTCTCTATTAGCTGAAGAAATTGAGGTTTCACACGAGTGATGAAATTGCTTCAATGTTACTTCATTGAGGAATTATGAAGTAAATTTATACTATTTGACAAACTACAATTCAAAATGTGATTACTTACAGATTCAGAGCTTTTTTTGTTGGAAATAAATCCTCCGTTAAGCATTACGGGTGCTTCAGTTAACGTCAGGGATTCTATACTGATTAACAAGGTATAGAGCTGGATGAACACAGCAGGCCCAAGCAGTATCAGAGGAGCAGGAAAGCTGATGTTTTGGGTCTAGACCCTTCTTCAGAATCTCCTTTCCCTCCCCCATTTCTGAAATAAATAGGCAGAGAGGGGGAAGCGGATAGAAGATGGACAAAGGAGAAGATAGGTGGAGAAGAGACAGACAGGGTAAGGAGGTGGGGTTGGAGCCGGTAAAGGTGAGTGTAGATGGGGAGTTAGGACGGACAGGTCAAGGAGGTGGGATGTGGCTAGTAGGTAGGAGATGCAGGAAGGCTTGACGTGGGAGGATTAGATAGGTGGGAGGACATGTTAGGGAGGCGGGTATGAGTTGGGTTGGTTTTGGGATGTGGTCAGGGAGGAGGGATTTAGAAGCTTGTGAAGTCCACATTGATACCATTGGGCTGCAGGGTTCCCAAGGGAAATATGAAATGCTGTTCCTGCAACCTTCGGGTGGCATCATTGTGGCATTGCAGGAGGCCCAGGATGGACATGTTGTCCAAGGAGTGGGAGGGATAGTTGAAAATGTTCACGACTGGGAGGTGTGGTTGTTTGTTGCGAACCGAGTGGTGTTCCACAAAGTGGTGCTTGGCCTGCTGTATTCATCCAGCTGTACACCTTGTTATCTCATTCTCCAGCATTGGCAGTTCCTACTCTTTCTTTATTGGTTAAATGTGTTCACATCCCAAGCAATGATTATTTGTTTTCATTCCACTGTTGTTAAAAATAAAATGTTGTTTTTTCTTTATTCATTCACAAGATGAGATGAGGGCACTGCTGGCTAGTCAGCATTTATTGCCCATTTCTAATTGCCCAGAGGGCAGTTAAAAGCCAACCACATTGCTGTGGGTCTGAAGTCACATGATGACATGTCCATCATGGGCCTCCTGCAGTGCTACAATGATGCCACCCGAAGGTTGCAGGAACAGCAACTCGTATTCCGCCTGGGAACCCTGCAGCCCAATGATATCAATGTGGATTTCACAAGCTTCAAAAAATCATTCCCCCCGCCCCCACTGCATCCCAAAACCAGCCCAGCTTGTCTCCACCTCCCTAACCTGTTCTTCCTCTCACCTATTCCCTCCTCCCACCTCAAGCCGCACCCCCATTTCCCACCTACTAACCTCATCCCTCCTCCCCTTGACCTGTCCGTCCTACCCACCTACACTCACTCTACTGGCTCCATTCCTGCCTCCTTGACTTGTCTGTCTCCTCTCCACCTATCTTCTCCTCTATCCGTCCTTGATCCACTTCCCCTCTCCTGATGAAGGGTCTCGGCCCGAAACGTCAGCTTTTGTGCTCCTAAGATGCTGCTTGGCCTGCTGTGTTCGTCCAACTCTACACTTCTGCAGATTCTCCAGCTTCTGCAGTTCCCATTATCTCCCTAGGTAATAAGGCCTGTTATTTACTTGGGGATGGAATGATGCAGATTTCATTTTTCTATCTTGCTCCTGAGAAATGCCTCAACGCCAACTGCATAAGCAGCTTTGTGTGGAGTACTCCAACCAACTAGATTGACACTGCACAACCTCATTTCAAGGAGGATCTAGCCAAGGAGATTCAATCATGGAATCCCTATAGTGCCAAGAACAACATAATGATCATCCATTCTCCAAAACCCCTCCTGTTCTATCTTGCCAGGGCCTACTTGATTGGACTATGATCCCTTACCTCGCTTATCAGCACTCCTGTATCACCGTCAGTGCTGAAAAGTTAGCAATCCTCTGGTTTTGTTCATTGGACAGGGTCATCTTAACCCCAAAATCCTGGCCTATGTCTCAATCATATCCCCGTCAACCCTCTGTTTCTCTAAACTAAATAATTCCATCTCTAAACTCCAAGGCGACAAATTATTATGTATCTTCTCTAGAACCTAGATATTTTCCACCACAGATGGATGTCAAATAGCAAAACAATACTTAAAAGGTAAATGAACCAAAGTAGAATGGACCCTAAATACAATTCCTTGATTTTATCTTCAAATTCCAAGCAAAATAACCTGAACGCCTTGCTTTTGTTTAGTTATCATTATTTCTGAAACATTAGTAAATTATCAACTTGTAATCTTTAACCCCTGCAAGTTATAAATATTATTGAAGTTTTTCAGTCTCCAGATGTGGGGTGCAGTGGTTATTTGATACATGCGGGCACATTGTACTCGCTTATCTAACTGGACTGTGATCTATTGATTTGCTACAAACTGTATTTCTATGTCATTGGTGAACAGTTTGATCGATACGTAACTCATGTAATGACAATGAAAGTCAAATTCATTGTCAAACCTCAATTGTATAAATCAACAGCCAGAAGATCTTGTCACATTTCCATGGACTCATTCAAGATTGAAGTTGACAACTTGCATTTGTTTATCATGGGAAACTGTTCCTAAGCCCTTCAGAGGTAGAATATAGAAAGATCAGTACTGAGCTAAAAGGACATTTTAAGAGAAATGATCAAGAGTTTAGTCAGAACTGGGTGTTACAACATCTTACAAATTTTATGTTAATTGAGCAAAAGTATCATGTGCACTGTTTCAAATCATTTACTCGATCTGTGGAGCAAACAGAATGAAGGACATGTTTTTCTTTAAAGTTAGAGAAAATATAAGTGTTGATTATAATATTGGCACATTTCCTGTGACTTATCTGTTTGTATGGCAGTGTTTGTTGGTTCAAAATGTAGCTCACAAACTTTACTTTTAAAATAAATACCAAAACATTTAAGGCTATCAAAAAGTCTATGATATAAAATGTAGACTTTGCAAGGTGAATTATATCTCCTCAAGTTTCCCCTTTTTTAGTATTGCATGTGCAAGTGACAGAACTGAGATGAGTCTGTATTTGTTGACACAATGTGTAATCAGCTTCATATTGTCACTGCAAAAGCATACATCGATCAACAGAAAGTGCTGGAGAAAGTGTGTTTGTCAGAACGTATGGAGAGTCTGATATGGTCGTTCTTATTAGACTCAATGTTAACTCTGTTTTTCACTCTCCAAAGATTCTGCCAGACCTGCTGAGTTTCTCTAGCAATTTGTTTCTATTTCAGATTTCCGGCATCTCTTAATCTGTTATTGTGTTTTTTGCTTTTATTCATACACAGATCAATGTTGATAATATCGCTTGACAAAAGGTAACAGAATCTTTAATTTGGCAATGTAGCACATCTAAGAATACCAGTGAAGGCCAAACCTTGGTTCAAAGTGCTTTTAATTGAAATCGAGTGCTTCATTTTAAGCGCTAGAGAGCTAATTCTTTCATTACATATTTAAACTGACTTTTTTTTTTGAAGATGTTACTGCAACACAGCTGCAAATTACTTCTAAGCCTATAATTGTAGATCTCAACATACAGTTTCTTACTGATGCTGAGAAAGCCACTGACCTGTTTTTGTATTGTGCGTTGTTTCATTTCAGGACTATCCCCTTTAGAGGATGATGATTGCTGTCGTAGCTTTGTGCCAGTGCTTGGCCATTCTGATGAGGATGGTGTAATACCTCCGCTGGAAGGCCTTGGATATTGAGGGGTGTTGAATAATAAGGCTGGTGGCGTCCTACCTCTAGCTGCTGGTGGAGGTTGGTCAATTCGGCGTTGTGGGCCTGCACTGTTTTGACGTGGTACTACACTCTGAGGAACTTTCTCTGTTAAGGACAGCTGTCTTCTTGTGAATTCTCCAGAACGCCTGGTAAAGTCTTCTGTGCTCGTATGGCTAAGAAAAGTGGATTTGTTGGCCGCCAGTTCTTCATTATTGCTGTGGGAGCTAATAGAGCTGAGACATTCTGATCCTGAGTCTGCCACTCCACGTGGTGAAATTAGAATACCTGCTGCCATCTGGTACACTGGGTTTTGGAAAGATAATGGTGCCAGAAGCTGTGGCCTTCCTGGTGTGCCGTCTGCATTAGGGGTGCTTGCTGTTTGTCCAGGCTTTCGTCCTACATTCCCAGCCCCACTTGATACTGCATTTTGAGGGGGTCTTGGAGCCCACATTGTCTGTAACTGCCCACTGGATCCTTGACTATCATTTAGGGAATCACCTGTATTGGGAGCACTTGTTGCACTGTCCAAACTGCGGTTCTCTTGCAAATCGACCATTGATACACTCTTATTACCATTGGGCATTTGTTGCTCTGCTTCATTGGCTTCGGAATAGCTTGAACTGCGAGCTGGGGATGGCTGTACTGCAGAGGACTTTGTGACAAAAAATAAGTCCTTGTTTTCAGGGGTAGGAGAGGGTAACCTTGTACAATCTAATAAACTGAAAGGGGAAGAAATCAGAAAATGTATAGAGTTTCTTAAACTAACAACCAAAAAAATCGATTATTTAAACTATCTACATTATCTTGCTTAACTAACTTTATGCTTTTTTTTAAATACACAGAAAAAGGAACAAATCTTTGTAAAAACTGACTTCTATTTCAATTGCATTCTTATGTGTGCACCAAAAAGCTAAGCATTTTTCAATATCAATTTATTTGAGAACAGTGAAAACTGTATGTTCATTATCAATACTTCCATGCATTTCACTTTCATATCGCTACTTTCAAAAGTTTTTCGGATAAGTGGGATGACAGATTTCTAGCAATTTTTAAAAACTCGTTGTTGCCTGCAATTGATTTTAAATTATTTTTGCAATCGACTAGGACTATAGTAGTCTTGATTTATGTTTGATAATTTTCTCAGTTCTCTTGCCCTGAGTGCATGTAGAGTTGGGTAAAAAAGTTGAAGTTTTTGTTTTAAACAAATTTAATTTAGCTTGTCATTGTTGTTAAGCTGAAATATACAGTTTAAATTCTTAGTTGCCAACTTTAAGCTGGGTTTTAATAAGGCTTCCAGTGGAAGAACTGCTCAATTAAGTAGTAGCTGAAGCTGGATCATCATTAAGTGACTAAGATGGGCTAATCTGGAGAATGCAAATTGGCCAACCTAGTGCAATGTTACATTGGAGTGTGACTTCGAATGCTCAAGTAAACTGAGGAAAAGGCAGGATGTAAAAGGTGCTGTGTTGTTTTTACATTTCCTAAATTGTTTTTAGCCTCAGGGATTGAGTTTTACTCTGCTACAGGAGAAGAAACTGGTTATTTGGTGAATGACTAATGCTTATAATATTAGAAGTTGCTGTTCAAGGATCGTTAGTGAATTTCTGCAGTGCATCTTATAGATGGTACACACTACTATAGACTGTCACTGGGGGAGGTCTGCCTGAACCATGCTGTGGGTGTTGTGACCCTCCCATTCCTTACACGACACGTCCATCCTGGACCTCCTGCAGTGCCACAATGAAGCCACCCGAAGGTTGCAGGAACAGCAACTCATATTCCGCTTGGGAACCCTGCGGCCCAACGGTATCAATGTGGACTTCACCAGCTTCAAAATCTCCCCTTCCCCCACCACATCCCAAAACCAGCCCAGCTCTTCCCCTCCACCCACTGCATCCCAAAACCAGCCCAGCCTGTCTCTGCCTCCCTAACCTGTTCTTCCTCTCACCCATCCCTTCCTCCCACCCCAAGCCGCACCTCCATCTCCTGCCTACCACCTCATCCCGCCTCCTTGACCTGTCTGTCTTCCCTGGACTGACCTATCCCCTCCCTACCTCCCCACCTATACTCTCCTCCCTACCCATCTTGTTTTCTCTCCATCTTTGGTCCGTCTCCCCCTCTCTCCCTATTTATTCCAGAACCCTCACCCCATCCCCCTCTCTGATGAAGGGTCTAGGCCCAAAACGTCAGCTTTTGTGCTCCTGAGATGCTGCTTGGCCTGCTGTGTTCATCCAGCCTCACATTTTATTATCTGTGGCCAGTGTTGTGTCTGATTGCATGACAAAGGAAGTAGACAGGATTTAAAACCACATAGTTGTGCCAAGAAATCAAATTTGGGAAGATGTGGTGAATCAAAGATTCAAAGAGAAAATTATTAGTAATATGGGAAATTGTAAACAGATTGTGACAGAAGGGATAGTGAGTTTGAGGCTGAGTCAACCAACAAATAAGACTCGAATTTACAAAATGAATAAAGGGATCAACTTAAAGGCTGTGTACCTGAAAGCACACAACATTCAAACAAAACAGAGTGCAAACAGAAGTGAATAAGGAGGATCTGGTAGCCACTGCAGAAACATTGTTGCAGAATGGCATGGATTAGGATGTGAATTTTGACGGTATAAGGCATTTAAGATTGAAAGGAAAATGTTGGAGGGGTGGTTCTTTTAGTTAAAGTTCAGGGTATGGGAACTGCTTGAGCAGAAATAAGGGACAATAAAGAAATCACTTTTGTAAATGGTGTACAGGCCCCTGTGGATCATTGGTGAATTTAATCTGTATATGGATTGGAAAGTCAGATGGGCAAAGGTAGTCTAAATGGTGAGCTCATAGAATGTTTACAGGGTATCAATATGTTCAGAAGCCAGTTAGAGAACAGATACACAGTACCTGGTGCTGTGCAATGAAATAGCACTGATTAATGATACTTACATAGAAGCAAACATAATATGATTGAACTTTAAATTTAGGTGGAGGGAAAGAGCAATGAGTTTGAGACTATATTATTTCCGTTTTTAAAAATAATGAGGGCATGAAACAGAGCTGGAAAGAAAATGAATTGGCAAATCAAGTTAAAGATTAGGTCAGCAGAGAGGCAGTAGCAGACATTTAAGGGGGCTATTTCAGAATAATAGAATAAATACATTACAAATCAGAAAAATATTGAAGGACCCACCGTCCATGGTCAACTAGAAAATTCAAAGATAGCACCAAGCTAAAATAAACAAATATATAATTGTGCAAAAAAAGTGTGGCAGGTCAAAATATTGGACAGAATACAAAATACAAAGAATGACTGAAGATTAATAGTAAAGATGCAAGAAGTGGAGAATGAAAGAAAGCTAGACAGAAATACAGAATCAGATTGTAAGATTTACAGAAATATCGAAGAGTTAACAAAGTGAGCATTGGTCCTATAAAAAGTGAAACCATAAAATTAATAATGTAAAAAAGGAAATGAAAGATTCATTCAACAGGTACTTCGTACCAGTTTTTGTTAGAAAGGATGTGAATAATATCCTGGAGACAGTGATAATTTCAAAACTGGAAGGGAGGCAGGAGTTCAGGAAAATCACAATCACCAGAGCAGTGGTACTCAGTAAATTATTGAAGCTGAGGACTGTCTTAAATGGCTAATGAGACAATTGATGCAATGGTTTTAACTGTCCAGAAGTCCCTTAATTTGAGGACAGCGCTGTTACATTAGGAAGGTAGCAAGATATTCAAAAAAGGAGGGAAACAAAACAGGAAACCACAGGCCAGTTAGCTTAACATCTATTATAACGAAAATGTTGAAGCTATCACTAAAAAGTTGTAGCAAGACATTTAAGTAAGTTCAAAGTAATCAGGTAGAGTCAGCACAACTTTATGAAAAGAAATCACATTTGACAAATCTAGTAAAAGTTTTTCAAGGAGGTAACCTGTTGTGATTAAAGGATAACCAGTGAGTGAATTAGAAGACATTTTATTAAATGTCATCATAGAGAATTCTGGAAAATAAAAGATCATGTTGTAGGGGTGGAATATTGGCATGGGCAGAAGATTGGCTAACAGGAAACAGAGACCAGATATATACGGTTCTTTTTCAGATTGGCAAAATGTGGTGCACCAATAAGTTTGGTGCTGTCACTTCAACTATTTACAATTTATATAAGTGATTTAGATGAAGGGATGGAAGTTATGGTTGCAAAATTTACGGATGACAAAGGTAGGACAGTAAGTAAGTCATGAGGATATAGATTACAAAAAGATTGATAGGTTAAGTAAGTGGGCACAGATGTGGCAAATTGACTGACTATAATGTGGGAAAACATGAAATTATCCATTTTGGCAGGACGAGTAAATAAACGGCAAGGTGTAAATTGTAGAGCTCTGAGATGCAGAGGGAATTGCCCGCTAAAATCAGAGTTGGGTGAAATGTTTTCTCTAAGGGTGGTGGTGTTTAGGACTATCTAACTGCAAAGATGGTGGAAGCTGAATTAGATGTCAAACAAGGGGATGAAAGTTTTGTCACAGATATGCAAAAATATGGATTTGAGGTTCCAATTAGATCAGCCATGATTTTACTGAATGGCCTACCCCTGCTCCTAATTTCTGTTTTTATAAAGCTCTTTGGTGTGAGGTGCCATGGGGAACTAACATCCTCTGGCATCTCACCATGCATCTGCATTTCATCCGTATTCTTGAAGAATGGTTGAGAGTAGCTTATTCTAGCAGGGAAGGTATTGTGCTCATTCTTTGACCCTCCTTACCTGTGGCTCTGCAGTACACCTTTTTTAATTGCAGCAGTGATCAGGATTAAGCAGCATCCTTCACTGACATGCAAAGATACTAATTTCAGTGTCCCATCAGGGTTACTCAAGGTCAGCTACAATCTCAAACTAAAACCCAACCAATGGGAAAGGAAGAAATTAGGTTTGACTTTTATCTACATTCTGTATAAGTCAGAAAAATTCTGTCTAGCGGAACCGATTACTACTAAATATGTAATTATTTGACAATCAGTATAAAAGAAGCCAAACTGCTGAAAATTTGAACCTTGTCTTCATTATAACTCATCAAACACTAATACTAATGGAAACCTTCCTCACCAACTTTATGCAATGTTCAGATGATTGAATTTTAAGTTAAGCCACCTTCAATGAACAGGTGTGACTATCTATTTAACAAAGCACCTTTTTTTTCATAGAGAGAAAAAAAATACAATGCATGTAACAGGATCTGTAAGCCGATGAAAAATATTCTGTTGGTTAAAATTCCTATTCCAGCTGCCCACACCCCCACTTTCCCTCCAAAACACCACTCACCACAAAATGGGATTTCTTACAAACAATTTCTAAAAAGCACTCAAACAGAAGAGTGCACCCTGATGTGAAAATGTCACTGTGACTGGAAAATCACTTGCTTTAATGTGCTGTTAAAGGCTTCTATTTGTAACCATTAGAATCACTCAGCAAACGTGTCCGTGAATTGAGAAGAAATGCTTGAATAGGTCAGTCAAGAATCTTGCTCATTAAAGAAAAATCCCAAACAGAGAAATGGAGTGTGAATCCCTGAAATATTAACTTCAAGGTTTAGTGCACAGTTGTCAATTTTACCCCCCTCTCCATCCCCACTGACAACAGTGAAGGAGAAAAACATACCTTGCACGCTGTGTTGGAACAACAGAGAAAGGCTAATTGCTACATAACAATTTTAAAAATTCTTCTCATTTCTTTGGCATTCCTTCCAGAAATGCTTTCCACCTCTCTTTCCATGTACCCTCTTCTCTAAGGAATGTTTGATGCAGTTTTCAAGTATTTTGTTTAAATTTAAATGTCTCTTGCCTTCTGAGAATTCAGTTTATAGTTGCATGAATCTGATGTGCAATTATTTTTCAGCAAAGCCATTTGTTTGAAAGATTCCTGATGATGGGAAGCCTCTTATAACTCCCACTTAATTAAGTGATAACTTTGGCTTGTCAGGAGTGTGCAAGGCCATAAACAGATCTTATCCTGCAGCTTCCATATTTAAATCAACATAAGTTACAGCAAGTGCAGAAAATCTGAAATAAAAACAGCAAATGCTCACATCAGCAGATGCAAAAAGAAATAAGATACATTTAAAATCTGGGTCTGCACCTGAAATGTTAACGAATCTATTCTTGTTTCGAATAGTGATGGACCTGCTGAGTATTTCTAGAATTTATTAACTATTTATTATTAGTTTATTAGAATTGGTTTGAAATAAATTTTTGGTTGAGTTTTAAATATATTTATAATCTTGACATAGGTACAGAAAGCCCAAGATAAGAACTTCTGTATCAGATACTGCACACTGTATCAACCCCTATTTTAGAAGGGCATTAAAAAAATGTAATTTTTTTTTGCCAGAACTGTGGGGTGGATCACTATCACCAAAAACTGACAAACAAACAAAATTGTGCAAAGATTCTAAGTTTAAAATCAAGCAGATGAATCATCGAAGGCCATATTAGAAATAAATTTCTAATTCGTTATTACCCTTTTTCCTACAGAAAAGCAATCTATGTAAAGCAAGCAGAAATTCCCTGTTATCAATTCAAATTGTTTCAGCCAAATTTTTCCTGGCAGTCTTTTTGTTCCACTATTTTATCAGTTTGAGTGTGAAATGTTGAGATATGTTCAAACTACAAAATGATAGCCATAATAAACTGCTATTTATGTTTTCACTTACCCACTAAATTCATTATCTATCACCATTTTCTGCAGTCCTGAGGATATGCTGCTATTGGAGGGATTTGGTGTTGATGTGCATGGGTCAGAGGTCGTTGGCACAGGTACAGCACCTGGGTTGGTCAGCACAGTGTTGACATCTCTTAAAATACGAGGCAAGGGGCCAAGCTTTGTTGAAGTTGCCTAAGAAATAGATATTCATATTTGTAGAACACAAACGTATGCAAGTGAGTTAATAAAATCAGTGCAAAGAATTGAATCAATGATGATGTCAAACCAATAATTTCAGTAACAAATGATACATACCAGCATGCACAACCTTATTTTATTCTTACAATTATGTATGGTGATAGAAAAAGGCGTACAGGAAAGGGACATATAAACCAGGGAACTAGAAATCCCCAACTAAACTCATGAATTCAAAGTTCTGACTGACCTGAGGATTAGAAAAATAAACCAGATTTTTTTAAAATATAAGAGTAAGGGCAGATAATTACATCTTGGGAAACATGCATCTACAGCAGAATGCTCTACTCTATATGTTTCGTAGAAATTGCTGTCCTTTTGAAGAGGATCCAGTTTTTATAAGCTTTGCAACTGAGCGGGGGAAAAAATGCATTTAGTTGATAGTTTTAGCCTTTGTCACCTCACCTCATCTACCTTTTAGCAGTTTTCTAAATTTGCTGCAAGCTGTCTATTTCTTTTCTATTTTCATTAAAGTTTTCCTCAGCAATATTCTTTTTGGCTGCCTTTTATTGTTCATTCAGATAATTTGCATATGTAGGTCTGGTGAAGACTAAACAATGATATGCATCTCTTTCAGCTGTAAACAAACTGGCATACTTTTTCCAATATCATCTTATACTCCCTTTCAAACAATTCTTTGCTTGTTCATTTCTTCTTGAATCTTCTAAACATTGGCATATGAAATTTTGCCAATCCTACGTTTTTAACCTCCTGTCTCATGCAACTCTTTTCATAAAGGAGTATTAGATTCTATTGAGAGGAAATTAAACCTGAAAATGAAATATGCAGAGAGTAGAGTCTTGGAACTAGCTATATATTTCATTCAAGTCAGTTGCAGGATTGGTTTTTAATGATTTTGCCACACGGTAAGAAAATGCAAGAGGTTAATGTTGATTCATGTTAAAAGCAAAGTAACCAACAGCAACTTAAAGAATACACTCTGTACTTTTATATTCAACTTAACCATAATTTCTGGAGGAATTACTTTTTGTATCTCTAATGGGAATGTCCATAATTTTGACAGATCTCAAACACAACTAAACAATCTGTATTCCACATCTACAACAAAATTACCCTAATACTACTAACAAGGCTAAATCTTGTCTAATTTCTGAACACTTCTATTAAACTGAACCTTTATGCTGCTTTTCAAAGCATGTTAATAAATCAAGTCTGTGGACCCTTCTTGCCAAATAAGTTCCCACTTTCAAAATTTATAATAATAATTTAGCTGTTAAATGCATCAGACAATAATAACACACTCCTGCCTGTAGAAGTATTGCAGCATCTCAGCTGTGTATGATTTTAAAATAGGAAGCTTGAGTAAAGGCTGCACATCCTTCTCCAAATAGCCACCACTTCCTCAGCCAACCTTATATTTGATCCCAATTTCTGTCTTGTTTCCAGTGGAATTGGAGAAGGATTAGTATCTAAATGCAATCTGTACAATATATTGATACATACAAGACAAGTATAGGGCATAACGAACATCTGATGTCAAGTAAACAAAATCTCATAATACAAAGCATAGAACTCATCATTAAACCCAGTGTTAATTATGATGTGTTGTTACCTATACATCAATCCCGCAAATACCATTAATTGAATTAAAGACATGAAAGTACACCTGCTCCATTTGCGAAACCACTTCCCAGAGCAGTGAATGTAGGGTGGAGAGTTCTCGACCCAGATCAATGTAACCCTCAAATCCTGCTGTATTTGAAATGGTTTCTGGATTGGAAATTTCCAGTAAGAATCGCTGCATGTTGGTCCACTCATGTTCAAGGAATTGATTCATGAAAGACATATATTCTTCCTTGCTACCAAACCTGTTGTTGAAATATTAAGATCAAAGTTTTACTTGTTCATAACATCTTTATGTCAACAACCCATTGTATAAGTTTATCAGCAAAGGCATTCTTAAGATATTATTCTTGCATGCACTAATGTAAACCATAAGTGACTCGGGACTGAATTAGATTATGAATAATTGGAATGCAAGACAATGTTTGTGCACTCCAGCTTCAGAACTCAGCTTTAGATCTAAGATTAAACCTGTTTAAAACACAGGCATTTGGTCAAATTCACAACGTTGCTTTTATCGACTCCTTGTTTCTCCTATTAAGTAAACAAATCTAATTTCAATTACAGCCTATTATTCAGAACTGATCCTTCCATTGTTGAAATTGGCTTTTTGCACATTGCATGGGAAGGAACACAGATTCAATATTAGCTCCCATGAGCCTGGTGTCATGGAAAGACAGGGTTTTTAAAATTCATTCACAGGATGATGGCGTCACTGGTTAAGCCAGCATTTATTGCCCATCCCTAATTGCTCGTAAGGCAGTTAACAGTCAACCACATTGCAGGCCAGACCAGGTAAAGATGGCAGATTTCCTCCCTGAAGGACATAAGTGAACTAGATAGGATTTTCCTGACAATTGACAATGGTTTCATTATCATTTAGAATCTCTGAATTCCATTAAAAAAGAATCTGGAATTAATTCTAACATCTGCCATGGCGGAATTCGAACCCAGGTGCCCAGAACATTAGCTCAGTTTCTGGATTAATAGTCTAGCATAATACCACTAGGCCACCACCTTCCCTCTTTTATGGTGCAATTATACCAATCAAGGAACAGCCTTTTGCACCAATCAGTACTTAAATCTAAAGAGCAGAGTCTGACATTCAGTTCTCAAGTTTCAGGAAATGGAGAGAAATGGTGTGAACAGTAAAGGGTACTAAGAGATCATGAGGTGGGGTGTGAAGGAGAGGGCTGGTGGGGCCGGTGGTTAGGGGAGAGCGAAGGTAATGCTACAATAATGGTACAATAAGGAGCGGAAGCAAGTGGACTTTTGATAATAGGTTTATGAATTCACACAGGTATATAAGACATGTATCTTCTACCTGAGAACTACCATGAAACAAAATGAGTCCCCTCCCACCTCCCAAAACCACCATAATTCTCAAATGATAAACCTGCTAAATAAGCCTACAATGGCTGGTATAAAGATTTTGATAGTTTGACAGCACACTTGTTGCTCCCTTCTGCTTTGTTTACTGGTTGATTTTCTTCCACTTTGCTTTTACTCATGGCAAAAATTATAAGTTTTGCTTCTTTTTTGAAAAGTAGATGGCTAATTCATCAATTTTGGGTCATACTTTCTGCTGCTGCTCAAAGATTAGTTACTGGCAGGCACAGATACTGTAACAGCAACAGGTGCAGGAAACTATTTCCATAAGTCAACTATCCTGGTCCTGTTGGTGCCGTATATAACCTAACACAATGGGATTTAGAGATAGTGAAATGACAATGAACAGTAAAAAAACAAAAGAACTATTTGCATCTGCCCTTCCCCACAGGGATACAATGAAGCTATGTCAAAAATGTTGCTGTTTCAGAAGGGTAAAATTTTAAATGCAATTGTGTAACTTTGAGGAACTTATAAAGGAACCCTACTATGTACACCAAATGTTTCTGTAATGGAGCAAATCTACAAGTCCATACATTTTGTAAAATCTGAACCATGATTGTATGAAATGAGATTGTCATCTGTT
This sequence comes from Stegostoma tigrinum, assembly GCF_030684315.1. Taxonomy (NCBI): domain Eukaryota; kingdom Metazoa; phylum Chordata; class Chondrichthyes; order Orectolobiformes; family Stegostomatidae; genus Stegostoma; species Stegostoma tigrinum. The sequence continues at coordinate 30,697,182 of NC_081382.1, forward strand.
TGAGCTTTTTTTTACACTTTGTATGGCCTCATTGATTGTGTGTGTTCAGACCAGTCTCGATAGCTGAGCTTTGGTCTGTCCCAGTCAGTTTGAAGCAGGGCGGTCTGTCATTGTACACAGTCTGTATGATTGATTGACTAAATTGGTTCAAAAACTTGGATAACATAGAATGTTTATTGCAGCAATCTGTTAATTTACAAGTGGTACATTGAATAAACTGCATATATAAATTTAGCTTGTTTGATGAGAGATGCTACTTTTTTCCATAGCTGAAGGTACAAGCATGTTACACGACTGTGGACATCTGCATGCCTAAAAGGTTGTGTGGGGTTTCTAGTGTGTCCGCTCACACATAGTTGTTGTTTTCTTTATACGTTAATTTCAGGCAAAGTCTGAAGGCATCAAATTCAATTAATGATGAAAAATTCAAATTGAAGCCAACAAAAAAATACTTACTTTGCAAAATTGGCCAAGTTCTGGGTAACCTTGGCAATTAAGGTCAAAGTGCGAGCGGTGCGGTCATCTGGGTATTCCTGCAGAAGATTGAAGAGAGAAGGGGACATAATGGCTGGACACAGGAACCGCAGGAAGAGGGAAGCACTGATTAATCTCTCACTGATGTCAGGACGTCCACGGTTGCTGCACTCCTGCCTCCACGATGCAAACACTTCCTTCAGCTCTCGTGGAAACACGCTGTGGAACAATTTGTTGTAGTCAAGTGAAATTATTTTCCGTCATATATATTGTTGTTACTTAAACAGAAAAGAAATATCTTGAGATAGTAGGAATTGCAGATACTGGAGAATCTGACATAAGGTGTGGAGCTGGATGAACACAGCAGGCCAAGCAGCATCAGAGGAGCAGGAAGGCTGATGTTTCAGGTCTAGGCCCAGCTAGTGAAAGTCATACCCAGTGTCAGCAATATTTAGATTTTAATAACTGAATTTCTTCTTCAGTTTGAAATACTTTTATGGCATTTACATATAATATTTTCATGTAAAGTCAATTGTAATGCAACAAAAGAAATGAAGAAAAATGTTACGTAAGATTTATGGTAACTCAGTTTTTTATGAACGAATAGGTTACGAAAGAAGCTTCATTAGTATTATGTTAACATAGGTGCAGGAATAAACCAGTCAGTCCATTGGGTCCACTCTGTTATTCTAGATCATGCGTGTTCATCTACCTTTATTGTCATACGTCTGTGCTATCCCCACATCATTTGGTATCATTAGCACCTAGAAATCCATCAATCTCTGTCATTAACCGAGTTACTGACTGAGCTTTCACAGTCTTTTTATCTTATTAGGTTCTTGATTATCAAGGGGATCAAGGGTTATGGGGATAAAGCAGTAGAATGGGGTTGAGGAACTTATCAGCCATGATTGAATGGCGGAGCAGACTCGGTGGGCCGAATGGCCTGATTTCTGCTCCTATGTCTTATGGTCCTATAGAGAACTCCAAAGATTCACAACTCTGTGAATGAAGAAATTTCTCCTCCTCTTGGTCCTAAAGAGCTTGCCTTTTATTCTGAGACTTTAGCCCCCACGAGACGTTTGTAAGTTTGTATGAGATTGCTTCTGACTCTTCTAAACTCCAGAGATTCTGTACAATAAAATGCTGAATTTAGAATACCCAGCAGTGCAGCACAGGAACAAGCCTATTCCTTGTTGAATGTGATTTTTAGTTAATAGTAATGGTGATGATGTACTTACCCAATGGAGAAACATGCATTTATCATTAAAAACACAATATAAATCATGACAGTGCTTTTTATTTTGCTGAAGAAATTATGGACTAAAATTGTTATAATTCACAAAGACTGTGTTTATTTTAGCTTATGGCAGTATTCAACATCAGTTTGGAGGCAATTATGTTTCTTTAGATGCATATTTTGCTTTCATGACAATTATTGACAAGATTCATAATACATATCAGTAATTAATATTTAATAATTTATACATTAAACTAAAGCATACATTAATATTGAAATTGTGAATAACTTACTTGTAAACAAAATAACTTTTGTGAACAGCTTTAAAATTAGCTGTTTAAGAAAACCATATTACATTAGAAGTGTGCATCTAATGACAGTTGTCTGTTATGTTTGCATAAAATCCTTATGTTCATAACGTCTTACCATTTTGTGTTGGAGTTAGTATCAAGTCTCTTCTATTTTAAAGTTTAAGTGCAGAGCTGAATGCTACTGTTTTATCAAAGGGCATTGTAAGTCCCAGCATTGACAGGTCTCTCACTGGGAGAGGGATATAGCAGAGAACATGTTCAAGGACAACAGCATACAAATGTCATAAATCTCCATTTAAGGTTCTGTTCCCTTGGGGCTACTTGGCAAAGATAAAAGCATCTTCAAATATTAGCCTGCATTGTAAGTAAGGTGCCATTAATATTGTAGTATGATTTGTAACCGTCTCATATAAACAGTTAACAATGATTGAGTTACTAATTGACAATAAATGTGCTACACATTCAGAGTAAAAAACCTCTCAAATTTGCTCTGTAAGAATACGAATGAAAGACATTTTGTCACAGTAATTAACATACTCAGTTATTACTCTGATTTTTCTAATGAGTAAACCAATTTTTGCCAGTAAGGTATCATGCATGCATCAGCAATCAGTTGATTATGATGATTAACAAAATATTATTTTGTGTAAATTTTATGACACAGATTAAAGACCTTAACCAGAAACAGCTACTTTGATTATACGTTTACCTACTTTTAGAAATCTAAATTTGCACATCTTAAAAACTAGTCAGTCAATGTAGATTATCACAGGCACCCAATATTTTTACATGAATTAGTGTATCATGGCTGTGAAATGTCTTCCCATCTACATATCATCCAGCAAAGGCTCAAAAAGGTACTGCAAGTGGAAAAAGCCTAGGCAGCTATCTAATGAACTAGGAGGTGGTAAAGGCTCTGAGTTAATAAAGCCTCATTATTAGATCACTGCTAACAATTTAAAAAGGGTATACATTATGTCAATAATGTCTCGAGATAATTTTCAGATGATAATCCACAGTTACTATGAATCTCAGAGGTGAAAAGGAAAATGATTTGGCATTAGAGCTGGAGAAGATACATCTCTTTCCATGCAAATCTCTTATTGCTTAAATGGAGCGATAATGATTGCAGTTATCTAGCAAAATTAATCTAATCTAAACTTTTAACCAGTTGACTACTATAAGAATACAGAGTGACCATTTTGGTGATTCTTTGGTTAAAAAATTTGTCATGAAGACAGGGATGTTTAACAACTCCTGCAGAAGATTCAAGGGAAAAGTCTTCATTCTAAATAATTACCAGAGAAAACCTTTCCCCTCTGTATTAATTTGCAATTCTACAGGTGCACAAGATGCATTAAAGTTTCAAATTACAACTTTCCTGGCTCATAACAAAATGGATTGCTAGTGCTGTAAATGAAAACGGACTCTTGCTGACTTACAATGTATTTCTACAATAAGCACCACCTCCCTCCCTAAAAGCACTTGTGGGTGTACCTTTGTAGGTGTATCTACCCCCATGAATTGTGGCAGTTCAAGTAGATTACTCATCACCATTTAGTCAGGGACAATTAAACATCGACAATAAATGCAGACCTTGCCTTCAATGTTCACATCCCGTGAAAGAATTGAGAAGAAATGCTCTAAGCATTACTGATTAATCAAAGTTACAAAGAAGACTATAAAAATTATTACAGGTATTCAGTGAGGCAGGTTAGGAGTCAGGCGATGGAATTTTAAACTTGTTCTTTTGGGCTTTGTAGTACTTACTAATTTACATTTGTTTATCTTATTTCTGCAGTACAATCAAAATAACAAAGGATGGATATAGTGCATGTGTTCATCATTTGGTCGGGGTGGGTGGGGTGCGACAGTAATTGAATAAAATTACTGATTTATTAGCGCATGCTGGAACTTTCCTGCTCAAATTTAAAATCTATACTTCTCACAAAACAGGGAACACTGCACAGATGGAAACTAATTACAAGTTTTCTATTTCATCCCTATGGCTGCTATGGAAAATATTTCAAAGTAAAGCTTAAACAGATTAATTGTTGTTAAGAAGTAAACGTACTTGGTAATGAATATACAATGTATTTCTGAATAATACACATCTATTCTTTAATATCTGCAAAGTTATCCTAAATGATATCAAAAAGTGACAATTCAAAATTAAAACAGAAGTTATTTCAAATGGTTAATGGTTCTGTCTACATCTGAAAAGCAGAAAGACTGGGGAAGGCTCCTGGTTGAAGTCCTTTATTAGGAGAGGAAATGTATCTTTTTCAGAGACTGAATGACTTGTTGGCTTTTCACTTTTGAAGGCCTAATTATGCCATGAACCTAACAAGTCATTAATAAAAGAAACAGAGCAATAGAAGTCTCCACTGAAGTGTAAAGAGGTAACTGACCAGTATGAGTTAATGATCTTGCAGAATGCCAGCTCGCAGCACATTTTCAGGTTGCTCTGATGCTCGGCAAGGTCTCCTGATGAGCATTTGTTCGGATCCACCTCACAATTCTCATCTGATTCATAGAGAGCCTTGATGAACTCTCCTGTTGAAAACAGCAGTAAATTATTGCCAGTTAAATACCTCCCAGTTAAAAAAAAATCCTATCTTTGACTGTAGCTGCACTTACTTAAAGGCAATAAGAAGCAAAAATCTGCCTTCTCACGTTTTCTTCAATCATTAATGTTATAGTGTATTCAAATGCAATACATAATTAGGGATTTAATTTAAAACAGTGGGTATAATACATTATTTACTGGCAGCTGAACTGGTATCAGCAGGAATACTGAGAAATACTGAGCAGCACCAGAAATCTGTCATTTTCTCAAAAAAAAATTGGTTCTAAGCACAACTAGGAATTCATTACAAAAGCAATTTCCTACATTCCCAAAAATGCAACAGAAAACATTCCAAGGCAAATTACAATTTACAGGAATAGTCAATGTTTCCTGTCTAGACAAAATGTAAAACAAACTTCATGTTCAGTTACTGATGCAAACGTACTCCCCAGATAATTTTCTTTTGATGTGTCGATGGCTCTCATCAAGCTGTTATTATACCAAAGAGGTTCTGGAAAATATAACTTTGAAGTAAATGTCTGTAGACCAGAAATTAACTTGTAATTTCACATTATTCATTTCACCCCTTCTGAAATCACTGCTTTCTATTGCAACATTGATCCACAGATGTTGGATACCCCCATTGTAAGGAGCATCTGCTGACTGATAATAACTGGATGTACAGGTAGGATATATTATTCTGAGCAACCAACAGGAAATGCATCTCTATGTAGTACATCTGGTTTAGATGACTTTTCATTTTTTCCCCCCAGGATCAGGTATTCATCTACTGTATCACACTCTTTCCTGGAGCAGGGCCAAGATCCAGGGAAACAACAGTGATAAAACAGATGTTCAAAGTGATAATGAAAGTACAGGACCTAGGCTCACTTCTGCGACTCCACACATTGCAAACTTATAGACTTGGTCAACTTACGTGAGAAGGAATGAGGTAGCAGCAGAACACACTTCCACAGAGAGGAAGAGTTAACTGGACAGAACAAATGGAGGTCCTTGTACATTTTTTAGTTGTTGGTCTACTCATGAGAGAAAGCGAACACTTCATGTTCTTCTTCTCCCAGTTACAAAAAGTAGATGGTATTAGCCTAACTGAAATTGGGAAGAAACAGTCTTGAAGAGTAACACTGAGGGGAAAGAAGTAAGCATATTGAAAGACTACGTGAGGCTGGAATAAAAGTTAAACTGTTTAGCTGACAATTCTCTGTTTCCATTGTTCATTGTTACTGATAAAAAGGAAATACTAATAACTTGCACATCACCCAATAAGTACATTAATAATACCAATTAGTTTTTTTTATTGGGTTGGCTGCAAACCGACACATTCCTACAAATGAGGTTAATGCCTCTCGCAAACTAGAGGAGCAGCACCTCACATTCTGCTACGGGAGCCTATAGCCCAATGACCTAAACATGGATTTCATCAGTTTCAAAATCTCCCCATCCCTGGGCTCATCCCATGACCAACCCTCCCTCTCTTCCTCCTTGACCTGACACAACCTGTGCAAGTTCTCTCCCAGTTATCCACTCCTCCCACCTCACTGTCCAAACCCCACCACTGCCTACCTGCACTCACCTATCACCATCCAACCTACCTTCCCCAACCCCACCCCCCCCTCACTCTTTATTTCTGAGCTCTCTTCCCCTTCTCCATTTCTGAACTTGAAACATCAACTTTCCTGCTCCTCTGATGTTGCCTGGCCTGCTGTGTTCCTCCAACTCCATTATGTGTTACCACATTCCTACATATGGTTTTCTTGCTATTTCATGTTAGTGTTCATGAATAATTTGATGAATGAGAAAATTTAACATTTCAATTGCAAGCTGCAATGGTAACAGGTTACTTCCCACAGCTGCGTGTTCTTGCCCTCCAAGATTATACATTAGAGGTCAAGGCAAATGCTCTTTTTTCATCATATCTTCCTTAAAATTTAAGTTAATACTTACATTAACCCAGGTAATAATATTTTTGCCTATGTAAAAATGGTGAGTAGAAAGGTGGACATGATTAGTGAACTCTCCAAAAAAGACTGTTTTCCAGAAATCAACAGATAAAGAATTGTTGGAAAAGGAAATTCCCATGATTTTATTTAAACATCTCAATACTTTCTTTTTAAACTACAAAAAAGGCACAGTTAAAAAAGTGTATGTTTGAACTCTGACTGCTTAGCATTTGTTTTGCAAACTTTCTTCTGGCATACCAAGTGCATCTTGAAGATACTTCTGGCCAACCAACTTTAGATACTCTTCTATTGCTTTGGTTGCTAAGGTGTTTTCTCGAAAAATTAGATGTTCGTTATCACCACAACGATCGACTTCAGACATCATCAAATCTGTCAAGAAATCCTGCAGAAGACAATATTAGAACTAAGTCAATTAGTAGTTGAAACAACACCAGGAAATGCTGGAGAAACTCAGCAGGTCTGGCAGCATTTTGTGCAGAGAGACAAGTAGTTACCATTTCAGGTCCAGTGACCCTTCTTCAGAACTGATTGTTGCTAGGAAAAGATGGTGTATATATACTGAAGGGGATGGAGAGGGGAGAAGGAGTACGTAATAGGTGGAGAGAAAGACAGTTAGGCAGATGAAGGGGTGGATAATGGTAAGCCATGGAGAAAGAAAAGCTGTTAATTGGGACCGTTAATGGTGAAAATGGGTTGGCTATGCTGAAAGCAACCCTTGTCATGTTAAGGCCAGGGGTGTGAAGATTGGCGAAGATCATGGAAGGTGGTGTTCAGGGCCTAAAATTATTGAATTTGATATTGAGTCCTGAAGACTGCAAGATCCCCATGTGGAAAATGAGATGCTGTTCTTCTGGTTGGGCTGGGCCTAGCTGGAGCACTACAGCAGGCCCAAGACAGAAATGTTGGCCACAGAACATGGTGCTGTGGTGAAATAATAGGCAACTGGAAGCCTGGGGTCATTTCTGCTGACAGAACATTGGGTAACCAATTTGTGTAACACCTATCTCCATTTCATTTCATCTCCCAAACTGGACCCTGGGATAGTGAAAAGGGAGGAAATAAACAGGCAACTGTTACACCTCCTGCTGTTTGACCACTGTTTTACTGCAATACTTAAGAAAATAGATACTGAAATATTACTAATTAAAAACAGCATTTCGTTTTGAATCTCTTCCATTGTTAAACCATTCATACAAAGCATGCAAAGATATGAGCAAAACAGTATCAGTTACAACTGTGGAAGTAGGGATTGATCTACTTATAACAGTATTTTATTATTTGAACATGTAAACTGATAGGACTTAGAAAGGGGAAACATTTCCAACTGCTGCAAACAAAAAAAACTAACCAACAAACTAATCACAAATTTTCCAAAATAACAGAAGATATATTTAAAAAAATGAGGTAGAATGGGACTGAAACACTGGTGAATATCACACTTCACTGATTTGTTTTATTAAAGACATACATAATAAGTTCATTTCTCCAAGCCATTCAGTACGCATCAGATATCATCCGTGCATTTTCTGTGATTTCTACTGCTGTATAAGAGGCTCTGGCAGCAGCACGAGGTTTCAGATAACCTAACCTTGTTTTTACTGCCAGTCATTTTTTGCTTCTATGTTCTCTGATGTCAGGGTTACTGTGCTGATATAAATTTCATGTACTATCCCTAAACATGTCTCCCATTAGCAGAGACTTTTTTTTATTTATTCCTTTAATTAAGATTAAATATTTGATTCCAGTTATTTTTCTCATTCTGTGTTCCATAGCCCCTTATTTGCTGACTAGACAGAGGCATCCACAGCTTAAAACAATTATTTGTAATGACAGTTATTTGAAAATAAAATCTCAACATTCTTAGGAGAATACAACAAAATTCTCATTGCTGCTTCGGTAAACACTCAGTTGGTTCAGGCTTGTGCAATACCTGCATGAGTCTGTCCTTATTGAGTGACAGGGCCTCTTATGACACAGAGGTAAAAGAACAAAGAACAACACAGCAGAGGAACAGGCCCTTCAGCCTTCCAAGCCTGTGCCGACACATTTTGTCCTTCCATACTATAACTGTCTTCACTTCCAGCATCTGTATCCCTCTATTCCCCTTCTATTCACGTATTAATCCAAGTGCTTCTTCAATGCTGTTACTGTGTTTGCTTTCACCACCTCCTCTGGCAGCACGTTCCAGGCACTCACCCAGATTGTGTGGAAAAACAGGCCTCGCACATCTCTTTTGGACTTCCCTCCTTGCACTTTGAACCTATGTCCCTTAGTAACTGACCCCTCCATGCTGGGGAAAAAAGTCTTATACTTTCCACTCTATGCATGCCATTCATAATCTTATAAGTTTCTACTGGATCAGCCCTCAACCACCTGCGTTCCAGTGAAAACAAACTCGCTTTATCCAACCTTTCTTCATAGCTAAAATGCCCCTTACCAAGCAACATCCTGGTAAGCCTTTTACCTGTACCCTCTACAAAGCATCTACATCTTTCTAGTGCAAAAACAGAAGTTGCTGGAAAAGCTCAGCAGGTCCGGCAGCATCTGTGAAGAAAAATATCAGAGTTAATGTTTCAGGTCTGATGATCCTTCCTCAGAACCGTGGAAGGGTCACGGGGTGCAAAACATTAACTCTGATATTTTCTTCACAGATGCTGCCAAATCTGAGCTTTTCCAGCAACTTCTGTTTTTGTACCTGATTTACAGCATCCGCAATTCTTTCGGTTTTTACATCCTTCTGGTAGTGTGGTGACTAGAATTGTATGTAATATTCCAAATGTTGCCTAACAAAGTTTTATGAAGCTGCAGCATAACTTGGCCATCCTTATGCTCAATGCCCCTTCCAATGAAAGCAAGCAGGCTGTCAACTTTTTTTTAAACCACCTTAGCTACCTGTACTGCCACTTTCAGTGATCTACAGACCTGCGCACCCAGATCCCAATGCATATCAATACTCCAAAGGGTTCTTCCACTCGCTGTATAATTTCTATCTGTACTTGACCTTCCAAAATGCATCACCTCACATTTGTCTGGATTAAACTCCATCTGCCATTTTTCTGCACATGACTCCAACTGATCTATATCCTGCTGTATCCTCTGACAATCCTCTTCACTATCCGCAACTCCACAATCTTTGTAACAGCCACAAACTTACTAATTAGACCAGCCATATTTTCCTCCAAATCATTTATGTAGATCATGAACACAGAGGTCCTAGCACTGATCCATATAGAATTCCACTTGTCACAACACTACATTCTGAAAAGCATCCTCCCACTGCCACCCTCTGTCTCCTATGATTTATCCAGTTCTTTATGCATCTTGCCAGCTCACCCGTGAGACCATGTGACTTTCCCTTTGTCTCAGTCTACCACGAGGAACCTTGTTAAAGGCCTGAGGTCCATGTAGACAACATCAACCACTACTCTCTCAATCATCTTCATCACCACCTTAAAAAACTCGATCAAGTTAGAGAGGCAGGGCCTCCCTCACACAAAGCCATGCTGTCTTTCATTAATAAGTTAATTTACCTCTAAATGGTTTGGATCTCATCCCTGAGAATCTTTTCCAATAATTTCCCTACCACCAACATGAGTCTCATAGGCCTATGCTTTCCAGGATTATCCCTGTTACCCTTCTTAAACAATGGGACCACATTTACTATTCTCCTATCCTACCCCTATACCGAGAATCCTGGGTTCAAGTCCTACCTGCTCCAGAGATCTATATTAATATCTCGGTTCGGGTTGATTAGGAAAATAAGTGTAACAAAACATATCACTGTTGACCAAGAGGTGAAGATACATATTTCTAAAAAAAGTCAATGTATCTACTTAATTTAAATTACAACAGAAATATTTATTTAAATGTTTACATTTTGGAACTGTATGGACAGATTAGTCCTTAGCATTTTTGAATAGTTGGCTGTTCAAGACAATTCTAGCCTTTTTCCTCAGATGGTGATGGCTAGCACGAGGGGAGATAGCTTTAAATTGAGGGGTGATAGATATAGGACAGAAGTCAGAGGTAGGTTCTTTACGCAGAGTAGTAAGGGCGTGGAATGCCCTGCCTGCAACAGAAGTAGACTTGCCAACTTTAAGGGCATTTAAATGGTCATTGGATAAACATATGGATGATAATGGAATAATGTAGGTTAGATGGGCTTCAGATTGGTTTCACAGGTCGGTGCAACATCGAGGGCTGAAGGGCCTGTACTGCGCTGTAATGTTCTACGTTCTATCAGCCACACAAGATTGAAGCCTGACATGACAAACATTAAAGAAACGTTTTGTATTTCCATGGATCTACATGAAATGACAATTTTACAGATATTTAAGAACAAATTACTCTGTAATCTTTAACAAACCAGGGCATTCAATTCTAACACATACAACAACAGGAAGTGCTGGAGAAACTCAGCATGTCTAGCAGCATCTGTAAAGAGAAAACATAACGAATGTTTTCAGTCCAGTGGCCCTTTTTCAGTTTTGAATAGCTATTTCTCCAGCAATTTCTGTTTTTCTTTGTTTCAGAACTCCAGCATCTACAGTTCATTGGTTTATTTCACTCAATTCTAATACTACACACAATTGAAAATAAAGTTTCTTCTTTACTGGAGTAGAAATACTAAATATTTCTGAACTAGCCTGTAATAAGACGATAGCCATTATATTAGCTTTCTGTGACTTCTATATTACTCAAATATAATGCTGAACTACAACAACATGTATTCAACACAGAAATTCAGCTCCAAAATGTAAGCCATTTGGTCACAGAGAATATGATCACAAGTTTGAAATCATACTATGACAAGCATTCCCACTTATGTTAGTAATTCCACAGGTCAGCATCATTTAGATTCTTCAGACATGAAAAGCAGTCAGGGCATTCAATACATTTGCATGATTAGGCAAGGGGAGACAATGTCCAAGATAATTAAAATGGTTTATAAGATTATATTACTTCTTTACACCAGTTATTAAACCAATTAGCTGGGAACTGGTGAAACTTTCTGAACAAGAGAAAAACTCATTCATTGTTGTACTTGCAAGGTGACAATATTAATATGAGCTATAACGATGTCTGTTTAGAAGACATGCCCGTTTTATTATCAAAAAACAGAATACATTGCAATGTTGAAAAAGACTTCTATAAAGGGAGACTGATAATAGCATCGAGATCACAGAATAGTGAAGCATATCAATCAACTTTTCAAAATTATTTTAATTAAACGTGAACTCAGGTAACGTTTTCCCTTTGCTATGGATGTGCAGTTTTTAAATAGGCCATATTTGATTTAGTGTAATGGTTAAAAACTACAATGCAAATAACAATTTCAAATTTCTCCTCACTCCTCAAATTACTGACGTCAAACGTATACATCATCATGAAATGGCACCAACTTTCAGAGTTTCACAGGTCTTTTGAAGATCTGGTTATTATACATTGGGCTACAGTTGTGTTCTGAATGGGTTCTTTCATTAAACAGCATTGAGCTTCACTGTAATATAACAATTTACTAAATTTATTTTCCAACTATGCTGCTGGCAGTTTTTGCTTACAATGACTGTACGTCATTGGTTCATGTCATTAACATACATAATACCACGAATTAATCACTTCTGTTAAAAAAAAGTTCAATGAGGTGAAAGACCTTAATTAATTAAATACTCACAGGAGAAAAACAAAATCTTATTCTGCTTTTTAAAGTTGCACTTTCAGCAGAAAACAAAGCCTGAGAAACAGCTGAAGGTGAATACATGAAAAATGCTTTGTAGTGATATTTATTTCAGAGTTCCAGCACCTGCAGTATTTTAGTTTTGTATTTTCCTTTATTTGTTCAGCTGACGGTGTAAATAATTATTTGAAAACAACAGAGGCACATTTCTATTAAATCACTGTGACAATTACAGTACATTATGAAGAATACAGAAAATGCACAAAGTACTCAGCAGGTCAAGCAGCATCTATGTCGACTGACACCAAATTAACATTTCAGGTCGATGACCTTTAAGTGTCAAGCATTTGCAGTTTTTCGCTTTTGTAATTGCAAATTAATGGATCTCTTTGGAAAAAAAATGCACGTCTTTCTGTTCCATCAATTTTATTTTTTTTCATCTGAGTTTCTGCAAAATTATGCAAACCTACAATTCCCTTTCTTGTGTGATAAATGGTCTTAATTTGCCAATGAAGGAACAGCATCAACAGGAAATCTTTTCAAACCACTGTCAGGCGAGCTCAGTGTCATTAAAAATAAATGAGCACATGAATTACAATAGTTCCTTTGAGTCAACTTAGGAAGCTGTTTGACTTCAAATTGCTAATAGAACATTTATGTTAGGCTCGAACAGAATAAGCCCATCACTTAAGGTATTGTCCAGTGCCATGAACAACATTTTGGCAGCAAGAGCGAAAGCAACAAACTCCTATAGCACTGTCAGGGCCATAGGATGTCCCATGATGTTTTACAGCCCACCTTTAAGGTGTAGTCACTGCTATAATGTTGAGAATGAGATGGCTAATTTATTCACAGCAAGATCCCTTTAACAGTAATGTGATAATGATCAGGTAAGCTTTTTGATATTTTCTGGGGGATAAAAATTGGCCAGGGCATGAGGGAGAACATCCATGCTCTTCATCAAAATAGTATCTGGGGTGTTTTGCATTCACCTGGAATTGCAGCTGGGGCCTTAGTTTGACATTCACTTGAACGACACAAGATTGTATCGCTGAGGCTCACAACTGTTATTAGAGTGTGGGACTCAAAGATGGTTGCCACCTACGGAAGAATGTTCATCAAGAATCAGTGCCTTCAGCAAAGGAAGGGTAGAGTGGGGGAGAGGAAGGAAGTTAAAAAAAGAATAGATTTTATTAAGAGATTAGCAACAATGTAAAAGAATCTACATTTTTGAAGCCGTGTGCATTAGAGTATAAATAATACAAGCCTAGAGGTAGCTCATAGCATTCTGCATTAGAGTGCAGGCTTTCTTTGTGCTTCAAGCTTAGTTTTGCCTTATGGAATGGGAAAGAGGTCTGTGAACTTAATCATGAAGGGAATCACTGCATCTATCATTCTAGGCCTAACGAGTCCTTTGAGTTGAAGGAGCTTTAGCCTCTCTGACCTGACTAAACAATAGTAGCAGAATTTTCACAGATTCTGACAAACACTGACAAAATAAATTCTAAAGCTTAAATCAAAACTCTTGAGAAACCACTCAAGCGATCTTCAGATTCACAATTTTTGCTTTTCTTACTGCAATGTCAAACACACAGATATAAGCAAAGTCAAAGAATATCTTTTTCCCACCTTCGAAAAACACAACGTCTGATGCGGTCATTAGAAATAAAGTAAAAAGGCAAATATATGAGCTTGCCAATATAGTGTGTTCTCGCAATGCTGTTCTACCAGTAAATTAAACCCAAAAGATGACCCTTGTTTAGTACAGGTAGATATGTGGGAACACACAGTCTTCTTCTCCAAGCACTCACCATAGTGATGTGGAAACATGTTGCCGTTGCAACATACTGTCACTGGCTGAAAATCCTGGACTTCCCTTCTAACAGCATCGTTGGTCTACCTTCAGGAGATGGACTACAGCAGTTCAAGAAGGTAGTTCACCACTTCCTTCTTTAAGGGAACTAGGAATGGGCAATAAATGCTGGCCCAGCCAATGACACGTACTTCCCACAAGTGAATAACTTTTTTTAAAAAGCCCATTCATAAGCTAACATAATGGTAATCCAGGTTAAGTGATCAAATCACAATAAAATCAAAATACTGCAGATGCTGGAAATCTGAAATATAAACAGGCTTTTTTAAAGTGAACTGGCCACACCACAAGTAAAGGTTTTACAGGCAGAAAAAGGTTGAGTGTCACTAATAAGCATGGACAAATAGTACAGGGGTCCCCGTGGCCATTTCCCTCTCAAACAGATATACCATGTTGGATAGTGTAGCGGGATAGCCTCTCAGGGGAAAGCAGCAACGGCCAAGTTTGTGGCACCCCATTTGGCTCTGCTGTAAAGCAGAGGATGAAAAAGACTGGGAAAGTTTTAGTGATGGGGACTCGAACGTAAGGGGAGTTGGCAAGCGGTTCTGGGCAGTAAATGAGACTGTGAATGGCGTGTTGCCTGTCTGGTGCCAGGGTCAGGGATGTCTCAGAGTGGCTGCAGAACATTCTGAAGGAGGAGGGTGAAGAGCCAGCAGTTGTAATAATATGTTGAACGACCTGGGTGAGAAAAGAAATGAGGTCCTGCAACAGGAAATCAGAACATTAGGCAGTAGATGAAAGAGGAAGCCTACTAAGGTTGTAATCTTTGGATTACTGTCAATGCCACATGCTTCTGATTAAAGGAATAGGAAAACAGGTCACACGGGATAGTGTAGGAGGGAGGCTTTTAAATTTTTGGCTTATTGGAACAGTTTCTGAGGTAGGTGGAGATGTGCAAGTATTGCATCTGAGCCTGAATGGATCCAATATCCTTGCTGCAGATTTCATGCCTCTTGGGAGGTTTTGATAAAGAAAACTATCATTGTAGTAACAAGAGGGAATGTCTTAGAGGGCTCTTTGAATGACGCCATTTGGGGAGGACTTAGAAATATAACAGGCCTCTCAACAATTGTGCATAAATTCCAGGGACTGTTGAAATATACACCAGGCTGCTGTGGGAGACAAGGGAGGAGATTGCTGGGACCCTGGTAGAGATATTTAATATCTCACTGACCAAAAGTGAAGTGCTAGATGACTGCAGAGTAGCTAATGTGGTTCTTTTGTTCAAGAAGGGGAGCAGGGATAGACCAGATAGTCTGATGTCAGTAGTAGGGAAATTATTGGAAAATTTCAGAGGGACAGGATTAATCATCACACGGGAAGGCAGGGATTGATCAGGGATAGTCAGCCCGGATCTTTTAAAGGGAGATCCTTCCTGACTAATTTAATTGAATTTTTGAAAAGGTGACTACATTCACTGATGTGGGTAGTGCAGTTGATGGTTTATGCGGACTTCAATAAAGCTTTTGACAAGGTCCCACATGGAAAGCTGTTCCAAAAGCAAAGAACCCATGGAATCAAAGGCAGGTAGGCAAACTGGGTCTGAAACCGGCTTGCAACTAGGAAGCAAAGACTGACAGTGGAAGGATGGCTTTGCGATTGGAAGGCTGTGATCAGCAGTCTACCACAGGGATTGGTGCTGGTACATGTGCTGTTTGTTATGTACGTTGATGACTTGGATGCGAGTCTAGAAGATATAATTAATAAGTTTGCAGTTGACAGGAAAATTGGTGTTGCTGAAGAAAGCGAGGATGGATGGTATTAGGCTGCAGTCTGATATTGAACAGCTATTAAATTGGGCAGAAGGCAGATAAGTGCAAAGTGACACATTGGGTAGGTCTAACAAGGCAAGAGCATACACAATGAATGGTAAGTCCCTAGGGAGGACTGAAGAATAAAGGTATTTTAGTGTACAAATCCATGGGTCCCTGAAGGTGTCACCACAGCTATACAGGGTGGCGAAGGCAGCATACAGGATCACAGAATCATAGAATCTCTGCTTTGCAGATCGAGGGTATTCAGCCCATCGAGTCTGCACCGACTCTGAAGAGCATCCCATCCAGACACACCACCACCAACATCCCCTGTAATTCCACGTTTGCCTTGGCTAATCCACCAAGCTAATATAGCCCTGAACACTATGAGACAATTTCCCCTTGGCCAATCCACCCAACCTACACATATTTGGATTGTGGGAGGAAACCAGAGCAGACCACAGAAACCCAAGCTGCTTTACAACTTCATAAAACATGGTTAGGCCACTGCATAGAGTTCTGGTTGTCATGCTATCAGAAGCACTTAATTACATGGAGATGAAGCAGAAGAGATTGACCAGGATGTTACCTGGACTGTTGTGAGGAGAGACTGGACAGGCTGGGGGGAGATCTGATTGAGGTATACAAAATTGAGAAATATAGGCAGAGTAGATCATGATAATTTTTTCCCCCATGACAGATATCTCTAAGACCAAAGACCATAAGTGTAATGTGAGGAGTAAATGGTTTACAGGAGAGAATAAAACGCTTTCTCTTTTCTGAGGAAAGAAAATTTCACCCAATATGAAACTTGCAGTCTGAGAGGGTGGAGGATGCAGGTATTCTCACCACATTTAGGAAGCATCATTTCATTTACTTTACCTTCCATAATGCAAGCATGTTTTATTATTGAACTTAGATTATAAGACTGGCTTTCTACATTTTACTGAATGCAAGAGGCTTCACTCTTGCCAAACTGGTTGTATCCCAGTTCTGAGGAAGGGTTACTGGACCCAAAACATTAACTGTTTTCTCCTCCAATGATGCTGCCAGACCCGCTGAGCGTTTCCAGCGACTTTGTTTTTGTTCCTATTGATGGAACAGGGTTGAGGGGCCAAAAAGCCTGATCCTGTTTCTATTTCTCTTGGTTTTTATGGTTTCTGGAGATGCAAAATATATACAATTTCCACTAAAATAAAACTTCCAGCATGGTACTAAATTCTCTTCCTATTTTAAAGCTAGTAGGATCGTTAAAGATAATACTAGGCATATGGCTACTTTCGAACAGGGCATGCAACACTGCGACCTCTCCAGGGAATGGAGGCAAGTCTACATAGTGCTGCTAGCAGTGGCATTATTGAAATAATTTTCCCCCTCCCCCTCTGTTTTTGAAACAATCCTAATAAGCAAGTACTCAACTGCTCAACAATACAGTGACAACAGGTAACATCAATAAAAGCAACTCAGTTTATTTGTTGTCTTCAGGGACCACTACACAACTAACAAGTTAGTTTACAACAGTGAGGGAGAATAAACTGCTACTGGACTGCTCTTCTCAATTTGTTTTTCAGCTATCTGCTTATAATTACTGCAGATGATTTAAACAGACTGTCCCAATATGTTCCTCCTCACCTGTACCACAGGAAGCCAAAGAAACAGTTTGATGCTTCAGCATAAAAGTAAATTTAAGCTTTCAAGATAATAACTTTTCTTCAGCAGAGCGCTTCGGGAGCTGGGCGGAAGTTGGAGCAGAGAGGCAGTTGGGAAGGTAAGTGAATGTTATTTAAGCACTTACCTTGATAAATAGGGTGGTCAGAAGGACTTTAAACTTCTGAGTCGGGGGGAAGGCAAAGTGAAAGAGACAGAGAGTATGGAGTTAAATGGAAAGATAAGCAACAGGATAGCATGTGTACAGGTGGGTTTAAGCTCGAGGCAAACTAGGAACACAGCAAAAAGGAAGGATAGCTTTATGACATCTTGGGATTTCCAATATCTCTAATAATGATAAGAAAGTTAGCAGTAAGGCAATTTATCTAAATGCTTGTAGTATTCGCAGCAAAGTAGATGAATTAACAGCACAAATCCTCTTGAATGAGTATGATGTGGTATTATGATGTGGTAGGCATCACAGAGACATGGTTGCAGGGAGTACAGGACTGGCAGTTAAACACCCAAGGATTCACAACATATCGAAAAGACAGGGAGGTGGGCAGAGGGGGCGGGGTTGCTTTGTTAGTTAAGAATGAAATTAAATGTACAGCAGTGAATGATATAGGGTCAGAGGATGTGGAATCTGTGTGCGTGAAGTTAAGAAACCACAAAGGCAAAAAAACCATAATGGGAGTTATGTACAGACCTCCGAACAGTGATCAGGACCAGGGGCGTAAGATGCACCAAGAAATAGATAGGGCATGTCAGAAAGGCAAGGTCACGGTGATCATGGGGGACTTCAATATGCAGGTGGACTGGGTGAACAATGTTGCTGGTGGATCCAAAGAAAGGAAATTCATGGAATGTTTACAGGATGGCTCTTTGGAACAGCTTGTGATGGAGCCTACAAGGGAGCAGGCTATTCTGGACTTAGTGGTATGTAATGAGCCAGACTTTATAAAAGACCTTAAAGTAAGGGAACACTTAGGAGGCAGCGATCAGAATATGGTAGAGTTCAGTCTGCAGTTTGAAAGAGAGAAGGCAAAATTGGATGTAATGGTGTTACAGCTAAATAAGGGTAATTACAGGGGCATGAGAGAGGAATTGAAAATCAGCTGGAAGCAGAGTCTAGCGGGGAAGACAGTAGAGCAACAATGGCAGGAGTTTCTGGGTATAATTGAGGACACAGTACAGAGGTTCAACCCAAAGAAAAGAAAGATTATCCGGGGTGGGATTAGACAGCCATGGCTGACAAAGGAAGTCAGGAAATATATCAAAAGGAAAAGAGACAGCCTATAAAGTGGCCAAGAGCACAGAGGATAACAAAGAGAGCAATGAGGAAGGAGAGGATCAAATATCAAGGTAGGCTAGCCATATACTAGGCTAGTAATATTAGAAATGATAGTAAAAGCTTCTTTCAATACATAAGAAACAAACGAGAGGCAAAAGTAGACATTGGGCCGCTCCAAATTGATGCTGGAAGGCTAGTGATGGGAGATAAGGAAATAGCTGAAGAACTTAATAAGTATTTTGCTTCAGTCTTCACAGTGGAAAACATGAATAGTATGCCAACAATTAGGGAGAGTCAGGGGGCAGAGTTGAGTATGGTGGGCATTACAAAAGAAAAAGTGCTGGAAAAGCTAAAAGGTCTAAAAATTGATAAATCTCCTGGCCCCGATGGGCTACATCCTAGAGTTCTGAGGGAGGTGGCTGAGGAAATAGCAGAAGCTTTGGTTGTGATCTTTCAAAAGTCACTGGAGTCAGGGAAAGTCCCAGATGATTGGAAAATTGCCGTTGTAACCCCCTTGTTTAAGAAAGGATGAAGGCAAAAGATGGAATATTATAGGCTGATTAGCCTAACCTCAGTAGTTGGTAAAATTCTAGAATCCATTGTCAAAGATGAGATTTCTAAATTCCTGGAAGTGCAGAGTCAGATTAAAACAAGTCAGCATGGATTTAGTAAGGGGAGGTTGTGCCTGACAAACCAGTTAGAATTCTTTGAAGAGGTAACAAGTATGTTAGACCAGGGAAACCCAGTAGATGTTATCTATCTAGACTTCCAAAAGGCCTTTGATACGGTACCTCATGGGAGGCTGCTGAGCAAGGTGAGGGCCCATGGTGTTCGAGGTGAGCTACTGGCTTGGATTGAGGATTGGCTGTCTGATAGAAGGCAGAGAGTTGGGATAAAAGGCTCTTTTTCGGAATGGCAACCGGTGACAAGTGGTGTCCCGCAGGGTTCAGTTTTGGAGCTGCAGCTGTTCACCTTATATATTAATGATCTGGATGAAGGGACTGGGGGCATTCTGGCGAAGTTTGCTGATGATACAAAGATAGGTGGACAGACAGGTAGTACTGTGAAGTTGGGGAGGCTGCAGAAAGATTTAGACAGTTTAGGAGAGTGGTCCAGGAAATGGCTGATGAAATTCAATGTGAGTAAATGTGAGGTTTTGCACTTTGGAAAAAAGAATACAGGCATGGACTATTTTCTAAATGGTGAGAAAATTTGTAAAGCAGAAGTACAAAGGGATCTCGGAGTGTTGGTCCAGGATTCTCTAAAAGTTAACTTGCAGGTAGAGTCCGTGATTAAGAAAGCGAATGTAATATTGTCGTTTATCTCAAGAGGGTTGGAATATAAAAGCAGCGACGTGCTTCTGAGGCTTTATAAAGCTCTAGTTAGGCCCCATTTAAAATACTGTGTCCAGTTTGGGCCCCACATCTCAGGAAGGGCATACTAGCCCTGGAGCGTGTCCAGCGGAGATTCACACAGATGATCCCTGGAATGGTAGGTTTATCGTATGATGAATGGCTAAGGATCCTGGGATTGTATTCATTAGAGTTTAGAAGGTTGAGGGGAGATCTAATAGAAACTTACAAGATAATGTATGGCTTAGAAGGGGTGGATGCTAGGAAGTTGTTTCCATTAGGTGGTGAGACTAGGACCCGTGGGCACAGCCTTAAAATTAGAGGGGGTAAATTTAAAACGGAAATGAGATGACATTTCTTCAGCCAGAGAGAGGTGGGCTTGTGGAATTCATTGCCATGGAGTTCAGTGGAGGCCGGGACATTAGATGCCTTCAAGGCAGAGATCAACAAATTCTTGATCTCAAAGAATCAAGGGCTACGGGGAGAGTGCAGGGAAGTGGAGTTGAAATGCCCATCAGCCATGATTTAAATGGCAGAGTGGACATGATGGGCCGAATGGCCTTACTTCCAC
The DNA here is from genome assembly GCF_030684315.1 of Stegostoma tigrinum. Lineage (NCBI taxonomy): Eukaryota > Metazoa > Chordata > Chondrichthyes > Orectolobiformes > Stegostomatidae > Stegostoma > Stegostoma tigrinum. The sequence goes on from NC_081382.1 coordinate 30,717,926, forward strand.
TCCTATGTCTTATGATCTTATAATGGGAATTAACATATTATTCTAGGTTCACTGTTGAATGTTGAATATTTGGAGAAAACAGTTACTAGTTATTCCTAATACGTTTTCTTAATGACTATAACCATTGCCAGAAGAAAATCTAGATACATCAGAAAATTCTGTATATGTTTTGCTCTGCAGCTCGTTACATTGGACCTACCAGCTGAGCTGTCACTGGAATACAACAAATTCTTAGAGGCAGATGCAACAATACTGAAAACTCTAAACTGCTAGAGAGGAAAACAGCATTATAGTGGTGACCAACATGTCAACCTCTTTAACAAACTTGGCATTTCATAAATTGACCGACAATGCTGAAACTAGTAGCATTATCTATTATTGTCTCAATCTCGTGTGCCTTAGATTCGTGATTCATGAGGCAACTCAAACATGGACAACTGTCCAAACTGCTCTCCAAGGATGTTTGTGCTTTCAGACAGTCAGAGTCAGATTTTAAAAAATAACCAACAAAAATGCCAAATAAAGTCCTAAAGGGAGCTGGACAGCACAGCAGTTAAAATACTAGATTAAGAGCACTGCTGCAGTGCTTCCCATAGATGACACCTGAAATTGTCAGCCCACATATGATTTAAATCATCATACAGCGGATAAAGCAGAGAAGGTGGCCATTTGCCTTTTGTGCCCACACAGCTCTTTGCAAGAGCAAATTAGTTAGTCCCACTCCCATGCCCCAAATCCCTAGTCCTACAAATAGACTACTTCCCTCCTGCAAGTCACAACAGAATCTGCCTCCACCATACTGTCAGGCAGCGCAGACCAGATCATGACCATTTGCTGTGTAAACACGTTTTCCTCATGTTCCATAGCCTTTCGCCTTAAATTGATATTCTTTGGTTTTTGCCCCTTTTGCCAGTGAGAGCCTCTCCCAATGCACTCTGCGCTCACCTCTCATGATCTTAAACAAATCTACCTTTGAACCTTCTCCCAAAAGAAGGATAACTTTAGCTTCTCCATTCTATCTACATAATCAAGGCTCTCACCCTGGAGCCATTCTCATAAATCTTGTCAGCAATCTCTTAGAATTGGGCACATTGACACTAAGTTCACATCAGTGTTACAGAAAGGTTCCTCAAAACTTGTTAGATACAGTATGCCAAGCCTCCATTCCTAAAGTTCAGGATCCCATTTTCCTGCTGAAACATTTTTATAACTGCTCTGCCACCTTCAATCATTTGAGCACATATTACTTCAGTAACTATGCTCCTGTGTTTCATTTAGAACTGTAACCTTTATTTGTATCACCCTCTCTATCAAAATTTGTCATTTCCTGATTGCCTGTAGGTTTGAGGCCAATTTAGTGTCAAGAGGGATGGCTAAATGTATAAAAGTGTTCTAAATTGGGCTCTGGCTCCTGACCCTGCAACACAAACAGCACACAGCTTTTCAAATAGTACAAAATACTCCAAGATTAGTAATTACAACACTGGAGACGATTCGGCTGATTGTGTCTGCACCTGGTCTGCAGATGAGCATCACGCCTTTGTGCCATTTTCTTGTCTTTTCCATATATCTTTACACATTGTTTCTGTTTAAATAACCATCCAAGTCCTCTTGAATGCCTCAACTAAACCAGCCTTCACATTTCCAGGCACTGTATTCCAGACCCAAACCTCTGGTAATAACACGAATACCCTAAAAAAGTGAAATTTGTCCACAGGATGATTCAGAAACAAATCTTTTGTATACTACTTTGCCGTTAATGTTGGGTGGCCTAAAGACAATTCCTACTAGTGGCTTTTTTCCTCTATTATTCCTTAGCTCCACAAAAAATAACAATTCTACATCCTGATCTACTAGCCCAATGTTATCTCCAATTACTACTCCAATTCTACCCTTGAATAAACAATGCCACCCTTCCATCTTAGCCAGTCTTTCGTTTTTCTTTACTAACATATACTGTTCAATATTCAACACAAATTCTTGTAATCATGCAGCCACATCTCCATAAAGGCTATAAGGTCATGTTTATTTACTTCTGTGTGTGCTATTGTTTAGTTTACTTTGTCATGAATACTATGCTACGCAGATACTGAACCTTCACTTTTGTCTTGTTATCCTTGCAACATCTTGTCTTGGTGATTGGCCATTCTTAGCTTAATTCTCGTTTTCCCTTCCTGCCGTTCTTTGACTTTAATTTCCTAAATTACTACCTTGATCTCCTGTCTTGATTCTACTGCTTGATTTGCTATGGACAGTCATAGAAATATACAGCATAGAAAAAGACCCTCGGGTCCAACTTGCCCATGCTGACCAGATATCCTATAAAAATTTAGATAACAAAGTGTAGAGTTGGATGAACACAGCATGCCAAGCAGCATCAGAGGAGCAGGAAAACTGACATTCGGGTCTAGACCCTTTTTCAGAAATGGGGGAGGGGAAGGGGATTCTGAAATAAATAGGGAGAGAGGGGGAGGCGGATTGAAGATGGATAAAGGAGATCCACTGAGGTCTTTCTGGAGGATTACTGGTTTTGGGATGCGGTAGCAGCAGGGGAGATTTTGAAGCTTGTGAAGTCCATATCGATACCATTGGGCTGCAGGGTTCCCAAGCGGAATATGAGTTGCTGTTCCTGCAACCTTTGGGTGGCATCGTTGTGTCACTGCAGAAGGCCCAGGATGGACATGTCGTCTGAGGAATGGGAGGGGGGGTTGAAATGGTTCGTGACTGGGAGGTGCAGCTGCTTACCTTGAAGAAGTTACCCTCTTCCCTCCGGAAAGACCTCAGTGGATCTCCTTTATCCATCTTCAATCCACCTTTCCCTCTCTCCCTATTTATTTCAGAACCCCCTTCCCCTCCCCCATTTCTGAAGAAGGGTCTCGGCCCGAAACATCAGCCTTCCTGCTCCTCTGATGCTGCTTGGCCTGCTGTGTTCATCCAGCTCTACACCTTGTTATCTCAGATTCTCCAGCATCTTCAGTTCCTGCTATCTCTGAAACAAATGATTTGCAATATGAGTTGGCATTGACTCAAGAAAGTTTACATCATTAAAAGGGTGTACATGTTTAATAAGTTTCAGAAATAGTAGGAACTGCAGATGCTGGAGAATCTGAGACAACAAGGAGTAACGCTGGATGAACACAGCAGGCCAAGCAGCATCAGAAGAGCAGGAAGGCTGACATTTCGGGCTGAGACCCTTCTTCAGAAATCAACTCGTTTCTGAAGAAGGGTCTAAGCCCGAAACATCAGCCTTCTTGCTCCTCTGATGCTGCTTGGCCTGCTGGTTCATTCGTCTCTACACCTTGTGGTCTCTACATGTTTAATAAGGCAATTTTGGAAAGCTTGTAACAATCGTATATTTCTATTGTAGATACATTGCTACTTATGATAAAAACATTACACAATGTTGATTTGGATGCTCCTAAAAGATAAGCTAATACTGCCAGTTTCTTTCATTAAAATAGTATATCTCAGCAAGGGAGGTCATTCCTGACAAATCTGTTACAGTTCCATGAGCAAATTAGACAAAGGAGAGCCAGTGGACATGATCTACTTGGATTTCCAGAAGGCTTTTGAGAAGGTGTCACACAGGAGGCTGTTAAATAAGAAGACAGCCTGTGGAGTCAAGAACAAGGTTGACATCGATATAGGATTGGAAGATGCAAAGAATGGAGATAAAAAGAGGTCTTTTTCAGGATGGCAGCTGGTGACTCATTGATTACTGCAGAGTCAGTGCCAGGTAGATAGGATTCTGAAGAAGGCGTTTGGTGTGCTTGCCTTTATTGGTCAGTGCATTGAGTATAGGAGGTGGGAGGTCATGTTGCAACTGTACAGGAAATTGGTTAGGCCACTTTTCGAATTCACATTATATATTAATGATCTGGACTAAGGAACTGAGAGCATTGTTGCTATGTTTGCAGATGACACAAAGAGGTGGAAGAGCAGGTAATGTTGAGGAAGTGGGAAGGCTACAGAAGGATTTGGACAGGCAAGGACAGTGGGCAAAGTAGTAGCAGATGGAATATAATGTGAGCAAGTGTGAGGTTATGCATTTTGGTCAGAAGAGTGCAGCCATAGACAATTTTCTAAATGGGGAAAGCTTTAGAAATCTAAACCACAAAAGGACTTGGATGTACTAGCTCAGAATTCTCTTCAGGGTAACATACAGATTCAGTTGGGAGTTAGGAAGTCAAATGCAATATTAGCATTCATTTTAAGAGGGCTAGAGTACAAGAGCAAGGATGTAGAAGGCTCTGGTCAGACCACATTTGGAATATTGTGCGCAGTTTTAGGCCTCATAGCTAAGAAAAGATGTGCTAGCTTTGAAGGGGTTCCAGAGGAGGTTTACAAGAATGATCCTGGGCAAAAAGGGCTTGCATATGAGGAGCTGATGATGATTCTGGGTCTGTAATTGATGAAGTTCAGAAGGATGAGGGGTATCTGATTAAGACTTACAAAATACTGAGGCTTTGATAAGTGGACGAAGAAAATGTTTCTACAGGTACAAGAGACCAGGACCCAAAAGCACAGACTCAGAGAAGGGATGACCCTTTAGAATTGAGATGAGGAATTTCTTCACCACGTGAATGTTCTGTGGAACTCATTGCCACGGAGGCTATGGAAGCCAAATCATTGAGTATGTTCAAGACAGAGATAGATATGCTCTTAATTAATAAGAGCATCAAGGATTACATGAAGCAGGCAGGAGAATAGAGCCATAAAACATATTAGCCATGATCAAATTCTGCAGCAGACTTGATGGGCCAAATGGGCTCATTCCAACTCCTATGTCTTATGGTCAATTAATGCTCAAGTATTGTATGATTAATACTGAGTAAATTAATATTGGCGCTGGTAGAGTGAGCAGACAGCATATTAATACTTTAACCATGCAAATCCATTGAGTTTTTACTTCCAAAATTTGCCTAAATATTCAATATCCTTTAGTTGGCAGAAACTGGCCTTTCCACCAACGGACTCAAATTTTTCTCTTTCTAAACATACTTATTTCTGTGTTTGAATATTCTCCTCTCCACTTCATTACCAGAATCTTTTCAGTTGTCTTTTCATGGAAGATTTTATAAATTGACTTAATAAGTTGCTAGACTAGATGAACATCACAAGTACTGATAAACAGCATATTCTTTTATGGCATAGTGACTGAATAGCTACAGGGGCAAGAAATGAACTGTGCACAGAATTCAAATCAAATTATCTGATCCTCCCATATTATGTAATATTCCAAACCAGAGTGCTAGATTCACACAAAGCAAATTAATGAATAATTTTTATGAAGATACAAAAATAGACCATTTTACTGACATTTTGCAGTAGCAGTGTGAAATGCAACGAGGGGAGGCATGATAACCTGTAATTAAAATTTTTTTCTAGGTTACATACCAAAATAATTAAAGCTTTCATTCACATGTCTCAACTACCAGCAGGGACATAAGTCAATAGATCAATAAAAATTCAGGGTGCTAAATAAATGTATTTGACCCTAAAAATGATGGACAAGATCTTATTAATATCAATAGTTTTTTTGAATAATAATATTTCCATGTCTGTGTTGTGCAGCATGAGCTATTAGAGTATGAATAGAAACTTGCAAAAATTTTATAATATATTACACTAATAAAGACCAATAAAGAAATATAATCAAAACTTTAGATTAGATTGCAGGTTGCAGATTGCAGAAATATTTGTTCATTAATTTATTTGGTCCTATTACAAATGTTACTTAAAAAAGCAGAAGTTGTAGCACCTCCAATTATTGTCCCTTATACTGAAATGAGCCTCCGGGACTGTGTTTAATATCCAATTCTATTGATATAATGATAAAACTAAAATTAAGAACTCATCAACTAACACTGGAGTAAACTCACACATTGCCAAAGGCAAGATGTGCGTTGACCATTACCGGTCAATATTTTACGCTTATGATTTCTGCATAAGTTTAAAGCATCTCTCTCAATAGCACTCTACATACAAATACACTGACATTTTAACATGGAAATTCAGTCTGCTCAGTCTGCATTTGGCAAAACAATGTTCTGAAGAAGAGTCATTGGACCCAAAATGTTAATTCTACTTTCTCTCCACAGATGCTGCCAGCCCTGCTGAGATTTTTCAGCAATTTCAGTTTTTGTTAGGGAAATGTAGAAATCACTTTTGCCAATGCCATGATGAAATGGAAAAGTGCTCACATCGTATTAGGACACACAATATGCATGTGAAGAATAAAGGTTTGTCAGCATCTGCCAGAGGCGTCAAGTGTATCTGTTGCAGAGAACAAAGCAGATGATTTTATTTAAAGCTTTTCAAATTGTTGATGAGTAATTGAATTGCAGCATGAACATATTTATAGGTACCCATCATTTTGCACCAATTATTCAAAAGAAATTCTGGGGTTTTTGCTGAACAAAGAGACCTTGGTGTACAGGTCCATAGTTCCTTGAAAGTAGAGTTCCAGGTAGATCGGATTCTGAAGGTGGTGTTTGGAATGCTTGCTTTTATTAATCGGTGCACTCAGTATAGGAGTTGGGAGGTCATGTTGCAGCTGTACAGGACATTGGTTAGGCACTTTTGGAATACTGCATGCAATTCTGGTCCCTCTGCTATGGGAATGATGTTGTGAAACTTGAAAGGACTCAGAAAAGATTGACAAGGATGTTGCTAGTGTTGTAGGGTTTGAGCGAAAGGGAGAGGCATGGTAGGCTGGAGCTATTTTCCCTGGAGCGTTGGAGGCTGAGGGGTGACTTTGTAGACGTTTACAAAATTATGGGGGAATGGATAGGGTGAATAGATAAGGTATTCTTTTCTCGTGTGGGGTAGTCGAAAACTAGAGGGCATAGGTTAAAGTTGAGAGGGGAAAAGAATTAAAAGGGATCTAAGGGGCAACTTTTTCACACAGACAGTGGTGTGTGTATAGAATGAACTGCCAGAGGAAGTGGGTGGATGTGAGTACAATTACAACATTTAAAAGGCATCTGCATAGGTATATGAAGAGGAAGGAGCCAAACACTAGCACTGATAAGTTGGACCAAAGGGTGTGTTTCCATGCTGTACAGCTCTATGACTATGAATTGGAATAAGTTACAGAGGGACAAATCAAATTGTGCTCAATATTTCCTTTAAGATTATAGGTGAAAGCAAGGGTATAATCTTGTTAAGGTGTCTTGGAATCAAGGCCCCTCAAGTCCATCCAGTGACAGCTGCTTGCAATGAGAGTTCATTTAATTGGCCACTGAAAGGCCTTTTTGTGCAGTGGGACGAGAAGGTCAACTATGGGTCTTCCCACCCTGATCTCGATTCTGGAACAGACAATCTCACCTAATTCAGGGCCGTTCATTCCTTTAAGCTTGACAGCTCCGTGAGCAGAAGACTCCCCCCTACTTACAGCACAGTGGAAAGAAATGGATGAACTTTCCATACTTCAGGGAAAACATACAAGAACTAGATCATTATCTAATTTCAACTAATAAAAACAGTAGCAACAGGACACAGCATTAAAAATGGAATCTTCTCATCAGGCTGTTCTGTTCACATGGCCATGGGTTGATATTTTGAACGTGAATCACTTAATGGCACAGAAGGGCAAGCTCAGTATTCACAAACTCTGTTTGTACTTGTGTTGTGAATGAAAAGAATTGTGACACAAAGATTTCCCATCTTGATGCTATGTCACTGTAGAACACCTGCAACTATTCTGAGCCTCTGTAACACAGGAATCAACTCCAAGTACTTTCATCAGAGAGAGAAAAAAACACTCTATTAACCTCTAGGTGTAAGGAAGTGGCCCTGCAGCTATTTAAGAAAAATCTCAAAATTTGGTCGTATGACAGCAAAATACAGTTGCCATAATGAGGACATATGTCTCATCTAATTGTGCTCCTTGGTTGCCAGCAGCACAAAAGGTCCATATAATCTGTTGCTGGAGTAGCTAAGGGCAAGCCTAGAGCTTTCTCACAGACTTATGCATTAGCATACATTCAAACAGCCTTGTTCAAGAGATGACAGTTGATGCTACAATCTCTCATTTCAATCCCAAGTCTCAAGGTAAAATGGACTGATCACGCACTGCAATGTGGTAAGTTTGTGTTTACATAGAAATTTGAGGTGCAGCAATACGACAACGATGACTTCCATTTCTACAGTGCAATAAAAATAAGTAAAATACTGAGGAAGCTTGGAATCTGAAATAAAAGTAGAAAACGCTGAAAGAAGTTACTAGGTCTGGCCATGTCTGCAGATACAGAAACATGGTTAACGTTTTGAGTCAAAAGACTCTTCTTTGGGAGTTCCAAAAAAAGAGTCTATGGCCAATGGCAAGAGTGATTTCTACATTCCTTCTCAAATCTCACCACTATTCAACAGCCAGACGGTTGAGGTTTGACTTGCAGTATTGTAACCAGAGGATTTATTAAGGTTTATATTGCAGATACTTATATCTTCCTATTTACACTGACATCCTCCTTCCTCACAGGTCTCTTACAGCTGATTATCTGTGTTGTGTGTATATGTTTGATGTTGCATTTTCTTATTTTTCTTGGGTTTAATATGCAATAGTACTCCACTCTCTTTCAGTCAAGGAAACCTTAGAACTGGCTCTCCATTGTGATCTGGTTAACTAAGTTATCTAATGCAGTTATGATAGCTACATGCTAATAAAATTTATAGTGACTAAATAAGAGGGGCTTAAAAGGAGTGTTAATGATCCCATCTCATTTGGCCATAACACTCTGATATCTTGGAGCATTGTGGAACTGGAAAAGAGAGAGATAGGGAGGGATCAGGCCTCAGAAGGAACAAAAAACGAAGTTTGAAGATTTAAAATTGAAGATTTGTTTTGCCAAAACCAAATGTAGGTCATAGGGATACAGTGGACCTTGGATTTCTAGTTTAAGTAAGGCAAATCGGTTGAATTGCAAAAAAACCTTTGTAAATATTGTAAATTTCTCAATGGCTTACAAAACTTATTTATGCGTAAGAGTTGATGCAAAACAGGTGGTATTCAGTCACTCAGACGATGTGGGATATGCTATTCAGTTCCACTGCAGTCAAAAGACTCATTCTATAAAATGAGGATCGAATACTAAGTGTTTTCTATCATCATACATGATCAATTTCTAACCTAGAACCTTTTAGTATGAAAACGTGGAATTAGAAATATGGATAGAACACATATAATTCACTCCTCCTTGAATTTCCTGAATGAATTAGGTCAATCACCAAATTTACTCCAGTCCTGATTTACCTGAAATCTTACTAGCTTGACGAGAATCAGATATTCTATCAGAGACAATGGGAACTGCAGATGCTAGAGAATCCAAGATAACAAAGTGTGAAGCTGTATGAACACAGCAGGCCAAGCAGCATCTCAGGAGCACAAAAACTGACGTTTCGGGCCTAGACCCTTCATCAGAGAGGGGAATGGGGAGAGGGTTCTGAAATAAATAAGGAGAGAGGGGGAGGGCCGAAGATGGATAGCGGAGAAGATAAGTGGAGAGGAGAGTACAGGTGGGGAGGTAGGGAGGGGATAGGTCAGTCTGGGGAGGACGGACAGGTCAAGGAGTTGGGATGAGGTTGTTAGGTGGGAAATGGAGGTGCGGCTTGAGGTGGGAGGCAGGGATAGGCGAGAGAAAGAAGGGGTTAGGGAGATGGGGACGAGCTGGGCTGGTTTTGTGATGCAGTGGGGGGAGGGGGTGAGCTGGGCTGGTTTTGGGATGTGGTGGGGGGAGGGGAGATTTTGAACCTTGTGAAGTCCACATTGATACCATTGGGCTGCAGGGTTCCCAAGCGGAATAGGAGTTGATGTTCCTGCAACCTTTGGGAGGCATCATTGTGGCACTGCAGGAGGCCCATGATGGACATGTCATCTAGGGAATGGGAGGGGGAGTTAAAATGGTTCGTGACTGGGAGTTGCAGCTGTTTATTGCTTGGTTTCCCCAATGTAGAGGGAGCCACACCAGGTACATTGGATACAGAATACCACATTGGCAGATGTGCAGGTGAACTTCTGCTTGATATGGAAAGTCATCTTGGGGCCTGGGATGGGGGTGATGGAGGTGGTGTGGGGGCAAGTGTAGCACTTCCTGCGGTTGCAGGGGAAGGTGCCGGGTGTGGTGGGGTTGGAGGGCAGTGTGGAGCGAACAAGGGAGTCACAGAGAGAGTGGTCTCTCCAGAAGGCAGACAAGGGTGGGGATGGAAAAATGGCTCGGGTGGTGGGGTCGGATTGTAGATGGCAGAAGTATCGGAGGATGATGCGTTGTATCCGGAGGTTGGTGGGGTGGTATGTGAGGACTAGGGGGATTCTCTTTGGGCAGTTATTGTGGGGGTGGGGTGTGAGGGATGTGTTGCGGGAAATGCGGGAGACACAGTCGAAGGCGTTCTTGACCACTGCGGGGTCAAGTTGCGGTCCTTGAAGAACTTGGGCATCTGGGATGTGCGGGAGAGGAATGCCTCATCCTGGGAGCAGATGCGACGGAAGCGAAGGAATTGGGAATAGGGAATAGAATTTTTGCAGGAGGGTGGGTGGGAGGAGGTGTATTCTAGGTAGCTGTGGGAGTTGGTGGGCTTGAAATGGACATCAGTTTCTAGCTGGTTACCCGAGATGGAGACAGAGGTCCAGGAAGGTGAGGGACGTGTTGGAGATGGCCCAGGTGAACTTGAGGTTGGGGTGGAAGGTGTTGGTGAAGTGGATGAACTGTTTGAGCTCCTCTGGGGAGCAAGAGGTGGCGCCGATGCAGTCGTCAATGTAACAGAGGAAGAGGTGGGGTTTGGGACCTGTGTAGGTGCGGAAGAGGAACTGTTCCACGCAACCTACAAAGAGGCAGGCATAGCGTGGGCCCATGCGGGTACCCATGGCCACCCCCTTTGTCTGTAGGAAGTGGGAGGAATCGAATGAGAAGTTGTTGAGGGTGAGGACGAGTTCGGCCAGGCGGATGAGGGTGTTGGTGGAGGGGGACTGGTCGGGCCTGTGGGACAGGAAGAAGCGGAGGCCATCTGCATGAAGAATGCAGGTGTATAGGGACTGGACGTCCATGGTGAAAATGAGGTGTTGGGGACTAGGGAATTGGAAGTTCTGGAGGTGGTGGAGGGCGTGGGTGGTGTCACGTACGTAGGTGGGGAGTTCCTGGACCATGGGAACCATTTTAACTCCCCCTCCCATTCCTTACACGACATGTCCATCCTGGGCCTCCTGCAGTGCCACAATGATGCCACCCGAAGGTTGCAGGAACAGCAACTCATTCCGCTTGGGAACCCTGCAGCCTAATGGTATCAATGTGGACTTCACCAGCTTCAAAATCTCCCCTTCCCCACCGCATCCCAAAACCAGCCCAGTTCGTCCTCTCCCCCAACTGCATCCCAAAACCAGCCCAGCCTGTCTCTGCCTCCCTAACCTGTTCTTCCCCTCACCCATCCCTTCCTCCCACCCCAAGCTGCACCTCCATTTCCTACCTACTAACCTCATCCCGCCCCCTTGACCTGTCCATCTTCCCTGGACTGACCTATTCCCTCCCTACCTCCCCACCTATACTCTCCTCTCCACCTATCTTCTTTTCTCTCCATCTTCGGTCCGCCTCCCCCTCTCTCCCTATTTATTCCAGAAACCTCTTTACCCCATCCCCCTCTCTGAAGAAGGTTCTAGGCCCGACACGTCAGCTTTTGTGCTCCTGAGATGCTGCTTGGCCTGCTGTGTTCATCCAGCTCCATACTTTGTTATCAGATATTTTATTACTGCTGCAATATAAACATCATTTTCTCTGTTGATGGTCTGATTTAACCAAGTTGAAATAATACATATCTAACCAGAAAATGTGCTGTTCATGTGTATAAATCAAGAAATCTGCACCTGCAAGACATTTGCTGAAAACGGGATGTTTTTTAAAACTGGAAGTGTAATTGTAAAATATCAGAAACAAGGAGTACTTGTGCCCCAACCCCTCAAAAAGCAATGGTTTCAATTATAAAAATTGCCTTCAGAAAACCCAGTACATATGGTTAACATATGTCTGTTACTTTTGCTAGCTTCATAAATGAAACAAATCATAAAGAATAGTTAATAGCATTCCCTTGAGGACTCAATCATTTCCATCCTAAAAAAGGGCCTTTAGATACATTCTTTTGTTATAAATGAACAGGAACGTAGGAAGCAGAAGTATCATAAAAAAAGGCTAAAAGATTAGTGTGCTGAATAGCCTTTAGTGGTAATCGTCAACATTTTAATAATTGAAAATTTACATCCCATCTATCATCACCTGGCAGTAGATCTCCGCTAACTCTTATGTAGGTTATTGAATACTCAACACCAGCATTTCTCCTTTTCAAATACCACCTTAAAAGACAAAGGATTTCACTTTTAACAACCCTGAGCAATAATCTGATTCCTCGATTTTGAAACTGCTTCTAATTAAAACATTCTTGACTCAGTTTTTCCCCTTCTAGTTTGTTCTTCATTTCTCTCATCATTTAATAAGTTCTTCATTTTCTTTCTAGTTATTTAATCTAACTCACATCAAAGAGTATTTCAAGGACATTGAGGACAATAGTTTGGGAAGACTAAATGCATGATAGAAAAAATCTCTAAGAAAAAGTGAAAGAAATACAAGCAGTAGAGTGATTTAGGAAGATAATTCCAGAACAATGAGAGTTGTTCTCCATGACTTAAAGATCACATAACAATACTGGCATGAAAGGAGTAGGGATGAAAGCAGCGCAGCTTACATTGTGTGACCGATAACTGAAGGAGTACACTTAGATAGAGACGGCTGATCCATGCAATTGTTCTAAACGAGGACAATGATGTTCAAAATGATGTTAAAACCAAAAGATTGTTGGAGTCTCACATGCAAAAGCATTTGAGAAGATAACAGTGAAGTTCACAAAGGTGAGATTACGAAGGGTAGGCATTCAAGAATTGATCCATGGTGTGACAAAGGCATAGATTAACAAGAACATTGAGTTTAGAAGCAGGGGCAGGCCATTGGTTCTTCGAACCTGTTCCACTATTCTATAAGACTATGGCTGATCTAGTTATGGTCTTAGATTACCTAGAGTGGAGCTATCTAATTCAGGTTTAAAGAAAATGAACAAAAAATGGCCTATATAAATTTCTGGGAAGAGAATTTGAGACACTAATGACCAAAAAAAAACTCCTCATCTCTGTTTTAAAAGGGGCTCTTAGTTTTAACTTGGGTCCCTCATTTTTAAGTCTCCTTCATTTTTGGTCTCTTTACAACAAGATAACCCACTCCTCGTATCCACCTTATTCAGTGCCCTCAAACTCTTATTTATTCCCCTAAGATCACCTTTCATTCTTCTGAAGCTCAAAGGTCAGAGGCCCAACCTGTTCATTGTCTTTAAAAAAAAGTCTCCTCATCCTAAGAATGTGTCAATGAACCTTCTTTGAACTGCTTTTTTTAAAAAAATTGCATAATATTTGATTAATACAGACTAACACTTCAGTGATGGAGAGAGAAGGACAGGGGACTTCCTTATATAGGTATGCAATTTTACAAACTGACTATAGATGGCGCACAGAGGTTAATTTGTGTTAAAGTCCAGAAAGTGCATCTTCATCCAGTGAGAGGGACAACTGGGAGAGTTTTCAGATGTGGTGCCGGAAGATTATATGTGTAGGCAGAAGCCAACTGGCAACTTTGGTTCTACTTACACTGAGTCAGAATAAATAGCTGACCTAGGCTTTAATAGCAGTCAGTCAGGCTGGAACTGTGACAGTTCTCAAATCAATTGTGGGGATTGGGAGATAAAGTTAAGTGCCACCATAAATGTATAAAAGTTAACCCTATGCTTATGGTTAATGCATCAAAATGCATTTACATGTTAAAGAGGGCTGAACATGAAGCACTAATCTTTGGAAAAATAATAGAAATGAAGTGATTTCAGTAAGGAAGATAATAATGGAATCTGGATGGTGCAGAGCTGCACAGAAGTATGAGTTATGAGAAACGGTAAAATGATTTGCATGACCAACAATCTTAAAATCAGCAAAGAACACATCTAAGCTAAAGGGCAATGAGTCATGACCAAAGTTACACTTTCACACTGGTGGCACGGTCTCAGTAGAAATGACAACTTGCAATCAAACTTGCAGGATTAGAATAAAGAGTGACAGAATAGATGACTGCAGAGTTGTGTAGCAATAGTAGCAAGGTCAATCAGGTATTGCAGAAATACCGTACTGCTTCTTTGTATTTGTAAAATACAGAGGATTGCCTAGGCATATGAAGTTCAGCAATTAACTTAATGCAGGAAACGTCCCTTTAATTAAAATTATTAATGATGTATCAGTGCATTCAATAATTATCTTAGCAGAGAATAATACGGAACAGTTCACTTAAATACCAGTTGTCTTAGTGCAAATTATAATTAGTCAACATATTTTCCCTAGTGCAGTTTAAGACTGAAGTGCTTATCACTATGGAAGTTATGTTATTTGAGTGATCACAGAGCAATTAGATGTATATCCAGGTAATGAGCAAGCAACCAACGACAATAGCTACTCATTGCTTCATATATCCAAGAGAATGATAATAAATGCTCCATTGGTTCAGCTAGTCCCTATCTTAGATTTCAGATAATGAGCAGTGGTAATGCAGACTAGCAAGATATTTTATTGTAATATGCTGGGGAATAAAGGGCTTTAAAAGGTAATTAAAGCCAAGCTCACTTGCCACACTTCATCGCATTGCCCTTATTAGTTCTCAGTTTATACAGGAAACAGTTGTTCACCAAATCATCATCAAACACCATTAACTGTCTTGGAGTGTAAGGAAACTAGTTATTGTATAATGTATCAACCAAATCTCTATTTAGATTAACAATGGCTTCAGAATGTTTTATAAACTCATGTAAGTCTTCAGTAGAGACAACAATGTGGACAGAAATTTCTCCATGTAATTATCAGTCAAATTCTGGCTTGAATGACTACCATATATTGCACTGATTATTCATTCCATAAGAAAACCATTCACTTGGTACTACAGAACTTAAATAGTGTTGAAAACAGAGATATGTTGCCAAATGCAATATCAGGACATCGTCAGGACAAATGCAAGAATGCCAAATTTCAAATGATAATACTTTATACTACAGGAAGAGTGGGTGGACCAGCCAGGGCATTGCCAAGGAACTAAAGGCTCACTAAATTCCAGAATAATTCTTGCATTATTCCAGGAGAGTACAAGATGAAAAAAGATACAGCAACATTCCATGATAATACAATGTGAGGCTGGATGAACACAGCAGGCCTAGCAGCATCTCAGGAGCACAAAAGCTGACGTTTCGGGCCTCGACCCTTCATCAGAGAGGGGGATGGGGAGAGGGAACTGGAATAAATAGGGAGGGGGGGGAGGCGGAACGAAGATGGAGAGTAAAGAAGATAGGTGGAGAGAGTATAGGTGGGGAGGTAGGGAGGGGATAGGTCAGTCCAGGGAAGACGGACAGGTCAAGGAGGTGGGATGAGGGTAGTAGGTAGCTGGGGGTGCGGCTTGGGGTGGGAGCAAGGGATGGGTGAGAGGAAGAGCCGGTTAGGGAGGCAGAGGCAGGTTGGACTGGTTTTGGGATGCAGTGGGTGGGGGGTAAGAGCTGGGCTGGTTGTGTGGTGCAGTGGGGGGAGGGGACGAGCTCGACTGGTTTAGGGATGCAGTAGGGGAAGGGGAGATTTTGAAACTGGTGAAGTCCACATTGATACCATATGGCTGCAGGGTTCCCAGGCGGAATATGAGTTGCTGTTCCTGCAACCTTCGGGTGGCATCATTGTGGCAGTGCAGGAGGCCCATGATGGACATGTCATCTAGAGAATGGGAGGGGGAGTGGAAATGGTTTGCAACTGGGAGGTGCAGTTGTTTGTTGCGAACTGAGCGGAGGTGTTCTGCAAAGCGGTCCCCAAGTCGCCGCTTGGTTTCCCCAATGTAGAGGAAGCCGCACCGGGTACAGTGGATGCAGTATACCACATTGGCAGATGTGCAGGTGAACCTCTGCTTAATGTGGAATGTCATCTTGGGGCCTGCGATAGGGGTGAGGGAGGAGGTGTGGGGACAAGTGTAGCATTTCCTGCGGTTGCAGGGGAAGGTGCCGGGTGTGGTGGGGTCGGAGGGCAGTGTGGAGCGAACAAGGGAGTCACGGAGAGAGTGGTCTCTCCGGAAAGCAGACAGGGGAGGGGATGGAAAAATGTCTTGGGTGGTGGGGTCGGATTGTAAATGGCGGAAGTGTCGGAGGATGATGCGTTGTATCCGGAGGTTGGTAGGGTGGTGTGTGAGAACGAGGGGGATCCTCTTAGGGCTGTTGTGGCGGGGGCGGGGTGTGAGGGATGTGTTGCGGGAAATACGGGAGACGCGGTCAAGGGCGTTCTCGATCACTGTGGGGGGAATGTTGCGGTCCTTAAAGAACTTGGACATCTGGGATGTGCGGGAGTGGAATGTCTTATCGTGGGAGCAGATGCGGCGGAGGCGGAGCAATTGGGAATAGGGGATGGAATTTTTGCAGGAGGGTGGGTGGGAGGAGGTGTATTCTAGGTAGCCTCCACCTCCTCCAGGACTTCCAATTCCCTGGCCCCCAACACCTCATTTTCACCATGGACGTCCAGTCCCTATACACCTGCAGTCCACATGCAGATGGCCTCAAGGCCCTCCGCTTCTTCCTGTCCCGCAGGCCCGAGCAGTCCCCCTCCACCGACACTCTCATCCGCCTAGCTGAACTCGTCCTCACAATCAACAACTTCTCTTTTGACTCCTCCCACTTCCTACAGACTAAGGGGGTGGCCATGGGCACCCGCATGGGCCCCAGCTATGCCTGCCTCTTTGTAGGTTACGTGGAACAGTCCCTCTTCCGCACCTACACAGGCCCCAAACCCCACCTCTTCCTCCGTTACATTGATGACTGTATCGGCGCCGCCTCTTGCTCCCCAGAGAAGCTCGAACAGTTCATCCACTTCACCAACACCTTCCACACCAACCTTCAGTTCACCTGGGCCATCTCCAGCACATCCCTCACCTTCCTGGACCTCTCAGTCTCCATCTCAGGCAACCAGCTTGTAACTGATGTCCACTTCAAGCCCACCGACTCCCACAGCTACCTAGAATACACCTCCTCCCACCCACCCTCCTGCAAAAATTCCATCCCCTATTCCCAATTGCTCCGCCTCCGCCGCATCTGCTCCCACGATAAGACATTCCACTCCCGCACATCCCAGATGTCCAAGTTCTTTAAGGACCGCAACATTCCCCCCACAGTGATCGAGAACGCCCTTGACCGCGTCTCCCATATTTCCCGCAACACATCCCTCACACCCCGCTCCCGCCACAACCGCCCTAAGAGGATCCCCCTCGTTCTCACACACCACCCTACCAACCTCCGGATACAACGCATCATCCTCCGACACTTCCGCCATTTACAATCCGACTCCACCACCCAAGACATTTTTCCATCCCCTCCCCTGTCTGCTTTCCGGAGAGACCACTCTCTCCGTGACTCCCTTGTTCGCTCCACACTGCCCTCCGACCCCACCACACCCGGCACCTTCCCCTGCAACCGCAGGAAATGCTACACTTGTCCCCACACCTCCTCCCTCACCCCTATCCCAGGCCCCAAGATGACATTCCACATTAAGCAGAGGTTCACCTGCACATCTGCCAATGTGGTATACTGCATCCACTGTACCCGGTGCGGCTTCCTCTACATTGGGGAAACCAAGCGGAGACTAGGGGACCGCTTTGCAGAACACCTCCGCTCAGTTCGCAACAAACAACTGCACCTCCCAGTTGCAAACCATTTCCACTCCCCCTCCCATTCTCTAGATGACATGTCCATCATGGGCCTCCTGCACTGCCACAATGATGCCACCCGAAGGTTGCAGGAACAGCAACTCATATTCCGCCTGGGAACCCTGCAGCCATATGATATCAATGTGGACTTCACCAGTTTCAAAATCTCCCCTTCCCCTACTGCATCCCTAAACCAGCCCAGTTCGTCCCCTCCCCCCACTGCACCACACAGCCAGCCCAGCTCTTCCCCCCCACCCACTGCATCCCAAAACCAGTCCAACCTGCCTCTGCCTCCCTAACCGGCTCTTCCTCTCACCCATCCCTTGCTCCCACCCCAAGCCGCACCCCCAGCTACCTACTACCCTCATCCCACCTCCTTGACCTGTCCGTCTTCCCTGGACTGACCTATCCCCTCCCTACCTCCCCACCTATACTCTCTCCACCTATCTTCTTTACTCTCCATCTTCGTTCCGCCTCCCCCCCTCTCCCTATTTATTCCAGTTCCCTCTCTCCATCCCCCTCTCTGATGAAGGGTCGAGGCCCGAAACGTCAGCTTTTGTGCTCCTGAGATGCTGCTTGGCCTGCTGTGTTCATCCAGCCTCACATTTTATTATCTTGGAGTTCTCCAGCATCTGCAGTTCCCATTATCTCAGCAACATTCCATTCTGTTTTTCATCCCTTTATTTCATTCTTTTTGTTAGAGCCATTCAAATTATGTGCTAAGGTCACAATTCCCAAGAATACAATAAATGTTCAAATATGCACTGAATGTAATGCAACTCACAGTTCCAGGGATATCCATAGTGTTCACTGTGAGACCAACAGTTACAGTCTGGAAGCACAATGAACTGGAGCATTCATTAGGTTATTGTTATCCTCATCACTAATTTAAATCTCAGTAAATGTCATAGCACAACATTATCCCATAGGTAGTGAGTGAAACTGACTTATAAAATTCATAAAAAGTATATAAATGCAAAAACTTACAGCTGTGACTAAGGAATAGTAATAGCCTGGATTTTCACCAATTCGGGATGGATTAGGGACTTCTTTCAAAATGGCAAGCAGGTCCTAATATTGGGATCCTTGATCTCATTCCCACAGTTTTTGTCTTCTTGCAGTATCTTTTAATGGCACAGATTTGTGTGATTCATTAGACTGTGCAAATAGATGAGCCCCACCCACCCCGGTAAAACACTTTGATTGACAGCTCTGCATCTCTGATTGTGCCGTCAATTGCTCCACATTTATTTGCATAAGGTTAAGAATTTTTGATATTGGTATTTTAAAGACTGTGGTGATTGGCATTTATGGAAAGTAATGAATGAATTACTTCCTTTGAAAATGTTTAGTACACCCTATTGTCTCAAGAGGGTTCTGTATTGTGTGAAGTGGGTGAATGGT
Source organism: Stegostoma tigrinum (assembly GCF_030684315.1). NCBI lineage: Eukaryota > Metazoa > Chordata > Chondrichthyes > Orectolobiformes > Stegostomatidae > Stegostoma > Stegostoma tigrinum. The sequence continues at coordinate 30,737,113 of NC_081382.1, forward strand.
CATGCAAGTGCCATAGCTTGGTATGGAGGAGGTAAGAGGGTCATGGAATGTGAGCAACTGGCATAAGCTGGCATTGATAGGGCATGAGTAGTGTGTGAGGGTGAAGGTTTGTGACATGTTACGTTTTCCATTGCAACTGGAACAATGTCTCTCAGCCTTTACAGCCTTCCTTAGGATCCAGTAGCCCCTGCCGCTGCCTCCGACCTCTTTCCAGAACTGATTGACCGGTTATTGGGGTGGGCAAGAACATGGAGCTGGCATCATGATTTTATTGAACGGTGGAGTGCACTTACAGGGCCAAGTGTCCTGCTCCTAATTCATACATTTATTTGCTGGAGCCCACACCTGTCATCATCCACAGACAGTGTAAATCATGGCTCTGCAGCCATTTCTGACACCTCTTGAAGTGGGTGGGCAAAATCAAGAATTTTTCTGACTCTTGTTACCAACCTCTGGGATGAAAATCCAGGGCAATATCACTACATATATTTCTATTATATAGGTGCATGAAAGTAACTCTGTTACAGTCTACGTTACAATTGGCCATCCTGTAAGCAAATTAAGTTTATGTATTCTTCTTTTGCAACATTGGAGAGATTGCAGAACCTTTTTAATGAGTGAAACTGCTTTGCCCATGATGCCAAGATCATTATATATATTACTAAATAGGAATTAGGAAATGATTGGAGGATTATTTAATCAAGTAGACAAACAGAAAGAAAGAGAGAGGAGAGAGTGCAGAGAAAGGAGAGAGGAGAGAGAAAGAAGGAGAGGAGGAGGAGAGGGGAAAGAGGAGCGAAAAAGGAAGAAAGGAAGAGAAAGAGAGCGATATAGAGAGCAAGACAATACAACTATGAAAGGGTACTTTTTGGTGGGGAATGTCTGAATGAAACACAAACTAAAAATAATGTTTTTTTTGTCATTTGTTTCACCAAATTCTAATCTTTCAAATTTGAATGATTTTAATCCTTTCCTTTATTTTCTTTCTCTCATTCTATAGAAATAAATCGGCAACTGCTTAAAAAATATATAAATTCAGATATACATCCCTCCTATTCTATACCCCAATTTGTGCATCTACTGATCTGTGGGATCACTACAGATTATTTTCACATGAACGTTTATAAATATAGATTTTGGACCCCAAACAAATACCATCTTTTTAACTCTTTATGGATGAATATACTCAATTCCCCATGAATGTTTTGCTGAAACAGGAAAAATGTTCAAATGCTTAGAAATAGAAAATATTTTAACCTCAGTGCTTACCTTAGCCTTCCCAGTGCTTTGCAGAATGTGCACTAATGCACAAGCCATCTCCTCCTTGCTTTTGACACTCAACACAGGCTCCAACACCGAGCACAACAGCATATAGTTATTTGTAATGTACTCGGCAAATTCTTTATAAAGCTCCATTGGAAGAATGCTCATGCTCTGGTAGCGAGCTTTGATTCTAATCATCGGCCCCACTGATTTGCCCTTGCTTGGATTGGGCATGCTCACAGGATACCATTTCTCCAGAAATTGTCGCCCTGTCACAGTTGCTATTGGGATGTTCACCAGACCCACATAGTTATTCTTATCTTTCTTCTTCTTTTTATCAGTCTCTTTATACAAGTGCACTGTAATGCTTCTTACTGCAGGCAGGTTGCTGAACTCAAAGTGCTCTCCCCAGAAAACATTGTCCGTTTTCAGCTTGCAGGTAGTCCGTGCATACAGCGTATCATCAAGGCAGAGTTCGCAGAAGTACTTTTTCTTGGCTGGCAGATCCTTGGCTTCGATAATCCATAGCTTGAGCAGGTTCTCTACGCGTCTGCTGTTGTCCTAAGACACAAGTAAGGAACAATAACAATTACTTTGAACCGTTGATAAGGTGCTCTTCATTCTTTTCATTACAGTTAAAAGCTTTCACGATTAGGATTCCTCTTAGCACCATCATAATTTTGGAGATGTACCAACTACTATATTACCATACCCAGCAGTAATAATCTCTAACACATCAAAATAAATCCCACTTTTATTAACAATTTACTTCTGACATTAGTCTTAATTAAGAACGAAAATGCATCATGCGGATTTTCCATTTCTTGATTAAGCATCTGGTTAACTGGCATTAACTTGACACGGCTGGATGAAGTGGTTAATCTAGTCCTGACAGAAAATAAAAAGGTGTCTTTATACTGTAATTTGTGTATAGATATCATGCCTGCATTTCTGTCAATCCTCCATACTGCTGAGAGGACAGGTGAGCAAGCAGCAGCCAGCAGTTGACCATTTGCTATATTTTGTTAAGGAGGTACTACCTACCTGGAATCAACCTATCCTTGGAGAAATGCAATTAAAATCAGAAATTCAAGAATCAACTTACATTTCCCAGTGCAGTGTTTACCGCAACACCTTCAGAGGCAGTCCATTACCTTATGATATTATTTTTAAATGAACCTAACTGTCTCACAAATGTGGGCTGCCAACTGTACAATTATTGCTCATCCCTAAAATGAACAGCTTGCTAAGCCACCTCAAAAGGCATTAAATGCCAAAAAATGTAGACCAAGTAAAGTGGTTGGATTTGGATTTATTTACCAGATATATTCTAATTATTACCACAAATTACCAGATATATTCTAATTATTTCGCAACTTGTTACAGTAGGATTAAAATATCATATCTGGGTTCCTGATCTAGTGCCATACTATCCTATTGTATTCTTCAGGCTACACTCAAATAAAAAGTTAAATAGCAATTTTGTTCTATTAATTTTAGTTGATAATCATGTCAACAAACTGAACTATACTTGAGACTATGCACCAAATATAAATGGAGGAATGGAGGCAGCAACTCAGATAAATTAAAAGAAATCCAGATTTTGTTTAAGATCAATAGCCTAGCAAATAAATATTGATGATATAAATAGATAAATGTTTATTATTGGATAATATTTTGATATTGACTATTTCAACAAAAATAGTTAACCTTTTTAATGGTTATGCCTGTGTGTTCAAGAGGGAAACAGAAATACTATATCATTGTTCCACACTTATCTGCTAATACTAGAATCACAGAATCAATAATTTCTAGAGTATCATCTCCAGGTAGTGCTTATATCTATTTAGATATATTCTTCTTAAACACTTACTCTGTGAAGGCTTTATTTTGACATTCTTTGGGTTTCAGGACAGTAGCTGTACCAGCCCTCGAGCATCAGTGAAATTCAAACACTGATTGCATATAGATTTAATTAGTTGGAGGGCAGCTTATCAAAAAAAAGGCAAACTGGTTCTTATATTCTGCTAGTGCAGCCCCTATGTGATGCTCACACAATACATTCAAAATGGACATTTACTTTCAAGTAAAATGGAGTTGAGGGGTCAACTGACTTTTCTTGCTTCCTTGCTAATACACGAGGAACAACAAGACCCCAAGATAACCTTTGCATCTGGTCAAATCATCAAAATTCAAATGATCTTTCTGGATACATTTCTGATTAAAATATAATTTTCCTGTAGTTTAATGGTTGCCCTTTTCCAAGTTATAAATAAAAAAAAATCACAAAACTGCTTGCAGACTTAGGCTTGAGTTGAAGTCCAGAGAACGGGTGTGAAAAGACTTTATTCCATCATGAGGCTGTGAATGGGCTAAACTCAGATCCCATTGTTTGAAAATGGTCCCATTAGAAACCAAAGCAAGCAATAAACCACACAGGATCTAGCTTCCTAAAACTCCAGACTCTATTTTTCAGTGGACCATAAGGATGACAGACTTGCACAGTTTTCAAGTGATCACCCCAGGGGAAAAAAGGGTGCAACCAAAGAACTTTCAAGCACTAAATGCATGCTACTTTTTAAAAAAAAGATCAGAGTCTTTTCTCGGAGGGACAGTGGGTGCAATTTTGTATATTTTTGGGTGTTGAATTAATAATCTTTCTTTTCAAACTGAACCAGAAACCGGTCATTTGACTACTTTTCCCAGCTAAAGCACTCAGACATTAAACACCTTTTTCCAAAAGAAAACATTGTCTTTGTTCACTTGAATGGTGAAAAAGGAAAATGATCCCAGTCATCTTTCTTCTATTAGCAATACTCCTAACTGCTCTCTGGGCAATTAGGGATGGGCAATAAATGCTGCCTTGCCAGCGATGCCTCACCTCATGAATGAATAAAAATAAGTAACACATGGAAGAAGATTTAAGGAGCTATGTTACCAGTTTCAGTTTTATTAGAAAGTGTGCACCCAAAATCCCTACTAACATGAAGTTAACTTACATGAACATGTATATATTGGAATACTGTGAAACTGCTAACGACAACTCTAAAATTTGCTGACACTCAACAGTGTTTCCCTACTTTTGGAATACACTCAGAATTACTCCTTATATTTAACTATTGAAAATTCATGGCATTTACTCATTAAATGTAATTTTTAAAAGAATTGTTTATTACCCTTTACACTGTCAAATCAACTCTTGCTTTTAATATTTCACCAGAGTGTGAACAAATTCAGCTCAGAATTATATTTTAGGAAAATACATTTCTCTCCAATGAACTCCAGGTACTGCTTACTAGCCCATTGATACTGTGTCACCACAATCATACTGGCAGTCAAATTTCACATGACAAATAGCTACTTCAATGAGGTACCAGAAGACTATTGCCGCATACATAAAACCCTACAGTCTGAAATTCAAAATCTGCAGAACTCTCATTTGTTGAAGTGCACTCTTGCTATTATTTTGCAATTTCCAAATTAAGATAATAGTCCAAAATGTCTATTTCTGTTCTCATTTGTTACAACTTTATGACCTTAAGTCAATACTTGGCCACTTGTGAAGCATGACAAAGGTTGGATCTCTGGAACAGTGGTTAGAATACGTAATGCAGTGCTAAAGATGTACAGGAATGTTCTGCGATGACAACTAAATCGATTTCCGATTTGAGAGGTCAGAGATCACTCAGGGCTTGGGCTGCCACCGTATGATCAAGAAATGGCTTCAGCAGGAACATAATATTGTGGTTGCACCCATAACAAATAGTCCACAGCAGTTCAAGGCAGCAGCTCACTACAACTTTCTCAAGGGCAGTTAGAGATGAGCCAGCAGCAAAGCCCATATCCTAATAATGAATTTAAAAAACACACAATTGATAATGTCATGATGTGCACACCATGTTATTGAGAGTGCAACTACGAACAAAGTCTATCCACAACATTTACCAAACACATTAAACTGGAGCCATTCAAAAATTTTAAGAGAATGTTAGAAAGGAAATGTTAAGCCATTTAAAATTACTTTCTAGCGCAGCAAAAAGTTCAAGCTTTGGTGATAACTTCATACAGGTTCACAGGCTATTTCATCACTCGTTCTGTTTGCTTACAAGGAAGCAAGAAATTCTCACTTTTGGAAAAAAAGCCCTGGGGGTCGGACATACTGGTCCAATTACTTTGTACAATTTAACATGCTGAGCATCTGATTATGCTCATACCCAAATACTTTCACATTTTACTTCAGTCCATGTTTGCTCTGCATGATGCAGCCTTAGGAATATATTCAAATTATGAAGCTGTTCTTTGGCAGCAGGCCTGTGTTTATACAGAATCTGCTTTACACAGCTTACACGGAGAAATCATAGGGGATTTCAAACAAATAGTCAGCCAACTCCTGCTTTTTGATTTCCACTATGGGGGTTCTGTGAACCTCGACTTCAGAAATATCGATAAAAATTTGCAGTGGGCAACCTAAATCACTGAGTGAACTGCCACTTCAAAACTGCAACTAAAGTTTGTTTCAAGCAACGTAGTAAGGCCATTATGGCCTCGCATTCTGTTGTGTCTGCAGTGCAGTAAATGCTGACATGGCTGAATTATCCAAATGACAGAAATATTTTACTATACATATTCTAACATTGACCAACTGCTCCATACAAACTTATGAAATTGGAGTAGGAGTGTGCCACTGGGGCCCTCAAGCTTACCCTGCTTTCCAGAATAATCATAGCTGATTGAATTTTTAAAATTTATTCACAAGATATGGGTATCACTCACCAGCCAGCATTTATTACTCATCTCTGGTTGCTCTTGAACCGCTCGAGTCTGTATTGTGGCAGCTCCACCGAACAATTAGAAAGGGAATTCCAAGGTTTTAACCCAGTGACACCAGAAGAATAGTGATATATTTCTATGTCAGGATGATATGAAGCTTGGAGGCAAAAATCGCAGGTTTCATGTATCTGCTGCCCTTGTCCTTCGGAACAGTAATGGCCATAGGTTTCTTAAATCCAATAGCATTTAAGGACCATGCTTTTTAAGAAACTTTATTGAATCTCTGCAGTACAACTTGTAAATAGTACATATTGCTGCTACTGAGCATTGGTGGTGAAGGGACAGAATGCTTGCGGATATGGTGCCAGTTGAGTGGGATGCCTTGTCCTGGATGGTGTCAAGCTTCTTGAGTGTTGTTAGAGCTACATTCAGTCAGCTAAGTTGTTTTCACCGAGAATCACAGAACTCTACAGCGTGGAAATAGACCCTTCAGTCCAACTTGTCCATGCTAACCAGATATCCCAAATTAATCTAGTCCCACTTGCTGATATTTGCCCATATCCAACCAGATGCCTTTTAAATGTTGCAACTGCCTCCACCGCTTCCTCTGGTGGCTCATTCCATACACTCACCACCTCTGCGTGAAAAAATTGCCCTGTAGGTCCCTTTTATATATTTTCCTGCTTACCTTAAACCTATGCCCTCTAGTTTGGGACTCACTCACCCCAGGAAAACGTAAGGGCTATTCCTCCCATCTATGCCCCTCAAGGTTTTAAATCAAGGTCACCCCTTAGTCTCTGACACTCCAGGGAAAATAACCCAGCCTATTCAGCCTCTCCTATAGTTCAAGCCTTACAACCTCGGCAGCCCTGCACCCTTACAAGTTTAATAACATCCTTCCTACAGCAGGGAGCCCCTATCCATTCCCTTCATGATTTTGTAAACCTCTACAAAGTCACCCCTCAGCCTCCAACGCTCCAGGGAAAATAGCTCCAGCCTACCATGCCTCTCCCTTTCACTCAGACCCTCCAACACTGGCAACATCCTTGTCAATCTTTTCTGAACCCTATCAAGTTTCACAACATCCTTCCTGTTGCAGGGAGACCAGAATTGCATGCAGTATTCCAAAAGTGGCCTAACCAATGTCCTGTACAGCTGCAACCTGACCTCCCAACTCCTATACTCAATGCACTGCCCAATAAAAGCAAGTGTATCAGATGTCCTCTTCACTACTGTCAATCTGTGACTCCACCTTCACAGAATTATGAACCTGCACCCCAAGGTCTCTGTGTTAATTAATACTCCCCAGGATCTTACCATTAAATGTTTAAGTCCTGCCTTGATATCCTTGCCAAAATGCAAGAACCTCACTTTTGTCTAAATTAAACTCCATCTGCCACTCCTCAGCCCATCTGATCAAGGTCTCCTTGTATCCAAAATAACCTGCTTCATACAATTTTGTTGTCATCTGCTTATTTTATAAAACTAAAACAATTTTGAAATCCAAGGCCACACAGAAATGAAATGCAGATTACTGTTCGATGCAGGCTGATGTAATCTTCCCAACTAATGACCTGTTGTGATTGATGGTTTGCAGGGCTGATTATGCATTTGTTTGAACTTAATCAATTTAACAGATTAGACAATTCACTGCTTTTTCCCTGACATGAAGTTGTTTGGAACTACGTCGAAGCAAAAACATCAACATAACTCAACAAAAAGGAAAACCCATAAACGTCCTCGTTTGCTTTTGTGTGAAATTTCCAAGGTGTGCAGATTTTTATTTTTTATTACTTACATTACTTTCTTACCCGGCAGTCAGGTTCTAATTTGACTCTGGAGAGTACTGAAACCATCAGGAGTGAAACCGTGCAGGATTTTCCTATCTGGCATGGGAAAAACAGTTTGGGACTGTTAGCAAGTGCTGAACTGATCCCTCAGGTGAAACAGTCACTCACTGTGATTTCCAAGGAAGCAGACTTTTAACTGGCCTGGACTGTTTGCCATTCTGTCTCTCAAAAGATTAAGGGCCAATAAGTGGCCTTCTAGCTTAACTGAAGCTGCAAAGGCTAAGTAAGTAATTCAGAGGGCACTTCAAGTTACGGACTCCCTCACTCCAGCTTTTCCAAATTTAAATTTAAAAATGGTTTCTGTAGTCAAGCCACATCAGCCTGTGGTTGCTTACATGGACAGAGAACCTCTCCTGACAGGAGACTGTCACCATACACCCAACCTGGCCTCGCCACCTGCAAGAACCTTGAGGCTATGAGCATAGTGAACTGGATTGGATACCTGATGCATTCAGGTGGGTAGCCCTGCCACCAATGACACCCTCCTCCCACCCACCATCACCCCCAATCTCCTTAAAAATAGCCTACAGGCAAAAAGGAGGAACCAGCACATCATGGCTATTTTTTAGTTCTCACCTACCTGTGATTCCAACCTCAGCAAGGACTGAAAATGTTACTCCACATTGCACACCACCTGTGTCTTTGCATTAGTTCACTAGTATTACTTTCTAAGTACTGAACATGATATGAAATTTAATATGCAGACATGTGAAATGATGCATCTGAGCAGAGGGAGAAGCAATCTGATCTAATGTCCGAGATCTAAGCAGTGTCTTGGGAGCTTCATGTGCATAAAAGGTGTAAGGACGTGCTGAGAGAATAATTACCAAAGCATACAAGATCTCAGGGTTCAAAAATAGAGATTTTGAGTACAGAAGCAGAAAAAACTATTCCAAACTTTTACAAAACTTGAGGCTGTTAGCAACAATTTTAAACTTAGCATGGCGTTAAAACCCAGTTATGTATTTAACAAGGGATATTATTTACAAGGATTTGTACAGAAAGCCTAAAAGCATAGCTAAGGGTATATTGAGGACTCCTGTGGTGCAGCTGTAATCTCCCTACCTCTGAGGCAGGAAACCCAGGTTCAAGTCCCACCTGCTCCAGAATTATCACACATCTCTGAACAGGCTGATTAGAAAATATCTATGATAGGTGGGTGGTGGGAGGTGGGGGTCTTGTGGTAGCATCCCTACCTCTGAGCCAGGAGACCCAGGTTTGAATCCCACCTGCTCTACAGATGCATCATATTATCTCTAAATAGGCTGATTAAAATACTTAAGAGCATAGCTGTAGACGTTTTGTTGATTCAATGACATTCAACAATTATATTCTGCATGGAATCTCAACAGTGCAATTCATCAAGAATTGTATCATAGACAGCAAAGGACTTACACATACAACTGCATATGTGGATTTCAGAAGCTGCATCAATTGCAGGGGAATAATGATGGTTAACATTGACAGTTTCGTAGTCACTAACTAATGCCGAATTCTGGCCGATACAAAATGTTAGTCACCAGGTATGAAAATATGTAAGAACGCGTATAGTTTCTCTGAGCTGTTAGTCACTCTACACACATCTGAACTAAAGTGGAAGGTCCAATAAGGAGTTTTTTTAAAAAAAAGTTTGGCGCTGTGTTTTGCTCATAGAAGCAACAACTTTATTATTATGGCAATATTCACATGTATGTGAAGTAATATGGTCACAGCGAACAGGCAAATAGAATGCACCATATCATTGTTCAAGAGGGCAAATAAACTGAGTCACTGACTATATAAAACTGTTTCTGTAGCTTTGGTGGAAATCCACTAACCAGTTTTAAATGAGACAGTTTATGGAAGTCGAAAACACTGCTCTTTGTAAAGCTCAGTTAAAAGAAAAATTGTGATTTGATACTCAAAACTGAGTGCAATAAAAACTGAAAGTTCTGGAGAAACACAGCCATTTTGACAGCATCTGTGGAAAGAGAAACAGTTTACATTGCAAGTCCAAAACAACTCTTCTTTTGTACTGAAGAAAGTTAGAAAAATTATGGATTTTATATAAATGTAGATGAGCATAAAACCCATCAATTCTAACTTTCTCTTCAGTTTCAAAGAAGAGTCATAATGAACTTTAAACATTAATTCTGTTTCTCTCCATAGATGTTGTCAGACCTGATGAGTTTCTCTAGCACCTTGTATTTTTATTTCCAGCTTCTAGCATCTGGACCACTTTGTTTTCATTTACAAAACAGGCAAAAACATCTTTGAGCCTTGTAGTAAGTTTTTTTTTTACCTTGTTTGGCTGTACTGCACGGCGTAGATTTTCCATCCACTTATCCCTTTCTGCTACTGACCGACATGAAAAGCACTTGCTGCCTGTTGAAGTTGTTACCTGCATTAATGATAAATTAATTTGTCAGCATTATTTTATTCAATTTGTCTTCTACATAACCTATCTGTAAGCTCCTATTATGAAATATTAAACAGTTTTCATCTAATGAGAAAAACATTTGCAATCAGCTGCCCATGTCTTTTTATCACAGAAATCACAAGAAATTCAAGTTCATTCAGTAACTAAGTTAATGGGTCTCATCTGGGAGTGACAGAGATAACTGAAGAGATGAGATTTGGTTATAAAATTACTTCGCTAGCAAATAGCATTTCTTCCTACTCCTAAGAAAGTCTTGTTCTGATAAGATGCATGCTCATGTTGGGCATGGACAAGATCAGGTTTAGTTGAGATGTTGGAAATTAAAATTTATTTATAGATGAATAATTGCATCTTGCACAAAAGTTGTAATCCTTGGAAAATATTTAACAACTTCACAAGAAACTGCCCAGGTTGACAGTTTGAGGTAACAAGGTATAGAGCTGAATGAACACAGCAGGCCAAGCAGCATCAGAACAGCAGGAAAGCTGACATTTCAGAAAATAAGTGTCTAGACCCGAAACGTCAGCTTTCCTGCTCCTCTGATGCTGCTTGGCCTGCTGTGCTCATCCAGCTCTACACTTTGTTATCTCAGAATCTCCAGCATCTGCAGTTCCCACTATCTCTGAAACAGGTTGAGAGTGTAGCATTTTGCTCAATAGACAGCAACTGTCACTTTGGTTACATGGATACATTTCAACACTAAGGGTTTCATTTCACAATAACGACAAAAGCATTAATGTGATTTCAAAGATGGTAGGAATTTTTATTTGAAAGTAAATCCTTTAATATGTCATGCTGCAATTAAATAGTGTGTCTTGCTGATCAGTGGCTCAGCCATCATATTAAATTAAAAACATTTACATTTTTGAAAAACATAGAACTTGTATGTCAATGAACTGCAGTTTCATGAAATTACTGCTAAATGTTATTTAAAAATTGAGGTGGTATAGTCTTCAATGCTTTGACAAGTTAGAATTACAATAAATAATGCAACATGAATCAGTTTAACATTATATTTTAATTTAGCAACTTCACACAGAACATGTTCAAAATAATGAAGGTTACATACTTTGCATCCAAACTGCCACATGATCAAAGCAGGAATGGCACCAAGGCAAAGTCTATTCTTGTCATAATCTAAATTGTGGGAATGTGTAGCTGCTACAAACCATTGTTTAAGGATTTGGATAGCTTTTCAGTTATGCCAAGGCCTGGAGACTTTTGTTTTTTTTGAAGAACACTCATACTGAAGATCTGGTTAAAGCGTTTACTCCTAGATTACAATTAACCCACTCCCATAATGGGAAGTAATAGCATGGTTGACCTGGAATGCTTATTAATGCATACAGAATGTTATAATGTATTAACATAGTCAACTGAGCATTAAAATAGTCTGATAGACATTATCTGGACTGAACAACAGTGTCCAAGCAAGAAATTAAGATCTGCCCCCAGTCTACTTCAGAGATAATGGGAACTGCAGATGCTGGAGATTCCAAGACAATAAAATGTGAGGCTGGATGAACACAGCAGGCCAAGCAGCATCCCAGGAGCACAAAAGCCGACGTTTCGGGCCTAGACCCTTCATCCTCTGATGAAGGGTCTAGGCCCGAAACGTCGGCTTTTGTGCTCCTGGGATGCTGCTTGGCCTGCTGTGTTCATCCAGCCTCACATTTTATTGTCCCAGTCTACTTCACATGTTTTTCTCAATTAATGAGGGAGCTTAAAAGCAGATTGCCCTAGGAGGATTGAATATTAGCAAGTATTAGCGAACTTCATTCTTTATATTGTATACATATACAATTCTTCACTCAATTCTTACTTTGAGAAGATCCGATTATCTTACGAACTTACTGCAATATTGTATGATTAGCAATAGCCCAGGAGACACTGACAATTACCAATTTGAATGAGCATCATTTTTAAATACGCTGTGGCTCATTTCTTTGAGTTGCCTGTCAGGGTTCAAAGGATGCTCGTAGCTTACTGCAGGGGAGGCCCAAGCTTGCAAATAAGATTTGGGCCTCTTGACTTTATTTTACATTTATTCATGGAATGTGGTATACTATTGCTAAGGCCACAAGTTAATACTCCTCCCTGATTGCCCTTGAGAGAACGGTGAGTCACCTTCTTGAATACAAATGAGCGGCTTGGTAAAGCAGTTCTTGGTAAACCAAGTTGATGAGAGTCTGAAATCACAAATACACCAGGCTGGGCAAGGAAAGCAGATTTCCTTTGTAAAGAACAACAGTGAACCAGTTGCACTTTCATAACATGGTCACCAGCACTGTGATGAGCTTTATAATTCTAGAAGTGTTTAACGAAGTGAAATTAAGAATGTCTTAAGTGATATGTGGTTGTCTTTAGAAAGCTGGTACGGTGACAATTATGAACACCAGATTATGAAGTCAGTAGTTGGGGCTCATGAGTTTTTGACTTTGCTCTGTGCACTCAAGGTATTTTAGCTTGTGGAAGACTCTAGAACTGTTTGATAACAGGCAATTACGCTCTTCTTTTACTCACCTGCACCACAGTTTTTGAAGACTCGTGCCAAGGGATCCAGTATAGGTCAGGTAAAAGTAATGCAAATATTCATATTCAGAAGACTGACCACGAGACAGCATCCATCCCTACTCTGCCAGAGGAGGGTGCAGCTGATGCAGTGCCCATGCTTTAAGGCAAACTCAGCATTCTGACCCAATTCCCTGTGAAATCAGACTAAAATTCAGTGGAATGTCACCAATGTATGAATGGACGAGATCCAGGCTTGTTCCAAACAGGTGCTGTTTCACCTTTACCATCTATCTCATAAAAGGACCTCAGAAACTTCAGCTGATTGATACGGACATCAGTTGACTGCACCATCATTGGAAGGTCCAAACTGCCTTCACCCAGTGCCAGCTGGTAAGTCAGTCCAAACAGGCTTAGAAACTGTTGAGGTGCAGGAAGAGCATAAAGAAGGAAGATGAAGTCTCCTAATGACTGGTTTATAACAATGAGAGACAGGTGAAGCAACTCAGCCATTCTAACAACCTCAAGTGTTGGCAGCAGATGATGATCAAGCTGGATATCAAATGATGGAAAAGAAAACTGGCCCAACCAGAAAACGGCATGCTGACTTGGGACGGTGCCTGATATTAATTACTGTCAAAATTGAGCAAGGTATGATTTGGCTGAAACAGGGAAGTAAGTTCACCCAGCATGAGATCCTTGGACATCAGACATCTAGAGGTCTTTACAATGGATTTTATCTCAAATGATCCCAGTAGTGACAGGACTCTCAGACATTTTGAAGTTCATGCTGGCCATTCCCACCCATGATCAAAAGGCCTCAACAATAGCCAGAGGATTATTACAAGACTGGTTTGTCCGTTTCAATGTTCTGTGTCGGTACAACTTTGAGAGCAAGATTCTTCAGAGACTTTGCAAAGCCTACTGCATGGCCAAGAACAGCATCGGCTCCAATCATCCAGAGGGTAATGTGTTGTGCAAATGATTCAACACTGCTCTGCGGGACATCTGTGCGCACTGCCCCCTAACAGTAAACAAAATGAGTAACTTCCAGAGCTAATTTATGCTTATATTTGCATCCCACCCTCATCTATAGTCTATTCTCTACACTTCCCTTTGGCTCAGGCCTTCCGGTGGACCATTGCCCTGGGCTCACCACACCTGATGCAGATGACGAGCGGATAGCCAAGCACTGAATGACGCTTCCAGACAGCATTCAAGAGAACTAAGACAGAAGAGTGGAGATGAAAATAATTGAATAATTGCAAGGCTTCCAATCTGTGCAAAGATACAAAATTGAAGCTGTAATATTAAGGGTTGGAATAAGATACAATAACATGTGGGAACCTGAACAGCACAGAACAATTAAGCAGCCAGACACAGATGGCCACACCCATTTTGTTGAACTGGCAGCTTGAGAGCAGAAAACTGTACACAGAATGGAATTGCCTGAGGCTAGAAGTCAGGTGGATGATGTGGGGTGGATAGAACTCACTCATTGCATAATCTGAGCGTCAGAGCAAGCCAGAGGACGTACGTGAGTTGTATTCACAAAGGAGAAAGATACTGTAAACTGGGGATTTCAGTTGGGATGGTGATGTTCTACAGCATGTTAAAATTAATAAAGAGGAGGTATCATATATTTTAGTGAGCATAAAGGTGCAAAAGTATGTACAGGATGATGAAATAAACCGGACTGCTATGGGAGGCAAGAGAGGAGTTGCTGCAGTGTTGATGGATTTATTTAATACTTTTGCTGGCCACAGTAGAATTGACAGACGACTGGAGGATAGCTAATGTGGCTCCTTCGTTCTGGCTACAGTCTGATATTGTCCAGCTGGTAAAGTGGACTGAGCAATGGCAGACAGAATTAAATCCTGATTGATGTATGGTGATGCATTTTGAGAACTCCAACAAGGGAGGGATACACATAATGAATGGTAGGTTCCTTGGGAGTACTGAGGAACTTTGGACAGTTAATCCACAAATCCCTGAAGGTATCAGCACAGGTGGACAGGGTGGTGAAGAGGGCTTATGGACTGCATGGCTTCATTGGCCAACAAATATCATGCAGAACATAGGAGCAAGGAAGACTTGTTACAACTTTATAAAACACTGGTGAGGCCACTGATGGAACACTGTGTACAGTTCTGGTCGTCACACTATTGGAAGGACATGACTGCACTGGAGAGGTTGCAGAGGAGATTCACTAGGATGTTGCCTGCAATAAAAAGTCTCAGTTGTGAGGAAAAACTGGACAGGCTGGGTTTGTTTTACTTGGAGCAGAAAAAGCTGAGGGGGAGATCTAATTGAGGTATACAAATTATGAGAAGCACAGCCAGGGTAGACCGTGAGAGATTCTTTTTCCTATAGCAGATGTGTCTAAGACCAGACAGCATAAGTTAATAAAGTGTGGAGGTGGATGAACACAGCAGGCCAAGCAGCATCTCAGGAGCACAAAAGCTGACGTTTCGGGCCTAGACCCTTCATCAGAGAGGGGGATGGGGTGAGGAACTGGAATAAATAGGGAGAGAGGGGGAGGCGGACCAAAGATGGAGAGAAAACAAGATAGGTAGGGAGGAGAGTATAGGTGGGGAGGTAGGGAGGGGATAGGTCAGTCCAGGGAAGACGGACAGGTCAAGGAGGCGGGATGAGGTGGTAGGTAGGAAATGGAGGTGCTGCTTGAGGTGGGAGGAAGGGATGGGTGAGAGGAAGAAGCAGTTAGGGAAGCAGAGACAGGCTGGGCTGGTTTTGGGATGCAGTGGGGGGAGGGGTCAAGCTGGGCTGGTTTTGGGACGCGGTGGGGGAAGGGGAGATTTTGAAGCTGGTGAAGTCCACATTGATACCATTGGGCTGCAGGGTTCCCAAGCGGAATATGAGTTGCTGTTCCTGCAACCTTCGGGTGGCATCATTGTGGCACTGCAGGAGGCCCATGATGGACATGTCGTCTGAGGAATGGGAGGGGGGAGTTAAAATGGTTCGTGACCGGGAGGTGCAGTTGTTTGTTGCGAACCGAGTGGAGGTGTTCTGCAAAGCGGACTCCAAGCCTCCACTTGGTTTCCCCAATGTAGAGGAAGCCACACTGGGTACAATGAATGCAATAAACCACATTGGCAGATGTGCAGGTGAATGTCTGCTTGATATGGAAAATCACCTCGGGGCCTGGAATAGGGGTGAGGGAGGAGGTGTGGGGGCAAGTGTAGCACTTCCTGCGGTTGCAGGGGAAGGTGCCGGGTGTGGTGGGGTTGGAGGGCAGTGTGGAACAAACAAGGGAGTCACGGAGAGAGTGGTCTCTCCGGAAAGCAGACGAGGGTGGGGATGGAAAAATGGCTTGAGTGGTGGGATCGGATTGTAGATGGCGGAAGTGTTGGAGGATGATGCGTTGTGTCCAGAGGTTGGTGGGGTGGTGTGTGAGAACGAGGGGGATCCTCTGGGGGCGGTTGTGGCGGGGGCGGGGTGTGAGGGATGTGTTGCGGGAAATGCGGTCAAGGGCGTTCTCGACCCCTGCGGGGGGGGGGAAGTTGCGGTCCTGGAAGAACGTGGACATCTGGGATGTGCGGGAGTGGAATGCCTCATCCTGGGAACAGATGCGGCGGAGGAATTGGGAATAGGGGATGGAATTTTTGCAGAAGGGTGGGTGGGAGGAGGTGTATTCTAGGTAGCTGTGGGAGTCAGTCCCCTCCCTACCTCCTCACCTATACTCTCCTCTCTACCTATCTTCTTTTCTCTCCATCTTCAGTCCGCCTCCCCCTCTCTCCCTATTTATTCCAGTTCCCTCTCCCCATCCCCCTCTCTGATGAAGGGTCTAGGCCCGAAACTTTTGTGCTCCTGAGATGCTGCTTGGCCTGCTGTGTTCATCCAGCTCCAGACTTTGTTATCTTGGATTCTACAGCATCTGCAGTTCCCATTATCACAGCATAAGTTAATGGTGGGGAGTAAGTAGTTTGGAGGAGATCTGAGAAAAAAAATGTCACCCTTAGAAAATAAAACTGCTTGAGAGGGTCGTGGAGGCAGGTATCCTCGTAACATGCCAGGGCACAGTAGACTATAGGCCAAGTATAGGCAAATGGGACTAGTGCAGTTTGTTGTTTGCTAGTTGACATATACATAGTGGACCAAAGAGTCTGTTTCTATGCAATATGACTCTACTCTAGGACAGCTTCAGTGGAGTCAGACAGATGGGGGTTTGCGAAGTGACTTGTGAGTGTCCTGAATCCAAGGGGGACACTGGTGTGAGGAAATCTACCCCCACCCTGGAAAACACACAGGCATACCCTGCCCAGAGGCAGAAACTAAAGCAACAGGTGCTAATGATGGTAGGCTTCCAGGAAAGCTGACTGGCCTAGACCCCGACATGAGTGATATGCCTTAGAAACTGGATCTCATGACAATTAGGATGAGAGGCTAAGAAAGTTGTTTCGAGCAAATACTGAATATCAGCTCAACCCTTATCATTTGCCGTGATCACATTCTAGCTGCTATGGCACATGCAGTTGCAAGGACAGCATTACTCAAGCAGGGAACAGTGTAAAGGAACCTCCAGGTGGTGCTGGTGAGGGAGGTCACTGAACAGGACCACTGGAGCAGTTAAACCAGCAGCTCTGGCAACAAATGTCAACAGTAAGGGAATGCTCCCAGCTGGGGCAGTCAAACAGATCCTCTTGAAAGGAAACAGTGTCTTTGGGGAGGGCAATCTGCTAGGGAAAAGGGTCAGAGAAACAAAGGGTTTACACAACCAGATGTTCAAATCTTAATTTTAATTCATGTTTGTAATGCCCTATTGCCAATGGAATAAGGAATCTCTGCTTCATGATATTTGGGCTTTCCACATGTTTAGGTTTCATGTTACATAGGGATTAAACCAGAAACTAATAAGAATCAGAGTATCATGCCTGAAGGGAGGATAAATGTTTCGGAAACACTATTTCAATTAAGAGTAGGAGGGCAACAAACTTCAATAATTCACGATGGGAATTTTTTGAATTAAAAATTTGTACATTAATTCATTTTGCAAAACCTAGAAAATGGTGTAACTAAGGAAGTGCTTCAGATTTAGTGCAAATTGTGTGTCTGACCTTGTAAGCAAAAGGACCCATAAATTTAAAAAACCTTATACTTATGTTAAATCCACTTGTGATTCTGTGGTCAGTATTTTATTTGTATAGAAGTGTAGGAGAGAAAATGACTCTTTGACTATGCAAGTAAGCAGCTGGACCAGGTCTGAGGAAAACTGTAATATGCTTAAGATGTATTAAATATTTACATGGATTGATACATCACTAGAATTATAGGCTACATTCAAGTGAAGAGTTTTAAAATTTAATATAGCATGCAAGAGAAATGAAACCACTAAACATACATATTCAATATAATTTATTATTGAAATTATCTTAATGTGTCGATAGAAGCTCTTGAAAAGAGTTGTACCTTCTTTCTACCAACTGTCTATGAACACACCCAAAAGATTACTACATTTTCCACATGTATAAAACTATAAAAACACATCCATGGATAAAAATGAAAAGAATTCCACAGGTTTGTTTGTCCTTTCAAAATGAGAAAGTGTATGCAGTAGAGTACCGGTACCCTAATTATATGATGGCTGACTTTCTAGTAGTCACACTGTTAGGCAAGGGATCCAGACTGCTGGTAGGACTGTTTTATTCATTCCTGATCATTAGTCCACTACTGGGAAAAACTTCAGATGTTATCAAATCATTCAATTATATGTAGGCATTAAAAATATTTTAGCATTGCCCCATGACAGCTCTAGAGGGCTGGGATTGATGCCAGCTATGAAAAACTCCCTGGCACTCCCAGGAAAACAGAAAACAGAAAACCTCTCCAAGTAAAATGATAGGGATATCAGTGGAGAATTGTATCATGGTATTAATGAGAAATAAGGTTAAGGAAAAGAAGTATTTTACTGAGACAATCTCTTTTATTAACATTTCAGTGGGAGAAAATTTTCTGCAACAATCACTTCCTAAAATGTTCAGCCTAACCAGTAGAATGGGACTGTTTTTTTGGCCATTATTCTTGAATTGAATCAAACATTAACTGTCAACTCCTGTTTTTATTTCTTCTGCCTGCTGTGAGCTCATCTTGCTCACGAGACACAGCTCCTGTGACTCTATTCCTGCTAAGCTGTTGATCGCCCCCATTCCTTTTCTGGCTTCCAACAAACAGACACTTTCAATAGTTGACTGTTCCGAGGTGCTGTCCTCCTTCAAATCTACTGAAATCAATCACCATCCCTGCCTCAAAAAAAAACATGAGAGCCCCCTCCATTCCTGGACATTATCACCCAACTTCAAATCATCCTTTCCTGCCTTTGCACGTCACCTCTGTAGGTCTGTTTCCATGCTATACAATTCTATGACTGTGCCTATCCTCTCTAGAACTCGATGCCTGTATTACTCCAAGCAGGTGTCTTCCACACCACAGTACCAGGCAGCTCTTACCAAAGTCAAAAATGGCATCTAATGTGATTCTTACAAAGGTAAGCTATCCCTCGTCTTGTTGACCACACCCTTTTCCAACAACTCTCCCCCAAATAGAACCGCACTTCCCTTGTTCCATTCTTAAACTATCCACATCACTCCCTTACTAGTACCTCTGATGTCTCCTTTTCCCTCTCTTTTTATTCATCTATACAATGCCTGATGACATTATCCAAACACAGCAAATTTCCAATGTTCAAAGGCCAACTTAAAATCAACTTTTCAATCCATTCTTCTAATGTTTCCAATGTGGCCCAGAAACCAATTCTTTTCAGTTTCACTCTAAAACACTTTGATTTCTCTTAAATATTGTAAGTTCTGAGTTTTGCTATTTGGTTCAACAATCCATTTGATAAGGTAAGTTACTGCTGTGCAAATCAGAAAAATTACCTAATGACTGGTTGGTGAAAACTTTGGTGCTTCTCTGCTTACCTCAAAACAATAATCCTGTCCCAGGATACTACTGTGAACAGATTTAATCACAACCTCTTCCTCCATACTGAGATCCAATGCCTCCACAGCACTACTAGGACTGAGCAAAGACTCGTGAGAACGTGATTCTTTCAGCCTCGGCATTAGACGTGATCTGAAAGAAAGCACAAAGCAAGGAAGGGTCAAAAAGCATAGTCTCTCTTTAGAATCTTTCTTCTGATGCAAATACATAGGTGCACAGGTTAAATCAACAGAACAGTTGCTGCACACGGTTCATTTCATATGAACGCACATAACTTCACTTATCACTACATTTAGAGATATTCTTGGTTGTACAATTGGGTGGCAATGTCCTTTAGAACTAGACAGTCAAGACAGGTCACATGTTCAGACCCCTGGATCAAAGCAATGAACATCAGCAAGACGATTACCAGGTGCTGAGCTAACCAACAGACAACCTCAATATCAGGTTAGGCCAGGCAGCATCAGAGGAGCAGGAAAGCTGGCGTTTCGGGTCGGGACCCTTCTTCAGAAATGGAGGAGAGGAAGGGAGCTCTGAAGTGACTGGTAGGGCACAGTGATAGCAGGTGGTGGGGATTGGTCAGTGAAGTGGGAGGAGCGGATAGGTGGCAGACAAGATGGATAGTCTCTCAGTCTTCCCTCCCACCCATCCGCACCTCCCACTTCACGGACCAATCCCCCAGCACTACTTACCGGCTATCACTGCCCTCCCCCTTTCTATTCATTTCAAAGCTCCCTTTCCCTCCCCCATTTCTGAAGAAGGGTCACGACCCAAAACAGCAGTTTTCCTACTCCTCTGATGCTGCCTGACCTGCTGTGTTCCTCTAGCTCCACACTGTTATCTCAGACTCCAGCATCAGCAGTTCTTACTAACTCTCAATATCATTTTGGTGGGTTAAGAGAAGTAGGTCAGCTTTGCTCCTGGCCATGGTGATCACTGCTGCGACCAGATGTTGAGCAAGGACAAGAGAGGACCAAAGTTCAGATGAAGTCATTTCCCACAATCAAAACAACTTGGACAATGATTGGACAAACTTCCAGTGAAGTATCCAACAATATTTCAAAACTGAATACAGCGACTCATTAGAGGGCATCTTATTAAATTCAAGAGAAATGCAAGATAAAGGAAATTAATGGGATTCAAACAGAGATTCCATTCTTGGGCATTTGTACATTACATTATTTCTGTCTAATTTTTCAACAGAAAACTAGTTATAATTGAAAATAAGAGAATACAAGAAATGACTGATGGTCATGAGGTAGCATGGTACTCAATCCTCATCGGATAACTCACCCCACAATGCATATTGTACTCATCAAAAGTTGTTACTAGAATATATCTAATCCTTGCAGGCTAAATGCAGTGATTCCAGCAGAAAGCTGTGCCCAAATTGACCAAGGGCAAAGAATCATTGCTACCTTATTGTGGCCTGATGTCTGGTCCATTTTTTCTTTGATGTAGCCACATAGTTTTGCCGAATATGTCATTGCATTCTATATGGATACTTGTGGCATTTTATAGAAGTAACATTCCTTTCATATAACACTTTTTTTTGAAATTCTGGACAACCTAGTCGATATTTTGAAGTCTGATCTACACAAAGTAGCACACATGTAACCATGCCTCCCAAACTATTTTCCAATGGGACCCTATTTTAACACATGATAATTAGCACAACCAACCAACATAACATGTTACATCATGGCTTGTGTAATCATGATATTACTATTATTATAGTTTGTGTATTAAGATCCTTAAAAAGCATCTTCCAAACCCATGATCACTTCCATCCAGATGGACAAAGGGCAGCTGACACATGGGACCATTTGCAAGTTCCCTCCAAATCACTCATCATCCTGAGTTGGAAATATATCATTATTCCTTTACTATTGCTGGGTCAAAATCCTGGAATTCCCTCCTTAAGTGCATTGTGGGTCAATTGACAGCACATAAACATCAGCAGTTCAAGAAGGTAGCTCACCACCACCTTCTCAAAAGCAATAAAATGCCAGCCAGCCAGTGATGCCCATGAAAATCTGTGCTTTCAAAGTACTTTGTTAAAATGTAGTCATGTAGGTTTCAGGCAAGCTCTGCCATATTCCTTGAGAAGATTCAGTGAAAGGTCTCTTCTCCCCCACTAGCCCCTGTCTCTCTCCATCATCCAGATGCACACATTTACCCCATTTCTCAGATCTCCTTCTCTGCAAATAAATACTAGCACCCCTCCCCCCTCCATATCTTCCCCTCTCTCACACTCACTCAGTCTCTCTTGCAAAACTCCCTCCTATTCACCCAGATATGTTCACCAGCCCCTGTCCCCTCCCCTTTCCTCTAAAACTAATGTTTCACTTGCCGGTCTCTGCCTGTATAGCCAGTACACAAATATCCCAGTTCTATTCAAACTTATGGCTAAAAGTTGTTTCTAATGTTCAAAAGGTACTTCAAGCTCACTGTCTCTTTGTTACACAGTGACATTCATTCATTAGCTGGAGGGCAGTCACGTCAAGACATAGGCTGAGCAGTCACCTCTCCCCAGCTGCCATTGCTGCCTCAGAGAAGGGACTGATTACAACTCCAGATGAGACATCTGTGACATCTGTGACATCACCAGGGTTCATGGCTCGTGGTTTGGGAACCCTTGGCGGTAGAGGTAAAGTCAATGGTTCTGATCACATTTGCTAGTTGAGATGTGTTAAAGATCATTACTTTAGTGACAGTATGATTGGTATAATTTTGTTATCAGCAAAAAAAATCAGTCTGCATCAATATTAGACTGTTCTTCAACAAAAGTCCAACTGTTAAACAGAGATAAGTGCAGCAGTCTCTGCTGTAGAATACTGGAAAAGAAAAATAATCATCTTGTTCAGCTTTCGATACTCAATATTTAATATTTTGTACTTTAACTTAACTGCCACAGCTAATTAAGGTTGAAAAATCTGTTAAGACTCTGCATTAAGCTCATTTCAGAATGTGAAAAGTCTGCACTGTACAGTTTTAACAGACATGTTTAACGAAGATTATTCCTTTTTTAGGCAGTTCCACTTATCACCTGTCACAAAAACCTACTACATCCTGCACAAATCTCCAAACAACCTATCTATCCAACCACTCGAGCCCCATGTGCCCTGCATATGGCAGAGTCTGAAGATCACATATTGGACTTATCAGCCATTTCAGAACTCATTGAACTGGATTTGGAATAAGTCATCCTCGAGCCCAAGGGACTGTCTAAGATTACTACCTTCTCAAGGTTGAAATTGAAAATGAAATACAAGGCTTTCCAATTTTTTTGCCTTTCTTTCAGATATTGACTCAAGGGAAACAACTTCAGAGGTTTGGAAGGAAGGTCACTACTTCATCTCCAAGTGTAAATAAAGAGGCGTACAGTAATGAATTATTAGAAAGCAAGGGCTGATATTCAAGCACTTTAAAAAAGAAAGTAGGCAATACTAATACGGGCATGTGAGCTCTTTCTGTTTAGCTATAACTGTATTTGAAGCTATTCCCACTGTCTCACAACTTGCGTAAATGGCAATGAATAGAAAATCAATAAAAAATGCAGTGAAACATTTTCCTGAAGCAAAAAACAATATGGATGAAAAGAGACTTTAATGCTAACAAGATGAGCTGTGAATATTACGATGTCTCATTCCATCTCAGCATGACTTCACTCTGAATAAGCAGAAAACAAAAAAAGTTAACAAAACCATTCTCCTGTAATTAAAGTGCTGATCTTTTAAAATCATGTACATATCAGATACTGCAAGGATAGGAATTGTATCTCCTTGTTCTTACTGTCTTGGCTCACATGTTGCAAATGGCACTGTTACTTCATGGTCTGTGTAATCATGATAATGTTAAGAAAACAGACCAGTGATTGCAGTCATTGGCTCAATAAGAATATAACTAATTGCACTTCTACCTAGGATACTCCTTTTTGTATTGTATTCATTTTTCTAAACCACGTTCAAAAATTTTGCCACAAAGATACGCAGGATGTAACTTTACTTTTTCTTACCTATAGATTACTTTTATTAATTGCTTACTCCTATATAGCTTAATTCTCCTATTAGACATGCTACTGTTATAATGGAGCTCAATTCTTTTAGGAATGAAGAGTAGTGCTTTTCCACCCACAGAAATACTCATGTGAATTAATGTCTCAGCTACCCAATACATTAACTAGTGGGCAGGTCCTTTTGTACTGATTGTAATGTTTTGTTAATTGGCAGTAATAACAAACTTGCCAAAACAAATTGCTACAATCTTAGCTCTAATTATACGACTAACGTAATGTTAAAAGGGTTGTATGAGAAACATTAATCAAGACTATGCAGAATAAAGTGCCATTTTATATTACATATTGGAAGAAGTGTCATTATTTAACACACTGAAATATGTCTGCTCTTCAAGTAAGAGTGCAAGTTAATCAGCTCCTTCAATTTCAAGAGCTGTCATTATCTCTGAAGTTGTTTTATTTACACTGATCTTGACCTTTTGTTATATTTGTGTCAACAAACTGGTTACCACCCAAATAAACGGGCTATTACATTTCAGCTCATATTTGTTTAAATGCTGTTTTTCTGTTTGTTAAAAAACATTTTCTAGAATTATTCTTCGAACACTCATCTGCACAGGGAACATCTCCACAGAAGATGTTTATTTTATTGTTAATTTCTGTAAGAATGTGTGATTTTAAACTTAACATAATTCTGGCACAAAATGAATTGCAAAAATAATTGTTGCCACTTCCTGTCTCTTTTGTTTCACAATAAATCAACTGAATAGAACTGTATACAGTAGAATGAACTGAACATACAAGCCTGAAGTATTTCTGTGGATTAAAAGAAAGTTCAAACTTGAACTTTCTTTTAAACAATCCTTAACGTATTGTTATTCCAAACCACAAAACAACTAATTCTACAGTCACCTCTTACCAACCCAGCTTAAGAATTGAAATGCCTTGTTTGTATGCAGTACTGCAGTTACCTCCTTTTTCAACTCCCAAGAGAACACACAATATCCGGTTCATAAATTTCACATCTAATAACAGCTGGGTTTGCCCGTATAATTACAGGAAATACTTAAATGTTTCAAATCTGTTTGCAGGCTACAGCTCGAAAGCCATTTAATTTCTGATGCAGTATTGTCATTAAAACTGCTTAGGTGGTAGACACAAAATACTTACAGAAACAGAAGCATGTGGTTCAATCACAATCCAAAACAAAGCACAAGAAATAACTGGCTATGGCATCTGGCAGTTGTCAGACAGTAACTGTTTGTAACTGTCTATATATAAAATTAATACTTTCTTAGCCACCCTAAGTTCAACCTTGTCTACTTGGACAGCCGTGAACAGAACAGTAAAAGCAAACAGCTTGGTTGACAGCCGAAAAGGCACTTTGTTTCAACTGACTTCTTTGTAGTCAGGCAGGCAGTCCCAGTCAGTTCAAACTTAACATTTTTTCAGCTACCAATATATGCTACATCTGCCTGACTTTAATCTTCATTGCCCACAACTGCCTTCATCTCCCTTTAACAACATTTGACCAATTTAAACTCGCCAAAGAATTCTCTTGAAAAAGAAAATATTCAGTAACAGATCTAATCAGTTACACTTAAATTTCAATCTTACACTAAAATCACTTTTGTTTTGACTTTAGGGGCAAATAATGATGCATGTCCTATTTGAAGGTGTGTTAATTTGGATATCTCTCACTTAAGCAATTAATTCCATAATATTACTGAGTTTTAGATTGTATTTTCATTACAAGGAATTCCAAAAACAAATTTTCTTGAAACTAATAATGCAATTTTTGAAGAACTCCAGTAATTTTTTTTTGAAAATTTGATGAGAGATTTTGTTTTCACAAAATTTGATTCAATGTTGCATCTTTTGAGTACATCTGAAAAGACAAGCCATATCATTCATGGAAACCAAGTGTACTTTGCAAAATATAACAGTTTTTGAACACATTGCATTTGGGAGAGGAGGATGCAGCTGTACACATTCAGTTCCCTACATTGTGAGTTACTATTCACTTCCACACAGGAAGGAAAAGCAACAAAGCTCCTCCAAAGGGAACAAGTATTGCAAACTGCTCAGCTCTGCAAAATCGGCAGCAGAACAAGGATTGTAGCAAAGGAATAGAAGAATGTTTCCATGGAAAATTAAAAGTGGTGGGGAAAGAGACAGAAAAATAATATTCTTAACACTCACAATGTATCAATATGAAACACAAATCTTAACAAACAAAATGTGTTCACTGTCATCTTACCCAATTGACCTCTAATGCATCCCTCAGTACCACTGCCATACCCTCAGTTATTCCTGCAGTTGTCAAAGTTCTAAGATACAGAATTCTTCCTTGAAGCTCCAATTTTAAGATGTCCCATAAAACTTAACTTTTACTGCTTATTCAATCATACATGTTAACATTGCCATTGTTGGGATTGTCAATTTTAGATCAATTACTTGCAATATTCTATCACATCCAAGGTAGTAAATAGATGCTTATTGTTCTTGTTTCTGCATGGATGGTGACTCAATTAAAGCATACCCATATCCATTGGCTAACATTGATGTGATAGCAAAATTCATTAAAGATACAAAAGGAAACTGGGTCAGAGCACTGTCCAGGATCTATAATGGTAAGCCCTCTTACTCAAAAGTAGAAACAAAAGACCACAGCAGTGTGCAACTTTCTGAATTACATATTTGCTACTGGAATGAATTAAAAGATAATGTTATTGACAATATAGAAAAAAACAATAATATATAGCAGCTGAAAAGTAGTGGATAGTAGTACAGAAGATTATGGCTTTCTACATAGAGGATGATGGTTGTAAATGAGAGAATTTAAACATAAAAGTGCAAATTCATCATGTTTGGCAGCATCTAAAGAAATAGCTTAGGGCAACTTTAACAGTCTGCACTCCTCTTCTAACTACCTGGAAGTGATATCTGGCAAATTGGAAGATGGTTATGCTTGTCAGTCATCTCAGCTCCAGGACATCAAGGCAGGAGGAGTTCTTCAGGGTAGTGTTCTAGCCTCAACCATCTTCAAAACCCCTTCATCAATGACCTTCATTCCAACATAAGTTCAAATGTGGGGATATTTGCCAATGACTGTATAATGTTCAGCACCATTTATGGCTCCTCAGATACTGAACAGTGCATGTTCAAATATAACAAGATTTGGGCAACAGCCAGGCTTGGGTTGAGAACTGGCAAGTAACATGCATGCCACACAAATGCCAGGCAATGACCACCTCCATTAAGAGACATTCAATGACATTACCAACCCTGTTGTCATCATCCTCAGAGTTGACTTTGACCAGAAACTCAACTGAACTCACCATATAAACACAGTAGCTACACGAGCAGGTCAAATATTAGGACTAGCGCAGCAAGTAACACACCTCCTGTCTCCCCAAAGCCTGTCCAAAATGTACAAGTCACAAGTTAGAAGTGGCGGAATATTCCCAACCTGCCCTGATAATAGCAGCTCCAACAACACCCAAGAAGCTTTACACCATCCAGGACAAAACAGGCCACTTGACTGGCACCACATCCACAAGTCTTCATATCTTGCAGCACTGACACTCAGTAGTAGAGGTGCGTACTATCTATAAGACGCAATGCGGAATTCACCAAAGACCTTTGGACAGCACCTTCCAAGCCCATGACCACTTGCATCCAAAAGGGCAAGGGCAGCAGATATTTGGGAACACCACCAGCTGCAACTCCCCCTTCAAGCCACTCCATCCTGACTTGGAAATATTGCCATTCCTTCTCAGTCGCTGGGTCAAAATCCTGGAATTCCCTCCCTAAAGAGCACTGTGGGACTACCTACAGCAGTTTAAAACAGGCAGCTCAACACTACCTTCTCAACTGCAATAGGGACAAGAAATAAATGCTGACCAGCCAGTGATGCCCATATGCTACATGAGAATAAAACAAAGTTCACAAAGATAATGATCAAGGATCAACAAATGAAGGAAATGAGCATCATAAAATATGGCTAGTAAGGTTTATCAATTCCAAAAACAAACATAGAACTGGATTAACCTTCTGAATATGAAACCAAGATTGAAATATCCCAAAACACA
This sequence comes from Stegostoma tigrinum, assembly GCF_030684315.1. Taxonomy (NCBI): domain Eukaryota; kingdom Metazoa; phylum Chordata; class Chondrichthyes; order Orectolobiformes; family Stegostomatidae; genus Stegostoma; species Stegostoma tigrinum. The sequence continues at coordinate 30,764,995 of NC_081382.1, forward strand.
TCATCTTCAGGGAGAGGATTCAACATAGTTCCTATAACTTGTGTTAATGTTAAATGAATAAAATACATATCTTTCCCATTCAACAAAAGTTTAAAAATGTACAATTGGCAATTTTCCTTTTTGTTGAAAATTGACGGTCTCCTTTGCTCAATATTCACTAAGCTATCCAGCACACTTAAACTGTGCAAGAAAATGAAATCACCAGAATTCTGTAGAGAATCCTATATATTTAAAATGAGCAAATACCAAAGCTTACACATTAAGACATGCATGCAATATTCAAAACCAATGAATATATTTATTAATGGTTCCTCACTATTGAACTGTGGGGTGCGTGCAGGAAATTGGAGATACTTTCAGAATATGATGAAGAACACGACATGCAAAAATAAAAACCTGGCAATCTGAAACATCTCCTTCTTAGCTAATCTAGGAGATATTTTTAACAACAACCATAAATCACACATCAAAATTTATAAAAAGTCTCAATATAGCTGCAGACTGATGAAGATTTCAGATTGAGAAAGTTGCAGGAGTATGCCAAAACAATTTTCCTTCCTCTGTAGCTAAATCAATTATGATGTTGAGTCCCAAATAATGAGAGTCAGTGAGTTGATGATAAGGCAGTATCATGTTCAGAGTCAGACTGCAGTTGGTGACAAATTACATTTAGTTCCCTCCTCAGTCAATTCAACTTCACACAAATTATGAAAAAGACACTCTCAAATATATTTAAAAATAGCAACAGATTTCTGATTAATGAACCATTTAATGAAAGTCTTTGATGCAACATTAAATGCAGCTTGAAACTACACCATATTACAATGACATGAAGGTGAATTCCAATAAAAGTTTGAAATGAAGGCTTTATGTGGAAGAAAAAGTGCTTGTTCATGATGCTGGGCAGTGCATTTTCTAAACATTCAAAACATGGTACTGTTGTGTTAACAGAATAACAACCAGTCCAAAGCCTGCACACATCTTATAACTCCACTATTTCTCAACATTTCCGACTCCTACTTCACAATGCCCACTTCCTGGCAATATCCCTTGTGATGTTTCATCACAATAAATGTCATCTCAGTGGAAGTTAGTCCATGGTATATTTGTACATTGCATGGATTTTAAAATGTTTTACCAATTATTTGTTTGGGATATAACAGCACGTCTTTTCTTAAAGCTATAATCCTCCATATTAATATTTTTTTCATTTGCTGCATATGTTGAAAATTCTAAACTGTCAAAACATAACTCAGCTCATTAAAGATTGAGACTGCTAAAGTTGGAAACTTATAAGCTGCTGTTGCTACATTACTTGGGCAATGAGAGGGGCAGGGTAGAGGTTAGAAAGGTATTTTTATCTTCATTCATGATTTTAAGTGAAGGAAAACAAGAAAATGGCATGATGGGTGAATGTGCTAAGTGGTTAATTTTGATGGGTTGGTTCAACACTTTAAGCCAACACAAGTTTTATTTGAAGTGACAGTGGCATATTTCAAAGATTCTCTACCATTATTTCTGAGTTACTGGGTTTCATCAAGGACGACAAATAGGTTGCAAAGAAGAGTCAGGAACTGATCAACAATTTATGAACTATGAGAAACATTATGGAAAAGGACACTTTAGGAACACTACTTTGAATTGAGCCAATGACAATAAAACAATGCAGCAAGAGTTCAAATTCTCCATAAGCAGATATAGGACAAATAATCAAGATGTTACTCCTTTATCCAAAGAGTAATCAACATGTGAACTGGAGTAATTGGATTGCAAGATACAACAATTTGGAATAATTTAAGCTGGTTCTATTGTTTAAAAAAAGGCAGACTCTTTTTCAAACGGATTTTCTACTACGGGCAGGTGATCTTCATCATCTGTTTGTTTCTTTGAAGCACCAAAATAACTTAGTCAAGTGCACAACTACTACAATAAAAACGTGGTTTGAATCTGTGAAACACATTAGGCCCTAATTTTATAACATTGATTCCAATTTGTGAAAACAAATTGCCACATTTTAAAAATACTTATTAATATTTAAATTCTTAAAATTCTATCTCAACTAACATCAACATACTAACAAACATATGACTAACATCCGATTAAAGAAGGATCCCCATCTGATTAAGAATAGGATGCCTATTGTCAAGCAGTTAGACTGACGTCTTATGTGATCACCACAAGATGTTAGTCAAGCGGGAGACTGGAGTGCTGAAACAAGGTCAAGGTAACAAATTTAAAATTAGCAGTCAGCGAAGAATAAACCCTACTTTTGTTACCCTAATAATTTATCAGCCAAGAAGAGGGTAAATGAACTGCTCAGATATCTATGTAGTAGTTATTTTTCCCCAACATTTTTAAAAAATTATTCATTTACAGGTTCTGGGCATGGCTGCCTTTATTGCACATGACTAAATACCCTCAAGAAGCCGCCTGCTTGAAATGCTTCAGTCCATGCAGTGTAGGTACATCCATTGTATTGCTGGGGAAAGAATTACCAGGATTTGGACCCAGCAACAATGAAGGAAAGTTGATACAGTTCCAAGTCAGAATGTTGTGTGGTTTGCAGGGTAACTTGCAGTGGTGGTGGTGAGCTGCTGTCCTTGACCTTTTAGGTGGTAAAGGTCCCAGGTTTGGAAGGTGCTTTTGTAGGAGCCTGGTGAGTTGATGCAGTGCATCTTGTAGATGGTACACACTGCTGCTATTGAATGTCAGTGAAGGGACTAACTATTAAAGATGATGCACGGGGGCCACTCAAGTGGGCTGCTTTGTTCTGGTAGGTGTTGAGTTTCTGTGGTGTTGCAGGAGCTGCATGCAGAGAGTATTCTATGACAAACCTGCCTTGTACATTGTAGATGGCAGATGTCAGGTGGTGAGCAACTTTCCTTCAACACTGCACATGCTTCGACATTCCGTGCACAGCGATCTGCGCGCTGACACAGATCGCAGTATTGACTTCCAGTTCTGGATGTTGCTGCAATGCATTGGAAGATCCACACAGAAGAAAAACAAATGAGAGGGACCATTGGTAGCGAGTTACTTGCCACAGAATTCCCAGCTCTGACTGAGATGAGTATCAGTACTTCTGGCTGAAGATAGATGCAAATACACCAACTTTACCTTTTACTCTAACATACTGTTTTCCCTGTCACTGAGGTTGGGGTAATTTGTGAAACATCCTCCTACTGTTAGTTGTTTAACTGACCACCACGATTCACACTAGAAAACCAGATTGCAGAGCTTACAACTGATCTGTTAACTGTACAAAAATTACCAATGTTGACAATGACTGATTTTAACGATAGGATTCAGGTTTACGTGCACTTGGCAGCGTGGAGGAACAGAGGGATCTTGGTGTGCAGGTACATAGATCCCTTAAAATGGCCACCCAAGTGGACAGGGTTGTTAAGAAAGCATATGGTGTTTTGGCTTTCATTAACAGGGGGATTGAGTTTAAGAGTCGTGAGATCTTGTTGCAGCTCTATAAAACTTTGGTTAGACCGCACTTGGAATACTGCGTCCAGTTCTGGGCGCCCTATTATAGGAAAGATGTGGATGCTTTGGAGAGGGTTCAGAGGAGGTTTACCAGGATGCTGCCTGGACTGGAGGGCTTATCTTATGAAGAGAGGTTGACTGAGCTCGGTCTCTTTTCATTGGAGAAAAGGAGGAGGAGAGGTGACCTAATTGAGGTATACAAGATAATGAGAGGCATGGATAGAGTTGATAGCCAGAGACTATTTCCCAGGGCAGAAATGGCTAGCACGAGGGGTCATAGTTTTAAGCTGGTTGGTGGAAAGTATAGAGGGGATGTCAGAGGCAGGTTCTTTACGCAGAGAGTTGTGAGAGCATGGAATGCGTTGCCAGCAGCAGTTGTGAAAGCAAGGTCATTGGGGTCATTTAAGAGACTGCTGGACATGCATATGGTCACAGAAATTTGAGGGTGCATACATGAGGATCAATGGTCGGCACAACATTGTGGGCTGAAGGGCCTGTTCTGTGCTGTACTGTTCTATGTTCTATGTTCTAAAGTGACACAATTTGCCAATTTATTTAAAAGTACAGAGCCACATTCATTCTTCAAAGCACAGTTAAGGTAGATTATACTTTCAATTTGAAAAGATGACTGTCTCTCCTTCTCCTAATCATTGATACTTGGTCAGTCTGAGTTATGAATTTAAATATGTTACTGTAATATTGGAACAGCCTATCCAGGGTGAAGTGTGAAAAGCATTACCCACCTATACACACAGAAAACTAAAATATGCTTACAGGAATCTATCGACATTTTTTGCAAGTGCCAAAATTTTCTCACCTGCAATTCAGCCTCAGTCTTGCTCCTTCCTACATCTTTGCAGAATATTATTCATGCGAGAAATTCTGCGCATCGCACGGGCCCCTTCACCAGAAACAATCAGTGTTGGAGCTAGAGTAGTGTGACAGCTCAAGGCAGAACTGTCTTACAATGAAAAACATGCTAATGGACAAAACATTAGCAATCTTGACTCGTGATGTGTTTTCTGGGGTGCCTGCATTTCTGCAGCTGCTTTTACATCAGTCTTGAATCCATTTTCCTTGGTTTCTTAGATACAAACATGACTGCTCACAACTAAATCATTTTATCAAAACTGTCAAAATAAATTTTGTTTGAAAAAGTTACAAAAATAGATTTTGACGTCATTCTGTTTATTATAAGCTGTCCCTAAACAAGCCAAATTAATTAGTTCAATGAGACAGACTGAGTCCTGTAAGGAGTTCAATTTGTTTAACCTTATGGAAAAATTTGGTTTTATTCAGTTTATGTATAACTGTGTCCAGTTTATGCACAACTGAATAACAAATTAGTACTTTTAAAAAAATTTTGTATGTGGCTTCAGCGAAGACAAGTCTTTATTAGATGCATAAATTATAGGACACAGTGTTTCACTGATGACAATGAGTTACTGGTGTTGTTTAAAAAGTGAGAAACATCAATAAATCTCAACGCCACGGCCATAAGAAGTGTTATGGCAGCGATTCATACAAGCAAAATAACCCTAAACTTGCGCAGCAATTTCATTTTTCCTACATCAGAATGTTCATGGATTATTTTGCAGATTTGAATTAATTGAACATGTTTTGCAAACAGTGAAGTGATAAGTCACACATATATATTACTGCTTTTATTATTCTTTGCTACAAATCGTTATTCCACGAAGTGGCATGCAATTACACTTCACTCAAGCATAAAAATAAATGGACAAAATTCTCATGTTGGCCAAGACAGATAAAAAGAAATTAAGCTATTGGATTTTGTTCTCATGGTGAGGTATGTTAAGCGCTGGAGAATGGGAAACATTTCCTATTGTACAAAGGGCAAATACAAAGCACTTACCAAGTTGCATACAGTATGACTAGATGCAACAGGAAGATTCCTCCACTGTACGTAAAAATGTGCCCCACCAGCTAGATATTTCCCAACACGTCACTCAGCAGCCCTTACTACAGGTTCCTAATTGTACCTCATTAAAATTCTATAATTTTCAGCAATTCTGTACACACGGAGATAATTTCCATGGAGAACTTGGGGGTCAAAGTAGAAGAAACTTGGAAAACGCCAAAGCAGATTGACAGGATAAAACTGAAAACTCCCAAATATGCTACATTTTGAGTTTTGCACATTCACCTAAGAAATTTCTAACTTTAAACAGCAAAATCGGGCATTTTTGCTGTTGCAAATTAGAAATTCTACACATTGGCCTTGGAAAGAACAAGAGTAAAGCATAACATATATTGCTTATTCAGAAATGTATATGCTGATGGGTGATACATACTGTATCATGACAACATATTGAGATACACCTGAACATTAAACATCATATGCAAATGAATAAGTTAAAGTATCAACAAGGCTTAACCGTTGAGTATAATTAATGTTCATTTGTATCTTTGACTCTTAAAATCATTGGGCACACTCAGTAACTTGCAGTGTATTTTCCATTATACCCTTGACAGTAGATAACAATGGAGTCCTGTCCTTGCTAAGGTATAACACCAGTATGATCCAAGCTTTCCAATGGGAATACGAAAAGCAAATTAACAAATATTTATCAGTCAGACCAACTGCTTTGCTACAGCCACTTTGAATTACACCATTTTTCTGTTGCCCAAAAGTGAGCACCTACACTCAGTTCGTGACAAACGACAACACCTCCTAGTTGAGGACCACTTCAACTCCCCCGCCCACTCCCACTCCCACTCTCACTCTCTGGGCAACAAGTCCATCCTGGGCTTCCTCCAATGTCACAATGATGCCACCCGGAAACTGGACGAGCAGCACCTCATATTCCGCCTGGGTACCCTGCAGCCCAATGGTCTCAATGTGGCCTTTACTAGTTTCAAAATCTCCCAATTCCCGACCTCATCCCAAGAACAACGCCACCTCTCTTCCACGCCTCCTTGGCCTGTCTGTCTTATCCACCTATCCACTCTTCCCACCTCACTGACCAACCCCCCCCCCCACTTCCTACCTACATTCACCTTTATTCGCTTCATCCCCGCCTCTTTGACCTGTCTGTCTTTCAACCCACCTATCTGTTCCAATTTCAACCTTCTATCACAACCTCCCCCCATTTATTTGAGCCCCTCTCCCCTCCCCCATATTTGAAGAAGGGTCCAGACCCGAAACGTCAACTTTCCTGCTCCACTGATGCTGCCTGGCCGGAAATATTTTGGCACACCCACCACTCATGTGGATGGGTGCAGCTCCAACAACATACAAAAAGCAGAACACTACGCAAGACAAACAGCCCAACTGACTGGCACCTCATCTACCATGTTCCACATGCAGTTCCTTTATCACTGATGAACAATAATAGCAGCGTGCACCATCTACAAGATATAACGTAGCAACTCATCTAGGCTCATTTGACAGCAACTTACAAACCAGTGGCCTCTGCCATACTGGGACAAAGGGGCAGAAGATGAAAATACAACAAAATTTTTGTTTCCCTCCAAGCCACATGTCCTAACTTGGAACTATATCACTGTTCATTCACAGTCATTGGGTCAAATTCTGGAAGTCCCTAACATTACGTGAACGTGATAGGGACTTATACCTGTCCTGCATTTTGCAACTGGTAGGATATCTGTACCTGACGCAGCAATGTTGCTGTTATCATCAGTAACACAGATTTTGAGGTGTAGGTAGTGCGGGATGGAAGAATCCAACATAATGCTTTTTTATTGCTCTTTGTTACAGAGAAACATGCTACGCTTGAAGCCATGACCTGGCACATAGGAAGATCGTTGTGATTGTTAGAAGTCAGTCACCTCAGCTCCAGGACATCCCTGCAGGAGTTTCTCAGCGTAGTATCTACGGCCCAACAACATCAGCTCCTTTATCAATGGCATTCCCTCCATAAGTTCAGAAGTAAGAATATTCGCCAATGATTGCACAATGGTCAGCACCACTCATGACTCCTCAGGTACTGAAGCGGTCCATGTTTGAATACAACAAGATTTGGATAATATCCAGGTTGAACTGGCAAGTGGCAAGTAACATTCAAGGAACAAAGCAGTACAGGAAGAAGCTCGTCAGACGCTCCATAGTAAAACTGCCTTCACTTACAGGATCTGAATCCCTCCATTCCCTTCCTATTCATCCAGGTGCTTCTTGAATGCTGATGTTGCGTCTGCTTCCACCACCACCTCTGGCAGAGCATTCCAGGCACTCACCACCCATTGTGTGAAAAACACACCTCGCGCATCTCTTTTAAACTCTGCCACCCACCACCCCTGGCACTGTGAATCTGTGTCCCCGAGTAATTGACACCTTCACCCTGGGGAAAAGCAGCATACTTTCAACTCTATCCATGTCGTTCACAATCTTACATACTTCCATCAGGTTGCTCCTTAACCTCCTCCATTCCAGTGAAAACAAACTCAGTCTATCCAACGTTTCATGGCTAAAATTCCAGTAAACTTTTTCTATACCCTCTCCAAAGCATCCACATCCTGCTGCTAGTGTGGTGACCAGAACTACATGCAGTTCATGCCACATAAATACAAGGCAATGACTATCTCCAACAAGGGACTATTCAACCACTGTCCCTTGGCATTCAAAAGGTGTTACCATCATTGAATGCCCCACTATCAACATCCTGGGCCTTACCACTGACCAGAAAACTCACTGGACTCGCTACATCAACACAGTGACTACAAGAGCAGGTGAACAGCTAGGCATACTGCAGCAAGTAAGTCACCTTCAGGCTCCCCAAAAGCCTGTCCACCAAATACAAGGCACAAGTCAGGATGCAATGGAATATATCCCAGTTGCCTGGATGGGTGCAGCTCCAACAAGCTGCATGAGCTTGACACCATCCAAGATAAAGCAGCATACTCAATTGGAACCATATCCACAACCATCCAATCCCCCATACCAATTACGCTCAGTAGCAGCAGTGTGTGCAATTCACTAACAACCTGTAGGCAGCACCTTTCAAATCCACAACTATTTCCATCTAGAAGGGCAAGGGCAGCAGATACATGGTAACACCAACTGCAGTTCCCCCTGCAAGCCAGCCTGACTTGGACATATATCACTGTTCTGTCACTGTCACAGTCAAAATCCTGGAATTTCCTTTCATAAGGCAATGTGGGTCCATCTGCAGCATGCTACTACAGCAGTTTGAGAAAGCAGCTCACCAACACCTTCAAGGGGAACTAGAGATAGACAATAAACACTGGCCAACTAGTGGCAGCTCCCAGCAGTGATTTAAAAATGTGACCTGCGTTAAGAAGTCACATAGTAAAGATATCATGAGCATGTCTCTTACATGTATACTGACCTACTGACTGAAACATACCAAAGACAGCCCAAGGACTGCAGTGGTTCACAAAACAGCTCAAGGGTGAATAGGAACGCAATACAATAGCATTATCAGTGACCCTCTCTTCCAAAGAAGAAATAAAAACAAGACACAACCTGTATACATTGTAATAAAATAAAACAGTCCTGCTCCCCACCAAAATACAGTACTAATACGTACAAGACAAAATTACAACTTGGTTGAAGGTTTCACTGATATGCATCTCATGCACTCAAAGTAAACTACAATAATATCCTGTTGGCCAATGTGGCTGCATTCTGGAGATGCACTAGGGTTTTAACAAATTAAATATTAGTAGGAACTCCCACAAGAAGACAGCCAAGAAAATAGAAGAATCTGTATAGGAGAACATATGTTATGGGTTTTATCCACAGCATTCCTCTTCAAACAGCCTTGCTTATTTCAGAGAAGTTAAAATCTATCAGCCAGACATTGACCAACCAACCAAAGCGACTGAGTTCTTTCACTGAATCAACCTACTTCAGAAAACTGACATGAATATCAAAGAAACAAGGTAGCTCTCCTGATGAACAGCAAAAAAATGTACATTTCCATAGATCACTCATTAATCGGATCCTCTGGTAAGAACTCCAATCTAAAAGAAAACAGCAAACATTTGGCCATTTGATTGAAGTACACACAGTGTGCTTGCCATGTGAGCTGCGAGTACATAATGTACATTTGATACTGAGATCACATGGTTCTATACACTGTGTTTGCCACTTGACTGTCCAGTGCTGGCAAGTATGTTAACTGGCTTTCAGCCTGTCTTAAAAAGTAGGGCAAGGCAGATATGCTATAACTGTCCAACTAAGTACAAAGTGTTCCAAATCAAGATAATTTACGACATGGAGGGGAACTTGCAGGTGGAACTCCCATATGCCTGCTGCCCTTTTCCTTCTGGATGGTAGATTTCATGAGTTTGGAAGGTACTGTTGAACATGCCTTTGAGAGTTCCTGTAGCGCTTATTGGCAGCAGCGTTGCCAGCTACAATGTGCAGCAAATATGCAATTTAGCGTGAAATCTGAATGAAATGAAAGTATTGAGTTTAAATGATCAACATAATTTAGAATATGCACTTACAGCACGATTTTTCAACAAAATTATATTTTAATTTTGCTGCAGTAATGCTAACAGTAAGTCCCTCAATGTAGGCACAAAAACTGAAGTAATTGCCTCACAGAATAAAGCAGAATAAGAAATTGTAGTCTATGTACATTTTCTGTACAATCACTTCAATTTTACTAAAAGCAAATGCTTTTCAAACCTCAGTGAAATTTTAACCAAATATGGAAGATTAGTTATGCTTGTACATGAAAATTCACTGCTTGTACATTGATACCAGTACTGATGTTTCCCGTACAGTCAGCAACAAATTTGTTTTCTTTCTATTTCCTTCAACTCCTTTTTGCCAAAATAAGCAATGAAGCAGCATTTTGTTGTCTTACAAAACTGCAGTGGTCTATGTATCATCACCAAACAACATCATATAATATCTTAGATTATGCAAAAGCTAATCTTTCAGAAATATTACAGGACCAAATCTTGCTCACCACCTCACCCAATTTTCAAGATTTCATGCACACCAATAGGCAGGGGTATGAATGATCCAGCCCTGTCCATATATTCAAATCGGAGTTGTAGTGACTGTACAATAATAACATTTTTCTCAACTGTGAAAATATTATTCTCAATTTTAGAATTTTGGAATAAGGCAAGTTTTGTAAATGCCATCTATTTGAGGTCTGTGGTAATGCTCTTGATGACAACATTCAGTACATACTTAAGAGCTTTGCCTACAGGGCAAGTTGAAAAAAATCATTGTGTTTCTAGGAGACAGCCGCAGAGGGAAGAAAATTAGTGACTGACCTCAGGCTTAGCAACCCGAAAGCTATTTCAGAGCATACCTTATACCTACCCCAAAAGGAAAACATAATACTCTGTCAAGTGGCAATGCCAATTTTGGAAAGGTAAAAAAGAAACATACGTGGAATACAAGCCTCAGTGGCTAAAACTGTGAGCATTTTCAAAGCTGTACTGCTAATAAGAAAGAAGAAAATTCGAGCTGTCGAGAAATTCCAGCACAACTGTATTCAGTTTAAAATAAAATGAAGAGGCTATTTAAATCAGTTCTGGCTTGAGAAAAAAACTCCCATTACTGCCCACAGATTTTGTTATCAGAGTGCAAGGTAGGTGGTTTGAATGTCACTTCCATAAGTACTTCATTCAAATCTCGATCAGATTTAAACTGTAAATTAAAAGTCAGCCTGCATGCTGAACAGTAATTAAATTACATTTAACGCCTCTTGTTCATGATCTGACTTGGAGCAACCTCTTAAAACCCTGGGGAGGGGATATGGTGTGAAAAGAGACATTTCAGAGTTAGGGTCATTACAACAAGCTAAATTTCGTCTTGGGGGTTTCAAAGCTTAATTGGTACTTAAATAGGTTCACTGATGCAAGTTAAACACAAATCCTCTGTAGAGAGTAAAAAGTGACGTTATTGCACTTTCTAGAGCTATAATTTGGAATCCAGCATTGAGAAGCTAATTTCTCAAATCTAGACTCTAAATCGGATTGCCTGAATGCCGAAGGGCTTGTAGCCTTAGTTCGTTACGATTATACAAATTTGCCATGGTATAAAAGAACCAGGCTTTCGAGATACATGCAAATTTAGTGAGGTTCACCACTGCCAGAATCCAATTAAAACTGAATCAATAAGAAAGCAGCCCCTCACTCCTATTATTCAGGTTGAACATTTTGCCAGCTGAGTAGCAGCAGCACAGAAAACAAAGAAAAGTTGTAAACTTATGGAGACTTGAAATAATAATAGAAAATGCTGGAAATACAACAGTTGATTAAAATGTCACCAGTAGGATAAAGCAAGAAACAAATGCTTTTATTTAGATTTCCAGATGGTATGCGACTGGCTCCAACAACAACTACTACTTGAGAAGGAAATCAGCACAATTCAGATGTTTAAAAAAGGAGAAATCAAAGGGAAAAACACTGAACATTGAAGAATTTCTTGTATTCATGACCTAAGTTAAAAATCAAGTAGCACTGAAGGATTGCTGCACCTTACAAACTCAGTTGGGAATAAGGCATTAAGTTACATCAGTTGACTCTGTAGCTAATTACATAACAACCTGATTACAGCGTTCAGCAAAATCTTAATCTTTACTGTACATCTTCAACATTCTACTATCTCCTTGCTCATTTTGATCATGTAATATGCCCTTTTCATTTAATCAACTCAAGGAAGTGACTCAACAGAAATATTCAACGTCCCTAAATTTTTTTTTACGGTTCTCTTTTGGTTGTTATAAAGTGACAGCAGTACTGAACAAATGCTCATTTCAAAGAATTATTGATTTATTCCATGACAAAAGGTTTGAAAGATTTAAAACACAAGGAGCATGTTAAAATTCATGTACATCTCTAGGCTATCACAGAGAAATAGAAATTTGCAACACATCTGAACTTGCAATAAATCTGATTATAACAAACTGCTGGAATCACACTCGCCTCTGGAATGATTTGACTGCATCAGTTTTACATACAGGAAAATCTGACTACATAACATTCAACTTACTTCTAGTCAACAACATTCTGGCAAGACCAATTCTGCTATTCATTGACAAAACTAATTGGAGATCAAAAATTAGACCTCATGTAAACAGGGATCCAGATAATTTACTTGTTATGATTAAGACAAATATTCTGAAGTCCAGAGGCACCATCCGGTACCTGCTTAGTGCTTCCAACAAAGTATATTTCTATATCAATAGAAATCACGGTTATCAGATCCATTTCTTGTATGAGTGCTAATTGTAGTTCAGGGAGTCAGTCACACTTCTCCAGGAGGTTCATTCATTTCAATTTGTACAAATATCTTTGGATAGCTCTTTGCAATGTTCTTTCAAATCCTAGACAATGCAGTTACAGAATTATTAATTTTAAAACCTCCAATTAGTTATACTGTTGGTGCAATTAAGCTGGTTAAAGAATTATTACTGGCACAGAACAACCACAGCAATCAGATGTGCACCCACCTGAACCCTGGCAAACACTGCAACCAAATCAGTCCCATTCACCTTGGAGGATGAATATGACAAGACTCAGTTTGGCCTTTCACAGGCAATTAATTACAAAGTAATTCAGTCTCAACAAGTGGGCTAATTATAAACACTTTCATCTCCAAAGTTTGTTTTCCAAATAATGCTACATTATGAACTAACTGTTGGCTTGTATTTTTTAGGCTACAGAAAGCAAATCCTGCACTCAGAATTCCAGTATTTTGAGAGATGTTCTACCCTATTCCCAAAGACCTGCAGGTCAAATAAAACGGTCTGTTACAGTCAAAAGAAAAACCACGGCAGAAACTCGCAACCCTGAGTTGTCATCATCCTCGAATTAAGGGACAGTTAATCAACAGTGGCAATGATTTTCTCTTTGCAAACTGTCATGATGGCTCAGATTTTCAGACAGCCACATAGTTGTTATTCCATGTAGATGGGAATTGTACGTGTGAGCCCTACAGAATCCCCATTGTAGCAAACTCTGAAAGAACTGTGCAAAAATTAAAGAACTCACTGGCAATTCCTCTAAACTTGGGACCCTCCGAAAGTATCCATTTTAATTTAGAGAATTTGGAGGGTTCCACTGAAATTAATAAAATAATTGCCCAGCAAAATTTAGACTATACTCCTGCATAACCATACAACTGATTCCATACATACCTCATACACCTCCATCTGTAACATCTTCAGATCGGATATCCCTCTCTTGCCTCTGGCAACCGACACTCCCACCCTACTATCTACTTGTTCCCTTCCCCATCCCTTACCGTAACTGCTTTCAGCTGTGCCTGCGACTACCCATTCACAGTGGAACTGGCATACCTTCCTGCGCAACCACTCACCCCAACCACATATCTCCTAACCTCTCCCTTGCCACCTCACATCCTACCACTCACTATACTACCTGCCTGGCACCTGACACCTCTGGCACCCTACTTCCCAAAAACATTGCATCCACCTGGCCCTGTACCTCCTGCCTATTTGGCACCCTACCCATCTGGTACCTAGCACCCTAACATTACACTCACCTGGGAATTACTGTTTGACAGCAGCTACCAAGTGGCTGTCTGTTAATCTGGGCCTTTAAATTTCAGAATACAGCAGCTGACTGTTGACAAGAACTGGGTGTGGTTTGTCCTCCACTGACAGTTGCAATACAAGAGAACTGTCAGCATACAAGTGTGGCTCCGCGTTACTGAAGGAGCTCTGATCAAAACCTCTTGTAGAAACACAGAACTCTCCCCTTTTGATATTACCAAACACAAAAAATGCTGGAGCAACTCAGCAAGCCTGACAGCATCTGCGGAAAAAGAAATAATATTTTTCATAGTGTAAAATTAATAATTACAAAAAATTGCAACTGAGAATAACATGCTATGAGGAAGCATTATTTAATAGGGGGTATTATACAGAATTATATAAACATACGATACAGAAGCACATTATTCAAGCTGACTAATCTGTGCTGGTATTTACATTTCATGCCTTTCCAACTACTCCAGCTACTTCATCTCAACTTTTCACCACATTCTTTTATTCTCTTCCCTCAAAGTTTCCTTAAAAGCAAGTAGCTGAGGAAACTTCTTGTGGCAGCAACTTCAACTTTCTAAATCAATTGCGGTATTGAATATCTCCTTATTTCCTGATTGTACTAAAGCCCTAACTTTAGCCATGAACCTTCAGTATAATGCCTCTTCAGAGGCTTTTTAAAAATCCATTGTACGCCAGTAAATGGCACCTGCAACACCCTAAAGGACTTTTAAAATATACTTTCAAGTAGTTAATCCACGTGCTAGTCACAGTCCATTCTAGTAGGCCAAAGCAGTTTCCTTGCTCATCCACTCCAGACCTTGGAATAAAAAGGAGGCTCCTGCAAGACAGCATTTTGAATTTATATAGTACCTTTCAAGACCTCAAAACGTCAACGTGTTCTACAGAAAATTAAATACTTTTTGCAACATGGTTGCCATTGAAATATGCAAAACATGGCAGCCAATTTGTTCATGCAATTTCTTGAAAAAAGCCATTGACAAAATTTGGGTAATTTTTTTCATTATGTTGATTGAAGAGTATTGGCCAAACTCAATACCCTGTTTGAAACCAATTTAAGTCTTCTTTAAAATCACTATTCAATGCATTGAACTGTGTTTATCCAAACAAATACTTTGCAAAATACGTTTTGTTGTGAAGCTGAATGCCTTTGTATCAAATGAGAACAAAGCCACTGAAATTGAAACCCCGCATTATGCGTGACTGAAAGTGCACTGTACAAATATTAACATAAGATGCATTGAAATGCCTTTGTCCATCATTTTTACTGAGATGCCTGCCACTTTGACAAAATGGATGACAAAATTTCATACAAAAGCACTAAGATTTCTATACTAATGTTCACACTGTGTAACTTTGAATCTTTAAAGACGTGCTTGATTTATCACATTTAAAATTAAAGACAAACTTTAGCTCTTCAACAATAACCCCAAATTACTAAAGCCATAAAACTTTGCTCAAGAACATATTGCTTTCTGCTTCCATCACACAAGCACTGTGCTCAGTGTTTTTAGCCTGTACTTCCAATGATATCTTCAAATCTACCCTTCAGCAAAATGCTTGAAAGCTCCTTGAATTTTAACAACACAGCTAATATTTAACCATGTCCATAAGGCTTTTCCAGAGTATTTATTTGGAACGAGAGAGTAAAGAAATAGTCATGCCAGAACAATCATGCAGAATACATCAATTTCAGGAAAAGAAAGTCAAGTTAGGTAAAATTGTTTTCGGTTCATGTTATTAATGTAGAAGTAAATATCCAAAATGTCAGTAGTTCGGAGATAAATCTCGTCAGATACAGAAAAGACAGACGAAGTATTTCGTAAAGTTATTCTTCAACAAGTGGGTACCACATAGTTACATTCTGGTGACATGTAGATACCACACATGTACATTCTAGTGATAGGCAGACACCACAGAAACCCATTTAACTCTCATTTTGATGAAAGATCTCAATTTTTCAGAAATAAGCAAAACATATTTAGATCAGGGATGTTTCATGATTTAGGTTAAAAAAATGTGATATATCAAAACTTGCGCATTGAATGCAGGTAACTACTGGCACTGCAAGAGAAAGACTATCAGAAGCCAGCTACCCTCTGACAGCAGCTTCACTTCAACATGTCACTTTAAAACTCCTAGGCTAAGCGAGCTAGTCAAACCCCTTTGAAAAAGAGATCGGAAGACAGAAAAGGAAAGAAAGTTGGATAATCTTGATGAACAAGATCAAAATGTGTTCTGATGTACACTTATAGATTTTGCTTTGGGGTCAGTTAGCTCAGCTGGCTGAACAGCTGGTTTGTGATGCAGAGCAACATCAACAAAGCCCGCACTGGCTGACGTTACCATGAAGGGTTCTCCTTCAACGTCTCCCCTAACCCGAGGCATGGTGATCTCAAGTTAAACACCACCAGGTATATCACTCTGATGTGCAGCTCTATACTCTGGTAAGACTATGGCGACTTTATCTTTAGATCTGGCTGTACAAATACCCACCATTTTCTAGATCTGATACTTTCCTGTGCATAAATACTCAACAGTTAAAATGGTAAGTACAACACAGTTTCCTTGAAAGGTGGAGTAATGAACTGAGCAGCAGCTATTGCTGGTGCTGCCAGCATCAAGAATAGTTTTTCCGTTTTTATTATTTTCTTCTCATGATACCTCAAAAGAAGTATATGCGTTAATCGACTACACAAGGATTGAGATTACCAGTATTATTAAATTTAATGGAAAATATTTTCCTCAATTCAAATGTGTGTTCTAAAAATCTGGCAAAAAACACACAACGTGCATAATTTAGATTGGTGAAGCATATTGTTTAGGCTGTAGAACAAACTCAAAAACACAGGAACAGGGGGATCAACTCAGCCTCTCAAGCCTGCTCTGCCATTCAATTAAATAATGGCCAATCATCTTCAAAGTCACTTTCGCATGCTAGCTCCACGTCCTTTGATGTCATGGTCTCCAGAAATCGAACAATTTCTATCCTGATTACGTTCAGCACAGCACTCTATGCCAAAAGAATCGCAAAGATTAAACAACCCGTGAGTAAAGAAATTATTCCACACCACAATCTTAAATGGCTTAGTCCTTATTCTAAGCTACATCCCTGTTTCTAGATTCACTAGCTAGCAGAAACATTCCATCTATATCCAATTTGTTATGTGCTGTATTATTTCTGGAAGTATCAATGGGACCACTTCTCATTCTTTGAAATTCTAGAGAACAGAGGTCCTGTTTCCTCAATCACCCCTCAAAAGAACATCTTGCCAACATGGGGATTAGTCTAGTGAGCCTCCATTTTATTCTGTCTATGGCAAGTTTCTTGATATAGTGAAACCAAAACTAAATACAGTACTCCATGAGCAGAGTCACCAATGTTGTATACCCTTGTGATGAAGGCCAACATACCATTTCCTTCACTCATTCAGTGCTACACCTGTATACTAGTTTTTACTGATCTATGAGCAAGGGCACCTATCTCTGTTTGGCCACCAACACTTCAATACTTCACCTAAGAAATACTGCGGTTTTCTGGTTTTTCTATCATAGTGGATAACTTCACACTTATTCATATTATGTTCCATCTATCATGTTCTAGCCCATTTACTTAGCGGTCCAAGTCCACTTAAGGACTTCTTGCATCCTATTCACAACTTGCACTCACATCCAATTTAGCACCATCAGCAAAGTTAAAGACATTACAGTTGGTCCCCACATCCAAATCATTTAGATAGATTATGAACAGCTGTGTCCCTAGTATCCTTGTGGTACCCAATTAGGTACAGCCTGCATTCCTGCCAATGGCCTATTTATTTCTATTCATTACCTACTATCTATTAATAAACTCTCAATCCATATTGATAAACTACCACAAATCCCATGCGCTCCCATTTTGATTACTAGCTTTCTTTTTGGGACCTTGTCAAAAAACATTCTGAAAATCTAATTGCACCACATCCATTGGTTCTATTTACGCCACAAGTAACATCTTCAAATAAACTCCAACAGAACTGTCAAACGTGTTTCCCCTTTCAAAAATTCATGTTTATTCTAACTAATTTTACCATTATTTTCTCAGCATTGCGATGAAAGGTTTGATGTGTATTTTTTTTTGGAATTTGGATTGTTTTAAAAATATGGGCAGACTGATGTCTGTTTTATCAACAAGTTATTTAGTAACAGTAACCTAAACTCAACATTGTTCAGAATTGTTCTGATTGATGACTGAGTTATGACAGATGGTGGAAAAACATTAGCCACTGATTTTGACTTTAGAACACAAAACTCACAGTGGAGTTCAGAAAATACAGAGTTCAGGGTGCAGATTTTAGTGGGAGTTCAGGGTAGCTAGATACCCTAACAGAAATGTCTAGGATGGTCAGCTTTCAGGCCAGGAAATTTGGATAGAAATCTACAATTTATTGGAACTGAAAAAGTTTAGGCTCTCAGATTTGTGAAGAATTGACTACAGCGAGCGCTCAGGAGTTTTTGCTAACGTTGACACTTTGTACCAGTTTCTGCTCTGAGACAAAGAGCAATATAAACTATTTCCTTTGGAAATGCAGTATGAATTGAAAAGCAAATAGGCTCTGCAGAGTAGGACAGGGTGTTAAAAGAGGGAGGAGGGGGAGAGGGTGGGAGTACAGCTTTTGATAGAAGGCCATATCTGCCTTAATGCAGGTCTCATAAGCAGGGGTGGGAGTAAAATAATCAAGATTGATGAGTCATCTGGAGGGACACACTAATAAAATGGCAAAATGGTAAAGCGACTGAGATTTGGGGGCATATGATTGAATGTTGACCAGTAATGACCCATGGTTCCGTCAGGCATTTAAAATGACTCAATTTTTTGGCAGCTTGCAACTGTTCATTTGGAAGCTCTGTTTTGGCTGTATACAGACTTGATTTCTCTGGATGAAGGTTCGTTTGTGACGTAAATTGTGGAATGTGTATGTTTAATTTTTATTGTTATTTGTTGAGGGATTAGTTTTTGGTTATGGCATTACTGACTGGTTGGTTTTCTGTGTCTGAAATTAATAGTTACTTCTTAAGCATTTCCAAAGCCATGGTGATTTCTTCTAAAAATGGCTTTTAAGGGCTGTCTTAAGAACTTTTTAAAAAAAATTCATTCATGAGACGATGGCATCACTGGCTGATCCAGCATTTATTACCCACCTCTAATTGCCCAGAGGGCGGTTGACAGTCAACTATATTGCTGTGGGTCTGGACTCACATGTAGGACAGACCAGGCAAGGGTGGCAGATTTCTGAACAATGGCATTACTGAACCAGATGGGTTTTTCCAACAATCGACAATGGATTCATGGTCATTAGACTCCTAATTCTGTATTTTTACTGACTTCAACTTTCACCATCTGCAGCAGTGGGATTTGAACGTGGATCCTCAGAACATTACTTGGGTCTCTGGATTAATAGTCTAGTGATTAACTAATGAGTTTTGTGGACTGCTGGTGGACGTTTGTTTATTTACCTTGCTGCATCATCATGCAATCTAAATAATGGACTCTCAAGGTTCATCAGAGCATTCTGGAAGATTTTTTTAAGCTTAAGGGAAACACCCATATCTGGGTCAGATTTTTAATTGTACTTTTAATTTTGATTGAGCAGTCCTAAGACGACCTTGGAATAGGGTGGCTGTAGACAGCAATGCTCCTGATAAAGGGAATGAATATAGTGAATTAATTTACCTAGGGCGAAGAGTTAGGGTTAGCTTCAAAACAGAAGTGTTGCATAAAACCATGAAGAGATTACTTAAAGCTATACATATAAGCAGCTGTGATAACTCGAGCAACTATCTGCAGTTCCAGTCTAAACAGTTAAGTCACAAGAGCTTATCAAGGTGTTAGATAGAGGGCTTCTAGTGTGAGAATTATTTGAGTAGTGTTTTGGGTATGATAAAAATGCTGTTTTATTTCTTTTCAATTTATAAAGGAGTATTTTGGGATGAACAGTATATTTTCAGTATGTTTAAAAGTCTTTGAGTTTGTATTATAAATTTGAACTATTCCATTTTATATTAATTTCTTTTGAAATAAATGTTCTTTTTATTGATAAAGCAAAATCTGTAGCATTGCATGCTTAGGTTTCAGTTAGGGCCCACTTCAATAAAACCAAAATATGATCTGTCAAAATAAGTTCCTGTTTTGGATCTGACTTGTGCAGTATTACCATTAGCAGGTATCATAATAGTCTGAGTTCAGGGACAATCAATTTGGTAAAGGGGATTCAAACAGAAGGCAAATATCTTTTTTGTTTATATGAAAGGTCTATTCCAGATAAAGGCCCTGGTTGCCGCTTTTTATGTGTATAGCAATATGATGACTGCTCAGAATGGGCATGTATACACCACACATCCTTTCTGGATGTTCAGATACCGGTTTTTAAAAATAGGCTTAAGAATTTTATAAATGTTATGCCTATAAAAGGTAAAAGGTAAGGCAAAGTCACCATAGTCCCAGAGAACCATAGTCTGCTCTCTCATTACAGAAACAGAAGTGACTGGCGGTGGCTTAATCCAAAAAACCTCACACCTCAGGCAAGGGCAAGGTTGAGAAGGTGGGGCATCCTTGGTAACTTCTGGTAGCGTGAGCACTAAACCCACACTGTTGGCATTATTCTGCATTGCCAACACCCATCTAGTCAGCTCAGCTAACTGACCATCCTGTCAAACTATATGACTGCACTCTCATTCGATACAGGTGACTATTAGTGATTTATCCTGAGGGTTATCACACCTCAAGTGAGGGGAGAAGTTGAAAAGGGACAGTCCTTCAAAGTAACTTCAGGCAGTGTGGGAATTGAACCCACACTGTTGGCATCATTCTGCATCACAAACCAGCTGTCCAGTCAACAGAGCTAACTAATCCCCTCTTAAAAGATACCCGAAGGCCATGACAAAGGCTGTTCTCGTAGATGAGATTTTTTATGTCTTTATCCAACCTACTTATGTTAATTATCTTCTAACTGTTCCTAGCACCAATAAAGAATACGTTGTCAGTCATGTAAAGTATGTGTGCTGCATTCAATGAATCTGCTAGGCACAGAATAAATCATTATCCTCTTTGTGCTGAAGTGAATGTTAAAAATATCTATGAATATCATAAATAATGACCTTAGACCCATTTCAGAGACAAGAACACTCTGAATGCATTAGTTCATATAAATTTGCCAAATTGTGCATTAAAAAATGTCAAACAGCAGTTGCGCATAGCTTAGAAAAGTAACTGAAGAATAGCGCATGATAACAAAAAAGTTTTATCACTTTACCTACAATGTCTGGGCTTTTAAACTAGTTGAACAAAATTGGGCTGACAGTACTATTATAAAGAGTCAAAAAGTTTCCTTTTATTACCAATTTGGTGGAAAAGTACATCTTTAACCCCACTAGAACTTGGCATTTAAACAATGTAATTACTGAGCCAAAGGGACTGGAGAAAGTGCTGACTATGTTAAAAGAATGTTTCTTTCAAGTTCCATTAAACATAGAAATAAATTAACTAAATGTACCATGTTGCTCTCTTCACAACCTCCTTGTAGGTCCTTTAATTAGCTTTACTTTCAAAGAAAAATTGTTGCAGTGTCTTTAAAAGCATCTGGTGGCCTTAATGCATCAATAATCAACAAACCTGCCGTTTTCTAAAATTCTTCACTGCTTACAATACAAATTGGAGAATCCTGTTTAATAGCCCTAGGTGAGTGGTGTGTGAAAGCAACCAGTCAGCTGCGACATGTTTAATCTTGCAACAATCCACAATTACCATTCCAACCATACAAGAGGAGTTCAATAATTCTACCTATTAAATATTTACCAGAGTAACCATATCATGGCTAGATTATACACAATGTTTAATTGCAGTTTAGAATAGGATCCTTTAAAAACACTTTTAATATAGCCATTTCCAAATTCAGCAACCAAACAGGTTTGAGCATGTTTATTTTAATTCATTTATAAATAATACTGCAAACTTTGACTTGTTCAATGACATCAAATTTATTACATTATGCTGATGACTGCAGTGTTCAATATCATTCACAATTATATCCTCTGAAGTTGAGCAGTATCCACATGCAGCATTCAGACTTTGACTGTTACATGCCCATGTCTGGACAACATTCAGACTTTGACTGGCAGGTGGCAGGAAACATTTGAGCTAAACAAATTTAAGGCAAGGACCAGGGCTCCTTGGTAAAGGCAAAGGCGATCAGTGCCTGTTCAAGAACTGAGACATGGAGCAGGGGGCCATTCACCAGGCTTTACCTGCAATCTATCCTGCCCCACAATCTCTCCACTTCCCAAAAAAACATTTAACATGGTCCTGAAATCAGCCATAATCCTGGAATTCTTCTAGCAGCAGCCCCAAACTCCTCCATGGTTCTGTTGAGTGCAAGAGCTACTGGCATCCAATGTCTGACAGCTCTTGTTGACAATCCTCCCCAACAACCCTTACCACCCCCCCCCCTCCTCTGCACACAGTTCTCTGTGCTTGCACTGTCCTGCACCACATCTACAAATATTCACTCTCTCCTCCACTAGCATTCAGTAACTGCACTGTCTACCATCTACAAGATAAATTGCAGAAATTTACTTTGGCTCCTTAGACAGTGCTTTCCAAACCCTTGACTGAAGTCAAGAGCAGTAAGATACAGAGGAACATCACCACCTTTAAGTTCCCATCTAAGCTACTCAAAATCCTGACATAGAGACAAATCACTATTCCTTCAATGTTGCTAGGTTGAAATCCTGCAGTTTTCTCCCTAATAGCATTATGGGTCTCTTGACAGCACACGGACTACAGTGGTTCAGAAGGTAGTTCACCTTGATCTTCTCAAGCAGCTCAAGAATAATTCAAGGTTTTACACCACCATGCATAATAAGTTAATATATTTGATTGCAGTCAAAGAGAGCCACTGATGCACACTAACTCGTTGTCAGATCATGCACAATAACAGCAGAGTATTGTTTTGGTTCTTGCAGAGGAAATTATTTGCGAAGAACCTCGAGGTTGGAAATTCAGTGGATTAAAATCATGGTATGTTGCAATGGTGCAGGACAGGAGGACCCCAAATTCACAGATCATAAAGCCAAGAATGCAGTTGTTCAGGGTTCCAATACAAAGTGGAACAACAATCTATCAAATGACTTAACCACGAGAAAACCAATTAATGTCCAACTTCAGTAACAGGATAGAAAATAGTCAATAATAATTGCCAGCATTTTAAAATGAAGCAGCTGCTGTTGCAAGTAATCAGCAACACTCCTGAGTAAATATGAATCCTAGTGTGGTCACCAGGCTAGCCTTTTCACTGACACAGCTGCTATCAGCCTTTTCATTTATGAAATGCTTCATACTTTATACAATCCAGATTTTTTTTTTTCTTATGGCTGTAGACCTAAACAGATGTTATCTGTTCTACATATCCTCTATGGGGTCTAACAGTTGGGTGTATTTACACAGCAGGTGTTAGAGTTGGAGTTTTTAAATAAAATCATTTTCTCTGGAAGTGATTTCACAGTATTTTCCATAGACAGATATTGTTCCCTACAATACAGAAGCTGTCTCCTATAAATCACCCTGAACGACCTGCAGTTTGTCAAATACCCGACATGCAGTTAACTGCTTGTTGGATTCTACAATCTTCTTGCTACGCACTGCAGTTTTCAAATCAATTTAACAAAGTGTAGCACCTATTAAGCTTATTTCCAACTAGTTGAATGTCAAAAAATTTGACTGCCTGGAACCAGACATTTTTTGACAATGTTCCATTTGCTAGATTGTAAAACATATCTTGAATTTATGGCCCAAATACTGAGAAAACTCAGTTAGGCATTATTTCTTGGTGGCACACTGGACTAATGAGTTACTTTGTCTCTTTGTTTATATTTGCTTGCCGGTCTAATTCCTGTGGTGTGAATCAAGTGAAACAACCCTCAAACCCACCTGGTCTAGCACAAACTGCCCAGCATTTGCCTGTATATCATTTAGTCCTCATGTACCCTATCATGTCATTATTATTTTGGAAGCAGATAACAGGAAGACTAAGGCCTGAAATTAAGAAAACATTATTTTTCAGTTTTACTTCTTAAAATCCCCACTGTGAAGAGAGGCCATTTGGCCCATCGAGTCTGCACAAACCATCTAAAGAGCATCCCATTCAGACCTACCTTCTAACTCCACATTTACCATGATTAACCCACCAAGCCTGCACATCCTGAAAATTACGAAGCAATTTAGCATGGCAATCCACCAAACTAGCATATCTTTGGAATGTGGGAGAAAACTGGAGCACCTGACAGAAACGCACACAGACACAGAGAGAACATACAAACGCCATACAGTCACCCGAGGCTGGTACCAAACCCGGCCCCCTGGCACTGAGACAGCAGTGTTAACCAATGTGCCATTCACGTCTCTCTTATTCACAAATTTGGCCAAGAAATTTCCAAAATCCGGGAAATCCAAATGTATAGCCTTGGTCCCGAAGGTATTGGATTTTGAGCAATATAAAATATTTGGCAAATACTGAAAAGTACAAAATACAACATAACTATAAGATGTGCACAAAGAGACAATGATGCATGGGCAGGATGGGCCAAATGGCCAGCTTCTGTACCACAATAATTGTGATTCTGTGAATCAACTATCTTTGAAAGCATGTCTTCAAATATTTTTAAAAAAGCTTGGAAAGAGGGACTTGTCTCAAGCAGTAAGTTCCACTTTATTTTGTCTTCTCGTATCACACCAAAACAGGCCATTTGGTTTAACTGCCTTATGCTGGTGTTTATACTCCTAATAAGCTGTCTCCTACATTCAACTCAACCCACAACATATTCTTTTAGGATTTTTTTTTCTGGTGTTTATCTAACTTCTCAAATTTATTTTTCTCAACCACTCCACTCCTGATGTCTGTCCTGCCATTCAATGAGATTATGGCTGATTTGATAGTCTAAGACTAGTTTATATTTATGTCATTATACAGTTACATGGAGAACAAGGTACTCCACCTGACCAGTTCCTACAACTTGGAAAATACTAAAACAATTTTTTTTCTGTAACTTAATAATTTCATTAAACGTTTAACAAGATTGCATTTCTGCACTGCAACTGACTCTATTCCCCTAAATGTTAAAGGCCACAGAATTTGGTTCACTAACATGCAATTTGAATTTGTCAATCATCCCAAAATCTATGTCCTCATTTCAGTGAATTCCTATTAGTAACAATTAAGAAGCCCAAAAGGGTTAAAGACTGCATCTGCTTCTTTCATTTGAGAAACACCTGAACTTTCAAATATGTAATAGAAGACAAAGACGACCTATTTGCTGAAGAAGCTAAGTACCTCACATGAGTTTTGGGATGTTGGAGCAATAACACTACTTGTTATTGCTTGTGTTGGAATCAGTGACATGTTTGATTCAAGGAAAAAAAGGGCCACTTGTGGATCTCCAATAAGATGAATATTTTTAGTGGTGAGTTGACTACTGGCATTGGTACACCATGCTTAATTCAAATACGGAAAATTTTAAATGCGAAAAATAGTATCACTAGTAATCCTGACTGATGCGGCTTACTGCTGAGACTGGAAGTCAGACCTGGCCAAACAAAAGACTGAGATAATATACATTTTAATTTAAACCATCTCTGGATTGTCAACACACCATAGGAAGGAGGGACTTGTCTTTGAGAAGTTACAGAACGATTGGGATTTACTAAAATAATTCCAATGCTGAGGGCAAGCTTAGGGTGAAAAGCTGGTCCCTTCGAACAAAAAGATGGATGGGAGATCTGATCGAAGTATACAAAATTGTACTCAATAGGCTGTATTCCTAATTTATGATGCAAAGTACTGGCGAAGTGCAGGTTCAATTCTTGCACTGGCTGAGCTTATCTTCAAGGTCCCACCTTCTCAACCTCATCCCTCACTGAAGGTGTGGTAACTCTTAAGTTAAACTCACTGCCAGTCATTTGTCTCAAAGAGAACACCCCTATGGTTCTCTGGAACTATCTTACAAAATTGAGACAAGTTTGTCTAACAGAGAAAATTCATCCTGTTAGCCATCCGGTGATATGGTGACAATAGGACAGAGGCTTAAGATTTTAGACAAGCAATAAAAGGTGTGAATCTGAGCCAGTGATAACAACCAGGAATCCGCTACCTACAAAAATGGTGAAAGTGGAGACAATCATGATCGCAAACGGAAATTGGGTAAGCTCTCAAAGCAAATAAAAATTGGAGGGTTACAAGGATAGAGTGGGGGATTATAGCTGACTGGTTTGCTCCAGAGATTTGTCAGGGATTCAGTGGGCTGACTGCCCTCCTTCTGTGCCATTATGAACGTGTGATTTTATGTGATTTCTCAAAAACTAGATACTGCTATGAATGTATATAAATATAAATTATTTAACTGTTTCTGGAAAGTGCATAATGTCCTCCAGGATCTTATCTTCAATAAGCGTCTTCATAATTTTACCCATAATTAAGTAATCCTGCTATCTGGAATTTTCTGGGTCACATTTACTGTCATTTTTAAAAATATGTGTAACATCTGCCTTCATCAATCCGTAGGTACTTCTTCAGTGACACGTGGACCATTTGTACAAAATTCCTGCAATATCCTCAATGATACATGAATGTATATTCTCAGCCTCTGATATTAAATACATTAAGAAACACAGCTGTTTGTTCAGCAACTAGTTTGATTAGCAATGTGAATAATATCACACTTACCCTTTCATTTCCTTTCCAGATTAAATAAACTAATGTCTTTTTGATAAAGCAAAAAACTCGTTTCTCACTTTTGCAGCCTATAAGAGTTTAGTTGGTGAGCCTTCAGGCAATCACATCCGTGTGCCTGAGATAACAAGGTGTGGAGCTGAATGAACACAGCAGGCCAAACAGCAACAGAGGAGCAGGAAAGCTGATGTTTCGGGCTTAGGCCCTTCAGAGTTTTCATTTTCCTCATATATTTTATATTTAAAAAAAAAATTCTTCCTGTTTTTAATCAAATTCAATTCAAAACCTCCTTCTGCTATTCTGGCGCTAATTCAAATCACTAGGCATGGGCTGGAAACATGAATTGGCCACTGGATCACAATTGGCTGAATGAACACGCCACTACTACAAGGGCACTTGCATGTAAGCAAAATGCAATGATGGTGGACACTCAGACTGACAACTGGGCAATTAATTACTAATGGGCATGACCTGAGACGGCTGACCGTTTCAGAAGGCATTTAAAGAGGTATGCATGAACAGAAAGCTCAGTAGGCTTAGAAAAGGGGCCCAGAGAAAACAGAGACCAGTCCTCTACTGCAGCAAATATGGCAGAGAATGTGGTGCCAGAGTGAGGCTCCTGAGTTAAACCAGCCGATGTCGATTTCAGAATTACCCAATATAGCTCAAACCATTGTCTTAGAGTTTTTGGTTGAATTTTGCATTTTTTTCTTAATGGTTATTAGTGTTCTTTTTATCCCAAGATTTGCTCAATGGTCCTGT
Source organism: Stegostoma tigrinum (assembly GCF_030684315.1). NCBI lineage: Eukaryota > Metazoa > Chordata > Chondrichthyes > Orectolobiformes > Stegostomatidae > Stegostoma > Stegostoma tigrinum. Next base: position 30,792,512 of record NC_081382.1, read on the forward strand.
TTAACCAGGCAGGAGAGCCCTTAGGCTTGATGCCTTTGCTTTGTTAGGGAGGCACTGGGCTGTTAAACAGAGACGACTGCCATGGTAAGGGATATTCCCGGGTACCTGGAGTGGAAATTGAAAGGGAGAGGTTTAATTTCAACAAACAGCAGAGATAAAGCAGAGGGCTGGGGTCCTGCTTTGTAACTAACAGGAGTTAGGTAATAAACAATAAAGGAAGTCCACAAAGTTAAAAGTCCCCTGGGGTCACGTGCAAATTGACAGAGACAGAAGTCAAGCAGATGAATACACGGCTAAAGAGCTGTTGTGGGAGGGGACTTTCATTCATGGGAAACTGGCATCAGTACTGCAGAAACAATGTGGAACCTAATGTAGTGAGTAAACAGGTTTTAAACTAATGAGATGGTGGGGGAGGGAGATTCAAACATAAACAGACTTAGATATGAATGAATTAGGGAAGGGCAGTGTGTAGTCTATATTTAATATGATTACAATTCAATTAAAATGCAGTTCGTTGATTAAAAAGAAATAAACCAATTACAAGGTTCATTTGTGAGAGAAACAGAGATAAAGCAAGAGAGAAATACGAAAGAAGGATCAAAAGAATATGAGGAAAAGGAGAAGAGGGTTACAATTATCTACTTAGATAAAGAAGGATGGGTATCGACTAGAGTGTATTATAAAATCCATTAGATGGTTGATTCAAATGTCCTGTTTCTGCTCTGAAAATACTATCTAATTCAATATAGCTTAGTCTAAAAGGTTTGTTAAAGGCAAACATGTTTGTTGGTTTTCGGTTATTAACCTACATGTTAGGAAGTGTGAATTAACTTTATCCCAGATTAACGTCTCCGATACCACACCGCTGAAGTTACTGGATTTTTCTATAGTAGCATGGTTTACTCCTCTTCCCTTTCCCAACGGGGTTCCTCCTCCGGTCCAGCATCACTCCCATGCCTAAGGAAAGTGACAGATTCTCCAACTTCCATTCTCATTTCCCTCACCAACTCAGGACCCATTTAGATCTGGTACCTTTTAAGAGTGTTGTTAACACTTTTTGTATCTTCCCATTATCCAGATTTATGCTTTCCAATTTCTCCATAACTGCTCCTTCACAAAAGCACTGGCAGCATCTATTTTACTGGACAGGTGCTCAATCATGTCTGCCTTTCAAAGGTGTCCCTTCAATCCTTAATTAGCTCCATCCTTTGTTTGGCAACACATACTATTTATAGGTTTATAAATAACTTTGGATTCATTTTTATTTTCCTACTATTCTGTTCTCAGACACCCTCCTTGTCCGTTATTTTCTTTTCTAAACTGGCTTTTTCATCTGGTTTCAGCTTGGTATTATAATGCACCTGAATGATCATGAAGCTTATTATATTTTTTCCCCCATTTAAACCTCTATATCTTGAGTCATTCATTGAACTTTCGCAGTAGATGCCTTTCATGCACTCCTGTTGGGAATGTCTAATCTTTACCTAGTCTATCACCGGATTCAGGGCCTCCCCCTCCTATTTTTCATTAAAAGCTTCAAAACTCAATTATTGTTACATATTCGAAGGTAAAGAAGGAATTAACATTCAATGCAACTTTACATAATAAGTTGAATAAGTCAGAGCCTACACAGAATTTTAGAATGATTGTGCTAATGATTCATGAAGTGTCATGGTTTGTTATACAGTCTTCCCTTGCAATTTGCTACACAGTAAGTTACCAAGCCTGCTTGAATCATTTGCCATCTGGGTTGGCACTGACTGGAGTAATAATAATGGAGTAACAAGGAAGGAGCGAAAAAAAAAGGTGGAGTACAAAAGAAGATTTGCTTGAAACATAACAATTTTGTCTGATTCCAAAGTGGATTGGTCCTATTTAAAAATGCAATTGAGTCATGCAGACATTTGCTAAAAAGTATGAGAGCTGACAATCAGCATTTGGTCTGGCAGCAAACTAAGCATATTGAAGGCAATGGTCAGAAATAAGACATGCTTCTGTGCTTGGCCCGTGACACTATTACATAAAATGCATTTCAGATTAGAGTGCTTAATATTCCATGTAAATATCCCTAAAAATATTTTATCCTCTAAATTGTGTCACCAACACACAATACTGGCTGGTTCTAAAGCATGTTGGCAGCATGCCTGAGTTTTCATGGATACAGAAAATTGTGCAGCAAGGGTGGGACAGGAAAAAGGGGAGACAAACATTTTTTTTTAAAACAAGTGGAAACTGGAAGGAACCCTGAAACAAAATAAGTTCAACCAGTTCACATGTCTTATCCATTTAATTTGTATAATTTAAAATTGTAACAATAACATTTCATAAAAAGGCAAATATATTTATTCATTTAGAAAACAGATTACTCTGAAATGTCCCTCTAACTATTGTGTGGACTGATGGCATCAAAACATATATGAACATTTTAAATCCATCTGCTGAAACAGAGATACCATTACGATTAGGAAAAGTAATTGACACTAAATGTTAACTCTATGTCTCTTTCCACAGATAGGCCTGACCTGCTGGGTATTTTTAGCATTTTCAAATTTTATTTCGGATACCTAGCATTTGCAGTCTTTTGATTTTGTATGGTTAGGATTAAACTTGTTTCACCTTTAAGTTAATTAAAACTACAGAAATTTGTGAAACTGAGAAGATTCAAAATGTGATGGAGGCTCAAAGCTTCAGCATTTCATTTGTTTTCACACTGACAACAAGAATATTGTATTTTTGATTTTACTTATAGGCAATCAACGAATGAGGCTTTGTTTCCCACTCCACTGAACACTCCTATTCAGCCACGTTATTGTAGGGTGGTGCTTAATCTGCAAAACATTTCTCCATAAAGAGACAGTTTAGTAATGTTTCTGGGGACTGTTAGCAATGCATAGATTGAAAAGTACTCTCAAAGGTTAAAGATACCCAAATATCAAAGTATAAATTACCCTACATTTCACAACAAAACTATATATTTTGTTGTATTTGTGTTCACCAAGATAAGGCAAACTGCAAGTGATATGCATCTTCACATCCTGTTTGAGTGGCAATCATAAGCACTCCCAGATGATGCATACCACAGGCAACAGAAGAGTAAAGCTCCCTTCAGTTTGCATGAAAATATCTCAATTCAACCCTATACACCACTCCTCACTAATCCAGGAGACATTTTTTTTTCAATTTTCCACAACAGCCATCCTTGAGTGAGATTATAAGCAATTTTGAACTGCGAGACTGTCACTGCTAGAAACTGGATTGAGAATTCTCAAATTAATTTCACACAGAGCCTTACAGCTAGAAAATGCAGGGATGATATGTTTCATAAGTCTGGCCAGAATCTCCCTGAACTGAAAATGCTAGTGCCCACCATAAGATAAAATGGGGAAAATTATTTCTTGATTCAACAAGGAAATGCTTAAAACTTTAATACTGATTCTGCTGTTCCCCTGAATTTTATCCTCTGGCCTATTTAAATACTTATCTTGCACATGTTGCATTATTTAGCTGTTTTGTTTGGAAACAATTTTCTAAATAGAAAAACTATCAATGCTATAATGGCAAATTATGAACAACAGCAACTGGAAGCAAAACAAGATTTTAGGCAATGCAAAATGGCATTCCTGTTTTGCGCACGTCATGAAAATATTTCTATTCTTTTAAAAGTACAATACAACTGGAGTCAAAAATATTCCTTGTTCTGTAGTAATACAGACTCTGTAAAAATTGAGGTAATTGATTTTGTTATAGAGGATGTTTTTGCAATTTAAGGATTTGGCAGCTTACCATTTCCCAAACAAACACAGGCTTTTCCACTATAGTTCAACAGCAATGTAAAAAAAATCAGCCTCATACGCTGCCAACTTGCAACATCATATTCCTCACTGAAAATACAGTCAGTGCAACAAAAATTGAATCAAATACTTTGTTCAACATGAAAAATTCTAACAGTAACAGCAGGCTTCCTGGAGTTTAGGCTCTAAGCTCAACAAAAGGTGTTTACATTGGGCTTCACTTCTACTGCACTATAGTTATGCGGCAAAACATTAAATGCAGCTTTTTCTTTCTTTGTTGAAACTTGAATCTGTGTTTTAACAATTCCTTCTTTTGTTAGAATCATCGTACACAAAACACATTCCTCTCCTGGGCATCAGGCACACATTCATACTTAAAAAGTGAAAATAATTAATAGAACATCCAGTAACAACAGGCTATCAAGTAAAAATGTGCTCCTAGTTCAGTCAGAATTACCTCAGAGCTTTTTGTTATAATGAGCTGATTACAATAAAAATTGTATTTTCCTGCCCACAAAACAACACTTCAACTGAAATAGGAATACAACTGTCATTACCATAGCTTTAGATTGGACCAAAGAGACTTACCAGTCACATTTCTGGATTAAATTGCTGTTTAGACTTTCCACAAATCAGTGTAATAAGAAACTTTCTGAAAGTTTTCAAATGTGCTTTTGGCTTTCCCACAGAAGTAATAGTTTTTGTGCTAGCAGGAAATGGGAGTCTCCAAGTACCATGAGTCAAAAACAATGATCTCCATATATGGTTAAAATATAAAATAAAGTCTTTTATCTGGGAAGATGCAGTACGAATATGCAATACTGTGGATATTTCTCACAAGCAATAGCAGTAATAATTATTAATAATTCAGTTAGAATTCTTGCTCATACTCTGGTAGGTTTCTAAGGGATGTTTAACTTCACTGTAGAAGTTCATCCTTTCACATACTCATAATTGGTTGTTAAAATAGCAAAAAGCATCTACATAAAAGAAACCCCGAGGGAGAAATTGTTATATCCTAGCAATTGAGACAGAATTCATCATTGCATGATATTTTTGAGCTTGTTGGAAAGCAAACTATGACAAGTGGAAATACATTTAGGATTTTCGTCCATACTCCACACTTGCCAAACACTAAAGGTCACTAAATTTATTCAACTCACTTCTAGAAGATACGACAGTGCAAGAATTAATTTCCTGCAAATTGATTTTGATAATGAAATATTCAAGTAAATTTCAATTGAGTTGTGCATATGGATGGCATTTTTAAAAATTACATGTGGTGTGGCAGAAAGTGCCCGATTTAGATCAAATGAAGTCAGTGTCCTCCTCGGTCACTCTCAGTTAAAAATAAGATTGCAACTTTACTCAGTGATTTCTGCATTTTTTTGTTCATTCAAACTTAAGAATGCAAATGGATAAACCACCATATTTATAGATACTGCACAACAAATTAAAACTGATTAATGAACACAAAGCAAGTACATTAAACAAATTATGCAATGAATGAAGTCTTGTAGTGCTTATTTGGTTAAACCTTTTGAAAAAAGCTATATCTCTCATTTGACTACTCATGATAAGAACGCTTCCCTGAATAATTTTTAATAGGCATCAGAAAAGTTCATGAAAGTCTAGGTCTTCGCATGACTCATTGAGAAATACAGTTTCTCCATATTATGAAGTGTCTAGAATTAAAATTAGCTTGTATTGTCACAAATACTTATGTGATGAGCACAATGAAAAGTTTACAAGCTACCTCTGACGGTGCCATCTTAGGTACAAATGTACGTAGGAACAGAATCTTTCTAGAAAGCAGAAAAACAAAGCAAGCCAAAAAGTTAAACATTACACAGTCTTTCGTACTAAAAAGTGTAGAAAAAAAACAAAGAAACACAGTTAATAGTTCAATATCACAGTCCTCTCTGCTGGTCAAGGTGGTACTAAACACAGCATCATGGGAAATTATAAACTTGTGCGTCACTCTGCTGTGGTGCACATAAATTACAATTGCTCTTATAGAGCTAAACTAAATTGCTGGCCATAAAATAACCTTTACAATTCCTTTCAGACTCGAAACATGGTAGAAATACAAATGCTTTTATTTAATTTACAATCATATATTTAAATTCAACCCATTGAAGCAATTTTGTTCACTCCTTTTGCTTTCAGTTACTTGCCAGCTAAGATGATTACTTTCATTTGTTTTACTGGAAGAGGATGAAGATGAAGGGATGTGAGGATTAAAACGGAACTAGGCGAGATGGCTACACCCACCATCATGCCTCTCTTAACTCTTTCAGCCCCAAACAACACGAAGGAAGAAATATTTCTATAAGGATGTCTACTGCCAACGTCCAATAGAACAGATAGTACTCTAAATGATGATCACAATGGCCTCAACTAATATGTTGCCAGTTAATTTCGGTGAAGATCATAGGCTGTAAAGTCTCTGATCGCACAAAACTGCCCATGACTATTTCAAACATCAGAGAGACACATTTCATCTGGGCCAGTGTTGTACCATCTTTCCAAGTGAATAGCGGGCATCAGCTTTCCTGGTCCTCTGATGCTGCTTGGCCTGCTGCGTTCATCCAGCTCCACACCTTGTTATCTCAGATTCTCCAGCATCTGCAGTTCCTACTATCTCTGGTAGAGTGGTCACCTGGTTCTAATGGAGGTCGATGCTAGCACAGCTGTTACAGTAATCACGGAGCTACTTTTACCAAAATTTGCTCTGGACTCCAACCCTCAAGTTTGCGCAAGACCTCAGCAGACCAAGAATCTATACCAGGGAACCCGTACAGATTAAGGGTACAACTTCAGTTCTGGTCCCTGATGAGAAGTAGCTGGTTCAGTTACCATTGATTGTATAAAAGGCTCAGGCCCAAACCTAATGGGGAGAAACTGACTCAACATTTTTGATTAGAAGATGTGCCTGAGTGAATGCCAAACTAAATATCTCGAAGATTTTCAGTAAGGTTTAGGGACTATCAAAGCAACCGAGGCCACCTGATACGTTGACCAGAGAGCAATTACACAATTCTGCAAGGCCCACTCAGTGCCTTTTACCTTGCGACTAAAGCAGAGGCAGAAATCGGAAGGCTCAAAAGCAAAGGAATCATCAAACCGGTCCACTTTGCAGAATGAGCAGCACTGGTCACATCAACTGTGAAGCCTGATGGGTCGATGTGCCTTTGTGGGGATTTTAAATAAACAGTAAACCACGTTTCACTGCTGGATAAATACCCAATTCCTTGCATAGAAGATTCATGTGCAAAGCTGTCAGGGGTGCTGTTCTTCACAAAGCTGGACATGAGTCATGCGTACTTGCAATTAGGTTAATGATTTATTACAGAAAGTTCATACATAACCTGGTCTCCATCCAGCACTTTTTCATCAACTGCTAAGGGGTCAACCATGAAAATGGTCACGTGGCCAAGCCACAGCTTTCAGGGAAGTGAAGAAAAGTCTATTGTCCTCTAATGCATTGGCAGACTATGATACCAAGTGCGACTGTGTATTGACACTAATGCCTCCTCATACTGCATTGAGGTAGTATTAGCTCATAGGTGGCCCAATGGAGAGGAACCCCAAGTAGCAAATGCATCCAGGACCTTGGCTAATGTAGAGCGTAAACATGCCCAGATACAGAGGAAAATTTTACAATCTATTTTGGAGTCAGGAAGATCCACCAATACCTTTCAAGACAAATTTGTAATAACAGACCACAAACCGTGGCTAGGCCTGCTTAAGGAAGGCAAGACAGTGCGGCCAACAGCTTCAGGCCAAATTCAACAGCGGGCTCTTATAGTAAGTGCATATAATTACAGCTGGAACATCATCCATGAAGCTAAGTATCAAATGAGAATGCATTGAGCTGCCTCCCACTGGCAGATACACCACACTGGAAGAGCCTGTAATGGCTTTAAATTTTCTGGACACACTTCCAGTCACAGCTACAATATCAGACTTTGGAAACAAAGATCTGGTTCTGACAAAACTGGAAAAGCTGCTGGTGATCTAGGAAACCAAACGGCTGTCACAACCAGAATTGAAACTGTTTTGGACTCAGAAAGACCATATCACAGTTGAAAAAAAGCATATAATTGGGAGCGAGCATGATTGCCTCGAGCAAAGATTGCCACCAGATACTGGCTGAACTCCCAGGGTCATTGAGCATGTCCAAAATGAAAATGTAGGTGAGATGTTATGGCTGGTGGCCAGGATTGGGTACAGAATTGGTGGGGCAGTGCCCAGAGTGCCAACAAGAACAAAAATATCCATCACAGCTTCTCCAAACTCGTGAGAATGGCTGGGTAAACCCCGCACTCGGTTACACTGTCTATGCAGGTCCTTTATGGGTTCAGTGTTCTTAGTCATAGTTACAGCCCATTCAAAGTAGCTAGACATGCATGGAGTTCATTTGTCATTGGGACGGCAATTTAAAAATCTGCAGACATCTTTTGTAATGCATGGATTCCAGCAAGTGTTGGTCACACAATGAACCATCGTTTACCAGAAGGGAATTTGAGAATTTCCTTAAGTTGAATGGTATTCAATGCAAGGGCAGCTCCATATCATCCATCATCCAATGGTCTGGCAGAAAGAGCCAGAAGGTGGACTTAAAGAAACATCTTAAAGTTTCATTAAATATCAAACTGTCCCAGGTCCTATTTGCTTCTTGAGCCACACCCCCGCAACTACAGGGATATCTCCAGCAGAGTTGCTAATGGGGAGAAGATTCCACAACAGATTACGTCTGGTCTTCTGATTCTTGGGGAGGGACCGTGAAATGGCATCAGGAACACCAAGACTCCATTAAACGAAAGAGGCTCTACTTTGGGACAACGTTTGCTGGAGGAACCATGGGAATAGCATGGTTGATGTGAGGTCAGGTCCAGAGATGTATAAAATTTGGGTGGGTGCAGTGACGCTGACTAAGCATGTGGACAATATGAAAGCAAACTCTCAAAGTGGCTCCGGTCTCCTCAACAGCCTTTCCAAGTGTTCTAGAACCCACAGATTCACCCTCTCTTTCAAATCTGAGGTGGATACAGTGGATGTCACCACTTCAACGCCTATGCCACCAAACTGCCCATATCAGAGGCAGAGTTGGAGGAAACAAAAGGGAACTGTCCTATGTCCATCCCCTCAGAAGGGGAAGGATGTAGTCAAGTGGACCTGAAATATGAGCTCCCTGAGTGGATCTAATTAACAGGAAGTGAAAAACATCGTGCTCACCTCAAGAGCTGGATCAATCTCCACATGGAAATAAAAGGTGACTTGCTGATGGGATACCACCTTCTATGGAGTTATTTCAGTAGGAATCTTGAATACTCCATTTGGGTAGTAGTAGAAGCAGGAAATCTCAACCTACAAGAAGTACGTGGATGAGCACTTAAAAGGCCAAATGCTAGAAAGTGGAGTTAGTGTAGATATGTCAGTGCAGACACTGGGCCGAACGGACTCCATAACTCTACAAATTTAATGGCAGAGCCTCATTGTCATTTAATTACACCCCCAGGACCAAAAGGGGTGAAGAACTGTGTTTGAAGCAGCAAGTGGGAAGGAGAGATTGTGAGGTAAAAGACTCAACTTTGCAGGTGGGGTAGGAAACTGCAGCATAAATTTATCTGAGCTGTTAAGGAATAGCACAGCTGTGCCTTCTGGTTCAAAAGCTGTCAGAGTCAGAATCAGAAGGCTCGGAGACCACTTTGTAGAGCACCTGTGCTCTGTTCGCGACAATCGACAACAACTTCTGGCCATGAGCCATTTCGAATCCCACCCCCGCCCCCCCCCCCCCCTCCAACTCCTTGGGTAACATGTCCACCCTGGGCCTCCTCCAGTTTCCAAATGACACCAACCAGAAACTGGAGGAGCAACGCCTCATATTCCACCTTGGGTGCCTACAGCTCAATGATCTTAATGTGGACTTTACTAATTTCAAAATCTCCCCACTCCTGGCCTCAACCCATGACCAACCCTCCCTCTCATTCCCGCCTCCTTGACCTAGCACAACCTGTCTGTCTTCTCTGCCACCTACCTGCTTCTCTCACCTCACTGTCCAACCCCCACCACTGCCCACCTGCACTCACCCATCACCATCCCATTCCCACTGTCCCCTCTTTGTTTGTTTTGGAGCTCCCTTCCCCCTCCCCTATTTCTAAAGAAGGGTCCCAGACTGATGTGTCAACTTTCCTGATCCTCTGATGCTACCTGGCCTGCTGTGTTCCTCCAGCTCCACACTGTGTTATCTCTATCTCCACCATCAGCAGTTCTTGCTAGCTCAGAATCAGGTGTTATGCCTTGATTGGAAAACACAGACTCATTACTGAACCTTAAGAAAAGTGGTAGACAGTTGCTTGTGATTGCATTGCGTATTTTATTCCTCTCTCATCCTGTGATGGGGTGGGAAGTGGAGAATGGTTGAAAGTCTTCAAATGTTTTCATTTTAACACAAACACATATACAGTCCTCCTTTGCCCAAAATGAGAGTTAATTGGAAAGGTGGCTCTCTGACCTCTGACATGTACGTGCCAGAATTGAAGCTAACTAGACATCAGTAATTTTGCAGTTAATGCTAGTCGAAACATGGGTTATATCTTTGCAGTGTGTGTTCAGATATTTTAAGCATGTGCAGTTCAGTTTCCCTCGTGCTGGCGATGAAAATTCAAGGGCTCAATTGGCTGCCAATACACTTCAAGTTAGCATCAACTGTGAACCTTGCAAAAATACTTAGGAAATCTGCTGTAGTGTACCAACATGAGACTGCAGTGAACAGGTAATATTCTTGAAGCAATTGAGAATTTGAGGTAAAAGGACCATGTGAGAAGAATGAGTGGAAATGCCTGCATTACACTGTTTATCAGATGTTCATGATCAACGATGTCAAGATAATGAATCCTGACTTGTTCTCGTAACACACAACTTACTAACATTCACAAACAATACACTGGAAATACTGCATACTCACCCTTGGTGAATACTACTGCAATTTCTGCTAAGATTTCTTTCCGTTTAATTTGTATATAGCTTGATTTCAATCAATAAAACATAGGAAAGCACAGTTAAAAATTTAAATCTTAAATTCATTCATATGCTTGGTTGTTCTGAGGTTCTGAGGAATAGTCACAGGACCCAAAATATTAACTCTGGTTTCCACCTCCACAAATGCTGCTAGACCTGCTGAGCTTTTCCAACAACTTCGATTTTGTTCATGCTTTGTTGTTCCCTTTAGTCATTTGGCACTGCATTAAATTTAGACACAGTACGAACAACCATGTTTAAGATGCAAAACAGAAATTGCTGTAAAAGCTCAGCAGGTCTGACAGCATCTGTGGAGAGAAATCAGAGTTACTGTTTCAGGTCAGTGACTTTCCTCAAAACACATGAACAATGTTTAGGATGTCATCTGTATTAGTCTCCAATTAAAATCACAATATTTAGATACAAGTAGACGAAGATGTAAGTTGCAACTCTGTATTGGCAAATAAATGAGTTCCAAAGAAATCACTAAAAACGCTGAACAAAATTAGATTGTTTTGTCGTTCTCACAAAATACTGTCACAGCATGAATACACTTGCTCTTTGCCATCAGGCAATTTGACCTTTGAGTGCATCACAGCTGAGTCTACTGAGATGAAGATTCATGATATTATCATTTGGAAACTTGGGTTCTAAAGTGGACAAAATGACATATAGCTTTAAATTTGATCTGTACTTCAACATTGCATGTGCTAAGAAGTGGAGACTTTTGTTTTAGTTTCATTTTAGTTCCAAGAGTGAAGGGTTATCTGGAAACATATTTACATAATTTAAATGAGTCTTTTAAAACCTTCAAGATAAGGAGTTCAATGGTCTGGAAATAAAGGCAGGGCTGCTGCCGAACAACAAGGTGTCCTATGCGGCAACAGAAACTTAGGAATAGGAGTAGGCCTTTCAGCCCATTGAGGCTAACCTAGCACTCACTACAATCATGGTCGATTGAAGCGTTCAATGTCTTTACCCACCGCACCCTCATAATCCTTTACACCACTGGTAAACGAAAATCTATCAATTTCTAGCTTAAAGATACTTAAAGACTGAAATTTCAAATCCTTGGTACAGAACCTTAACTGTTCACAAACCTTCAGAGATAAAAAAACAAAAACCAATGAAATTTTACTAATTGTTAGTAAAATCTTCAACAAATTCCAACAAGTTCATCTTACACCATTTTCCATTCATGAATCCATGCTGACCTATGACCAGATTTTCAACTAAGTATCTATTTATCTGAGGAAGGGTCACCAGACCCAAAACGTTAACTCTTTTTCTCCTCCACAGATGCTGCTAGACCTGCTGAGCTTTTCCAGAAACTTTGTTTTTGTTCCTGATTTACAGCATCCACAGTTCTTTTGGTTCTTATCTACTTATTTTGTCCTTTATAACGGAATCCAAATTTTTCCTCCTACTGATATAAAGCTGACCGGTCTGTGTTCCCAGTTAGTTTCTTGCTTTCTTCCTAAATATGAATGTGACACTTGCTAACTTTTAATCTGCATGAATCATTTGAGAATCTATTTAGAATTTTAGAAGATAATCATCAATGCATCTGATGTCTACAGTCACCTCCATTACACTGGGATGTTGACTAATCAACTTTCAGCCCATGAATTTCTCCAGTACAATCTTGTTGCTATTGATAATTTCCTTCAATGCCTCAAAAGCCACTTTGATCTCCAGTTTTGGGAGAGACCTTGTGGCTTCTTCATAGAAAACAGATACACAGTAATCACTTGACTTCTCTGCCAGATTTCTGTTCCCCATTATAAATTCTCCTGATTCTGGCTGCATTGGACCCATATTTGTCTTAGCCAAATGTTTTCTTTCTAATGTACCTAAAAGAAGTTATTAGATCCATTTTTGCTAGATTGTACCCTGTAATCTGTTCTACTTTTCCCGAGGAATTTCTTCATTCTCCTGCATATTCTAAAAACCTCCTAATTTTCAGAATTCCTGCAATTTCTAGCAACGTTATAGGCTCTTTTTCTTTAATCTTATGTAAGCCTAAATTTCCTTTGTCAGCTTTGGTTGACTAAGCTTTAGCACCTTGTAGCAATCTTTCGTTGCTGCAAATCAAGTCATAGATCGTTAAAGACAATCCATTGTCTATGTACAGTCATGCTTTTTACTCAAACCACCTCAGCCTCTTGTCTTTCTCATACACTTTATTCAAATTTAACATCTTAGCTTCAGAATCAATGATCTCACTTTCATACACAAATGTAAAATTCCAACATATTGTGGCCACTAATCCTTAAAGGTTCTTTTACAACATGATTGTTATTTACCTTTTTTTAAAAAACATAATACTAAATCTAAAATAGCATGTCCTTGTTGGCTCCTCAGCATTCTGTTTTAGAAGGCCATCCTTAACCCACTCTGGAAACTTGTCCTCCATAGCTTTAGTCCTCAGTTGGTTTACCCAGTTTACAGATATTTCAATCAACCTGTTCAGAGGTATTGGGTGGGACTTAAATCCAGTTGTGGTACGTCTATGACTTCACACTCTGCAGCATGTACACTCCATGTGGCCCTTCTGACCTGCCATCTCATAACTCTAAAAACCATCTGAGGCAGAGAGTCAATGGGAGAGACAGAAAAATTCTTTTAGAAAGCAGAACCATCCAGAAAGGAAGGAGTATGCAATTTTCTTTCACAGAAAGAAACAGGTCATTAGAGGAAAAAAGCTAGCAGCAAAAATGCAGTTTAGCAGTCTCCAAAACATTCAGAACACATGAATGTAAGTCCTGAATGGCTTAACATTAAAAGATGTTTCAGGAAGAGAAGGCTATGGAAGAGGGCATTAAAGTACTTGTACTGAGCTATGTTAACAGTTTGTTTAAAGTTATCATGAGGAGCTGTTAACGTTTTTCGAGAAAAAACATTGAACGAATGCAGCAATTTACCTACACGAATTTGATTACAGCTGTGTTAACCATGCCGTGCAGGTTCACCACTACTATCCTGACAGTGGTCTACATCTCATGCCATGTAGAAGGGGAGGGTGCACTTGAAGTATATAATGCCACAAACAGTCTTGAGACTGGTTGAAGTCATTGGCTACGATGAACAAGGCCTCAGATTATCCTGACTCAAAATGGTACCAAAGAAGTTAGTTTGAATGTTCCCCAACCGGTACCCATGAATGAACAGCCAGACTGACTCCCTACTGAAGTCCAGGTTTGAGGCATTACGAGCTAGGCAACGCTGACCTATACAGGAAATCCAGGTACAACTTTCGGAAGGCCATTAGAGACACCAAGAGGTAATACCAAACTAAGTTTGAGACCCAGACCAACCACATCCTTTGGAAAAGCTTACATGACTTAATGGGCTATAAAGCGAAGGTGAACGGAATCGCAGGCAACAGTACATTCCTACCTAACAAACTCAATGCACTCTACGCTCGTTTTGAACAGAAGGTCAGTGAAACAATATCACTTAACGCAAATGCCTCAGCTGCGTTTGTACCCACAGTCACCACCACAGACATCAGATTGATCTTCTTCAGTGAACCCAGGGGAATGACTGGCCTGGATGGAGTCCCCAGCTGAACACAGATTCTGTGCGGACCAGCTGTTGGGAGCATTCATAGATATCTGTCACCTCTCCTTACTGAAGATTGAAATTCCCACCCACTTTAAGAATATCATCCTTCCGGTGCCAAAGAAAAATTATGCCGCATGCCTCAACGACTAGGCCTCAGTGGCTGTAACCTTCGTAATTATGAAGTGCTTTGAGAGTTAGTCATGGTTCACATCAACTCCAGCCTCCCAGATTGCCTTGATCCTTTGCAATTTGCTTGCTGGCTCAACGGGTCCACAGCAGACACTATCTTGCAGGCCTTTACGCTCATCACTGGAACATTTGGATAATAAAGGCAGCTACATCAGGCTCTTTTTTTTTTGAAAAACTGACCATAGCTCTGCCTTCAATGCCATAATTTCAAACAAGCTCACACCTAAACTGCAAGGCCAAGGTCTTGGCTCTAACTGGATCCTCAACTTCCCGACCCACAGACCGCAACTAGCAAGAATAGGTGATGACACCACGTCCACCGTAATCCTCAACACTGGTGCCCTGCAAGGCTGGGTGCTCAGACCCCTACTCTACTTGTTACATACTCATGAATGTGTAGTCAAATTCCACCCAACTCCATTTACAAGTTTGCTAAAAATACTACCACTGTTGGTCGGATCTCAAATACATGAAAGTGAGTGTTTAGCAGCACAGTGTAAAGACAATCTCTCAATCAATGTCTAATAAACTCATTAATTAAACTGAATGAAACACTTTCCTAGATTTTATAGTGAAATACAGTATTGCACGAAGACCTTAAGCACAAAATTAAATTGATAAAGATAACTAAATGTTTGTCTGTTGAGTACAATACTGTAGCAATTATTTCAATTTGTTTCAGCTAAATCACAATTCTTAACAAATGTAAACAAAAAGGATTTCAATCTCCAGGAAAAGTTGCTTCAAGCTATATGTTGCAATCCACTGAATGGGGTGCTGTCAAGTAACCACAGGCCCACAACTCGATATTCTAAATTGACCCTCTGTCAGAGAAAGTGGGTCTGCAGCTAACTGGTCAATCTAAATTAAATAGCCAGCAGATACTGGCTACAGAGAACAATGGAAACCAAGGTGAAACGTGGTCACAAAAGGTTCAGGTGGAGCCAGTTACACAACCCTTGGGTTGGTTGTATGGGAGGAATATTGATCAGACTTTCTGGTACCTCAAGTTCCAGCCAGTTCCCGGGTACGTGCACTTTACACCTCTGTTGCATGGCAACAGCGAAGGGTGTTGGCACGAACCCATTGAATGCTTTGAACCCAAATCAAGACTGATGGTGAAAGGCCACAGAACCTTTAGGAAAGTCTGGAGCAAGAGGGAGAAAAAAAAAACACATGCCTGGAAGCCATCCGCTCAGCGAAGACTCATGGTGGAAGACCAGGAGAAGATCCCCTGTGAGACCCATCTTCATGGAAGGGAGTCAGCCCTACGTCAGAGAGGAAGGAGACTCCAATGGCCCAGTTCAAGCATGTGATCATTTTGGGTAATGTTGTCCAGACAGATATAGCCAGAGCGAGAGAGAGAGAGAGAGAGAATATGATGGGAATTTGGGAAATTCTCACACAGTCTTTTTAACAAGGAATATTTTATTAAGAAAATAGAGTTGAACTGCAAAGTGAATTCTGCGTCCTTTTGTCCTTCTCATTGACAGGAGTAGGTGGGTAGATTTTTTAAATACATAAACTGGTCCAAGTGTCCAAAGCACAGACAACAGGGGGAACAGATATTAAAGAATAAGCAGAGAAAGGAATTCAAAATGAACTCCCAAAACATTAGGCAATCTGAATCTGACTGAGAAAAATGTTAGCTTTTTTCAATGTATTCTGCCCACTCAGCGAAATGGCTGAAAGCCACAATTTAAATATGCTTCTTTGTAATAGAATGAAAAAAAAAGCAATGAGAGTTCAGACTGCATAAGTACAATGAAAGAGCACATCTCAGCACTAGAAATGTTTTCCATTTCAAAAGGAGTTGAGGTTTACATGCAAACAACTACGAATGAATGGTCAGAAATAAAACTTTAGAATGCTCCTGGATGGCTTCCAGTTCTTGATTAAAATCAGGCTCATTGTAAAGTTTGGCTGTTTCATTAGCCTACCATCATTAACTCAAAGTTAACAACTGATTCAATAAAATCCACATCTATGATCTCTGGGGAATTCAAACTCCAACTGTTCCTTTCCTTAAAGCAAATATAAATATGCACTTGCCTTTCCAGTGTAATATATTCCACTCTTTTGAATTGTTCATCTGGCACATCGAGATTTTCAATACATTCCAGGCATCAACTCAGACTGCCCTGTTTCCACTGCACTTAATAGTTGCTCCACTCTCAAAGCTCAGCTGATGTACAGTTTTTTTCTTCTTCCCCAGTGTAATCCAACTCTTCCATATCTCAGTAGTATTCAGCATGAGAAGGTAAAGAAAATCAGCAACTTTCAGGCGGCCACAGCTAGGGAGTGTGGTCTTTGTCCTGCAATTATCAGGTGACTGGCCTTCACAAGGCAGCAACTGAGTTCTTGCCTTGACCCCATAAAAACACTGAATACAGTATCAGTAACATGTTAACTATGTGGCCATTCTTTGTTTTAATAATTAACTCTTGGTCCTGTTCCACATATATACAGACTAACAATTTTTGTTTAAAATTTCAGTTTGCCATTACAATAGACAGTATTGGAATCACTCAGTTTTGACTGTTTTACAATGGGGGCTAATTTCACATCTACAATTCACAGCACGGCAGCCAGGCACACAACTGTATTGGCTGTGAAAATAAAACAGAAACAAAACAGAGGCTTATATTAGCCAGATTTGCTTGGCACTAATGCTGTAATATTCCATTAATGTCAAAAGACATTTCCTTTTGAAATATTCCCAGTAAGAGCAAAGGAAGATAACCTGTACATTTTCTTCCTTGTCATTCAACGGGCATTTAATCACATTTCCTTATCGACAATTTCAGGACTAGACGTGTTAGTTATCCACTCTTCCACCCAGATTTCCAGTCAACATTCTGAGATATCACAGGCAAGCTTTAGAAATTCAAGATATATACCTTTACATCAGGATCTCATGCACTGGCTGGCTAAGGGTGAACTAATTTTATAGTTGGGGCCTCAAACAGCCATTAGGACCCTTATTTGCATATACAACAATCTCAAAAGCTCATCTTAGGCTGGGGTACTGCATTGGGCCAAATTTCTAAGCCTGAATCATCAGCCTCACCCTTATTATTCACACTACCCTGAAGTTAACTTCCGTAGAGCTGCTTAAATCCATGTAACAGACACTGGTAGCAAAACAAAAACAAATTAGGTAGTTATCAGAATAAAATTAACAAAATCTAAATGTAAAACTTTTGGGTAAAAAAGTACTCTTGCAAGCATCATTTTCTTCCTTTTAATTTGAGAGCAGTCTCAAGTGACAAAACTGGAAATAGTCCGTTATACATTTCTACCAAACATTACTCAGGACGTTGAGATGCCGGTGTTGGGACTGGGGTGGACAAAGTCAGAAATCCCATGACACCAGTTTATAGTCCAACAATTTATTTGAATTCACACAAGCTTTTGGGAATAAACTTGATGGATAATAACCCAGCGTCGCGTGACTTCGAACATTATTCAGCTAATGAGATAGTTTGAACTTCAGATGCTGGAGAATCTGAGATAACAAGGTATAGAGCTGGACAAACACAGCAGGCCAAGCAGCATCAGAGGAGTAGGAAGGTTGATGTTTCGGGCCTAGGCCCTTCTTCAGAAATCTTATTCAGCTAATGTTACTTTATAACAAGGCACTAGCAGCTGCACAAGAATGACACACCAGAACCTGCTTCTGATTCAGTTTTCTGACCCGGAAAAGATATCTGGCCTCTTTTAGATGCCACCCTGCAGTTAACAAACCAAATAATTTAAACTCTTAATAAAAGGCTTTGTCCTACTTTCCACACTGTCACAAATTTCCTTTGCCATCAGGGTCACTCACCACAGTTTAAAGCAAGATAGATGTTCATATTCGCTACCAGATGTACCTGGCTTGTTTTTACATGTTTGAACATTGCAACACTGATGATATCATGGTGTTGGCATTATTCAGAACAGACAGATGATAGTACCATAGGGTCTTGTGTACAGTAAATGTGTTTTTTGATATTTGTTAATGTGTAATTTTCATACAGAAGCTTTTATATAAGCCTCCAGCAGCTTTAATTTTAGTCCAAATTAGGCACTACAGATGTCATGTGGGTTTTGTTTCTATGACAACGCAATGATATCTGAACTGGTTATCAAACAGTGTTGTATCTTCTAGCTCCTAACTATCGTCAAGCGTGTAGGCTAGCAGTCTGTTTAAAACAAAACCTAATTGAAATTACTGATTAAATAGCTATGTGTATTAGTTTTATATTTCTGTTTATAATTCTGTAAGTTCCGTATATACTGATGCTTTCAAAAATGATTGAAACAGCAAAGAACGTGAAAAGGAAACATGTTTCCCGAATAAGGTAAAAAAAACCTTACCCAGTATAAGATTACATCTGCAAAGGTGAAGACCTGAGAGTAAAGGTTGAAGGACCACACATGCAAATTTGACCCCCTACTCCAAGTTGTGCTGAATGAGGAAGAAGCTAGCATAGGCTACAGTAAATTCTTGACATAAGACCTGGGCTATCCTAAGTGACTCCTAAAACATAGCTTCAAAAGGACACTGAGGAAGTCTGTAAGTTGATTGAACATCCACACTCTCAATAAAGACGCCTATAAAATTCACAGAATCAAATATTGATAGTCAAGCAACAGTCATGAGAACAAAGGAAAGGAGTAGACTTCTTAGTCCCACCAATGCAAGTGACATCATTGTGTTCTGTTGCCTAATTCTCTTTTCTGCTTATCTCTAAAAGATTTTGTGAAAAAAAATCAGAATTAAAATTAGTAATTGATTCAGCATCAACTGCTGCTTGCAGAAGAGAGTTCGAAATTGCACATCCTTTGCGTGTAAACATTTTTGCTAACTTCACTCTTGGAAGATGTAGCTTTTCTTTTTAGGTTATTCTCCAGTCCTATACTCCCCAGTGAAAACAGAATTCATGCCATGTTGAATCCAAGTGATAATCCCACAGTAATATTAAAGTTGCCACTGTTTGAAAGGTGTTGCCTGCTCTTTCATGCGAACCATAAAAGCACCACCATGCTTACCTACACCAAATGTATAACATTAATATTCCATTTCACTTAAGAAATGAGCACCATAATTGATGTTTAGCTAAAGAAAATTATGGTAATTCTTGTTATCCTATCCATCCATAATCCAATACAAATTTGAGACTTCTCTCTTTTGCTTAGTGTGTACACCCATCAGGGGAAACATGCTATCACTTTCGGTAAAATAAAATGTCTTTTTAAATTAAAAAAAATGCCAAATAGCACTTACAGCCCATTTATGCATGATTGTGCTATTCATTAAGACATCAAACTGAAAACAGCTGTCAGATAAAACTGAACTGCAGAGTTGATGCAATGGAAAGATTATCCAGTGTGGTAAGAATATGGAACTCACTACCAAAACAAGCGATTGAAGCAAACAGTTTTGACAGTTTTAAGAGAAAATGAGATAAACATACGAGAGAGAAAGCAACAGGATACATTGGTGAAATTAGGTGAAGGAGAATAGGGAGGAGATGCTAAATATATTGTAAACATAGCATGGATCATTTGAGCCAAATCACCTTTGTACTATAAATGTTGCAATTTAGTCATATGCAAAGGCCAGGGGCAATTAAGGGGTTGATTTACTTGACAACTTTCATCAGGGAACATCCTTTTCTCGCTTGCAACTGTCAGGAGAAAGGAGTGATTGTCCATTTGCCAGAACTGTATCCTGTTAGGTGATGCATCAGGGCTTTTCTTAAACAGCAAAAAAGTTGATAATATGGTTTTGATATGGCTCCCTTCTCATAAGA
This sequence comes from Stegostoma tigrinum, assembly GCF_030684315.1. Classification (NCBI taxonomy): domain Eukaryota; kingdom Metazoa; phylum Chordata; class Chondrichthyes; order Orectolobiformes; family Stegostomatidae; genus Stegostoma; species Stegostoma tigrinum. Next base: position 30,812,886 of record NC_081382.1, read on the forward strand.
GTCTGAAGTGCTCACAAAGTCAAAGGCAATAATGCTAAATAGAAGCAGGAAGTGTTTTTAAAATTGCTGAAAAGAGACACACAGTTGAAGCTTTTCTCTTTTTAAGCAATATTTAAGCTCTATACTACCAAACAATTAATTATTTTTAAACTTCCAGATGACCGGTCGGCCAATGGCTTGATCATTGGCTTCTGCTTTACAGTGATCTGTAGTCGTCTCCTTTCCCAGTTTGCTGTTCTTTCCAGAAGACAGGCCTTTTGCAAGAGTACCAACCATATTTAGTGAATTTTTACTAATGTGCAACTGTCAACATAAGATCAGTTTTATTAGTCTTTGTTTCTGTCCAATGCAGGGCTTCAATGAGCTTGTGTACTGCATTTTGAATCTATTTTTTAAAATTTCTGTATGGATTCCCTTTCTTAACAATAGCATGAATTATTTATGTTTCATGCTTGAATAGGAACTCCTACTGATATTTATTTCTGGAATCTGGTATCTGGCTGCAAGATGTCACTGATGGAGTTCACTGACAGGCCATGCATTCTCTACCCATGATGGCTTTGATGTTGCCCTCCTGATATCAGCTAACCTGGCATAAAGATCAAATAAATCTGGGACCTTCCTGATCTAAACTGCAAAAATACAGAGCAAAATATCTAAAACTTAATCTGAACAAAATTAGATAAGAATTGTTGTTTCATGGCAGGAAAGGAGATTGTATCAGTGGGTAGGTCACTATACTAAGTCTCTGCACATCTCAAATGTGAAAGGCCTGAGCGCAACTTACATGCCTGACGTCTCAGCAGAAGATTACCCTGTATATTGTATTATTAAATATTAAGGGTTAGAAAGTAATATGAACCAGTCAAAAATCTGACTCATGTTAAGACTGCATTGTCCTAAATATTTTTTTTTTAAAAATCAGGTAATAAACACGCTTTGTACAAAATCTGCATCTGCTTCATCAATGACTTGCCTTCCCTCAAAGTCGGAGAAGTGGCTGTTCACCGAGCATTTCAGTTCCATTTGAAATTTTGTCAAATTAATGACTAGTCCATGCAAGAGAAAGACATGGATAACAATCAGGTCTGGGCTGACAAATGACTGCTCATTATCCTCTTCAAATGCATCATTAACAGCAAAAAGTTATATTTATACAGTGCATTTAAGCAACTCAAAACCACTTGAGGTGCCTGAAACGAGCAATAATCAATAAAATAAATTTTGTCATGGTTTACATCATGCCATCGGAGAAGAAATCAGGATAACGACCAAAAGCTTGATCAACAAAGAACACTTTTTTTTAAAGAGAAGGGTAATGAGGCATGGGGATATAAGGTAGGGAATTTCAAAGCTTGGGGGAAAGACAGAAGATGTGACTGATATCCTGGAATGATTAAAATTAGAGACATTTGAAATTAGAGTTGGAAGACCTTCAGGTGGCAAATATTTCATGCCCCTTAAGTGTGAGGAAACAAATCTCAAATAAACCTTAGATAACAAGGTGTAGAGCTGGATGAACACAGCAGGCCAAGCAGCAGAGGAGCAGGAAAGTTGACATTTTGGGCCAAGTGGTCCTCTGATGCTATTTGGCCAGCTGTCTTCATCCAGCTCTACACCTTATTATCTCAGATTCTCCAGTATCTGCAGTTCCTACTATCTATGAATCAAATAAACCTTCACTGCCTAACATTCAATTCCACCACCACCAATGTTGTGCCCTATCAACAGGTGTAAATATTTTGCAGGGATGTTTACCAGAACAAACCGGATAAACATTATGACTACAAAAGTAATGCATTGGACAGGTACTCTGCTACCAGTGGCCAAACCCTGTTTACACAGACAATGCAGTCTATAGAGATGTAGGGGGAAGACTCTGAAGAGACTGGAATTCTGCCCTCGGAAAATTCAAGCTTGAAAGAAGTTTGTGGTTGAAAATATTGGCTATACTGATGGAGTAGATCACCTAAAATCTCTCCAAGATTGTCTCTGTAATGCATACTTACCAACTTAAGTTTAATTTACATTGATTCTGGTTCACGTTCAAATAAAGATTACAAAAGATGAAACTGTGCTTGGCAATTTCTTCATTTGGGCATCAGTCAATCTGATTCTTGTGATCCACAGGGATCATAATGTCTCAAGATTCACAGCCAATAAGAGAAGGTCAGTTTAACCTCCTGCAAGTGCCCAATGACACTGGTTGTGGAATACATAATAAATAGTGAGAAAAGCTATATTGTGTAACACTGTTTAGTTACTTCTAAAAGCTTCTTATTAAAATACACATTACTTAATTTATGTTTCTGAATAATCATTTGTATAATAAATTGATGTGAGCACACATTGATTAGAATACATGTATAAAAATAAGTAGCTCTCTTTTCAAGTGATCATTTGTAACCAGATGAACAAGCTTTAGAACATAGAACATAGAACAATACAGCGCAGAACAGGCCCTTCAGCCCTCGATGTTGTGCCGACCTGTGAACCAATCTAAGGCCATCCCCCTACTCTATCCCATCATCATCCATATGCTTATCCAAGGACTGTTTAAATGCCCCTGATGTGGCTGAGTTCACTACATTGGCAGGCAGGGCGTTCCACACCTTTACCACTCTAAGTAAAGAACCTGCCTCTGACACCTGTCTTAAATCTATCACTCCTCAATTTGTAGCTATGCCCCCTCGTACAAGCTGACGTCATCATCCTCGGAAAAAGACTCTCGCTGTCCACCCTATCTAATATCCTGATCATCTCGAATGTCTCTATTAAATCCCCCTCTTAGCCGCCTTCTCTCCAATGAGAACAGACATAAGTCCCTCAGCCTTTTTTCATAAGGCCTTTGCTCCAGACCAGGCAACATCCTGGTAAATCGCCTCTGCACCTTTTCCAATGCTTCCACATTCTTCCTGTAATGGGGCCTCCAGAACTGCACGCAATATTCCAAACGAGGCCACACTAGCGTTTTGTACAGTTGCAGCACGACATCACAGCTCCAGAACTCAATCCCCCTACCAATAAAACCTAAAACACCGTAAGCCTTGTTCTATGAAAGCCTTCTTAACAGCACTATCAACCTGGGTGGCAACTTTCAGGGATATACATGGACACCAAGATCCCTCTGCACAACATTTTCAATTCCCCTAGTTGGCAACAGTACTTCACAACAGTTTACAAGTCTAGCACTCTAGGCAATACTACGGAAGTTAATAGGATCCAAGATATACATAATACAACAGCATTTGAATTGTGACCTTTGAAAAGAAGCCCAGGACAGCTGCAAACTAACACATATACTGTAATCAAATACTGCAAACATCAACAGAAAGTTTCTTTAAAAAATATAATCTTGCCTGAGAAGTGCCATCTTCAATAACCGAATGCTAAGCAGGATTTTTGTATTCAAAATTAACATTACCAAATGGCACAATGTGTCACCCGTATATTCGATACAGATTAGTTCTAACACAAAATCTCTATCATGCTGTGGAAATATCCTCTCAACAAATTACAAACACATACAGCATAACGCTGCCTTTCATCTTGCCAGTAAGACCACCATTTTAAGCAACACTTTTTTTCCCCAACTGCATTTCAACTTAATCTCTAGACTATTATACAATTCCAGTAACAATCCTCTTATATTCGTATTGTTCTACATAAAATCTCAATTACATTCTCTGTTACCATACCTATTCAATTTGGAAACACAAGTTAAGAAAGTGGGAGAGCTGGTAGGCATGACTACCATTAATACCTTTCTTGATCAGCCAACGAGGACCTGTGCCTGCAAAGAGAAATGCTGAACCTTGCTATATTAACCTATAATTCCTGAAAATCTATGATTGCACTCAAACAATTTTAGTCGGAAGCAAATACATTTTTCTCTTTTAGATTCAATAGCTGCCCTATGTCCACAAAATTGTTTCTAATTTACTACTTCTGTTGCACTGGATCAGAGACTTCATGCTCAGCACATGGCTCAATTATACCCATATCTTTCTTTGATAGAATCAGGCATTTTCAAAGGATATCCTCTTGACAAATTTATGGGACAGATATTAAAACATCATGGAACATCAGCAAACATCAGGTTTATATTTTAAAGATTAGTTCAGTTCTCTAGACTCATGTTAATAATGCATTTTAAAGTATAAATATACTGCTGTTTTAGGAAAACTATATGGGCAATTCTGAAGTTAGTTAAACTAATTCAAATTGAGGTAAAACTATCCTAATGTACAGTATAACATTAGTAAAAATTATAAATCTTTTATTGCACCTAATATATCAAACCAAGTTGTGTTGTAAATACCATTGTGTGGTTAGGGAAGAACATCATTAAGATGAACTCCTTACGAACAGTTATTTTTAATACATGCAAATTTGATTTAAAAACACCATTTTTATCACAGCGCTCAAACAAAATCTATTTGGGCAATATCAAAGGTCAATTTTTCCAATGTGACACAGTAAGAAACATGGAATAGGGTATGCTCCACAGACCAATAGGGCTGTCACAATTCTGTATGTGATGTGGTAAATACTGAGAGGCTGCACTGTACCACAGGAAGTATTTTATGGGAAACTTGAATACATGCACAATTTTCTGATCATTAAATGTAACTTCTAAAGAGTGTACTGACAGCAGATAAATCTTGTATGTTACCTTGTAACCCATAGTGGCATTCCACCATAGTGTGGAAAATATGGCAAACAGTTCAAGCACACTAATAATGATTGAGCCAACCCTACATGTTGTTAAAAAATAGCAGCTGTTTCCAATCATACGAGTGTTTCCAAAATGTCTCCCACATACACTGAAAGTCTTTTGAGTTTATGTAGCTATACATGGTAGTTACAATTCAATAACATACTGTGTATCATTTAGGATTAAAGATAAAAACCATTAATGGGATTCTCTGGAATCTAAGTCTGCCCTTCTCCTTTTAAAATAAATCCAACTGGAATCGAGAAGGCGCATTTCCTACAAGTAATTTTCTGCTTTTCTTTTCTCCGTAGTGAGTTACTTTTCTCTTTTAGAAGAAACATGTTGTTGCTGTATTGCCATTGTGCGCCAATACGTTTGGAATATCACGTCTTTGATGCATCTTTGTTGCAATAAGTCAAACCTACTTACTGTGGTGCTATATCGTTTGCTTCCATTTACCATTGTTTTCACTAGTCAATACAGTGAACATCAGTGAACAAATAGATATTTATTGCTTTGGGACATTTAATTTATTCAAATTAAATCTGTATCTTAAGGCTAAATTATGGAAAATCTTGTTGAAAAGGATATTTACCAGAAATAATGAAATATTGCAAATACTTCCTTGTTTCTTGGACAATTACATTCACTACGAAACATTATTTTTATTCCTAGACAATGGAGTTTTAAATGACTATCTGTTTTAGTACAGAAGGTAACCACTCAGATTTCAGAGATAATGGGAACTGCAGATGCTGGAGAATCCAAGGTAATAAAGTGTGAAGCTGGATGAACACAGCAGGCCAAGCAGCATCTCAGGAGCACAAAAGCTGACGTTTCAGGCCTAGACCCTTCAACAGAGGGGGACAGGGTGAGGGTTCTGGAATAAATAGGGAGAGAGGGGGAGGCAGACCAAAGATGGAGAAAAGAAGATAGGTGGAGAGGGGAGTATAGGTGGGGAGGTAGGGAGGGGATAGGTCAGTCCAGGGAAGACGGACAGGTCAGGGAGGTGGGAGGAGGTTAGTAGGTAGGAGATGGAAGTGCGGCTTGGGGTGGGAGGAAGGGATGGGTGAGAGGAAGAACAGGTTAGGGAGGCAGAGACAGGCTGGGCTGGTTTTGGGATGCAGTGGGGGGAGGGGAAGAGCTGGGCTGGTTGTGTGATGCAGTGGGGAGAGGGGACGAACTGGGCTGGTTTTGGGATGCGGTGGGGGAAGGGGAGATTTTGAAGCTGGTGGAGTCCACATTGATACCATTGGGCTGCAGGGTTCCCAAGCGGAATATGAGTTGCTGTTCCTGCAACCTTCGGGTGGCATCATTGTGGCACTGCAGGAGGTCCATGATGGACATGTCATCTAAAGAATGGGAGGGGGAGTGGAAATGGTTTGCGAGTGGGAGGTGCAGTTGTTTATTGCGAACCAAGCGGAGGTGTTCTGCAAAGCGGTCCCCAAGCCTCCGCTTGGTTTCCCCAATGTAGAGGTAGCCACACTGGGTACAATGGATACAGTATACCCAAAACCAGCAATTTACTAAAAATTCTGATTTCTTTAAGCATTTTTACAATCTTCCCTTCCATGGTTTGGTTCTGCGTGCAGCTCAGATTGACGGTCGGAATCACTCAAGAAGTTTTGGGAACTGTTTCAGGAAATCTGAACGCTGCTTCTTATAAAACTTTGCCCCAATCATTATATGATTCCAACGCAGTTATAAAATTTACACAAAAGATGCATTATCAATTTCTACCCTTGAAGTATTACAACTGAATTGGTACATGGTCTATCAGAAATTCTGAAGTGCACAACTAGCTAGAAGGCTGGAGAATCGCATCCTCCCTTCATTTAGTCACATATCCTTCTATCCGATCCCTTACATATTCTTTCACAGTAGCTAACAAAATGTCTGAACATTTTGCATACAACATGCAGCAATACAAAAATGGGGTTTGATTTTGACAATTAACTTCTCCATCGCTGGATTGGATTCCTGGATAGGGTCTGTGATAGGAAGTTACTGACCAAAAATCTCCAATGCAGAACGTGTCAAAAGGCAGGAAAGTATTTTTTAAATCTGATCAGGGTCAGACAGACATTTTAAAAAAAAAATCTTGACTGAAACTTCTGGGCCATTAACTCTGTTTCTCTGCACAGATGTTGCCAAATTTGTTGACTTTTTCAAGAATTTTCTCTTTTCTTTTCAGATTTTCAACTCACACAAGACTTTGCTTTTATGCTGTGATGACTATTCACCAGAAGATCACTCTGTAGTGTAGCGCTTACTATAAATTCTGATGCCTATATAACTCTATTGCTTTGCACCATGATTAGCCTCTGATGCATGTCACAGGGATGGTTTCTGTCACATCAAAACATCTTGACTCATAACACAGCAACATAAGGGTTTGTAGTAATGATAGATTTTTAAGTTACTAACAAGTATCAAACCTAGGTGTGCCTTATGTGAACACCAGGTATAAAGACATGCTTTATTTTCCATTACTGTATCTTGTTTATCTTCAAAAAGCAAAATTAAGACAAAGTTGTGATTAGTTCAGCATGTGGGACAAAAGTTCTACAAGACCATAACTTGCTCAAGTGAAATTGTCAGGATTAAAACTTTGAAATTGCATATTTTCAATACACCAAAGAGAAAATTTGGTGAGACCACACTAATTAATTAATATGAAACTTGTAAATCCATTTATGCAATGTCTAGGTGTGAAGTTATCCAAGTTCATGCTTGGGACCGACTACAAAATGTCAATAGTCATTAAAATCCACAACTGGACAGACTCCAAGGCTCAGATCGAGAATAATGACATTGTAAGAGGTTTTCTTGTACAGTAAACAAGTAATATAATTTACACAATCTCAATTGCAAAAAAAAAGCTTTTTATCTCTCTCTCTCTCTCTGATACATTAACTAATTACAAATTCTAGAGAAAATCTTTACTGCAAAAATTACATCTAATACCATAATAACGAAGCACGTAGCGATTACAAATTTAAAACAAACAACTAGCACTGATAAGGCAAAAAAGTTGCATTCAGTATGGTGAATTACTATTTCTGAAAAATGACTAATTACTCCAGATAGAGTTAATTACTTTCAAAATCAGCATGAAGAAAGCAGATTTTGCATCAACTAATTGTTTTAGAGTCAACAATACAACCACATCAGTATATAAAGCAAAATAACTTAACAATCGTAATATCTGTTGAATCTTTCATTTAATTCCTGGCAAACTTTTAAATTTTACATTTTAAATAAGTAACATATTAGCTTCACATTGAAAGGATCAACAGTAAAAGTTATTCGGCTGTTAAACCTAGCCTGTAACATGATGCTGAACTCCACATGAATTTTATTGATTTTCCTCCTGCTCTTTTGTAGCCACTCTCAGCTGCAGACACAACCTCAGATCGAGGCAAGGGCTCCACTGCCAGTGACCGTGGTGACGACCATGCCCATGATCTTCTTTCCTTCAGACTCTGCCAGCCCAGAGCAGGGAATTATTTACAAAATCTGAGTCCACCATCGATGTATGCTTTCGAGAAGTCGCTCAGGCACTATTTTCAGGATAGGCGAGTACAATTCATTCTCTCTTGTTAGAGAATATCTGGTGGAGTTAGCACACAGTGAAGTGAGGATTGTGACTTCCCCATATGTTAGGGATCCTGATTGCTTGCACATTTCCTTGCCAGCGGTGCGTATCAACTGAGAACTACTACAATCATAAGGGTTACTACTTCCTCAATATCCAACTGTTGTGTGATCTTACAGAACTTACAATTTTGACTAAAATAAAACCTTCAATGCCCAAGATGACTAAGAAGAAACCATTTGATCATATCATGAGCTACCAAAAAGTGAGATGCACATGGTAAGCTTTTTGTAACTCACTATTAGAAGTATATTGGTTAAAATAAAGCATGTTTAGAAATAGCAGTACAGTATCTTGGGAGAAAAATAATGGCCTGAATTGATTGCAAGTTAGACAACAAATTTGTTCCAAACTGTGACACAATAATGCTGATCAATATGGTATTGGGTGCTAGAAATTCCAGCTGGTAGCTCTCTTTGTAGAAAGATTAGGATGAGAATACACTGTGGTGTAAAGGCAGGAACCTTTCTTCAGACTGGATGTCAGACATAACAGAATGTACTTACGGCAATCACGAGAGTTAAATCCATTGTTTCTCATGGCTCCAGTTTTTCCTTCCATTCTTCCCACAAAACTAAAATACAAGTAGAAGTACTGTAACGTCATAAGTGTAACATAACTGAACAGAAACTGCACAGTTTTTCTTGAGCTAATAAATGATTTTGGAAAAAAACTGATGCCATTTAAAGGAAGAATTCAGTTAATAAGTGATTGCAAGTACCATATAAATCATAGAATTGTACAGCTTGCACAGCATAGAAACATCCCATAATGATGATGTTCACGTTCTTCATTTAGTTCAATCTCACCCTAATTACTTAATCTCCAGCTATTACCAGAACTTGAAGAGCATCGAGGCAGAGGTGAGTGGAGGAGAAAATGCTAGGCTAGGGATGCTGAAAGGTCTTAAGGTGGATAAATCACCCTGATGGAGAGACTACAACCCAGGGTTTTGAAGGAGACAGCTGAGGAGACTGAGGAGGCATTGATGCAGATGATCTTTTAGAATCACTGTGGTCAGGGAGGGTCCTACAGGACTAGCAAATACCTACTGTAACACAACTGTTTAAGAGAGGGAGGCAGAAGTCAAGAAATTCTAGGCTGGTTAACCTGACCTTAGTTGCTGGTAAGAGTTGAGTCCATTATTAAGGATGAGATTGGGAATTACTTGGAATTGCTTGATAAAGTAGGGCTGAGTCGGCACTGCTTTGTCAAAGGGAGGTCATCCCTGACAGGTCTGTTAGAATTCTTTGAGGAGGGAATGAGCAAGTTATATAAAGAAGTGCCAGTGGACCTCCTTTATTCATCCATGGGACGAGGGTGTCACTGCATTTATTGCTCAAAGGGCAGTTAATAGTCAGCCACACTGCGGAGGGTCTGGAGTCACATGTAGGCCAGACCAGATAAGGATGGCAGTTAGCTACCCTAAAGGACATCAGTGAGCCAGATGAGGTTTTCTGACAATCGACAATGGATTCATGGTCATCATTAGATTCTTAATTCCAGATATTTATTGAATTCAAATTCTACCATCTGCCATGGCGGGATTCAAACCTGGGTCCCCAGAACATTATCTGGGTCTCTGGATTAACAGTCCAGCAATAATACCTATAGGCCGTGGCCTCCCCTCTGTTTGGATTTCCAGAAGGCCTTTGACAAAGTGCCACACAGGAGGCTGCCCATGGAGTTAGGGGCAAGGCACTGGTGTGGATAATGGATTGGCTGATTGGCAGAAAGCAGAGAAGGGAATAAAGCAGTCTTTTTCAGAACAGTAGATGGTGACTAGTGGAGTTCTGCAGTGGTCAATGTTGGGACTATTCATGGTATACGTTAACAATCTGGATGAAGGAACTGAAGGTATTGTTGCTAAGTTTGCAGATGACACAAAAATACGTGAAGGGTCAGACAGTGTTGAGGAGGCAGGGAGGCTGTAGAAGGACAGACGAGGAGAGCATGCAAAGAAATGGCAGATGAAATACAATGTGGGGAAAATGAGAGGTAATGCACTTTGGTAAGAATAGAGTTGTACACAATTTTTGAAATGGAGAAAAGATTCGAAAATCTGACGCACAAAGAGACTAGCTCAAATTTCCCTTAAATGTTCAATTTGAGAGAACTAGAATAGTTGACAGTAGGAACGTACTGAAGCTGTAGACGGCTCTGGTCAAACAACAATTGGAATATTGTGAGCAGTTTTGAGGCCATATAGAAGGAAGGAAATGCAGGTGTTGGAGGCAGTCAAGAAAGGTTTACCAGAATGATCCTCTGGATGACAGGCTCGTCATATGAGGAGCGGTTGAGAACTCCAGGTCTGTACTGAAAAGAGGTATGGATGAGGGGTATCTGAATGAAACTTACAAAATACTCAAAGGCTTGAATGGAGTGGATGTGGAGAAGATATTTCCACGAGTAGGAGAGACACCTGAGGGCACAGCCTCAGAGTGAAGGCACAATGCTTTAGAATTGTGATGAAGGAGATGTTTCTTCAGCCAGAGGGTGGTGAATTTGTGCAGCTCACGGCTTTGACAGCTCTCTGTTAGTCACTCAGTGTAAGTAAGACCGAGATAGACAGATAGATTCTTGGTTGGTAAGAGGGTCAAGGGTTGTGGGGAAAAGGTAGGAGAATGGGGTTAAGAAACTATCAGCCATGTTAGAATGGCGGAGTAGACATGATGGGACAAATGGCTAAAATTCTGCTCTTTTAGCTTACGGTCTCAAAATTTGATTCCTTTCTCATTCAATTATTCCGCGTCTTACAGGCTAAAAAAGCATTGATGTTTGGACCAAGCAAGGCAAGGATTCTAGGATCTCTACTTGCTGGCAGCAAGACTGTCTTGATGATAATACTGGCTGCAGTCTTGACAGCCTCGCCTGTCCCCCTAGGAAAGACATATGGGAGACATTATTAAAACATCCAAACAAAGGCGCCCTCAGAGGGGTGACCCCTTGGACGGGAGGGAAAAAAGTTGCAGATGCACTGTTGGACCCATTTAGGGTGCTTTTCCTACTCATAACACTTTTTAAAAAAATGATTCAAAATTTGCTAAGACAAAGAAGAGAAAATGAAAACAGGTGCCATTAAAAACATTAATAACGGTACATAAAAAGGAAAAAAAGCTAAATAATTTCTTTCAGTTCTTCACTGCAATTGACAGCTATCAATCATGTAAACAGCTAGAAGTAGAAGTCTCATCCTCCTGGGTGTGCCAAGCTCCCACATTAGAGAGAAGTGCAATCGGCTGTACTATTTTCCAAAAATCTCTTGTGGTTATTAATTTAAAATTATTAAGCTCATGTATGCTACTAACAATTGCATGGCATTGCAGAAAATTACTTGGAAAAAACATTCAGCATGCTACTCAAGTTTCATCCAAGGCTAATCCAACTCTCTAAATAATTCTAAATCTGGAAAATGCACCGTGTTTTTAAAGTCCATATTTATGAGCAGCATTTTTTTTTAAAACTTTGATTGCCAAGATAGTTATTAGTTTTTGGTTATTGGACTGCTATTACACTTTATCCAAGGCTTGATATTATGTAATTGTGCATCTTGGATGAAATTGTACTGTTTATAAAGCTGCATAGAGACTTTGATGTCTTGAAAAGAATTAAGTTAGAGTGCCAATGTGGTATGTTATTTAAAGAAAACCCTACAGTATGGGTAAAACATTGGGAATAACTCGATAAAGACAAATAGCTTTCTGCAGGCTCACAAAAGTAATCTTGCTGATGGCCCTCTCAGTAGACAGCACCTTTACAAATATACTAAAGAATATATATCCATGCTCACTCCGCATGTTGCTACTGCTGAATTATTTGTTTAATTTTACTCAAGGGATGAATTTTCATTTCAAAGACTGGGCAGTTGATTTTGGTGTCTGTGTACATGAGTCCATTATGTTTCACTCTTGAAGTGAACAATTTAAAATTGTTGGTTTGGTGAGTGCAAAAGAAAGTATGTTTTACATTCCAAGTTCATTCCATGTAAGTCACTGGTATCAGTGATAATGGGAACTGCAGATGCTGGAGAATCCAAGATAATAAAATGTGAGGCTGGATGAACACAGCAGGCCCAGCAACATTTCAGGAGCACAAAATTGACGTTTCGGGCCTAGACCCTTCAGAGAGGGGGATGGGGTGAGGGTTCTGGAATAAATAGGGACAGAGGGGGAGGCGGACCGAAGATGGAGAGGAAAGAAGATAGGTAGAGAGGAGAGTATAGGTGGGGAGGTAGGGAGGGGATAGGTCAGTCCAGGGAAGACAGACAGGTAGGTCAAGGAAGTGGAATGAGGTTAGTAGGTCAGAGATGGAGGTGCGGCTTGGGGTGGGAGGAAGGGATGGGTGAGAGGAAGAACAGGTTAGGGAGGCAGAGACAGGCTGGGCTGGTTTTGGGATGCAGTGGGGGGAGGGGAAGAGCTGGGCTGGTTGTGCGGTGCAGTGGGGAGAGGGGATGAACTGGGCTGGTTTTGGGATGCGGTGGGGGAAGGGGAGATTTTGAAACTGGTGAAGTCCACATTGATACCATATGGCTGCAGGGTTCCCAAGCGGAATATGAGTTGCTGTTCCTGCAACTTTCGGGTGGCATCATTGTGGCACTGCAGGAGGCCCATGATGGACATGGACACCCCGGCCCCGCCACAACCGCCCAAAGAGGATCCCCTTCGTTCTCACACAGCACCCCAACAACCTCCGGATACAACGCATCATCCTCTGACACTTCCGCCATCTACAATCCGACCCCACCACCCAAGACACTTTTCCATCTCCACCTTTGTCTGCTTTCCGGAGAGACCACTCTCTCCGTGACTCCCTTGTTCGCTCCACACTGCCCTCCAACCCCACCACACCCGGAACCTTCCCCTGCAATCGCAGGAAATGCTACACTTGCCCCCACACCTCCTCCCTCACCCCTATCCCAGGCCCCAAGATGACTTTCCATATTAAGCAGAGGCTCACCTGCACATCTGCCAATGTGGTATACCGTATCCATTGTACCCGGTGTGGCTTCCTCTACATTGGGGAAACCAAGCGGAGGCTTGGGGACCGCTTTGCAGAACACCTCCACTCGCTTCGCAATAAACAACTGCACCTTCCAGTCGCGAACCATTTCCACTCCCCCTCCCATTCTTTAGATGACATGTCCATCATGGACCTCCAGCAGTGCCACAATGATGCCACCCGAAAGTTGCAGGAACAGCAACTCATATTCCGCTTGAGAACCCTGCAGCCCAATGGTATCAATGTGGGCTTCACCAGCTTCAAAATCTCCCCTTCCCCCACCGCATCCCAAAACCAGCCCAGTTCGTCCCCCTCCCCCCACTGCACCACACAACCAGCCCAGCTCTTCCCCTCCACCCACTGCATCCCAAAACCAGCCCAGCCTGTCTCTGCCTCCCTAACCTGTTCTTCCTCTCACCCATCCCTTCCTCCCACCCCAAGCCGCACCTCCATCTCCTACCTACTAACCTCATCCCACCTCCTTGACCTGTCCATCTTCCCTGGACTGACCTATCCCCTCCCTACCTCCCCACCTATACTCCCCTCTCCACCTATCTTCTTTTCTCTCCATCTTCGGTCCGCCTCCCCTTCTCTCTCTATTTATTCCAGAACCCTCACCCCATCCCCCTCTCTGATGAAGGGTCTAGGCCCGAAACGTCAGCTTTTGTGCTCCCGAGATGCTGCTGGGCCTGCTGTGTTCATCCAGCCTCACATTCTATTATCTAAGTCCCTGGTATATTGACTTTTGTAGCAGTTCTACATTGATGCCAGAGGGAAACATAATAATGATCATTTCTCATAGGTGAGAGCTTGATATCTACTGCCAAATTCATGAAGAACTCTTATGAAGACTTAAAGCTGAGTCTTAAAAAAATGACAATTTGTGCACAGAACACCACCAAGGATAATATTTGGCTCACAGAGTTCGCACCAGCTCTTCTGAAAATCAAGCCATTTATTTCATTCTCTGGCTCTTTCCCACATTGCTGCAACAGTTTTCTTCTTAAACTATCAGTTAAATTCCAGCTACTAATGAATCTATTTCCACTACCTTATCAGGCACTGCATTACAAACCATGATATTGTGTAAAAGTTTTTCCTCTTTTTACATTCAGTTCTCTTGCCTATTACCTTAAATCTGTCCTGTCTGGTTATCAACTCTTCAGCCAATAGAAATAATTTCTCCTCTCTTATTCTACCTTTGCATCATGGAAGCAATTCACAGTATCATATAGAACAGGTCATCCAGTTCAAAACTCTAAGCTATCTGTTTCAAAGAACTCATCAGTGCAGCCCACTCCCCTGCTCTTTCTCCACAGTTCTGTACATCTTTCAAGTATACACATCGAATCTCCTTATGCAATTTATTTTATCCTGCCGAGTCCAATTCCCACTCCCAACTGTTGAACAAGTCTGATCTAAAAAATTCACTGCAGTAAATGACTCAAAGCTCCTTTGACAGCACCTTATAAACTCATGACTTCTACCAACTAGAAGAACAAGAGGAACAGATGCATGGGAACACCCCAGACAAGTTCCCCTGGGCCACACACCAATCTAACTTGAGCCATATTATTGTTCCTTCACCATATCAGGATCACAATCCTGGAACTCCCTTCCCAAAAGCTTTGAGAGTGTATCTACACTTCATGGTATGCAGCAGCTGCTCACCACTAACTCTAAACAGCAATTATGGATGGGCTGCAAGTGCCAGCAATGTTGCCATTTTGTTAAAGAATAATAAAAAGATAGATTCAGAAAACCAAATCTATTTTTACCACCTTCTTTCTTCCATTGCAATTGGCATCCTTTTTGGAAGCTGGAAATCATGCCTTACAAGTCTACAGTGCTTTGAGGAAGATGGTGACTCAGGGTCTCAGAAAACTGGGAGTTAATTTATAGTTTAGGTGTATTCCTGAGAACAGTTCTAGTATCATCAAGGAGGAGTTGTGAAGCTTAGGAGCTGAAGGGAAGTCCATGGTAATAATCAGTAGGGTTTGGTAACTTTTTTGTTGTTCTCTTGTCAAAGTTAAGTCTGGTACCACTTAGGTATATTCGGCAGAATAAAATAAATTGCATAAGGAGATTCGATGTGTATACTTGAAAGATGTACAGAACTGTGGAGAAAGAGCAGTGGAGTGGGCTGTACTGATGAGCTCCTTGAAACAGATAGCTTAGAGATATGATGAGCTGGATGACCTGTTCTATATGATTCGTGAATTGCTATATTCCGATCTGTCACCCTCCTTCAGAAGGTGAACTTCCTTTAACTGTTGTGAGCTGTTGAGGAGCCTGAAGAGTGAATTTCAATTGAAACACTAAGAAAAACAAAAAAGACAAGCTAATAGGTAAATGTAAACAATAATTGTTGAATTTATGAATACTTGAGAACTCAATTTTGGAACTATGCACTATTAGCCAATTTTCTGTCACATTAATGGTGAGATCAAACTACATTACTTATTACTGTACAATACTACTTGAATGCAGCACCTGAATTAAAATATTTTTAATGCTAATTTGCACATTTGACAAGTCATGCATTTACCCTAGTAAATCCACTTGGCTGCATGCTGGTAATGGGGATTTAGTGAATTAGCTGGAAAAAGGTTAATCCTGTCATCATTAATTATACCGATGAAGCTGGATGCACCATCATGCACAGTGCTTTAAAAACAATCTTTTAAGAACTACACACAGCAGAAATTCCTCAGAATGCTACTTCTAACATTTAGATGAATTACATTAACCTCCAGTAAACCATTCCATAACTATGACCAAACTTGTCATAAGGGAATCAATTCAAAATTATCTGTTCAGTTTGTTTCCATGCTCTTTGGTGTGTACGTGAGTGGGAAAGAGGATATATTCCTTCATTTTAAATCTTTTGCAGGTTGGACTCAACTATTTGGTAATGGGAACAAATACATGAGTTACTCAAGTTATAGATCAAATTCAAAATACACAATGAAGCAGAACATGAACAGTTATCACCGATGCTTTTGAGAGTAATATAAACTTTTAAAACCTAATTTATATCTTACAAATTTGTCTCATTTGATTTTCAGTCAATAAAATGCAATAATGATCATTCTAAGCAGTAAAAGTGTGCAGTTGGAATATCACAGGTTCAAATGGCTTTGTAAGTATTTCGTGCAGCTGGTATTGATTTTTTTCAAACAAGGAGTAGGAGTAAATTTGTTGGATCATTAGATGCAATAAAGTCATGATATACTGATAAAGTTAGAGACACTAGTTTGAAATGTTGGGAAGTTTGGTATACTCAATTAAAAATATCTTTACTATTTCTCCTAATTGGGCCATTTGCAAATTTCTCCAGTTGAACTCAAAGCTCATTTGAGACATTTATTGCTATATAATGATCCTATGAACATGCTTTCAAAACAATAAATTGTACCTTGATGTGTTATCATACATTAGTAACCTGAAAAAAAATGTGCTGTGACACATGTCGTGGAGGATTACAGGGAGAAGGCAACACCCTGTGGCAGTTAGAGATTAGGTTTGGACTCCATGCACACAAATAATCTCATGTATTTGTTCCCATACCAAATAGTTGAGTCCAACCTGCAAAAGATTTAAAATGAAGGAATATATCCTCTTTCCCACTCCCGTACAAACCAAAGAGCATGGAAACAAACTGAACAGATAATTTTGAATTGACTGAATACTGCTGATTTCTTTTTGCTGAGTCGATGACGTATTTATTTTTCAGGTACACGAAGTGCCAATGAAAACTGTAGATAAAAACAACACTACAGAATTTTTTAAAATTGGCTGGGAAACTTTTGGTTTCCAAGTTGGGATACAGATGGCAAGCATTTGTGGCTACAATAGAAATAAATATTGGAGGAGGAGGAAATTGAAGCGAGATTGATGTTACTATGCCTTCTATCTGGTTTTGTTGGGTCAGTACTTGGCAGAGAGTTAAATGTAGCAGCATTTACTAATAAATTACCATGCTCCATTCACACAGACTACTTGAAGTGTCTTATCTAACAGGTCTACACTCAAATGTGACAAAAATAGACGGTGAGTGCATTTCTTCAAACAGTCTGCCTGAGGGACAGTCCTGGTGAACATGTCCCCAAAATATCTGGGAAAAATCAATCGTAGGAACAACCAGAGGAAAGTCATTCCCCTGTATGTGGAAGACATAAGATCTGCAAGGAGCTGCTTCCCTGATCAGAGACTATGTCCCTTGTTGGCTTCTCCAACTGAAGGTTTCTTCTCTCACTCCTCCTGCTCCTCAAGACATAAAATCCATAACTGAAGGAGCAGCAAGGATGGGAGGGAGGGAATCTGGCTGGTCTTATGGCATGAGAGAGCTAAAGGGAAGTTGGAGCAGTTCCTCTGGACTGTCAGATTGTCTCTGTGTGAGGGTGCGCCAACTGGGGCCAGGCCTGAGATTTAGCTGGCTTGAGGTGGGGTGGCAGGGTCAAGTGCAGCACTGGGGCGTCAGTCAGTTGGGAGTATGGAAGGAGTGTGGAAGTTGGGGCTGGCCTGAGTTTCAGCTGGTTAGGACAGGGTTAGGTTGGGAAGAGGGATGATGTGCAAAGGTTTCAGCTAGTTTAGGAGAACTCTTGGCACTGCTGGTTAACTATAAACATTCCACAAAATGCTGTTTTGATTTTTGCCAAGGACTCTGGCTGGGAGCATGATTGATTTGGTTTGTATTTTGTATTCAGCAATTAAACATTGTGCATCTACAGCATGTTTAATGCCAAGAACAAATCACCTACTCTCACAGATAACAAAGTGTGGAGCTGGATGAACACAGCTGGCCAAGCAGCATCTCAGGAGCACAAAAGCTGACGTTTCAGGCCTAGACCGTTCATCAAAGAGCTCAGTTCCCATCATCAAAAACTCTCACATCCCTTTTGTGTCACAACAAAATCTAATAACCTTAATGCTGACTGAACTTTAGTTTGAAACAAAATCATGCATTGTTTTCGGATAATGTTAATACTTGATCATGCACCTTATCTTTATGTAGCACATGTCAAGTATAAAGGAAAGTTTATACTTTTTTTTTGAGCACACTACTGAACATTCTGCACTTGGCAAGAATTCTGGCTGGTGCTAATGGGTGTGGGATATGGTGGCATGGGATTCCATGGATACAGAGTTGATCTCAGTGATGGGGGAAGGTGGAGTTGCTTGGGAAAACTGGCATGTCTGTGTGTTTGGTGGGGGTGGGAGGTTAGAATTAGGAGATTTAATTAGAATAAAAATGATTAAAAATGTATTTGCAGATTCCAAGATTTACTATGTGTAGGTACACGTCTCCCAAAGAAAACAACTCTAAAATGTAATGTAAATTCAAAAAGTAGTGTTGTTATCACATTGTCGGAGACCATATTCTCTTTTTTGGAACTATAAATTTAAATGAAAGTTGGATTGCTATAACTGAAGTACCAGGAGAGTTTACAACTTAAAAAGGCTGCACGTAAACGAGCTATGTGATATGGTTTTGCCCTAGGGAAAGGGAAAGTGGTGTCAAGTCTTTAGAATTAAGAAAGCCCTGTCTGGTAACAGCCTTTTGGTTGGTTGATTTGCAGAGTATTAAAAAGCTGTAAGTGACAGGTGCGGCAAAGAAAAACATCCAGAGCCTGCAAATAGAAAGCATTCATCTCTCTTTTCCTATGACAGAAACTGACTAAAAAAAAAACGCCCTAAAGAATCCTAAAGCAAGTCAAGGCCTATGTGATCAACATTCAAATTTGGGAAGTCTGGGAAGGGTGTCCTTGCATGTGGTGTCATAGGGTAGCAGTCTGAGAAGACTGTTCTTGCAGTTGACATCACCTTGAAGCAAACTAGAAAGGGTGGCCTCACAGTTGGTGTCACAGTGAAGCAATCTGGGATGGAGTAGAGAATGTGCACAATCTCACCCGAATGAGGGAAAATATTGCCAGCAGGGAAAGTAGGATCACAGACAAGCAGCGGTTTTATTGGCTAATAAGGGACTTAAATTAGGGACTAGCCTTAAATAGTAGTAAATGCAGAAAGGACTTTAATAAAATTTTGAGACTGTCCCAAAACATTATTTAATAAATAAATAAAACCAAATTAACTTTATTAAAAATGGCAGTACAGATGATGTGTGGAACTGGAGAAACACAGCAGGCCAGGCAGACCAGGGTCCCGACCGGCAACATCAGCTTCCCTGCTCCTCCAATGCTGCCTGGCCTGCTGTGTTCATCCTGCTCCACAATGTTATCTCAGACTCCAGCATTGGCATTTCTTACCATCTCTGAGTACAGGTGATGCGTTGTTCATACTGGGTGTGGGAATTGATGGAGCAACTGCAAGCCATAGTGACCACATCTACAAGAGGTGTCTGCAGCTTGGAAAATCTCAGCTCAGAATTGATGAACTGGAATCAGAGCTTCTGTGGCACTTCCTGCAGAGAGGAGAAATTACCTTATTGGCAGTCACACTCTGTAGCTCAAATGTTTCAAATCCGGCCAGTGGGCAGGGGCAGGAAAGGGTGACAACAAATGAGGCAGGTAGAGATGAAATAATTCCACAAAGGCCATTATCAGTACCCATCACCAAAAGTCACCCTTTATTTACACATGTAAAGTCCTTGACACTGATCCAGTTCCCTCAGAGCATCAGGATGTCTGGCACCCTGTTCTTATCTGTCAGCCAGGGCTCCCTGATTGGGGCTGTGCAGCTGGTCCAATCAGGGAATTCACCTTCTTTGAGGTCCACCCTCGCTGACCTCATTGCAATCACTATATCCCTCCTCCTCTGATTCAGAGGACATAGGCCAGCTCTTTTACTTGTAGTTCCTGCTGGGCCATTTTCGCACTGGGTCAGGTTCCTCTGACTCTGCCTCAGAAACGGGTG